>NC_058193.1:21525520-22150520 GCF_907165205.1 Coccinella septempunctata | reverse complement strand
TTTTTTCGACTAAAATTCAAAATTGATTGATGGTGATTTTTTTTATCGTTTTCAGTAGTAAGAGTGATGAGGAAGACATTTCATTATGACCCTTAGTTGAAAATCTTATTTTTGAGAGCAGATATAAAATAAAAATATATATTTTTTTATGTTACTCAAAAGTGTCCACCACGGAACTTTGTCAGAAAATGTCTTTCGTAGTTATCTAACCTCAAAAATTTTTTTATTTTTTTTGAAGTGGTGGAACATAATAGAAAAAAATAAAAACAATTTTTTTTCAAAATACTATGTTTCATGCATAGAAACACTTATGATGCGAACAAAATATGTAGAAAACTATTCTTCAACTGAGAATACATAATTCATTTAATAATAAAAATTTAATATAATACCAAATTCATTTGGCATGCCCATGGCTGGGCATGAGGACTATTCTGCTCGTAACAAGAATCACCCCGGACACAGCGTTGAGTGTTCTGCTTTTCATCAGATATGAAGGGCTCTGCCACAAGAAATTTAACTCACAAAGACCTCGCTGGCGCAAGTGTCTGGTCGAAGACCGCTGAACTTGCTCAATGCTAGTTTGTGCAGGCTGCGACAGCATTTCCGGTGGACATTTAAGCCAAAACCGTTGCGTCAATTACCGCTCAACTGGATGGTCAATAAAACGGATAGTCAAGCTGACATAAAATCTCTTGCAGAAGGCAAATTCGGCAAAAGTACTGGAATGCAGATTTAACTTCTTCATTTTAGGAAGATTTGACAGGCTGAAAATCTTTTTGGTACTTCGACACCGGGGCGTCAGTGGCAACAGATTATCATATGCCCTAGCAAGATAAGGCGCGGCTACAGCCCCTACTGGTTCGGTTGGTATCGGAATATCCAATTTCTTCCTTTGTGAAGAAATTGAATAAAAGCTGGATGGTCTGCGGCACTCTCATAGGGTGATCTCACAATCTTCCAAAAACTACTCCAATCACTGGCTAGAATTTCCTAGATCTAATCTGATTTTATCGTAGCTGACAATGCAGACTCAGAGCTTACTTACAATAACTCAATATCGTCAACGAAACACTCCGTAGACTTTGCCTAAAGGAGGACCAAACTACCGAGTGACTGTCTGAGGATAGACAGAGTCAGACTTGGAACCTTTGGTTTTCTCAAGCCGAATCTAGAGTATATATAGCTTTCTCCTTTAAAGAAGTATATCATTAAAAGAAGATATGACTAGAGGGAGAGGTCTAACTCTTTGTGCTTGTTTGTGTGCTACAATAGACCGCACTGGTCGCAGTGGTAGGTTCGGAGGGTCGGACTGACATGCCTAACAAACTTTAATTGTATCTTGGTTGTTTTCATGCAGCACTAGGACTCCAAGCAGTGCACATTCCTATGCTTTTCAGTTAACAACCCAAGAATTTCTGTTTGTAAATCACTCTTCAAGCTAATCTTTTTCTGTATGGTTTTAAACTCCAGCGATTCCAAATAATGAGAAATAAGCTATCACCCTTCGTTAAGGGGAACAAGTAGGTTATCCACCCTTCAGCTGTGAGTTACAATATTCGAAGCACTTTCAACAATAGGTTCAATTAGTAGTAAGAATCATTATTGAAATATTTCAAAGTGATTCAATAATCGTAATTAGAACATGTTTTTGATACTGGAGGAACACATAAAAAATCGAAACGATGCAGAATTTCCACAATTAACAGGCAGTTGCAGGTTCTCCTGTTGCTACGAAGGAACGCCCAAGACGACGGTGTACAAGATTGCAATAACAGGCTGTTCCATATGTAACGCTCATGTATATTCACAGCCGGAACAAAGCCCCTACCGGTAAACAATAGCGCGGAGGGCAGAGATCATCTCGGCACTCCTTCGGAGACGCCGACGTCGTCGACGCTATCTAAGCTACCCAGGTCTACATTAGCATAAGCGGATGAGCGGCCTCGCTCATCTTCTGATCATTAAGACTTATTATCAGCCGACGCCACGTCGCGACCGGCAACAATGGTCATTGTAAGAGTTTCGATCATTGCCCGATTGTATTGTCAGTCGAGCATTCAACGACCCTGCTTATTGTCTCAATTAGTTGGCAAATCTTGCCGATGATGGGGTCTATTATTGCACTCACGGGGTGGGGGGGAGATGGTGGTTCGAGGGTTTAGTCCCCAGTACGGTTCCATTTTGTCAAATAGTTTGAGCCGGTCCTGTATCAGCTCATCTGGAGAGATGGGTAGTGGAATGGTGTTTTAAACCGGCTAGAATTCCTAAAAAATACTAGGATATATTGAAAAATTCTTAGTCTCCTATTGAACCAAACAAAATTTCAATTTCAAAATATTTTTTTACTCAACATATTCACCTCTTAATTGGATACATTTTTTACACCGAACCTGCAACGTCTCTAGACTTTTCAAAAAAAAAGTTTCTTCTTGCTCTGCAAATCAGACCTTCACAGCTTTTATTACCTCCTCGATGGAAGAAAATTTACGATCTTTTAAACTTTTATTCAGTTGAGGAAAGAGATGATAGTCCGATGGAGTCAAATCTGGTGAATAAGGGGAGTGTTCTAGTAATTCAAACCATAAATAACGAATTTTTTGCATGGCAACATGAGATTTGTGTGCAAAAACGAAACACCTTTGGATAGCTTTCCGAGATATTTCTCTTCAATTTTTTTCCGTAGAGTGGTCAGTAATGTCGAATAGTAATGTCCGGTTATTGTTCTACCCTTATCCAAAAAATCAATCATGATTACTCCATGGCAATCCCAAAAAACTAAAGCAAGAAGTGTTCCAGCAGATTTTTGGACACGAAACTTCTTAGGTCTTGTGGAACCAGAGTGTCGCCATTCCATCGATTGTTGCTTTGTTTTCGATCGTAGAGATGTACCCAAGTCTCATCCATAGTAACAATTCGGTTTAAGAAGTCTACATCGTTTTCAAATCGAGCACAGTTCGAAAGCGATGCTTCTAACCTTGCACGCTTTTGGTCAACATTCAAACATTTGGGGATCCATTTTGCAACAAATTTACTCATATCTAAATTGACGTGAACTACTCGTATAATGTTTTTAGGCATGAACGAAAAGTCAACCTGAAAGAGTACTTGCACAAGAACATCTCTGAATTGATAATGGGTCATATTTATGAAGAACTAGTACTTAAATGCTCTTACTTAAGTTTATTGAAATGAATTCATACCTTTTATAAGCAACTGAGAAAGATAGAATAGATTTATTGTGGAAAAAAATACTTTATCCTTCCATGAATTGCAAGTATTTTAGTTGTTGAAGTGTATAACACTATTGTGAAAAACTATTTTTTTTGGACAAACTGAAATATGTGTGCTTGGTCTAGCAAATCTAATGAGCATTGAAACAAAAAATAACCTAAACATCAGAGAGATTGCTTCACGGAGCACTGAAAGGGCTATGCTGAGAATTCATGTGACCAAATGAATACAACCATTGGATTCAATCTAGCCTCACTGATGAAAAAAATAGAGATCAAGGAAATGCTAGAAACAATAACGAACATCATGCCGAAGAATATGCCAAAAAAAGTTCCTTAAAAAACAACCAAAGAATCACAAGGACCCAGAATTAACACAGAAGGTTAAAAACTACGGAAGTTATTGTTTTGAGAGAGCTGGAAAATAAAGGAAATTCCCACAAAACTACACACTGATAATTATGTCATCGGCTTCTGGAAAAGTAGTTGAGAGAGCAATAACCGAGCGCAAGGGACAAACAAAAAAAACTCAACATGTAGATATATCCCACCTATAAAGCAATTTGGGTTGATGAAAAACAATTCCGGCACAACAATTATTGAGGCTAACATAATACATAACAGAAAACATTTGCAAATGAGTGTGCAACAGGCCTTGCATTACTCGACAGAACATCATGAAGGTTTCTGAAACGAAATGATAAGTGGAAGATATTCGAGGAATTATGCTTGAGCGTTGAGAAAGCTTTCACGTGAAAATAATCGACGAATGCTTAACCACAAGATTCTAGATTTTGGAGACGTTGAAGATAATTGCTTTGCAGTGCGACCTTGAAATCTATGGTGCGCCCTATGGATTCGTATTCGCCACTATGTCATCTACAGCTGGCGTGACATGACATCCAGGAGATTTTCTCCTCTCTCCTGCAAGTTTCTCGCCCGAAGCATTTTTTGCGTTGGCTAGCAAGAGCCGATGAGTTCCATCCTGTTCCCCAAAGCACTCATCAGTTTCAGCTAGACCAATTCTCATTAGGTGCTCCTTGAGGTGAAAATGTCCTGTAAGGAATCTAGTAAGGATGTGCAGCATATTCTTGCTAAGAACCAGGTACATCTTAGATCTCGAAGTGTTAATGTCCTCAAGGAATTTGTCGGAGTGTTCCTGTCTCAGAAGATTCTTCCAGAGTAATTCTTTTTCAGTAGGTGCATTTTCCTATACCACAGAAAGATTTTGGGTCGATGAAATGAGTTTGTGCTTTTTCTTCGGCATATGTGTATTTGCTTCTTCATTTCCTCTGATTCCTGAGGAACTCAGGCTAAACATAAGTTGTTATTCTTGCCCAATTCCTTGAATTTCCATCGGCATTTCCATATTATATTAGTGCTTTGATCATATACTGACTCAGAATGCATCGCTAGGTCCCATTTCTTTCCAGGTCTGATCAATCGGTTGGTTGCCAATATTTCTGACGCTTGGACAATGGTCTAGCTATGGTAAGCATCTGGTGCTAGCCAGAGCTTCCACTACGACTTATGGTCGTTCGTTACAATATTATCATTTGTTATCATGTCTCTAAAATTTTTCCATAACTGAACATATTTCCTTTCAATGGGGACATTTTGGGCCTCTTCTTGAGCCTTTTAGGTTAAGATATTCCGGGGATCAACTATTCTCAATGAGAAATCCAACCCCCCTTCACAGCAATTTCCATTTGTTAATTTGACATTGAATCCCTAAATGATAGGCATTGTTTCAAAAACTGTCCATTTTTCTCCACTCTGAAAAGAAACATAGTATTTCGTATCGTCATCAGTATCAGAACCAAAATATTGGAAGGATACGACCCTGTTGTCAATTCCGGCAAGATAATTTTCCCCAAATTTAGGTGTCATTCAGCTGGCCCTCAGATACCAAAATCATAATTCGCCTGCAAACATTAATTCGATTATGTAAATGTGAAATTAGAATTCAGTAAACACCATTGGGTTCACCGGCATTGGACGCGAATGCTTCCAAGTAAACTTGGAGGCGATAGAATATGGGTGAGATTATACTGCGATAATAGGTCCTATGCAAGGATATCTCAGAGGTCTGATGCCACTAATCCCGGATGCTGGGAGAAATAGAGGCTGTTGCTGATTGAACTTTACCGACATTTTCTAATGGAAATTATCAGGTCCTTCACCAGGTGTTTTAGAACTTGTCAGGAAGCTGTAATAGAGGATTATGCTTTCAATTCTGAGGTGATTCTCATGTTTGGAATCAACTTTTGCTGGATTATCTGGTTTGAATTATTACTGGTAAATTTTTGTCGAAAAGACATAAACCAAAAACCTTTTTTCATGATTCCATGGACACTTTTTCATTTCTTGATTCTTATAACTTTGTGTATCTTACACTGAATGATGGACAAAAATGAAACAAAGTACTTTTTCAGATCAGATCTAACCATCTCCGAATATTTATAATTAAGAAAAAGTATACCTGTTCCTATCAAATTAATGAGAAAAACTACAAGTGATTATGTTCGTGAACATAAATGAGCCTATCATTAATATTATTTTTAAATAGGCATCCTGCATTTTCGAAGATGAGCTTTAGAAAAAATCGCTTTTGACATAATGTGTGAAGCAAAAAGAAAAGTCTTTAAAAGCACTTCTGTTTTGTGGAACCATTTATTTAATCATCCGGTGACATGTTTCGGCTAATCGCCATTATCAAACCAAGGGACTCTGAAATACCGATTGAGGTTTTAGTTGGAAAATTGCTAACAAAGTTTGCTAACAAAGAAATAAACAAAATAAATAACCTACAATGCAAAACTTACGATTTTAGGTTCCAAAGTCATACGGTAAAAAACATATCAATCAAAAGGTAAAAGCCAAAAAGTACACATAAAATCGGATCTAGATCAAGTGAGCATATAAAATGAAAGATATGACAGATAAACAAAACACAAACGGAAGACGAAAAACTACATTCGCGCAGACAGGTTCCTGCTCTTCTTCTCTTAAGCGAGAACAGTGGCGTCGGCAGAGAGAATCAATATAAGAGTTTATAAGTGTCCTTTATGTTGTTCGTCAACATCGAATTTAACGCTTTGTATTCTGTACTCTTGAGGTGTTTGTAAATTTCCACTTCTTCTAGAATTTCTTGTCTGTGGTTGAATTCGCAGTGATGAATTAGATTAAAGACTTTTCCTTTTGCTTCATACCTAGCGCTTCATTATGGGATTTTATGAGTTTATAATGTGTAAAACTTCCAGTGCATGGATACGCTATGTGAAAAATTCATTAATCAAGCACAATTCAAAAAATCCTCCAATCAATACACAAAAACGTTGCTTATTGAATTCGCTCACATTATAGGGGATGTAAATCGGGCATTACATGGTTGCCCGAAAAATTTCGCACATTTCCTCATAATGGTCTGATGGATCATTTCCTTGTTAAGACATATTGTAATTGATTTTCACAGAAAAATAGGAATTAACATTTGAAATTATTTGTGCGATATTTGTGAGTTCTCTTTTGTTGCCCTGAAGAAGTGGAAATATATCTACGAAACGTTGGCATTAGTTGGATGTAGATTTTTTTTTATACAGCACTTTTTCTGTAAAAATCAATTGCAATATTTCCTGATAATTTTGAGTAGTTATTTGTAGTGACTAGAAGCAAAAAAGCCATTTCCATAAATTAGCATTTGATGGAATCGACAATTTTCGTTGATTTAAAGATTTTAAAGTAGGTACTTGTGTACCGGGTTTTTCAATATTTGACTTTATTACAAAAAAAAAAACATGAAAATTTTAGTGAAAAACCCCTTACAACACTGCTAAATACAATGGTCGTGAAATATAGGTAGAACATTGACACAAACTTCTTATGAAGAAGAAAAATTTCTTATCGACATTTGTCATCTAAAATTTGATGGGTTGAAATTATTCACATTTTGCTGAACTGTGAATAAAAATTATTTACTTCCAATGCATGGATACGCTTTACGAACAATTCATTAAGCAAGAACATTACAAAATATCCAATCAATAAACAAAAACGTTGCTTATTGAATTCGCTTCGTATGAAGTGTTTTCAACTTAAAGCAGTTTTTAAACTTTCAAAAAGCATCGAAAAGCTCTGATGCGCAGTATTGCAGGGGTTATCTCCGATCAAGAATTAAATGAAAAAGTTCTCAGCTTCAGAAATGGCATTGGATGGTTGCCAGAAAATTTTCGCAGTTTCTCCTAATTTTTAGTAGATATTTGTAGTAAAAAACGAGGAGCAAAAAAGCCATTTCCATAAATTAACATTTGGTGGACAAGAATGCGCAACTTCTGTTGATGTACGTATGCATGTACCGGGTTTTTCACTATGAGTGGACCCCCCATTTAATTTTATTACAGATAAAAAAACCTTAAAAATTGTAGTGAAAAACTCGTTACAACACTGCTAACTATTATGATAGTGAAATAATATAGGAAAACATTGACACAAACTTCTAATAAAGAAGAAGAATTTCCTAATGACGTTTTTCACAAACAACAATAAAAATGTTATGACAGCTCTATCAATTCATTTCGACAGAGACAGCTACCAGAATCGACAGTTATGGTGAGCATTTTACGTTTTATAGCCGTAAAAAAAAGAATTTGAATATAAGATGGTTCAATTACTGGGAATACTAGAGAAGTCCATATTGTCGAAGTGTTAAAATGCCTGGGTGCACGTACGTGGAGGCGGCGAACGAATAGTAGAAGATAAAACTCCCCTCACAAAGGATTAAAAGCCTCGCTTTCTATTAAAAATGTAAAATATCGGTATTCTGGGAAATGCATACCTAATGAAAGTGTTTTATAAGTGCCAGAGCATTCGGCGCGCCTTATATATCCGCCGAATTTCTGTGGGAATCCAAAAGAAAATCCGCTATGGCCATAAATACGTCCTCTTTGTCCGCCAACGCCTGCCGTGTTTGCCCAATTGCGAGAAGCCTGCCCACAGAGGCTGAAGAGCGCTCGAGAAATTTCGATGCTCCGAGCAGAGCGGAGAATCTCGTTGGAGTAATGGAATTTCGTCTCGTTTTTTCTTTCCTTGTTATTTCGGGGACTTATATTGGTTCCTGTTATTTCTTAAGTCTGAGCGAGGGTATGAGTAATGGTCAATTAGGATCGCTCTTCCTGACCAAGGTGAGACGGAGGAATTAGATTATGTAGTGTGAAAAAATTAGGGCGCGTGGTTGTTTCCGGTCCTTTTTAACCTCCTGATACCGGAAACACTTCTCGCTTGTTTTTTGTCGAAACTTCTCATTTTTATGCAGAATGAGTCAGCATAATATTAGATATGTATTCATCCTGGGAAATTCCCCTACAGACGAATATGTAGCATATTTTTAGAAATACCTCCAAAATTCGTATTTCAAACATATCATTTCTATTTTTTGGGTAAAAAAACTCATTTCAATTACCTACTTCGTTTTTATGTCACCATTTCAAAGTCTTTATGATGCAGCCTCGTCTTCCTCGTCTGACTGGCGATTCATACCCCCTTCCAGTCATCACTTTGGCGGCCTTCGGTAAGCCGCTGTCAAATCCGCTAATCATCATCTCACTCGCGTTATCGGCGAGCAAAAACTCACTTACGAGGAGTTTCCCACCGTCTGCTGTTGGCAACTAGTCCAACGATTTCAGCAAGACTTCTTGAAGCGTTGGCGTCAGGAGTACCTGCAAACCTTGCAGCAACGTAACAAGTGGTTGCATCCATCTACTTATTTCCTTCCAGGAACAATCTTCCTCATCTGAAGTGGTCTATCGGCCGCATATCATCTGTTTTTCCACTGGCTGATTCCACCACTCGAGTAGATGATGTTACTACTGTTTCTGGGACAATTCCACGACCAGTCGTCAAATTGTGTCTTCTTCCAACTTAGTAGTACTCCTGGCTTCTTTCGTCTGTGCACTCCTTTCGGTTGATACTAGTGAATTGACACGTTAAGGCGGGCGGCATGTTGGAGCGTGAATTGGGTTGCCCAACTCCGGTTTGTGTGGAGTTTTTGGACACAGTTGCTAGCGACACTTAACGGGCAGGAAACAAAACTCTTCGTCTGTCAGTTACAACAATAACGATAGTATCGTCGCCGTGCCGTGCCGTTAACTCTATAATCTTTGGTGCGAGCAATGTATAGTATACGGTAAAGTTGAGTAAAGGTACTCCAAACAGATTGTAAAAGGGAACCGAGTTATCATAGTCTCTCTCATTCTGAAACGCATGCATAGTGCTCTCGCGCTCACACTCCAGGCTAAATAATTTTGATGTTTGAGGGATGTTTGGTCAATACTATTCTGCCTTGCTAACAACAAAGGTCCTATCTGCAAAATGTGATGAATGTAATATAATATAATCAAACATCTACTAACCGGGAAGAGTTGAATAAAAATTATGTTTTACAATCAAGTTCTATTCTTCGACATAATATCTAAAATAAAACCTGAAGAGTTGGTTGAAATAATATGTCTTATACAATGAAAAGAAACAAAAATCCCGGATTTTCTCAAAACCTAAATTTTGCAGATATGACCTGTCATGTTAGGATGGCAGTATTTGTCTGAATGATGAAATATAACCTTTTTATAGTTACTTCAATGACATATTTCAATATCAGACATGTGAAAATAAGTAAAGATTTTTATTTTTTGTGCAACTTCAAAGCGTCTGGCAAGAGTTTTGGCCCATGAAAAGTGTCTGTCACTTATAATATAACTTCAGAATAATATTCTTTAAGACATATATAAAAATCAGCCATGTGAAAATAAGTTAAGTAAAAGTTATTTTTTGTTACTTTTGCCACCTGGTATCTGACCAGGTGTCACTAGTCAAGCTCCACAAATTTGCAGGTATTCAAAGCAAATGAGACACTACTGAGATCCTAAAATTTCATCTGTGTGAAAATAAGTTATGTCTGGTCGCTCTGGGATCTTACTCTATTTAGAGAATTCAGTTCAACCATCACCGTTTCCGCATTTTGCATGAGAAACTAAGCAATCTAAAATTTGAAAAAATTTGAAACACCATATCTATTTGAAATAAGGATTTAAACAAATTCTAAAACCAATTTCAAATATCTATTAGTGGTATTAAATAAACAATTATTAACTTCAAAATTGGATTTGCGATAATTCAGAGAATTCTTCATTGTAATGTCTCTTTTCACTGATTATACCCAAATTAAATCAAAAACTATGAATATCTACCACTACATTCGGAACAACGAATGATGTTTTGAGCCCAGTCCATCAATTCACCGTATTTGTCGTGGACAAGTGAAAATTTCATGAGGTGTACGATTACATATAAGGAGTAATACCCCGCGAAAGTGTGAAAGAATAACGCCATCTATTTCGTTGCAATGGAAAATCTGACGTTGAACGTCAGACAGCGCCAGAGTGATTTTTAAACTTGACATATTACCGGGGATCCCAAGCCCGGATTTCCTAACAGAAGAAAGATGAATCCCCGGAAAGCGTAATGATGAAACAGTTGATTCGAGTTGCATACACAGTGCCGGATTATGTGGGGATTACAAGATCTCGAAGCAATTCCATTTATGACGAAGCGTGACTTGGGGTGTAGTCACTGTCTACCATACATACGAAGCGTCATTTTCTCCACGGAAAATGATGATTTCAATCCCAGGAATTATTCACGATGTCTTCCGCGATGGTTAATATCCGTTGGCAAAAACAGTACAGCCTTTATATAGGCTCTGTATGAATTATTGATTTTAACATCGAAGTGAGCGTCAATTCTTAAATTCTATGATATTTAGTTGAAAACCCGGAAATAAGCAGCAGCACACAATAATTCAACGCCAACTGCTATGTTCGGATATCATTCTATTTTCCATCTATGAAAATTAGGACATGACACTGTGAGTAAACAATTTCGGATAATATATTGTCTCTTATATGACCTACTCCGAGATTAACAACAATCTTGAAATTTTCGAAATGAAGAAAAAATATTCATTCACTAATTGTTTTTTCAAAAACGTTTTTTTTCATGTCGAAGATGTATTAGGAACTGAAACCTAAGAAAGGTTTCAATGTACAGGGTGGGCAAAATTCGTTGTATACTGAGGGGATCGCGAGAACTATAGCAGCTAGAAGAAGACGAATTCTCTTTTTTCATGACTAATCCAAATCTGAAAACAGAATCAGCCTATCATCTTTAGATTTCGAGTTATAAACTAAAATTGAGTTTTTGACGATTCCGAAAAGTTGTCATAACTTTTTTTTCTTTGGAGTTAAAGATTTGAAACTTGAACCTTCTTAGGCACTTTCATACGTAGAATCTACTGACAAAAGATTTTTTCCAATTCAAAAATAACAAATTCAATAAAAGTTTGCATTTAAAAAATTAAAGTTTACCTAATGATTCGAAGTGAAAAAATATTTCGAGGTCATCAGTGGATTCTTCGTTAAAAACTGCCTGTAGAAGGTTCAAGTTTCAGATTTGTAACTTCGAAAACAAAAAAGTTATGACAACTTTAGGAAATTGTAAAACTCAAAAACAAAGTATCGTAGGAGGCTGCGGTTTTTACCATTCTTTGTTTCTCCGAAAAAGACTTCGGAATTGTGTCATCCGTTTCCTTCTAGCTGCTATAGTTCTCGAGATCCTCTCAGTAGAAAACGAATTTTGCCCACCCTGTATAATGGGCAGATATCGGTCATATGAACGCCTTGCCTAGTAATCGGTCCCTTTGGCAGGTCTTAGTTCATAGTAACTCTGCATAAATCCACCATCAGCTTATGAACTAGTCAGTGCGACAAATAATAGTTTGGGGAACAAGATATCCAATATTTTTTAGTTATGGATATCTTGTAACTTGTAGTATAAAGTATCTATCGAATTTTGATTTTCTTGCATTGCAAAACTTCCTAACTGATAAGAAGTTGGCATTAAGAAAAAATTGTGAAAATCCGTCACAATATTTTTTCAACATAGTGACCAATGTTTCTGAAAATCCTGAACTATACGTTTTACGTTGAAATTGTGTTCAAATTAGGATTTAACGTTGTTAACGAGTAACACACCTAAAAGAAAAAAAAGCGAGCAAGAAATATGCGTTCATTATGGATCAGTTGAGTAAACTCCCAATGTCCAATGAAAGCGTCATTTTGATCGAGATTCGGACGAATGCAAGCAACATCTGGATCTGATTTGATAAGAATTTGCGTTGTTATACGGGTTAGTTGATTTGTCATCGATTAAAGCTTCGGTCGGTATCGTCGGCGTTCTCTTATTAGTTCTCAAAATTATTTTTTCAAAATGAATTCGTGAAGTCCTTTTTTAAGGACTTTCTTCCGCGTATTAGTGAATGATCGAGAATGGTGAGATTGGTAAACGTGAATGGATTGACTTACTGATTTATAGACTTATTTTTTCATCGAAAATCGCTGGACATGATTGGATGCTGTGATGCTACTCTTGACACAACCTACATCCTTGAAGTTAAGTTGGTAACTATTCATTATGTTTTTTCGAAATTCTTTCATGTAATGATATCATCGAAAGTTCAGATGCTGCACCTTTGTACAATGAATTCCTGTTTCAAACATGATGAAATGATATTCACGTGCTATGTGAATAATTCCGAAAGACTTACGAGGTTTTTTTATACGCTGTATGTTGGAATTTAGCATCACTTAGAACTTCAACTTATAATCAATACATAAAGGTTCATATAATATTAACAAAATAAGTATCACTGAAATTCAATTAACATACAGGGTGTATTTAATGGTGACAAATTTTTCAACATAATATAGCATTGGTCAAAAGAAAGCGATTACCAAATTTTCCTCAATCTTCGACAATTGTTTGGAATGACATCACGAAACCAATTGACACAAAAATATTTAGGACCAAGTGTAAAAAAGAATAAAATATTATTTCAAAATCTCACCAATAAAATTCGTCTAAATTATTCAGAAATTTTTTCACAATGGTCATCACCATCTTTTTCTTGTTCGAACCCTCCAACAATCGTGATAAAAAATGGGATGAAATAGGGTAACAATAATAGCACTTTGCGACTAATGAGATAAACTCAGAAGTAAGTTCATTGTCCATCCATAAGTTTGTTTTGTTTCGCTTTTGCAATGCTAGAGTCGCCTTCCACAGTCCCATACTTGAAATTAAATGAAATTTTTTTTGTGGTTTTAGCTCAGCCATCTTGAATATTTTATATAGAAAATTTTTGGTGAAAGGACTCATTTTGTTGACTTCTAGCTTTTGTGAAAAAAAGCCTTCTTTTTTTCACCGCAATTAATCGCCTTGTTTGGACCGGTCCTGATATCGATATGAATTTCGAATTTTCACCACTACAGAATAACGAAAGAGTTATATCAATATCGCTTTCAAACATAGAAGAAATTTTTATTAAAGGTTAGGATGTTGCCAAGGTGTAGTATGTTGAGAAGGTGTTTGCGGTGAGCACCTTGAACATCTGCTTCATTAACATTCGTTATTGTTTTGCCGAATTTTGTATTGCATTCTAGTTTTTGATATTGTACCATATTTCGCCAATCAATTCGACTTATTTCAGGATATTTTATGAATATTTGCAGTAACCGAGATAATTAATTTATTCCATTTGGCTTTTCCACACTGTGTGGCTGAAATCGAGATTGCTTTGTGTATCGCTTATTCGATGTGGACTCCTGATTAAAGCCCGTTTGCAACAGCCGAAAATTCTCTAGAAAATTTACTCGAGATTTCATGCGCCGTGAATTCTTTACCGTTACATACGCACTTTCGGTAGAATTCTCTGTTCAGTTGCGTACAAAATAATCTCTGCCGTTTTCTCACCAAAATTTGGTAGAGAATTCTCCAGAGAATTCTCGGCTGTTACAAACGGGCTTAACGAAAAATTACCTTCTTCTATTTTTAGAGATTTTCTTTTTCAATTAGCCATTGTCATTTGTATGCTTCATTGGAGAAGCATAGTCCATAGACATATTTCAATTTAAAGTGATCTTGACATTCAGTGGAACGCATTGTTGAAGACCTGCATAATAAACGCACCAATTGTTATATCAATGTTTTTTAACATAATTCTTCAAATATTAATTCCTTGAAAGGAAAAAATTGCATTGAAATCAAAACGTCATAAATCAAGTAAATATTTATTATGAGTTATGGAAGTCAGGCGTAATGACCGTTTAATGTATATCATCACTATTAAAAAGGCATTAGGCCCCCATTACACTGACACATGATGAGTAACGAAGCTCTTCACATGATTCTGAGCACCGTAAAAACGGAGTCAGCTCCTTTCGTCGTAAACATATACAGGTTGTCACAACTAAAAGTCGCCATGAACTTTTCGAATTCATTTATTTCTCTTTCAAGATATCAGTGTTCCCATGAATTTTACTCTTTTTTACCCCATTTTTGTGTGGCGATCCTCCATAGTTTTTCACTTAGAAGTGTAAGGAGAAGTATTTTATTTTTCGATATTTTATCAGAATAATCTACCAAAAGTTTTGCTATTTTTCGAATTAATGGCATGACATGAATGGCACATTCATTTTCCTCTATCTCGTTGGGTTAAAAATTTGTAGATCAAGTATCACCAATTTTGCCCACCCTGTACACCTCCTCGTTTATTCCAGCGCCAGCCCTTATCGTGGTTTTTGAACCATCTTTTTTCTATTTAATGGTATTCACTTTGAAATTTTGGGTTGTGAATTACCATTTATTCCCAATCTCCTCTTTTACATTGCACCTTATTAAAGTTCTTATTTATGTTTACTGTTTCAAATATCCAAAAGAGACACACTCGATCACACTCTGAATACTTACGACTGTTTTGCAGTCGCAAATCCTACTGAAAATATCGATAGGAATGCTTTGGATGCTAAAGTGGTGAATGTGTTGAATAGACCTCGCACCCACAAATAAAAAGTTATATGTTTTTAGAATAACTGACTTGAACACAATGAAAATAGTGATGTCTTGTTTCAGTTAATAGGTCCTTTCGTTTGCATAAAAAGTGTAGCACTTTTCTACACTCGATTTAGTATTCGTTTGCTGATTGAATTTTCACTAGTGTGGAGGAGGTGTAGTTTATCTACATCTTCTTTTGACTATGTGTAGATAAACTACACTTCTTCTACACTGGTGTAAATCAAATCGAGTGTAGAAAAGTGCTACACTTTTTTGCAAACGAAAGGACCTATTGAATCCTGTGAGATGATTCTCACCCAAAAAGTAGTACATTAAAATATCATGATTAAGCTTCCAGTTTTAAAGCTGTTCAGAGAAAAATTTGAATATTCGGTTTAAACACAGATATTTCCCTCGAAATACCAATTAATGTAATGAATCCGAATTCTTCTGTCCCGCGGTTATTAACGATGCAAAACTTCAGCCCGGATATTTTTCGTCGTTCACTGTGCACATTGTTGAGCGGTCACGTAAATACTTCATCAGAGCGGCAGAAGTTTCTTCTTGCGGAATGCATTTTTGCGGTAATTTATACCAACTTTTCCGTTCACTCTTGAAATTGGAGTCCTCTTCCGGCCTACTGGCTGCGACGGTTTTCGAGGTGCTGAATAATTTCGAGATGATTTTTTTCTCGTACAGTCGACGAGCACTCGGCACGTTCGGAATTCATTAACTTTTTCGCACCTCATGTACCTGTACATCGCACTAATGATCTTGGTCACGCAACACTTTAATCACACATTGGCGGTGGTGTCTTGCGTCGTGTCATCCGAAATTAAACGGTCTTCGAGGGGTCTGTACGGTCAAGTTAGGTGAGTACCAGTCAAATCAGTGGCGGCACATCAGGGACGGCAGGGTCGACCCAGAAAATCTCAATAAGCAAAGATGTCAATTCTAATTTGTGCCAAATTACAAAAATCGAATTGCCTACGTACAGGATGGGCAAATTTCGATGTTTTAGCACTACAGTTTTTAAACCATTCTCGTTCTCTTTTTCTGAGAAACTAACAATTGTAGTAGTAATTTTTGGCCACTTTCTTTTGTTTTTGAGTTATAAGCAAAAATTGGAAAAATGGCGATATTGAAATAAATTTATATCTCCGCTAATACTGATGATAGAGCGCTGAAATTGAAACATTATACAGGCACTTTTTTACGTAGAATCCAGTGGCGTGCTCGCCTTTTTAGCAGGATTTTTAATTACGAAGCTATTACCCAAAGTTATGTTTTTTTAAATGGGAACACAAGTTTTCTGTGCAATTTTTTGAAAGCTTAATTTTTTCTGATTTCAAAAATATATAACGTCATATGGTTTGTGTCAATATAAATGATAGAAAATGGTCAAAAACCTTTTTTCGCAATATTTCTGTGGTTTCAACTTTTGATGAGCACAGAAACATATAGCATCGTATGATTACCCTTGCCTCCTTCTATAAGTCTTTTCATTATTATGAAAATTTATTAAATAAATCTTGATTCAAATTTTGTGAAAATTGGTTAAAAGCATAGAAAGAATGACATTGCCGGAAGGAGACTGCTTTTGTTATAGGAAACTCTATTTTTCTGTGCTCGTCAAAAGTTGAAACCATAGAAATATTGAGAAAAAAGGTTTTTGACCATTTTCTATTATTTATATTGATACAAACCATATGATGTTATATATTTTTGAAATCAGTAAAAATTAAGCTTTCAAAAAATTGCACAGAAAACTAGTGTTTCCATTTAAAAAAACATAACTTTGGGTAATAGCTTCGTAATTAAGAATTCTGCTATAAAGGCGAGCACGCCACTGGATTCTACGTAAAAAAGTGCCTGTATAATGTTTCAATTTCAGAGCTCTATCATCAGTATTAGCGGAGATATAAATTTATTTCGATATCGCCATTTTTCCAATTTTTGCTTATAACTCGAAAACAAAAGAAAGTGGCCAAAAATCACTACTACTATTGTAAGTTTCTCAAAAAAAGAGAGCGAGAATGGGGTATCAGATTTTGTCTATCTCCCCTGGTTTGAAAGCTGTGGTACTAAAACATCGAAATTTGCCCGCCCTGTACACAGGGTGTTTCTGAATTGATCCGAAATATTTCAAAGGGTGATTTTTCAGCAAAAATCAAGGGAGGATATTTCATATAACTTTTTGTTCAACAGCATTTTCCCTCCAAGTTCCCTCAAGTAAAAAAAATTGTTTTTATTTAATACGAGATTTAATATATCCACTTTGGAAGAATTTAGAAGTATGAATTTTGGCACAAAACTTATGTTAATGAAGTTTTCGAATGATTTTGTTACTATAAAATATGATCACGTGGGGCTGAAAAAACAATCCCTAAATATTTTGCATCAGAACTTTTTAATGCCCCCATATTTTCCAATTTAAAAAAATTATTTAAAAGTACAGACTCAATCTGCAACTTTTCTCTGTCCTGACTTCTTATCATAAATTTTTTAGTTTGATCACAAATGAATAAAATATAAAATACAGCTCAGACTCTTTTCCCATAAATTCTCAGAGAGGTTATCATATATTGAAAAAAGCAAGTAATTTGGTGTCAAATAAAGTCATATGACAAATATTTTTGTTGGCCTGATTTTCTCTGTGTTATTCTTCAATCTCTGAACTAAATAACTGAAACTAGAGTTAATAAATTTTTCAGAGGGCTGTTACTTGGAGGGAAAATGTGTTGAACAAAAAGTTATATGGAAGACTCCCCTTAATTCTGCAGTATTCACGTCCATGTTTCAAATAACTAAAATATCGCAGGAATTTGGACAGGTTGAAAATAATCTCTTATTAATTCGCCAACGTTTCGGACGTTTTGTTCCTTTCTCAAGGCTCATCATACAACTAATAAAAGTAACACTTCAAAATTGGTCAAAGGAAGTTAATTGTTTTTATTCCGTTGACTGTCACACGTCGGACTGTTTATTGATTTATCCTTAACTTCCTATGACCAATTTTAAAGTGTAACTTTTATTAGTTGTATAATGAGCCTTGAGAAAGGAACAAAAATGTTCCGAAACGTTGGCTAATTTATAAGAGATTGTTTTTCAACCTTTCCAAATTCCTGCGATATTTTAGTTATTACTCCCCTTCATTTTTGCTAAAGAATCACTCATTGAAATCTTCAGAAACACCCTGTATAATATATAGAAATTTTAAACCTCACACATCTCTGAATCAATTTTATGAAAATCTAAAAAATCAGGTAATCTATCTATGCTATGAACACACAGACGAAAACCTCTTACGTAATAAGGTCTCGCTCATTACATGAAGTGCTTTTTCTGAAGATTTGAATTTTGCAACGGTTATTCAAAGAAATGTGAGAAGATACCTCTGTTACAAATTTTTCTCGAAAATTATTATAAGTCAAAAAATCGTTGAATTGATTTCTTGATCTTCTGAAATTCGTAAGAGTTTTAACTCTCAAGTCTTTGAAACAAAATCTATTAAAAAATTGAAATAACCGATTTGCTTCTGCTTAAATCCTTGCACTAATTTTTCAGGATCAAGTTAGATGGAAAAAATTGTTGCCTGACAATGAACGAAAAATGGAACTTTATGAGAGTGAAAACCCTAAAAAGTTTCAGGAAATGCAGAATCCTCCCAGAATAAATTTCAATCGATATCTTTATGGTGAAACTTCGTAACGTTTCGTAGTCTATATCAGACTCCTTCATCAGATTCATTCGGTTTGTAGAGATTACAACTCTATTGCCAATGCCAACCAACATATTTCAACACGAAAATCTCTGATTTCTATGGAAATTAAGCAAAATTATTGATTCGTACCAAGTACCACTGAAATAAATAAAATTTAATATGTACTACCAGAAAAAGCCCATTTTGATACTACGTCCTTCAAAAACCCGCCACTGTTTGGCTGGTAGCACAATAAGATTGCAATTACAGTACAATCGCGTTAATATGAACACGCAGTCATATGAACCACTCCGTAATATTATATGAACACAAAATTTTTTGTATGGAGTACCTTGTAATATGAACAAAGTAGAATCTCACTAGTATGAACTTGTTGTAACTTGTTTATTTTATTCCAAGGAATGAATTTGTTTTCACGATTTATCGTTAGTTTAATTGTGATACTTACCCTGAAAAACATACATGAAAAAGCGGTTTTATCGAAATTTTTCGCGAAATCTAAAAACTCAGTCTAAAATAACATCTTTTTTCTCCACAAAAGATAAGTCATTATAATTAACTTTAATTTTTTATTTTTTGAATATCTGATGGTTTTTTTTTTTTCAGTAGACTTTTTATGTATAATTATCATCGATATTTTTGTACTCAGTAAGAAAAAACCTAGAGAACCTGTTAAAAAATTATTTTTCTTGACCTTCAGAAATATGAACAGTTCCTGTAATATAAAGAAGCCGGAATTTTTTGTGTTCATATTAACGCGATTGTACTGTATATTGAATATAACTATTCCAATTCATTACTATAATACTTCCGTCTATTTTCCTATTCATTTATTCATACACGTCACTCAAATGAGACATATAAGTCACTCTTTTTCTTAAAGTGATGAAAACGTTATCATTTTTCTCAAACGTCTGTAATTTTTGATTTCTGAATTCCCATCTAACGATATAATGTGACTTACTGTCTGTGAACACTCTGAAACTTCCATAACCAAGAGTTTAGGGCTTTTTCAAAGAAAACTTCAATTTATGAATAATCTCATTATCTCATTAGGAAGATTGAACTAACCGATGCTACGAAATTCTGAAAATCTGATCAGAGCCTGCGAAAATAGCATTGCGGAAATTCTTCTTCGGTGGTTGAATTTTGTCATGCAGAAGGACCATAATGGTGTACAAACATCTCATTAAAATGAATGGAATACTTTCCGTTCTTTCTTTTGACGTGTTGTGCGTTTCTTACGTTTGTATGCTCATTTATTCTGGAACGGTTATACAGGAAAATCCACAAATAGATATATCATTATTTGGCGAGGAATTTGAGGCCGTTACCAAGAATACAGATACCTTCTCAGTGTCACAATAAGATAGTCTATAATATTATTTCTCACGAACGTTATTAATTTCAGAATTTTGAACAAATGGACAAAATCTATCAATTAATAGTAAGGCCCATATATGACTCAGAGAGGGTAGAAAAATTATCAACTTGTAATACTTATATTCATTTGTTTGTCTCAGTTATCCTTATCGAATGGATAACTGAAGGTAGGTTTTTAATCACATTGTAATGTTGAAACAGTTTAGATAATGTGACTTTGTTTTTCGAATTCATTATTGACATTCCTACATAAAGTATGATAAAACTTTCAAAATTGATCGGGAATCTCTTAAGCATGCTCCACCACCGTTTCTATGAAACCCCTCCTCTCCCATCCCACAATTTCAGATCCCTAGTTCGATAAAACCGTTCGCGAATATCCAATATCAACAGATCCAATTCGCATTTTTCACTCAGAGATAACCATATTTCAATTTCTTCCCCATTTCCTCCGTCCCCACTCGCACAATCAGCCGTTGGTGTGGGCCGGTTTTCGCAAGGATTTCATCTGATTTTCCAGGGAATGAATCAATTTCCGGATGAAGAAAACGGATTGGTAAAATATACCTGGTTCTTTGGGCTTCATCACTAAATTGGAATTTTTATCCTGTGTGGTCCCGGAATGTATTGTTAGATTTTCTTTCTCGGAGAAAGGCATTATGTACAAGTTTTCGAGGAAATTAGTTTGGGATGAGTTTATATTCTGATAGAAAACCTGGGATATTGTAATGTTATTCTTGATTCGAGGAAGAGCTCTTTATTGGCTTTTTGGCTGCGGTGAATATCGATCCATCAGACAATCTGTTTCTTATTGGAAAATATTTATTCTTAAATTATGTCAGTATATATTTTCTCTATGGAGGGTAAGAGAAGAAAAACAAACTACTTTGACGAACAGAAGCATTACCAATAGTAATTTTTATTGAAGGATAAATTTTATATTTGAAATTCTGTGAGGTGTTTGTTGATATGAAATGGGTTTATCTTTACAATAATTGTTATATGAGCTAAACAGCGTGCCAAAGAAGTAACGTATTCCATCAATAATTCTTGTAGGAAGAATTATTAAGGATAATCCTGGCACCCGTCGATTTTTAATTTAAAAATCAATTTATTCTATGCTTTTTTTAGTTTGATATTTCCCACCCCCTACAACCCGCACCTCTCCACTTCATTTTTTCAAATGTTAATATATGGATTGTGATACATCAAATGAAGGGTAATTCCATTATGCCTATTCAGCGATGTGGCTGAAGGTTGAATTGGTTTTGAACTTTTGTCATTAAAAAAATTACGAAATAATTTAAAATTTGTGATTGGAGAGTACTGTAATCATACCATTATTCTTTTACTAATTATTATTAAGGGAAATCCACGAATCCATGGATTTGTAATTTCGAAAGCATGTCAACGCATGAACTTTACTTTTTTCGTGCTCTATGTTTGAAAGAAAACTACTTTAAACTTATTCGAGGGGAAAATATAATCATTTTTCGATATTCGAAAAAATATTTCCTTTAAGTTCTCAAAGTCTTCTAGTAGTAAATCTCGAAAATTCATCCAGCTTCGTACTTCTTGACGAATTTTTGAAAAAGAGAGTGTAAGTTCTTATAATCAAATAAGTATTGATGTGATAAGAAATCAAACAGCGCAAAAGATAGAATACAAAACTTTTTTGAGTAGTGCAGTGTTTCTGCTCTCAACACAGTTTCCAATAAAGTATGGGGAGAAAGAATACATATGTAAGTTTACCAAAAACACAAACTTAATCATTCATCTTAATTCGAATTCAGAAACAGAAAAAGTGTTTAGGAATTTTTTTTTAAATATAAGTCATCGTTTTTCATCAATACAATCAGTGAAGCTTACGGATTTGTAATAAAAACTGTTTGTTTTATTGAAAAAGGAGTGTAGAGCTAAATTTATAAAACAAATATTCTATTTTCTACAGCAAAATATTCAATAGCAGGTCAGCAACTTTGCTTTAATTACTTATCGATTAATTTTCGAAAACTCGACATCAGTTACCTTTATTTTTTGAATTAATGTGCCAATAAACATCCTCATGCAATGCTATCTTCTATCTGGTCATACTTATATATGTATTCTTTCCTCATTGGAATATACACCTGTTTGTTATTGATCGCATAATTTTATAATGAGATGAAAGTTTTTTAGCGGCATGCATACAGGAATTGAATTCTGAAAAAAGTACTTTTTTCAGAATTCAATTCCTGTCTGCATGCCGCTAAAAAACTTTCATTTCATTATATTTCAGACAGTAAACTATCATCACAATTTATAATGAGAATTTCTAATTCTTGTTTTGGCTACTGCTGCACATTTTCTATTTCTTGTTGCATAATTTCGGGTTTTTGTTGAACTCTTTCAGGTTTCAATAGAATATCTGAAGGTTTTTACCAACTTTATTGCCTCTCAGGGGTTTGCTGGGAAAGACGAATACTTATTAAAAAAATATTACAGGTGATGAATTAGAACTGATTATAATATTAGAAATGTTGTACTGCTTTTCGATTCACTGTTGAATTTTCAGTAGGCTGGCGTAGCCATAGCGACCGTTGAAAATGCATTATGATTCGTGAACTCCATATAATTCTATGTGAAGTCCAAATTCTGTGATAGGAATCACCGACAGTCGAATAATTATTTCTCTTATATATTGATATCGACATCAATATCCTTAAGAGAGTAAAATACTTTCGTTTGATTATTAAAAAAAGAAATTTATTCAATTATCGGTTTTTCTATTCATGAAAGAAACTTGAAAAGTCAGTATTATGAACAAAATACGATAATAAAGTATAATTATAATTTTTACAAAAAGTAAAATGATACATATATCAAAGGTAGTGTTCGAATTGTGAACCATCGTTAGATGAACATGGCAAACTATCACTTCGTATGGCGTTGCCGATGTGAATACTGGTGACTTCTCTCAGGGCGTATTCCGCTCTGTTTTTTAATTGTTCATAATTTTGTATTCTTGTTTCGTAAATTTCATTTTTGAATCCGTGATTCCAATCATAGAGGCTGTGGTTCACATAAGATAATACATATTCAATGGTCACTATGGTAATGCCAGCCTGCTCATAATTCAGCAGGAAAAAGTATTAAACTTTTTTCTCGTATGATATTGATGTATATATCGACATACTATTATGATACATTTTCGAAATCAGCAAAAAATATGCTGCAAGATGGAAGAAGTTTCATTTTTAGTTCACATTTGAAAAATCAGAAATCCCTGTGGTATTTCGAAAATTACTGGATCAAAAAATTTAATATCATATTCGAATTCCTCATAAAAAGGAATGTGGAATGTAACAACAGATTTCGCATACTAGTTCCAATAAGCGAGTTATTCAGCTTCATTGAAAATGACAATTTCTCAAATTTCGTTCATAACTCAAAATCTATGAACGTTAGGCTAGATCTGTTTTCAGTTTTGGATTAGTCAAGAAAAAAGAGCTTAAGAATGTGTTATCTTTTTTCTTCTAGCTGCTATAATTCTCGAGATCCCTTCAGTAGACAACGAATTTTCCCCCGTACTCATATTCGGTTGAAAAATTTAATTTACCCATCATTTCTTAAATACGCACACAAACTTTCAACAAAAAATAAATTCGAAGGGGGGTTCATCTACGAAAACGACCAATGCTAGGGTTTAAATCACTGAATATATTAGTTTCCAAAATATAAAATCTACTGATCGTTTATATTGTCAAAGTTTCTATTTAATTGCTGGCCACCGCCATCTGGCCTATTTCATGTTTTTTGTCGGCACGTTTTGGCCTCTAAGTTTTTTTTCCTTCTTTCTACCCTCCGTAATTTTCTCTAAAGATTGGGTTAGCAACTTGTGTTGGCTACGAAAAGATTCCATTGAACGTGGAATCTGCTGGAATTCGTGTTCATGTCCAAATATGGAGACACGACCAAGGTATGGACTACCGGATCGATCGACCATTCCCATCCAGTTCCATTTACATGCGGCCGCTTTTCCAAGTCGTTCGAACACAATTGATAAACACCCGAAACAGGATCTGGACGTACATTTTCCGGTCAAGAACCGCCTTCAATCGGAATGGCGCTGTCACCTAGCGCCGAGCATTGATTGATTGATGGCCGGCCGACGGATAAATTATGTGGCCGAGGATCGGCCTGGAACTAATGGTCTTGAAGGAGTGTCCCGGCCCCCGTTTATGAGGCGATAGCCGAAGATTATCACCTGAACCACCGATTTATCACCCCCGGGGTCGGAACTTGGGCCCACTCAATCTCGAAGGGGGCCATCGGGTAATTTGGTAGTTGCGTGGTGGAAAAAGCACTCCGATGGAAGTTGAACGAGTTCGTAATTAGTTCGAGGCGCCGGAAGATATGAGTCGATAAGATTGGATCGGGGAGGTATCGGTTTTTTTTCTCTCCCGTGGTACGAGGGTGGGTTTGAAAATTTTCCATTGGTCCGATGTTGACGAATGAGAGAATCCAGAGACGTTGGTTGTGAGTAGCTACACGTCCAAGTTTTTTGACTTGGAAAATTTCGATATAAACCACATTCGGAAGGTCAACAAAATAAACAGAAGAATTTTTAGTCAACTAGTGTTGAGGTAATTTTTTGTGAGCGATTTCCTTCTTTGACTCGTACAAATATTTCAACACTTTTTAATTTTTGAACATTTTTGAGCATTTTACGAGAAAATATCATTTTCACGAAACGTTCAAATATTCATTAGATAGCGTCCAACTTACTTTCAATAGTTGGGTTCTTAGAATTTTTGGTACTTTTATGGAACGTAATGGTCATAATGAGAAAACTGGAAGACGTGGGTGATATCTTGTGTTCGAAACATATTAATCAAATAAATGAAAATTTTTATTCCGAAATTAATTCCATTCGATAAAATCGTTTGTGAGATAGAACTAAAAATAAATTTTTTATGGTTTTTCAACAGCCTTTATCTTTGTAACCAAGCCGATTCGGAAAAAATGGTAAAGGTTGAAGTTGTTTCTTTTTACCTTAAGTATCTATCGTTGAAATATTCGTCAAAGACTCACCCTGTATTTACTAAAACGTTCGGAGTAGACGATGAGACAGAGTGGAACAATAAAAATATTAAAATCTAACAATTTTATTATCTGAAATTTTTAGGGTTCAAACTCCCAATCTCTGGAACAAAATCAATTAAAAAATCGAAATTAACTATTTGTTTCTGCGTAAATTCTTGCACTAATTTGTCAGGAACGATTCAAGGAAAAAAATTGTTGCCTGACAATGAACTGAAAAGAAGAACTTTGAAATTATAATTATATGTAGTAACGTTTCGGAGTCTATATCAGACTCCTTCATCAGACGAAAATCAATTTCCGAAAATCTTCTGAATTGTAGCTTTTATTTAACATTAATTGTCAATACATTGAAACAGAGATTTCGTAGAAACGTCGATTCATTTAATTTTGAAATTACCGGACGATAGTTCCCTCTTCAGTAAATTAATCAAAATATGATCTATTTCTACCGAACAATTGGCCAAATTATTATTTTGATCTAACAAAATACACGTGGAAACTTTGATCTTTCGTTTATAATTATCCGGTTCTGTCATTAAAATTTTCGTGTTATTCCAATCCATCATGTGGTCTTCTCTATTAAAACAAACATGATCTGCGATCTGTGATCTATTAATTTCTCTATTTTTAATATTATTTTTATGTTCGCGTTTTCTTATTTCTAGAGGTCTAGACGTTTCACCTGTATAAGTTTTACCACGAATACAGGGAATGTTATAAATACAATTTTTTGATTTTTGCTTTTCATTCAAATGTTTAGTTTTTGTTTGTTCTAATACTGGAGACCACATGATGGATTGGAATAACACTATAATTTCAATGATGGAACTGCATCATTATAAACGAAAGATTAAAGAGTCTACGTATATTTTGTTGGATCAAAATAATAATGTGGTCAATTGTTCGGTAGGAATAGATCATATTTGGATTAATTTGGCAAAGAGGGAACTGTCATCCGGTAATCAAAATTAAATGAATCAACGTTTCTATGCACTCTCTGTTTCTATGTTTTAACCATTAATTTCAAATAAAAGCTACAATTCAGAAGATTTTCGGAAATTAATTCTCGTCTGATGAAGGAGTCTGATATAGACTCCGAAACGTTACTATATATAATCATAATTTCAAAATTCTTCTTTTCAGTTCTTTGTCAGGCAACAATTTTTTCTTCTTGATTTGCTCCTGAAAAATTAGTGCAAGAATTTACTCAGGAGCAAATCGGTTATTTCAATTTTTTAATTGATTTTGTTAAAGAGATTGGGAGTGAAAACACTAAAGAATTTCCGAAGATGCAGAGTCCTCCCAGATTGAATTTCAATCGATATCTAATAATTTAACTTTTTTTATAACCATGTTTACCATAAAAAAAATGTTTACCTATTATGCCTGCTGGCAGGAAGATGCAAGTAGTTAGCCCTTTCCTAGAGCAATAATACTGCCTTGTTTACAACAAAGGTCCTATCTGCATAATGTGATGAATGTAATATAATACAATCAAACATCTACTAACCAGGAAGAGATAAATCAAAATTATATTTTGCAATCAAGTTCTATTCTTCTATATAAAATTTAACATGAAAAGTTTGTTAAAATCCTATGTGTTTTCAATGATAAGAATCAAAAACTCCGGATTTTTTCAAAACCTAAATTTTGCAGATACGACCTTTTATGTTAGGACTTCAGAATAATCATCTTTCTAGCCATCAATACACTGAAAGAATTGCATAGTAATATTACAGCAAAAATTGTTTCAAATCGAAAGATATAACTCTAGGAAAAGAAACAGCTATAAAATTAGCTATCACAACATAAGCCAAAGGAGTTGACTCACAAACGTTCTAATTTTCGCTTTTTTTCCGATCGAAGAGATCGAGAGCGATTTTCATGAAAAAAAACTCGAATTGGTAAAAAGGGAAAATTCGATCAGGACAACCGAAATCGACGCGAAAGCGCCCTTTTTCTGCTGTTTTCTTTCCGTGACACTTCCGGTCGCCTCAATTATTGCACATTCTACTCTAGCAATTCCTTTCTTCGGATCCCAGTCGGCGTCGCATCGGAAAAAAGATACTTTTCATTCGGGGTCGCCGTGAATAAATTGAATGAATGAATTATGCATTTTCGCCCGATCCCGGGCACCGTTGAGTGTCGGTTATTCGAACCGTTCTGGTCGTCGAGACGTGAAAAAGCGGAAAATGAAAGGAAAGCCCGGCGCGAGTACGGGCCCCGCTCGTTACCGCGATAATTACTCGCGTGAGTCGTACGAAGTCGCGGTAGTTGGCTCAATTAGACTCTAATGACAGTGATTAAAGAATAATTGCTCCGCTAATTCATTTTCTTTGGAACGGCGGTAATGGCGAATAATATTTTATATTAATGCGGTAAACACTTCTACTCGACGTGTTACCATGATTCGAGTGCGCGCATTCATACGCGTTTCGGAATTTCCCGCATGGTTTTCCCGGAGAATAATGGGACTCGTCCGCTAGGAATTTCGCGAAGGTGTCCACACTCTCGTCGCTCCTGAAAACGGTCGTTGGAAGCTGGGTTTTTTCTTGAAGAATTATCTCGCAATATAATAGTGAGCCCTCATTTTCCACCAGTATCAATATACCAATATCAGGAAAATACAATTCAAATAGAGAAAAAAATTACCATTTATAGTTCAAATATTCCGAAATAGCTATTTATGTAACAAGTACATAAATTAGGTCTTTATGGACGAGTCCAATAACTTGGGCAAGTCCATAAAGCCTAATTATGTACAAGTTGCATACAAAGCTTTATGTTGGGCTGCATTGCAGAAATTTCATTTTCTGAAATGGCTTATTACTGAAAAACATTAAGTGTGCTTTTGATTTTCTTACCTTAGTAACCAGCGACCTTAGCAACCTCAGTAAACATAGTTGTTTATACTTCATTCACTTTTATTTTAGCAGTCGGTTGGCCATGGAACTTTGACACATTCCACTCTGTATAGTACGAAAATGTGGGGTTATGAAGCTTGTCAAAACATTTTTGGGTTTTAAATCAACGCTATGTTGCCCGTTCTACGTAAAAGTTTCTGTTATTACGTATTTTATCACAATGTCGAATCTCTTCGGAAAATATGTGACGAGCATAATTGAAGTTTATACAAACTGATTGAAGGCATACCAAATCCAGTTATTTGCATGGAAAATACAAGAGATCAGTAGAATATCATAATATGCACTAGCTTGAGGAGAGTTAATGCTCGTTATCTTTTGCTTACATCATTTGTAGATTTCAAAAATATTAACCCGAAGATGAAATGCATATGATGCAGTGGTTGGGAATGGTTATCTCCCGAAGGAATTAACAGATAATTAATAACAGAATGTTAAATTCTTCAACAAAAATCATCTTGCATCAATATAAGTAAAAGGAATTGAAGGAAGTTTCAAGTTAAGATGAACTTCACCTTTAAACAAAAATTTCACATGAATAAACAACAGGGCAACTTGCGCGTATTTGCGGCTATTCATCTTAATACATTGATGTAATAATAATAATTAGGTATCTATTAGTACCTTAAGACATTTACATTGTATAGGACAAGTCAAATGAAAAATAGAAAAATCCATTTTAGGGAACTAATTCTCCGATGACATTTATCGAAAATCATGTAGTAAACTTTTCGCATTAATTCACTCAAACATAAAATTCTCAAATGCCACCACTTTTTTGGGTCTCCCAATAGAAGGAAATTCTTTGTCATCCTCTTCATTCACAATCTTTCTGACTGTGGAAATATCCAGCTGAAATATAAGTCGTTCAGATTCAGATGAAACATTATATAAATTCTCTTACATTGAATATGTTCGCTACCGTCTGACCTATTGTGGATTTTAGAATATCAGGGTATAACTATTTGAATGAGCGGACCTGAATTCTAAATAGCACTTCCTGAAACCCTGTCTCTTTTTTCAATCACTTTCGGCATTTTCCTAATATTTATTGATATTAGTTGTGGCAACGGCGTTATGACATTAACGACATTTCATGAGTGCCAACCTAACTTCGTTCTAGTTACAAAAACTTGACAAAATTATTTCATGGCCAACCGACTGCTAAAATAAATTTGAATGAAGTATACTTCCTTAATTTTATGACAAACGTCATAATAATCCAAAAATGGATAATGCTGGAAAAGAACGCGTAGAAAATTTAGCCGTTAGCGCCAAAGAATCTCTCTTACTCTTACACACTAAATCTAAAAGTGCTTATGAAAATATGTATGCGGCCTATAACAAGTGGTGTAAAACGAAGAAAATTGTAAAATCGACAGAAGACAGTATTCTCGCTTACTTCAATAGTCAATTGAAAGCTCAGAAAAGTTCTTCGCTATGGACTACATAGATGAATTGGAAAGTACTAAAATAAGTGTTGCCACCAGAATATTGGGCCAGGAAGTAGCTGATGCTAGATCAAGAGTATTGCAGATCGAAAACTGTGCTTCCACTTCGAGCTCGACATCCTCAGGCATGCATTTCTACAATAACAAAGAATGTGTTTTTAATATTCACTACCACACTAATTCTCAGAATAGTTATTCATAATTTTGTTTTTAGGTCGAAGTTCAATTCTTCTTCCTTAAATAAAGTGTTGTTTGCATCTTTTATATTTACTTGACAGAATGATAGTGACAGTTGAGTCCAATAAAGTGGTGTCCAATAAAGTAGTCAATTATGGACTCTAAACGAATTCATAAATAAAGTGTTTATGATTCAGTCGAACATAAACATATTATTGTGACTTCAGCCTTGCGGCTTTCACACTCTTCTCCAGAGGAAAATTCACTTATCCCATATATATCAGATATCAAAAGGATTAAGCTCTGTTGGAGCCCTTTCCAGGTTTTCAGGCTAGTGGTGGTGGTCGGGTTCGGGCCGCTCTTCGACTTCTTGCTCTCGGCTGGATTCCTGATCTATCCCCACTTCCTGTCGAAGCAGACGGTGCATTCTCTGCATTCCCCATGTACTTGCGTACAGTTCTCGCCGTTCCCAGTAGTACTGCGTGCTGCATGACTCTATAGATATTTTCGTCCAACTGAAGTTTCCTCAAGTTCTCTGGTAGTTTCTTCGGTATCAGGCCTGTAGATGAAATGGCAATAGAAATGGTCTTTATATCTTTCAGCTTCTACTGTGTCCTGGTTTGTCCCTCTAGATCTCTGTATTTTGAAATTTTTTCGGTGTGTCTATCTAGGAGATTGTTATTATTTGGAATCGACACGTCGATGAATAGTGCTCTGTCCTCATCCTTATTGAGCAATAGAGGTCTGGTGTATTGTGAGTTACTTTCCGGTCTGTGAGAACCGTGCGATCCCAGTAGAGCTGGTGATGTTAATTTCCCAATGCAGCATCCGGATGGTAATTGTAATGAGAAACCTTTTTCGAACTTAGAAGTTGGTGTTTTAATGCCAATTCTTGGTGAAGAATCATGGCAACCTCATCATGTATGTTCTTGTACTCCGTGCCCGCGAACATCTGACATCCCCCGGTTGTGTGCTGGATAGTTTCATGTGTTGCATTATTATTCGAATCGCGGTCGTTGTGGTTCAGTTAGCCTTCTGGGAACTCATACATAAGAACCCAAGGAAGTCGTCAATGGTGTTGATAAAACCGACAACATTTTTATGGGCCTTGACCGTTACCTCGAGTGTCTAAAGAGTCTAAAAATCTCATCTGCTGACTTCTACATACGGTACAATTAATATTCGTATCGACAGTGACCTGTCAGCAGTCCCACCATCACCCCAAGCTCAGCTTGTGACAACTTCAGCAGTTTTCTGGTGTAGGTCGGTGAAATCATCACGAATTTCTTTGACTGAGTAAGTCCAGGAGTGTTTCTCCAGAGGGTAATTCTTTTGTTGAACTCCTATTGTTAGACCGACTTATGTGGATGTTTTACAAGCCCCAAGCCCCTGTTCAGGTCGGGCAGGTGTTAACCTTGATGCTCTTTTTGCAAGTTCATCGGCTTTTTCATATCCTCCAACACCACAATGCGCTGGTACCCATAGTAGAGTCACGTCTATGTCACCAAAAATTCCTGGCAGTGTGATTTCAGGGACCTCAGCGTGGCCTGGACGTCCATTAACATAAAGAAAAATAAACTTATTCTTCGAATATGGCCAATGAAAATAATTATAAAGTTCACACACTGCCCATGACTTCCGATAATGCTGATACTATCCAGGACACTATACACTGGGAAGAATCTCGCAGTGGAATTGAACAATTTGTACAAATATGTAATCGGTGATCGCAAACTGTAATTCTTCCCGCTCCACAGTAGAATAAAATACTGCTCCTGGAACAGGAGCGCGGCACCAAAAACGCTAGACCAGAAAGCAGTTTCGAACAGTGAACAATACCATTCACAATTTTGTAAATAAACGAAACTGCAGCAATTTCAACCCTATGATCTATTGTCTCAGTCACAAACCTATTAAGCAGCACCACAATATCCTAACCCAGTTCAGGATAGATGCCATCTTCTCTCCAGACTAGATGTTTATTTCTCTGCAACGATTCAATACGCTTTCTATGACAACTATAAATTGGTCAAATTATACTAAAATATTTTAACCTGCTACGAATTAAACTATTGAAGATGGCAATCAGTGTGGACATATTCTGAAATTGCCTTCCACTACGAATTATGAACCCATAAGTTCTAATGAGGGAAGAAATGAGGCTATTCAGGTGTGGCACAAAAAACACTCGCAGTCGCACAAAACACTCAAATCCCTGTACTCAGTTACGCGAGACAACGAACGACCTACCAAGCAATAATCCTACTAAACCTTTTTTTTCTTAGCATTTCATATCGCTAGGCATTTACACTCATCAAAAGACAATCAATCAATTCAATCTACACCATCCCAGCAGAACATCAAGTGCATTTTGTAATCTGACAGAGTCCATGACCAAAAATCTTCTGCAAAATAACGTAAGGTCATCAGCAAATATTAAAGCCGAAATGTCTATCTCTATATTATACCATTGGTGAGATCATTTATGAGAAGAAGGAATAACAAAGGTGAGAACCTTGAGGAATGAGAGATGTAGCACAGATCTTGAATGCTCAACTTAGACAGTATATCCTTAATCCTTAAACTGATTTTGAATCAGAGCTGACTGTCAAAACGCAAAACATAAAGTGATTCAAAATTTGTAGAAACGCAAAACTAGCCTGCAACTGAAAAAGTTACAAACGAGAAGCAATAGAAACATTCAGATATATATAAAGTATATTTGATTTTTCATAAATGAACATTTGGCGGACAAAAATCGGCAAATTTTTAAGCCGTTACAAAATTAATGAACTCATTCATATATTCGTTTTCCGTTCTTCACAAATTGAAAATATGTAAGCGTTTTAGCATCTCATGACCTGATATGTTTTGAAAATGTCACGGAAAGCTGTTGCTTGCCAGTAACGATAATTTATCTTCGGCTTGACGATTTTCGCTGTTGGAGAATTCCTCATCATCCCTGATTACGGTTCTGCCCCCGGAAATCGCGCAAGCCTACATTATTTCAATTATTCCGCACCATCGGCAACGAATACAACTAATTGGATTGGAATTTCTGGAATATACCACCATCCGAACCACATGTGTGTGGTTCTGTAGAACAACGGACGCAGTTCAGCTCAGGACTGTGAATGAAGGAAACGAATTTGTTGGTTCAGTGGCCTGAGAACTCGGATTCGATGATCCCGTAGCCACGATGTTGTATTTGTGTTCGCCAAATATCGAGTTGTATCTTTTGTATTTTGAAAATGGAACATCTTTCGACATCGTTAATATAACACTCGAATATTGATTCATTGATGGTGAATTCGTGACCAAAAACAATAATTCTGTCCCGCCTTGAACACAATTTTTGAAAAGATTTCAGTAAGATGCAGGGGTCTAATTGGTTGAGTTTGTTGGTGTGTAAAATTCGCCGCATGGTTTTGTAATTTCAGACTTTGATGAAACTCAATCCATAATGGGGTATTTTCTTAAATTTCAAAATATATGTCATTAAAATCCTTATAACTCAAATATATTGAAATATATTTTTTCGAATTTTAACATATTGCATTTTGTATGTAAATACATTACGAAAATTCTTATTTCAAAAGTGCTCTCTTATGAACATTCTACGTCATTTTCACAATCCGGCAACCCCCATCGAGTCAATAATAGTCATGAAAGTTTTCTGATCAACATAGACGTAACAAATATCAAGTTTTGTGATCACATTTGACAAGAAAAATAAACAATGATACAAAATGTCATTTTAAGAAGGTATAGACCATAGACATAGAGACATGGACTGTGCCTTCTCTTTCTATCTATGCATAAAATACGGCCAAAAAAAGTGACAGAGAAACGCACGTCGGGCATGCAGTTGTCTTTTTCTAGAATTTTGATTGGTCCCCACTCACCTCTATGTGAACAAAAAGAGACAGGTAAATGCCCGACGATCATTTTTTTTTTTCTATAAAAATGACAATTTCATGCTAACATTGCTCAGTCCATGTCTCTATGTCTATGGTATAGACACAGATTACAGAAACTATTTTAGGTGCGTTCGGCCAGTAGACTCTATCAGCACTTTTTGTTCCGAGTCGTTCGGGCACGCAGTCTCAGAACAAAAAGTGTCAATAGTTGTCGTTCGTTCTAGACGGAGTAGAGTTTTCGGAATCAACTCTATGAGCCCCAGCTCCCAAGGTGGTGCGCGAAAGGAGTTTGTGTAGAAGTAGGGTTATGAAACGAGACAAGCCATAAAAAAACAACTTATAAACAAACTATTCATAAAACTGTAGAATTTCCGTTTAATCCACACTAAGAATTATCTATTCATATACATTTTCGAACAAATTGCATTCAAATTCAAATTTTTCCCATGATTTTTGTGGTTGACATTTGTCATTCGTTCATTCAAAAAATGCCAATTTGTACAGGCTCCATTAGCCCTAGCTGATCTGTGATAAAACTCCAGTTCTACTCGGTCTGTACCGGTGTTTACTGGCCGAACGTAGTCATTATCTTCTTGCTCGGTTCCACTGTTGTCAAATTAACAAAAATTATTAGACTTTGGTAAAGGCATTCTCACAAGCTTTCACATTTCGAATGTTTACTATATTTCGAAGGGTGTAGTTCTGAAATTTCTGAATTTTGAAGCGAATCTTTCACGTGTTGAATGACTAATGGAAAAACAGTTCCATAAAATAATCTTAAATTCGATTTTGGAGTTTTAGGATACTTGCCCATTGTGACTCAATTATAACGATCTAAAAAAAAATCATATCTAAATTTAACCTACCATGAATGTAAATAAGTATGTACTAACATGTCGAATATCATAAAATTTCACAAAATAAGGAAAATGGTTTCTCATCGCATAGAGTCATTCGGGGCAACTGTGCGCACTTTTGCCTTTCAAGCCATACCCTGTTTCAAATGTTGAAGCTAGGAAAATTAAAACATATTCATAAGATAGAGAATTTTCTAAACTGTAAGAAAACATCAAAAAGCAAACGAACAAAAACGTTTTCTTTCCGCAAAAAAGAATTTAATAGAGAAAGTCGGAGTGCGTTCACATGCCCCATATTGCGGGTAAGTGTACGCACCCTCACGGGGTAAGTGAACGCAGTGCTTAGTGAACCACACAATCAAAACAAATTACAGAATAATGTCATCAAAATGTTACAATATTGGAGAAATGCTGTTTATTGTCACTACAGAAGCGCCTTTTACAAGCAGTGCATTATTGTTCGTGCCACAATTCTTGGTGAACACAACATAATAATAATAAATCTATGCGCACACTTACCCGCGCACACTTTCCCCAGTAAGCCAAAATTTGAATTGACGTTCTTATAGAGTTGAGCAGCTAAGAGAACCTAAAATATTTTATTATATATTCAGATAAATATGCCCATGATCGAATAAAATATTTTTTAACACTGTCGGACTCGGAACTTGGACCTGGCAGAATTTGCAGAGATGCTAAAAATGAACAAGAAAACTAGTGAATTTGATTGATTGCGAATAAAAAGTTAAAGAAACGTGGCACGGCGCACTCCTATGAAAAACTAATATGGCGATTCTGCGCCCTTGCTTCACCCAAATGAACCCCTCTTTCATACACTGCATAGTCGAGATATACGCACTGCGCACACTTACCCACTGCGCTCAGTTACCCCGAATGACTCTAATGAAGAAAGTTATGGATAATCCTGGGGTATTAAATTTCAGAGACTTGTCTGGAATAGACGACACTAATTACAACACTTCTAACGAAGTTGATATGAAGTAACTAGAAACCCTGTGAGTATTGTGCATAATCTCGTCCAGTCGGTGACAGCTCGAACGCCGTATGACACTCAAAAAGACCAGCTGTTCTTTAACGATAAACGGCGACGTCCGAACTGACAACTTTTTGGCCGGTACCCCAGCCTGAAAATCGTAACGTCCGAAACTAGTCGTAGATAAGTGGTGGATTATTACTCTGTCCGAACCGCAGGCTGTGTTAAAAGCTGTCACAAGTAACATTAACGTCATATCTCGGGAGATATTTCCTCGAATTCCGCATAATGGAATTTGAATACGCAAATCCCCGCTGTACGAACAGGCCAACTGACCTGACGTATAGTGGGCACGGGCTTCCGATAAAAACGTAATGCGGAGGAGCAATGAAATATGTTCTTGGAATCCTTCCTATTCCTTCGGTTGAATTGAATCATTGAAAATTAGATTGCTCCGCCGATGTGGAATAAAGGACCTTCTCATTTCCCAAAGAAAAAAAAACGAAACCTAAATGTGGCGATTGCATGAAATGTCAGATTCGCTGATATCCATATCGCTATCGATATCCGTTGTTTATTATACTGAACACTAAAATTCGAATCAATTAATATTCTTCATAATTCACTCGTAAAATCTAGCTGATTTCATAAAGAATCAATTTGACAACACCAAATGACAGTAATTGTCATAGACACTCATGTGATCAAATTCTGTATTCTCAAAATTGATCCAATGGCCCCGAGTTTTAATATTGCTTAGTGGCGAATAGTCAGACGAAAAGTGTTTGCGGACGAAAAATGTCTGCGGACGAAACGTGTCTGCGGACGAAAAGTACTTCTATTCTTCAAATTAGTACGTAAAATGCCATTTTTTGTTCAGGTTGAAGGAAAATTGTGTTATGTGGTGAAAGGAATACATGCAAAATATGATTCAATAATTATATAAATAAGTATTGTAAATCAATTTTAGGTTTTTTTCTTGAAACTTATAATGAGTTTTATTTCTCAACAAACACAAAAGAACCAAACATGAAAATTGTTGGAAATAAACTATTGATTCAAGATATGCTTCGATATAACTTTGATTATACGAAGATATATTGAAAAATTCTTAGCCTACTATAGAACCAAACAAAATTTCAATGTCATTACTGAACATATTCTCGTCTTAATTGGATACATTCATTACAGCGAAACTGCAACGTCTCTAGACCTTTAAAATAAATGCTTCTTCTTGATCTGCAAACCAGACCTTTACAGCTTTTATTACCTCCTCGTTGGAAGAAAATTTACGACCTTTCAAACTTTTTTTTAGTTGAGGAAAGAGATGATAGTCGGATGGAGCCAAATCTGGTGAATAAGCGAATTTTTTGCATGGCAACATGAGATTTGTGTGCAGGGGCGTTGTCCTGCAAAAACAAAATACCTTTCGATAGCTTTCCGCGTCTTTTCTCTTTAATTTTTTCCCGTAGAGTGGTCAGTAATGTCGAATAGTAATCTCCGGTTATTGTTCTATGCTTATTCAAAAAATTAATCATGATTACTACATGGCAATCCCAGAAAACTGAAGCAAGAACTTTTCCATCAGATTTTTGGACACGAAACTTCTTAGGTCTTAGGTCTTGGAGAACCAGAGTGTCGCCATTCCATCGATTGTTGCTTTGTTTCTGGATCGTAGAAATGTACCCAAGTCTCATCCATAGTAACAATTCGGTTCAAGAAGTCTACATCGTTTTCAAATCGAGCACAGATCGAACGCAATGCTTCTACCCTTGCACCCTTTTGGTCAACATTCAAACATTTGGGGATCCTTGGGATTGGCCTTCCCGATCGGTCATCATCTTCAATGGAAAATGTACCTTTCTTGAAGCTAGCAGTCCAGTTTTTCATGGTCGCATACGAAGGACATTGATCACCAAGGGTATTAATCATATCTTCGTAAATCTGTTTACCTCTAAACCCTTTTAAATACAGGTACTTGATGATGGCTCGATACTCCAATTTTTCGATTTCCACAATTTCGATGGACATCTTCTTTCTTTTAGTTTATTGCGTAACTCTGGATTACTTTTTTGACCTCAAACTTTACACTGACACTTCTAATGATTTATTGTTCGTTGCTATGGTAACGCAATATTTTTTTATGCATGGAACTGGTCTAGGCTAACTAGATATCAATACATCCTCGTAATATAACATTTATTTAAATTCTTTCAATTTTGTTTGTGAGGTACTATTTTTCTCAAAAATTAGTTTCTTTGAATTGGAGAACACCCTCAAGAAGAGTGCTAATGCGAGTACCTCCTGAAATTTCCATCCAACGATATTATTCCTCGTAGGAAATATCCGAAGTAAAAAAATTGTAGGCTGCCATTTTCTTCATAACTTAGGTAGACCTTGTTGTTTGTCAATCATCTCATACGAACATTATAATTATGATATTCTGTAATAAAAAACTAAAAACAAAAATAAATGAAAAATGAATAAAATGATAAGAATAACAATCGATGTTTTGCATGGTCTTCTGATATTTTTCTGCTATGAATAATTTCAAGAAAATTCAGGTATCAAGTTTTGGAATTTCCAATGAGTGAACACGCAGCACCTATTTCAGTGGCGCATTCGCCAATTTGCAACGTTGGATGATTTTTCAGGTTGCAGGTTCGAACCTCCCTTACGATTCAATCTCAAACTTCTGTTATTTTTTGGGATTTCTGAAAAATAATGAAAATTGCTTTTCAAAAACAATCCTCAAGGGGCTGTACCTGAGCAGGGAATAAAAATTTTATGTGTGATCCACACTAATTTTTCGCAACTATTCATCTACGTTCACCGAAGATTATTTCTTCTATTAAGGGTAGATTTTTCTGAATCAATTCATATTCTTCCACTCGCACCTCTACAATCAACTTAGAACATACTTCTTTCAAGGAAAAAAGCTTCTACCCCAAACACTCCTACTCCATGCTACATTCAGATAAATTCAACCTCGTGACTTCCTTCGTAGAATATGAAAAAATATTGGGGCACTGGAGCGGTTTTTTCCGGTAGATTACGACGACCAACTTCTTCAGTATACCTTGGGGCAGAAAAACAGAGCCATTTGTTACTTGGTCGTTAAGGTATGAAACACTCCGGCCAATTTCTCACGTCCCCTCGATGGCCCGGTTTTTTCAACAAATACGAATTAGTGTTTTTCTATAATTTATGTGAAAAACTTCACCAGAATATAAGATAATATATCTCGCAGAGGGACACAGTTCAGATATTAGAAAGGTGGAGAAACTGCCAGGGGAAGAAAGTGCCACTAGAGAGGAAAGCGGTGGGAAACTTGAAACTCGAGCCCTGGAGCATCGATGGAAAAACAGAGGAAACTCTAAAGTTTATTACGGGTCGGGAATGAATCACGATGGAATTAAACTATTTTTTTTCCGACCTCTTCCTTGTGGTTATCAAATTTTCCCCCAACGCGGTTTTCACTCTTGTTGGTTGGAACTGTTTGTTTTTTTGTTTCTGGAGGTACTTTTGAAGTTATTAATGTCTCACTAGGTGTGGACCGAGAATGAAAAATCACCGGCATTTAAGGAACGTTTGCGTAAATCAGTTTAAATATTATCATTCACCGCGTTACAGCCAAAGCTAGTCAAATTATATACTTCGCTTTTTGGGTATCATCGAAACCCTTGACGAAAATGAAAACATAGTTTATTTTGCGGAGACCTATTTTCGTTGCAAATGGTAACTTGTCAAATTGATACTCTCTCTGGTGAAAAAAATTATTAAGGAGAATCCATACAACTATCGATTTCTAATTTCAAAACTGTATTTTGTATTTTATATGGCATACACACAACTGCAAAATATTTGGTATTTCGTATATTATGTTGAACTTTCAACACATGATATATAGTATTCCATTATGCCCTTTTGAATTTTATATTTCCCATTCCTTATGTCCTATACCCTACCATTTTTAGTTAAAATGGGAATATATGACTTCTGATATACTAAATGAAGGACCATTCGATTACCCACTCACTGGTGTGACTAAGAAAAAATTGTTATGGTCTGATTGCTGTACTCTCCAGTCACATATGAAGGGAATAGGGGTAAAAGGAGCTCATAAGCATTTTTATGTTGATAAATAACAAACAAACTACGTTAAAGATTTGAGACCGTTCATATTTCTCTGAATAAATAAAAAATAAAAAATCTCTTACAACTACAAAAACTACAAGGGAAAAGGTTGTTCATTCAATTGAAATCAGCTCGTTGCTCCCGTGTATAGTTTTTTTTAAGTGCAGATATCTCATTTACTAGCCCGTTTTATCTAGTTTGGAATCTGAGAGGTTATAATATATGAATCCTGAATATATCGCACTTTTTACCGAAGATGCGATGAGCTCCTTTTACCCCTGTACCCTTCATATTGTGAATTTTTTTCTAATGTTTCAATGAAAAAACGGCATAAGCAATTTTTCTTTACTCATAATTCCGAAAGGGTAATCTCTCCTTTTTATCTGTTACTTATATCACAATCCGTATATTCCCATTAAAAAAAGTGGTTAGGTGTGATGGGTGGGGAGTGAAAAATATAAAATTCAATGCCTACGACAGTTGACGCAATACTTGACAACTTAAAGGTACACAGTACTGGGTACAACATACAACAGTTTTTGCTTCAGAGGACTTTTTCGAATGGAAAAATCCAATATATTTTCGTTTATTTTTAATTTCACTGTTCTGTTTTCTCTTCCATCTTTCAATCTTTTATCATCACTTTCTAATCTTGATTTTTGCTGGATTAGGATTCGTTCACATAATTTTTTTTTCATTTTCTATTTATTTGCTTCTGACTTCCCAACTGATCCTTATCACGCTACTTTTGTTTGTGGCTTTTTGAAAATAAATTCTATTTACAGAAGAAAATATGTCCCTTTTGGAAAGAAAATTAGAATAAATTGAAGAAGCAAATATTATTAACTCAGTATATTAACACTCACAACAACAGAAGAAAAATTAGATTAGACACATCTTGCAGAAAGACAAGTGTCGTTGATAGTTTGAATTTGAATAGTTCGAGAACAATTACTTTGTTGAGGTAGCACTTATCCCAACTTATCTTCTCAGAATTTATGGGATGGAGATGTAAAACTAAGGGTTTAAGCGATATGGATCGGAATATAACCTAAAAAATTGTCCCTTTGAAAAAAAACTAAACGATAATTTTTTCGAAATTCATTGCGCCTGTATGTTTTCTAAAGTTCATCATGTACATTTTGGCTTTATAAACTCGAAGATGTTTTGACAGAAGGGCTTATTAATTCAATTATTGAAAACTGAATTGTCGATTCAAATGGAATATCTGCTCTGCTGATGATGATTTCATGAATATGGATGCGATAAGTTATCATAATCCTGAAAAAATTCACCACTTAGAAAGTTCAATTCCTCGTTACACGGACGAGAACACATCATCGTTTTGCCAACAATAAATCCTATCCATGAGAGTGAAACAGCATCCACTCTAATCTTCCACAATGGTCAAATTCAGAGATAAATAGTAATTTTTGCTCCAGTGAACCGAACTCGACATTCGTATTTATGTCAGCTGTTGCAGAAGGCGAACACTTTCAGTAACTTTCTGTTTGTGACAGTGATGCTTGAGCTCGCTTTCAGGGAACTCTTTCCATCCGAAGATTGTTTTCGTTCCGGTGAAATCTAGCAGTTTTCAGTGTCTAGTTGAATTGCTAATGAAAGTAAATATTTCATTGCCAAAAGTGTCAATTCGGCGATTTCGGTACACGGTTTGATTTGTTTTTTATTACGTTACCCTGTGTTATATTTGCAGAATCATGGCAGCTAGAGGAATTTTTGTAGTCTGTAATAAATGGAGAGTTACGTAATATTCACTTGAATTATTCAGGCTGTTTTCAAAAGTGAGGTTTTTTTTGACAGAAGGTAGAGATCATCAAAATAAATCATTTCATCACAATTTGTCTACATAAAATATTCAAGATGGCTGAGTTACAACCCCTGGAAGCTCGACAAAATTTCATTAAATTACAAGTACGGGACTGTGGCATAGGAAAAACGAAATACATAAACATATGGCTTCACAATGAATGGTTCAGTACAGTCTATCTGATAAGTTGCATCAGGTCTCTTGAAAAATCGTTGTATCGTGCTTATGTTGACAAAGTGCTATTATTGTTGCCTTTTTCACCTATTTAAAAAAATTGTGAATAATTTAGACGAATTTTATTGGTGAGATTTCAAACTAATATTTCATTTTTCTCCTCTTGGTCCTAAGTATAATATTTTTCTGTCAGTTGGTAGCGTATTGACCCATTTCGTAAAATCGTTCAAGTTGATTTTTCTAATTAGTATAATTCGGCAATCCTAAGTTTCCATTCATCATGAGATGAGTTTCTCCCACTGCTTTGCGATAATTCAGATAACAGATGATCTAGGGTTGTATTAGGATCTGTTTCAGTAATCATTTACAATTTCATTTTCAACTTTGTCATTTTGAAAGTTTCGGTAAAGGTGATTTTTGGTGAAATGCTTTATTTTGACCAGTTGTACCTTCTGCGAAAAAAAGGCTCCCCTTTTGATATACCCTGTATATCGTATTTAAACGGAGAGAATCATAACTTTTGGGATTAAATCAAAGTTGAAAAAGATTGTATACACGGTGAGTCCTTGACTTGTACATATATTTCAACAATAGTTTAGACGTCCAAAGAAACACTTTTTCTGTTCAACATTTTTTCCGATTCAGCCATGTTAAGAGGATATTGCAATTTCAAATTAATAATATGAGCTAAAAACAAAATACCCCCAGTATAACTAAAGCTAAATCTGTGACACTATAACCTCTCGCTCTTTCAAACAGAGTTGCATTCAGTTCAACCAAACTAGGAACCCAATCTTTCGAATTTCAAAGATATTTTTATTTTCTAATATCAAATCAGTCGGAAAGAGCGCATTTTACGAGAAAATATGAAAAATACGTTTATTGTCAAATATTCATTATATACTGAGCATTCGACTTTGGTTCTTCAAATATCTGGTATGCTATGTTATGATACGCTATGGTATGGTCATAAAAGATGTGGTTAAAATTTTTGGTTTGGAAAAGATTCATCACAATGAAGAACTAAATTCCGAATCATTCCATTCGAAAAAAGCGTTGGTGAGATATACCAGTAATTCAAAATTAAATTTTTTTCAATGTAGTCTCAACAGCCTTTATCTTTTTCAACAAGCTGACTTGAATAATAAATTGAGGAAAAAGGGTGTTTTTTTTGGCCTCAGAATATTATGTTGAAATATATGTAAGTCTAAGTCTCGCCTCGTATATCACAACTTTTTTAATTATGCTCCTCACAAATCAACGAATTATTTTCGTTCATTTTCGAACTGCATCTGTCCAATTCATTACACTCCCGTAGCAAGATCAATTTTATTGTCTTCTTTTTGCCAACTATAAAAGAGTCATGTGCTATTGTCTTCGTCTGGGTTTCTATCTGGAGGGGATTGAATCGGACACTGTTTCATACTGGGTGGCGCTCTGATAACTGTATAGTACTCAGTAGTTGCTGTGTTACTGGTTATTACTCAGTAGCGCTTGTCAGTATTGAATAGGGGTCCATCAATTCCAAACGTTCTGCATCGGAGAAAAATGCTCTGATGAGGTCAAATGAGACCGAAACCATGGTCAGCATCTGCTTTTCTTCGATGGGACGTACTCCATTTGGGGCCTTGACGATGGCACTTGTTGATGTATTCATATCAGCGGGTGGTATGCATCTGAATTTATCCTCATTATTGTATTCACTGCCTTTCCGTTTAGGCGTGCTCATTCCTTATAAAAGAGTCTCCTTTGAAACGCTCATTAGAGATCGTCTTCGTGCGATAAACCTCGCTAAACAATCGGACAAAAAGTCATTCATATGGTGTATTGTTGAATCAAAATGTTGAGAAGGCCGAATGTGGCTCGTCACCTCAATAGGAACTTTTTCAGTTGCATGGTTTGTGACGCGGCATTTTATTACGACGAATGGACATGGAAACAAAAAAATGAAAAGTTAAACACGGAAATAAAGAACTTTTGTGTGAATTAACATTGCCCCCCACATATACATCTGTGAAAAGCTTAAGCCAGTGCCAGGACAAATTTTCTGCACAAACGTTGTCGAGTGAGCAGCTAACAAGGCCGATAATGAGATCGTATCTCGGACAATCACATACATCGGCTTGTATTTGTACATGTATATCTAATTTTCGAACACCGTGTAGTACACGCCGGTCCAAACGGCGTTGACAAAGGTGCCGAGCACGCGACATGCACGCCTCACGCCATCTACGATTGGAGCTAATTATATTGTCCGCACGTGTTATCGGCCCGATATGATTCGGTGAAGATGATGTATGCGCCGAGTGTGCGTGGGTGTGTGTCTTGGTAATCCCGTGTTTCTAAGCGAGGTGCACTGAATTCGAATGTGGATTGAACAGGTTGGTAAATGGGATGGTATCACTCATGGATCCTTCTTGCCTGACCTGTTTATTTCGATGTTTCACTGAAATTTTTCATGTCTAACTAGAATAGTCGCTGAGAAATTCATATATTTATATCATAAGGGTCTCCGAGAACGTAACATGGGTACACTGATAGAGTTTTTCCAGTTATTTACAAGATTATCATCAATTGTTTTGGAACACGTTCATTGTAAATATTTGAAAATACGGGTCCTTATTTGTGATTGTACAATCGCAGTTGCCCTTGAATTATTTTGTGCTGCTCCTCATTAGAGGTGTTCAACTAAATATCATAGAATTTGGAAATCAACACACACTGCGATAGTAGAATCATTTGTAAAGGCCCTGTATGAATTCACTATCTAAATACTTGGATTTGATTGCCAGCGCAATTCCAAGCACTGTGAAACAAAGTAGATATCCTGAAGGCACAAATTGAATTGATAAATTGAATACTGTTATATCGATAGAGTTTTTCCGGTTATTCACGAGGTTATCAATTGTTTTCGAACATGTTCATTGAAAATATTTGAAAATACAGGTTCCTTATTTGTGATTGTACAACCGCAGTTGCCCTTGAATTATTTTGTGCTGCTCCTCACTAGAGGTGTTCAACTAATTATTATGGAATTTGGAAATCAACAAACAGTGCGATAGTAAAATCATTTATCAAGGCCCTGTATGAATTCACTATCTTAAAACTTGGATTTGATTGCCAGCGCAATTCCAAGCACTGTGAAACAAAGTAGATAACCTAAAGGCACAAATTGAATTGAATACTGTTACACTGACAGAATTTTTCCAGTTATTTACAAGGTTATCAATTGTTTTCGAACACGTTCATTGAAAATATTTGAAAATACAGGTTCCTTATTTGTGATTGTACAATCGCAGTTGCCCTTGAATTATTTTGTGCTGCTTCTCACTAGAGATGTTCAACTAAATATCATTGAATTTGGAAATCATCACACACTGCGATAGTAAAATCATTTGTAAAGACCCTGTATGAATTCACTATCTAATAACTTGGATTTGATAGCCAGCGCAATTCCAAGCACTGTGAAACAATGTAGATAACCTAAAAGAACAAATTGAATTGATAAATTGAATACTGTTACACCGATAGAGTTTTTTCGGGTATTCACAAGGTTATCAATTATTTTCGAACATGTTCATTGAAAATACAGGTTCCTTATTTGTGATTGTCAAATCGCAGTGGCCCTTGAATTATTTTGTACTGCTCCTCACTAGAGGTGTTCAACTAAATATCATAAAATTTGGAAATCAACACACACTGCGATAGTAAAATCATTTGTAAAAACCCTGTATGAATTCACTATCTAATAACTTGGATTTGATAGCCAGCGCAATTCCAAGCACTGTGAAACAATGTAGATAACCTAAAAGAACAAATTGAATTGATAAATTGAATACTGTTACACCGATAGAGTTTTTTCGGGTATTCACAAGGTTATCAATTATTTTCGAACATGTTCATTGAAAATACAGGTTCCTTATTTGTGATTGTAAAATCGCAGTGGCCCTTGAATTATTTTGTGCTGCGCCTCACTAGAGGTGTTCAACTAAATATCATAAAATTTGGAAATCAACACACACTGCGATAGTAAAATCATTTGTAAAGACCCTGTATGAATTCACTATCTAATAACTTGGATTTGATAGCCAGCGCAATTCCAAGCACTGTGAAACAATGTAGATAACCTAAAATAACAAACTGAATTGATAAATTGAATACTGTTACACCGATAGAGTTTTTCTGGTTATTCACGAGGTTATCAATTGTTTTCGAACACGTTCATTGAAAATATTTGAAAATATAGGCTCCTTATTTGTGATTGTACAATCGCAGTTGCCTTTGGATAATTTTGTCCTGTTTCTTACTAGAGATGCTCAACTAAATATCATAGAATTTGGAAATCAACGCACATTGCAATGTAGAATCATTCGTAAAGACCCTGTATGAATTCACTATCCAATTACTTGGATTTGATAGCCAGCGCAATTCCAAGCACTGTAAAACAATGTAAATAACCTAAAGGAACAAATTGATTTGAAAAATTGAATACTGTTACACTCATAGAATTCTTCCGGTTATTTACAAGGTTATCAATTGTTTTCGAACACGTTCATTGAAAATATTTGAAAATACAGGTTCCTTATATGTGATTGTACAATCGCAGTTGCCCTTGAATTATTTTGTGCTGCTCCTCACTAGAGGTGTGCCTACTAAATATCATAGAATTTGGAAATCAACACACACTGCGATGGTAAAATCATTTGTAAAGACCCTGTATGAATTCACTATCTAATTACTTGGATTTGATAGCCAGCGCAATTCCAAGCACTGTGAAACAATTTATATAACCTAAAAGAACAAATTGAATTGATAAATTGAATACTGTTATACCGATAGAGTTTTTCCGGTTATTCACGAGGTTATCCATTGTTTTCGAACACGTTCATTGAAAATATTTGAAAATACAGGTTCCTTATTTGTGATTGTACAATCGCAGTTGCCCTTGAATTATTTTGTGCTGCTCCTCACTAGAGGTGTTCAACTAAATATCATAAAATTTGGAAATCAACACACACTGCGATAGTGAAATTATTTGTAAAGACCCTGTATGAATTCACTATCTAATTACTTGGATTTGATAGCCAGCGCAATTCCAAGCACTGTGAAACAATGTAGATGACCTCAAATAACAAACTGAATTGATAAATTGAATACTGTTACACCGATAGAGTTTTTCCGGTTATTCACGAGGTTATCAATTGTTTTCGAACACGTTCATTGAAAATATTTGAAAATACAGGTTCCTTATTTGTGATTGTACAATCGCAGTTGCCCTTGAATTATTTTGTGCTGCTTCTCACTAGAGATGTTCAACTAAATATCATTGAATTTGGAAATCATCACACACTGCGATAGTAAAATCATTTGTAAAGACCCTGTCTGAATTCACTATCTAATAACTTGGATTTGATAGCCAGCCCAATTCCAAGCACTGTGAAACAATGTAGATAACCTAAAAGAACAAATTGAGTTGATAAATTGAATACTGTTACACCGACAGAGTTTTTTCGGGTATTCACAAGGTTATCAATTATTTTCGAACATGTTCATTGAAAATACAGGTTCCTTATTTGTGATTGTAAAATCGCAGTGGCCCTTGAATTATTTTGTGCTGCTCCTCACTAGAGGTGTTCAACTAAATATCATAAAATTTGGAAATCAACACACACTGCGATAGTAAAATCATTTGTAAAGACCCTGTATGAGTTCACTATCTAATTACTTGGATTTGATAGCCAGCGCAATTCCAAGCACTGTGAAACAATGTAGATAACCTAAAAGAACAAATTGAATTGATAAATTGAATACTGTTACACCGATAGAGTTTTTTCGGGTATTCACAAGGTTATCGATTATTTTCGAACATGTTCATTGAAAATACAGGTTCCTTATTTGTGATTGTAAAATCGCAGTGGCCCTTGAATTATTTTGTGCTGCGCCTCAGTAGAGGTGTTCAACTAAATATCATAAAATTTGGAAATCAACACACACTGCGATAGTAAAATCATTTGTAAAGACCCTGTATGAATTCACTATCTAATAACTTGGATTTGATAGCCAGCGCAATTCCAAGCACTGTGAAACAATGTAGATAACCTAAAATAACAAACTGAAATTATAAATTGAATACTGTTACACTGATAGAGTTTTTTCGGTTATTCACGAGGTTATCAATTGTTTTCGAACACGTTCATTGAAAATATTTGAAAATACAGGTTCCTTATTTGTGATTGTACAATCGCAGTTGCCCTTGAATTATTTTGTGCTGCTTCTCACTAGAGATGTTCAACTAAATATCATTGAATTTGGAAATCATCACACACTGCGATAGTAAAATCATTTGTAAAGACCCTGTATGAATTCACTATCTAATAACTTGGATTTGATAGCCAGCGCAATTCCAAGCACTGTGAAACAATGTAGATAACCTAAAATAACGAACTGAATTGATAAATTGAATACTGTTTCACCGATTGAGTTTTTCCGGTTATTCACGAGGTTATCAATTGTTTTCGAACACGTTCATTGAAAATATTTGAAAATATAGGCTCCTTATTTGTGATTGTACAATCGCAGTTGCCTTTGGATAATTTTGTCCTGTTTCTCACTAGAGATGCTCAACTAAATATCATAGAATTTGGAAATCAACACACATTGCAATGTAGAATCATTCGTAAAGACCCTGTATGAATTCACTATCCAATTACTTGGATTTGATAGCCAGCGCAATTCCAAGCACTGTAAAACAATGTAAATAACCTAAAGGAACAAATTGATTTGAAAAATTGAATACTGTTACACTCATAGAATTCTTCCGGTTATTCACAAGGTTATCAATTGTTTTCGAACACGTTCATTGAAAATATTTGAAAATACAGGTTCCTTATTTGTGATTGTAAAATCGCAGTGGCCCTTGAATTATTTTGTGCTGCTCCTCACTAGAGGTGTGCCTACTAAGTATCATAGAATTTGGAAATCAACACACACTGCGATGGTAAAATCATTTTTAAAGACCCTGTATGAATTCACTATCTAATTACTTGGATTTGATAGCCAGCGCAATTCCAAGCACTGTGGAACAAGGTAGATAACCTAAAGGCACAAATTGAATTGAAAAATTGAATACTGTTACTTTGATAGAATTTTTCCGGTTATTTTCAAGGTTAATGATTGTTTTCGAACACGTTCATTCAAAATTTGTGAAAATACAGGTTCCTTATTTGTGATTGTACAATCGCAGTTGCCCTTGAATTATTTTGTGCTTCTCCTCACTAGAGGTGTTCAACTAAATATCATAGGATTTGGAAATCAACACACACTGCGATGGTAGAACCGTTTGTAAAGACCCTGTATGAATTAACTATCTAATAACTTGGATTTTATAGCCATCGTAATTCCAAGCACTGTGAAACAAGGTAGATAACCTGAAGGCACAAATTGAATTGAAAAATTGAATACTGTTACACTGACAGAATTTTTCCGGTTATTTTCAAGGTAATCAATATTTCTTGAAATCGTTCATTGAAAATATTTGAAAGCACAGGTTCCTTATTCGTGATTGTACAATCGCAGCTGCCCTTGAATTATTTTGTGCTGCTCCTCACTAGAGGTGTTCAACTAAATATCATAGAATTTGAAAATCAACTCACACTGCGATAGTAAAATCATTTGTAAAGACCCTGTATGAATTCACTATTCAATATCTTGGATTTGATAGCCGGCGCAACTCCAAGCACAGTGAAACTATTGAGAAAACCGGAAGTCACAACAGTGAAAATTTCAAAGTATAGTTCAATTCTCGGCAGATTCCGATGATAATCTGGCTATTCAAAATATCGAACCAAAATTAAAGACCCTTTTTTGCTGCCTAGTAATTCATGACTAACATTCGATACCTCTTCCAAACATCAATTTTCCATAATCAAATTTCAGTTCTTGAGAAATCAATCGAACGATGAACCATAATGTTCAAAGTGAATTCAACACCTTTTTCCATCTGGCTACGGAACCCAATTGATCGACAATAATTATTATTCATTCTTTTCACAGCAGGATAAAATTTTCAATTTCCCGCAACACTCTCCAGTAATCTCATCAAGAGTGCCCTGACCTAAGCGTTGCATTTGGAAACGAACCTAATCCATTCGTGACGTTGCCCTATCTGCAAGGAAATGCACCATTGCGTCCTAGACGATGAAGCACGTCCATGTATGTCCCTCTTTCAATGGGGATGTCGTTATGGCCCCATCCTAGCAGGAGTAGCCAGGTCCAATCATCCCTCGCGTACTATCACAGGGTTCTTTGTATGTCTATCGACCCCATTTCCTTCGTGTTTCTACTGAAGACCGTCTACGCGATGACTTTGTCCGGCACATCTAGACGGAATGATGGGAAATTGAAAATTGTTTCGTTTTCTTCTCATCTTGATCGGTTCTTGCATAAAGAGTGTATCTGCTGTACGCGGCTGGTTGGTGACCATGCTGGAGTGAATGAAAAATAGCGTTGGAAGAAGATATGTTGATGTTGTTTTGTTGTATCTCTACATACATTCAATTTCGATGTAATAATTATACAGTGTGATTTTCATACGCCTTACATGAAAAAATTGTCAATATCCATCAGGATAAGATTTTTTTTGGAAATATTACAGAATTCTTTAATCGGAAGAGAAAAGAGGAGGGTGGAAAGAAATAGGAAGAAAGAGATAGAGGATGTAGAGAAAAGTGGTAGTAAAAAGGGGAGCAAAGAGGGAGAAAGAGACCTAGAAATGGGAGGGATGAGGATGTAGAAGGGGAGGAGAAAAGGGAGTAAAAAATCAGAGGATGCGATGCAGTGGAAGTGAAGGGCATCCATGCAGCAGTTTTACCATTTCAGAATAAATGAGTGAAAATTCAATTAATTTACATAGCATGCTTGAAGGGCATAATATTTAAATATGAATATTTCGATATCGAATAGATTGAATAAAAAAAAATTGAATATGCTGAACCCAGGATAGAAAGGCCGGTAAAATGGGGTATCACCTACCCCTATTGAAAATATAAGAGTTGGGGGTGTAACAATAAGGGTTGAAGCGTATGGTTTTGGTTTTGATCTCAGAAGTTGTTCCGCTGGATTCAAAAATTGACATGTCTGAGCCTTTTCATATCATTCGGATCTGCCTCATTCATGGTCCCTGTTTCGTTTTCAATGGCTCACTTTGTCTACATTCTACATCCAGTCTGTTCTAATATCCCAACCCAACCAGTAAATTTGATTTGATTCTTCCATAATTTTTTTGTCAAGAAAATGAAACTCTGAATATCCTCAATGAATTTTCGCCTTCCCATAGTGAATTTCAATTAATTCGCTTATGTCAAGCTATGATCTGAATAGCAGAGCTTCTATACAATGCTAAAGTTGCTGAAGTTTGCAACTGTGATACGTATCCAAATGATAATAAATGCAGTAAGCCTAGTAGGAACAGTGCACAACCTACATAATTCCAGATTATCCTCGTGTAAGCTACTATACATCCCAGTACCTACCCTATTATAGCTTCGCATGGTAAATGCTTTCAGCTGATGGGAAATATACGCAGAGCGCAAAAGCAGGAATCCGTTCTTTCGAAGAACAAGTTGATGGTTTACATGGCGATTCAGTTGGTAATCTGGATATGGACGAAAAATAAATTTTTTTCTTAGAATTTGATTTCAGCAATGAAATTTGCGTGTTGTTATTTCGCGGTAATATGAGAAACATCAATTATAACAGAACAACTTCCTATTAAAAAACGTAGATAAAACTATCAGTCGTTATTGCTTGAGAATGCACCTCTTCATTCGTTCTGGAAATTTCGAGCAGAAGTAAATCTTTTTTGTTTGCGATTTTTCATTACGTGCCATTATCTGGAAAGCCTCGTCATAAAAGTAGTATTCTGACGTAAGTATATGACGATCCCAAAATTCTTCTCTATGATCTTGACTCCACTCAAGTTTCACAGACTGTATGTGGGTCCCAACATTTTATGTTCGGGTTCATAACGTCGTGTGACGTTGTCTGATGCCTTGTCGCCACCACTTCCTTTCATCTCATTGGCCCTTACTCAAGTCTCTCGAGTCATCGCCTTTGCTATTATATTACCTCCAACCAAGTTTTCTTTGGTCTTTCTTTTTTTATTTCTATTCTTTTTCTTCGTTATGTAGGTACCCATTCCATGACATTCTCTGGTCATTAATTCTCTGTAGGTGTCTATACCGGATAAGTAGTTTGGCCTCAATATCTTGTAGCATTTTTCCACTCCTATTTTTTTGCATATCTCCTCGTTGCTGATTTTCTGAAGGCAGGATATTGTTGATGATCTTCTTAGAACGTCCATTTCAACGGCCTTTATTTTATTTTTATTTTCTTCTGTTAACTTCCACGTTCCAATTCCATACAGTAAGGTGCTTTTCTTCATTATGTTATTGATGTTATATTTTCTTTTTTTACCAATATTTTTTTTGTTTTTTTTTACTCTCTTTCTAATTTCTCTGTTGTCGCTGCGGATTGAGAGGTATTTTGTCTTCTGTGTGTTCGTTTCATGTCCCCAAATCTCATATTTCTCTCGTAGGTTGGTTGCCATATATTCCTCTATCGCTACCAAGTAGCTTGATCGTCCTCGAACTGGAGGACGTATAAAAAGGTTTTATTGGGTTCGATGCCCATTGGCGCACATTTCTTGTTTTACTCTTTTGATGCTTTCGAGATAAATACCTCGGAAAGTGTGGGTGAGGCACAACAACCTTGACGCAATCACTTATTGCTTGACAGAGAACTCTCGTGATTATCTCCTTCCAGATTTTATTTGTGATTTAGAGTTCCTCTATAATTTTTTTAGTGCTGTTATTGAAGTCTGGTTGATATTTGTTTCCTGTAAAGTTTCCCGGAGTACTTTCAGAGTTATATCATATACAAGTCTATAAACATCAGATGAATTTCTTTATTGGTGTTCACGTTTTTCCCTATTATGTGCTTCAGACAGAAAATGTTATCTATGCAGGACCTCCCAGCTCTGAAACCTGATTGTTCTTCAAAATATCTCCGATTAGTTCGCTTCACAATAGAATTTAATCAGCTGGAACTGTTTATCATGAGAACAAAGATCAATTCATCAAAATAACTTATAGTGGTGAAATCTTAAGTATCTAAATCGACTACATGAACTTACTTGGTAGAATTTTATGTGTTCCTCGGTGTTTTCTCTGAATATCTCAGTGTTGGTATTTTATAAATGACACCATTAATAAACTTTCGTTTATCGCAGAAGAAAATCGTGCTACACAAAGTTAATGATTTGTGCAAAAAATCTGGTGATCATTATCACAGAGATTGCGTTCAGAGAACGGTGCTTATGAAGAAGATTTGAAATGAAAGCCACCAAGCTCGAGAGCCTTTTAGATGGAAAAAAAATTAAACTGGAGCGAAGCAACGTCTGAACGGATTACAAAACGCGCACCCCCTTCAACGACAGACAAAAGCAGACGTCGCGCACGGAATGATATGTGGAAGCTAACTTCATTCATTACCGGGAAACACATGCTGCGGAACAACATTTTTATCATCGTTGTTAAACCCGGCTGAATAACGGACATTTATAAACTTGATGAAATTTCGGCCGCAAGAACGGTAATGAAAAGAACCGCTTCGCAAATGTTAATAGGACCGCCGACGCTCTATTTACGATGACATTTAAATTTGACATTAAGAAACGTAGCGGGCGAATGTAGACCGTTGTAATTCAGCGGAACGGTGGCAGGGAACGTTCCCATATGAATATTTTCGCTCTGCTTATTACGCTACTTGTTGTCTTGACGACTACTACTCACCAATATATTTACGTAAGTTTATGCACAGGATGTTTATGAAGTGCATCTTCCAGAGACTCCCCTCGAAAAATAAGTGAAATATATTTTTATGGTTGGATCAGTTATATCTACCTTTCCTTGGATAAGGGGTTCGACTACCGGACTATTAACAGCTTTATTAGCGGTGTCAGTTCTGAATTGATAGGAATTTTGAATGTCAACCAATGTAATAACTAAACAATCTAGTAGAACCGTTCGTTCTATTGAGCAATTAGGATGATGTTTATGATGTTTCGTCAGCATTGTTCTTATTTTTCTCTGTAGGGCTGCTAAATAGGTAGTGGTCCAAGAGATGATACCGAAGGAGTAGCTGAGCACTGAGCAAGAGTAGGTGAGCTCTGCGGCTTTCACACTCCTCTCCAGAGGAACAACTGACCCAGATATCGCAGATATCAAAAGAATTAAGCTCTGTTGGTGCTCTTTCCAGGTTTTCGGGCTCGTGGTGGTCGGCTTCGGGCCGCTCCTCAGCTTATTGCGATTGGATTCCTGATCCACCCGCACTTCCTGATCCAATCGCACTTCCTGTCGAAGCAGACGGTGTTCCTCTGCATTTCCCATGTACTTGCGTACAGTTCTCGCTGTTCCCAGCAGTACCGCCTTCTGCACGACTATAGTGATATTTTCGTCCAACTGAAGTTTCCTCAAGTTCTCTGGTAGTTTCTTCGGTATCAGGCCTGTAGATGAATTGACAATAGGTATGGTCTTTATATCTTTCATCTCCCACTGTCTTCAGGTTTGTTCCTCTAGATCTCTTGGTTTGAAATTTTTTCGGTGAGTCTATAAAGAAGATTGTTATTATTTAGAATCACCACGTCGATGAATAGTGCTCTGTCCTCATCCTTATTGAGCAATATGAGATCTGGTCTATTGTGAGTTATTTTCTGGTCTGTGAGAACCGTGCAGTAGAGCTTGTGATGTTCATTTTCCAATACAGCATTCGGATGGTAATTGTAATAATGAACCTTTTTCGAAATTAGAAGTTGGTGTTATAGTGCCAATTCTTGATGAAGAATCTTGGCAACATCATCATGTCTACTCTGTCTACTCCGTACCAGCGAACTTCTGACATCCCCCGGTGATGTGCTGGATAGTTTCATGTGTCGCACAGCCATAACGACAGCTATCGTCCTTCACTGAGGCATCCTTGGCGATATATTTCAGGTCGTTCCTCGTAGGAATCACCTGATCCTGGATGGCGAGGATGAATCCTTCTGCCTCGGGAAACAACCTTCCAGAAGTCAACCAGTAGTTCGACGCAGATATGTGGACGTAATCATGACCTCGTTCTGGTGCCTTCCATGCAAAGGTTTGCCAATCAGTTTCTGCATTTACATTCTACAGATTGTTCGACGTTTTCCAAGTGGTCCTTTTGTAGCTTCAACGGAGTAGAACTATCAGTAACATAAACTACTCGATGGAGTTCTGGAGTTAATATTATTATTATTATCATTATAGGATCAAGAGTTAATGCAGGGCATATAAACTCAAATATTGTATATCGAAAAAAATAGTGCATACAAGGGATATATAAAAAAAAGAAAGGTCACGAATGACACTATTGCGTTTTTAAAATTCTCCTTCGCTGGCTTGACGCCATGACCTTGGATTCGACTGTCGGGATTCAGTCTGAGAAGATATACAAGATCAATCCCAAGCAGATTGTGGAGAGCACGATAGGTGATTATGATATCGTTACAAGTCCTCCTGTCAGCAAATGGGGGCATGTTTATCTCTTCATAACTGGGACGTATGATGCCATAAGGTTATCGTGTTGTTCGACGTTGAACACCCTCAAGCATCGCAAAACAATTCTCAATCTTTCATTGATTGCCTCATTGACACAACGCGTGAAAGAGTTAGAGCACTACGAAAAGCTAGAGTCTTATGCAGTGGCGGCTCGTGATCTAGTTCACTAGGGGGCTACTTTTAGAATAATAATAAAAATATGAAATTTTAAAACCAGTTTTCCGCAAAATTTTATGCAATTTATAATTCTTTTTGAAACATACCTGTTCTTATCTACTTGCTCGTTGTGCTTAATAATATTATTCCGGTATTCTAATTGAGCAGCGATATTAGTCGTAACCAGAAAAGCTAATTCTGTCGAACAATTTACATGCTTGGCAGATAGCTCATGCTTCTTAATTTTTTCATTAAGGTGCTTCAAATCTCTAAATCCTGCCCTTGCCCATACGTTATCAATTGTTATACACTTGTCTTGAGAAGTTTTTGGAGTTTTATCTGCCTGGGTTAAATTTAAATCGGGAGTCGGTCTACCCAGCAGTTGAATACGGCTTTTTTCCGCCAGCGAAAGCCTCGCGAAATCAGTTTTTAAAATATTTTGAACACTATTGTCCGCCGTGATTTGAAAACGTAAACAAATACGAACGCACGCTAAGATGTCTATACGCTAGCCGGCAGCGGCTAGAATGAAGCGGATAGGGGCGACTTTTATCGTAGCCCTTTTACTCCTTGAAACGACCGACACGAAGAGTTGCGGCTGGAGCCGAATGACTGTCCGAATGCAAGAATTCGGGGCTACACGATTCATCGCCCATGCAGGGACGAACTGCTAGATTATGATTGAAATAAACAAAACTGCAGGAGTCGCATGAAAGTTTTACATTAATAAATTATATAAATAACCGTGGAAAGTAATATTTTCATTGAAAATCGTATGGGAAGGTAAATAGCATAAGAGGATTGATTTCTTGTATGGGGGGCTGTAGCCCTATAGCCCTCACAGACCAGCCGCCACTGGTCTTATGTATACTTTTGGACGATTTTTCATGTAAGCTTCATCAAGAAACCTGTAAGGAAGTGTTAACTTAGGAATGCTATTATCCGCTCCATCATATAAAATCCGAGAATAGCGAAATAGGTGTCAATTTGCACTTAGCGAATACAAATATGCATTTCGAAGCTAATAGTAGATATTATAAGAGGAGACTTCCCTATTCTGTCGTTTCATCAGTAGAATTAGTATGAATTCCGATCAGAAACACTCGTAAGACTGGCCTGTAAAAGATCTCATCAAGCTCGTATAATGGCGTCGGGAGGCATTCCGAGATTAATGGCAGCATCGCCATAGATCCAAACATAAAGTTTTCACGGTTTCTAGACCTATGACACCTTGACGTCGCCCCATCACAGAACTCTAACGGAGCCATAGAACAGCGTTTGCGTATCGGGCCTAATGACATTATCGTCAATTCATAGCTCGCTGATGCAATTACGTGACACGGCCGCCTCGAATACGTCAGATTTGGAGCCATCATAAGTCCGTAAGTGCCAATCTCAATAGATGTTCGTTGTCACTCTAATTACGACCAAAGATTATAGAGTAGAAAGATAGGAAACGCCCTCATATCGCTAGTACTAAAAACCGACTACATTTTGGCCAGTGAAAACACATTTGACAATGAGATGGCGCTGAAAACGTATTATCAATACAGAAAAACTGTTTAATAACAGTTTTCTCTTTTATAATTGAGGGGCGCGAAATTCGAATTCTATTCCTTGTATTCAATTTCAATATTGACCTTGTTGAGACCAGAAAACAAACATCCTGAGCGACAGAACGAAAGGATGGTTTTGTTTTGTGACCAGGATGTTAGTTTTTATCTGAACATTGTTTGGAATCGATTGGTATCAATGAAATACGCTGTTGGATGTGATAAATCTTTATTTGCAATCTATAAAAAATTTACAAAAATTTGAAATTATGGACCACGAATAGAGCTTTGACTAGGTTACAAGAGTACATGGTTATCTGCTATAGTTACGTGAAAGTTGTTTTTTCTGTGAAAAAGTTTCGAGTTAATAAACTGAGTTGAATTTTTACAATTTATATCAGAAATTGATATGAACCAATATGCAATTTACCGTCATAGGATACATATTTCCGTTACTTACATATTATTTACAAAATTTTCAGAACCACAATTGAAAAAAACCTTACAGAGGTATACAAGCCTTGTATTCAAGCCCGTCAGTATAATTTCTTCATGCTTTTTCATGATTTCTTCATGGTATGGTCTCTTTATGACACAATATACAAATTGATTGACGAATGAACACTCACAGAAGGTTTCATAAATTTTTGACTTTCCAAACAACAATTTGACAGTCACCCGATTTCCAAATCGAAATCCATAAAACTTTTGCATTTCTGAATATATTGAAGGCAATTGAGAATCTTTGAATGGACGTGTAAAAGTCATAATTTCCCCTAAATGAGCCCTTCATGTAAGGGATGCTTCCTGCATACAACAATTCACGTGGATAAACTTCTCAATCGACTAGCACATGGAGTAGTCAGTATAGTGTTTGCAGGCCTTTACGCCCTGACAATTTTATCCACTTCGTAGCTCTGAAAATAAAAATCAATGAAAGACCGAGTCACATGTTACCAGTTAATACTTACATTCCCATTCGTTTTATTTGATCCACAGTTCTTCACCATACAATAATTTTCGAACGATATTCTGAGGTTTTCGCCAACAAATTAGACAACAATTTCAGCAACTAGAACGGGCTCGAAAAACAAAAGGCGATACGAGGTTGTCTATGGATACGAGAATCAAAACATTCAAAACCTGTTTGATCAAAATGGCCATCTGAGTCTGACATCTCGCAAAATTTCATATGTCCCTCGAATTAAAATTTTAACCAGTCTTAAAAACACATTTGAAACACAGATGGCGCTAACATCACTCTAGTCGCTTCGTTTCCTATCTTTCTACTCTATAATCTTTGATTACGACATTATGAAACGGTTTTACTCCAACTGCCACATTAAATTCAATCATATGTGACGGCTTGCCGGGTCTGCAACCTGTTCGATGCAGGATACAAGCCATTATCAATTCATCGTGTCGCGGATTCGGTGAACCGGATGTGAATTGAAGAAACATCTCTTCTGTTGATCGTTTTCGTCTGATATCTATAACGCGTTCATTATTATCATAGTCACTTGGGGAGAAAATATTTTAACAGTTAAGTAAATCGGAACTGAATGGTAGAGAAAAGGCTCTGACAAGTATCCCAGGTGACCATATTACAGAGTAGCTATGAAGCAGAAATGCTTTCCTTGTTTTGTCACATGACTATAACATGAAGTGTACAAATATGTCCGCATCAAACAAGAAATACATCTCTCTTTTGAAAAGATCTCTATAATTAAACAGGGCGCGTAAAAATTATGGAACAAATTCATAATCTCAGAAAAAAAATATTTGGCAACAAAATCCTGAAACAAGTCAATTTTTGTTTCACTTTTACCAAATTTTTATGCATTTTTGAAGGATTTTTGTTGCACCCTGTGCCATCCCCATTAACCATCTAATTTTTTTGAATATGGAAAGAGGGTCATGTGGTATTTATTTGGCAAGGTGTTTGTATCTTCTTTACAGACGTACAGAAATTCTGAACAAAAATTTGGCTCATTTACTTTGAGACGATGATGAAATTTGTCAGCGAAGGAAAGCCGACCATTACAGTTTTATTCATGCACAAATTTCAACCCCTTTCAACTCTCTCTCCAGAAGGTACAAGAAGAATTTGTCAAGCGCTTTGATTATTGCATCCAGATCGATGGTGGTCATTTTGAACATTTAATTTAACTTATCTTGTAATGCACAATTATTCACCGGGTGGTACTTCAATGACGAAATAAATTTCCAATGTCACCCCTTTTTTTTCTCCATTAAAGGGCTCCTAGGAGTTGAAAGTTGTGCGTGTGATGCTCAACTTTCATTCGGTGACAAATTTTATCAGGTACCATCGGCATCGTCTCAAAGTAAATGAGCCATGACAAAGTGCACAAACTGAAAACCTCTTTGAACTAAATAATTAAAAAAACAAACTTGTCTTGAAAATTTCTCACGCCTGTGAAGAAGATACAAAGACCTTACCAAAAAAGTACCACATGACCCACCTTCCCTATTCAAAAAATTCAGGGTGCAACAAAAATCCTTCAAAAATGAATAAAAATTTGGTTAAAGTGAATCAAAAATTGACCTGTTTCAGGATTTTGTTGCCAAATATTTTTCGTCTGAGGAAACGAATTTGTTCCATAATTTTGACGCCCACTGAATATGGATTATGCAAATATTTGTTCCATATGAGCTCTATAGTTGGGGGGTCCAAGAGGGAAATTCGGGATTTACTCTAACTTGTCAGATTAATATAAGGGAAGATACCTTGGACCATGTAGAGTACCTCTACCAGAAATTAGACCTGTATATAGGGGGAATTGTCAAGGACAATTTGTTCCATATGAGCCGAGATATGAGCTCTATAGTTGGGGAGCCCAAGAGGGAAATTCGGGATTTATTCTTACTTGTCAGATTAATATAAGGGGAGATACCTTGGACAAATTTTTATGAAGTAATTTTTTCTACGTTTGAACGTTTGTGAGATATATGGCGATGACTGTACTTTAGACTGGGTTTCTGCATTGACCTTGGCCTTTCGCATGTGTGGCTAAGCTCCTCTAATTTATCACCCTCTTGCTCAAAAACGGTTGAGGGTATGTAAAATTGCTTCGGACAAAAGTTGTATAGAATTTTATTATCTATAACTTTCATAATGAATACAGAAACGATCAGAGGTACAGAAAGGAAAATATCCTGACACAATGCCTTGATATCATCTTCAAACTGTCAGATTGAGAAAACCGCTCTGATTATTGTCATATTAATGGTTCAACACGTCTGCAACACCGAGATTAACCATCTATATGAAAATCTGACACGCTCGAGTGTGTACAAGTAACGATTTTTTTGCATTTTCAAAGGACCGCTGTGACCTTGAGTCAAATCCGAATTATCAATCTCTTGGAAAGTAGCTTCCTTTGGTCCAATTCACCAATCCTATAAAAATCCGACCCCCTGAAAAAAAATTTTTCTTTACCTTTTGCAACTCTTCCGTACAGCCAGCCCCACAGCGCAAACTGTCAGCTTAATTTATTATTATCAGAGACACGTAGGGCATCATATACAGTATCTTGATCTAGCACGCTCGAGTATGTATGTACACCTGACGATTGTTTAAACAACTTTGAGAACCTGCAGACGCTTTCCCCACCGCTGAAAGTGCATACATCATACAACATTTTTTTTCTACCATCAAATATTCAAACTCTACGAGATCTCCACGACGCTCGAGTAAATCCCGATTTAGTAGCGTCGGCTCCCCAACTACTATTGATGATTCCTTTATGCGATATAAAGAAATAGTCTTTCGTGTAATTATAATGTTCTGTGTTTGGCAACGTTAGTACGTTGATGGAAAAAATCATCTTTTTATATGAATATTCAAATTGAGTGACAGGGAGAAACTGAACAGGTCAGGTAACGTCAGCTAGTTGTCTTTTTCTAAAATTTTGATAGGTCCGCACTAACGTCCATGTGAAGAGAAAAGAGACAAGAAGTATTGGCCTGCAATCATTTCTCTCTTTCTATGAAATAGCCGATTTCATGCTGTCTTTGTTTCGCTCATTCAGTTCCTTTCTATGGGTAACGCTCAGCGGTTTCATCCAGCAAGCGTAGAAATCTTACGAATTTCAACGAACACACACATGCACGGAAAAAAGGTACGAGTTCACCTTTTCGTGAAAGATATACGGGTGATCCGAACCGACCAAATTCGAATTTATCGCCAGGATGATTAACGGTCGCCATAAATTATTCGAACGGCAAAGATTTGTGACGTTATTTGAATATATTACCGGCAAATTACACATTTCCCGGCCTACGCTCCCATTCAAAACATTTCTCTTATGAACCGCATATTTCGCAAGATTTAGGGTTACCAGGACACGCATCTTCCGGTGGCGGCCTCGGGTGGAAGAGGGACGGGGTGAGGGCGGCGTCCTTGTCTCGCGACCGCCGTGTGCTCGATATCGGAGGTCGAAGTTCGGGATCTTCCCCGTATCCTATCACTGCTTTATATTTGGTTTATAGTGAACTATCACGCTAGATGACCCCGATTCGTGTATGTTCCCCGAAATGTGAATCGAAAAAAGTTCGATCGGGGGAAATGCGTTCCTCGGCAACTCGTAAATCGGGGTCGTAGTTATCGGATTGTTATCCTCTAAAAATCTATCGAAACGGTAAAACATTCAACGTGGATGTTCATCCATTCGGCGACATATTATTTTTTCCTTGCGTTCTACCATTTAATGCGTCTTCTACACCACACGGTTTGTATTGGAGAGAAAGCACGTGCTAGCCACCACACAGAGCAAAACTCATATATAGGGTATATTTAAAGGTGAGGCTTTTTTTAACAGGAGGTAGAACTGGTCTAAATCACCTATACAAACCAAAAATCACTTATACAAATCTTTCAAAATGACAAAGTTGAAAAAAAAATTGAAACAGAGTACTGAAATAGATCCTAATAAGACCCTAGACCGTTTGTTAGTTGAATTATCGCAAAGCAATGAAAAAACTTATCGATTCGACCATGTGGCTCGTTCGATATTCACGTTGTAATGAAAATGGAAACTTGGGATTGCCGAATTTTTCTCATTATTTCTTAGTAATTTACACAATTTTATGAAATGGCTCATTTCGATACGAACTGACAGAAGAGACTTAGGTCACAAGTGTGAAAAAAGAATATTACTTCAAAATCTCACCAATAAAATTCGTCTAAATTATTCACGAATTTTTTCACAATGAGCAACACGATCTTCTTGTACGAACATTCCAAAAATCGTCTAAAAATGGGATGAAATGGGGAAACATGATAGCATTTTTTCAGCATAGTTAACATAAGCACATTCCTTGCCTTGATTTTCAAAATTTTTTCTTCACCCTAAATTGCGCGATACAACAATTAGGATTCTCTCAAAAGTGACCTGATGCATCTAATTCGATGAACTTGGTACTGAACCATTCATTGTCCAGCCATATGTTTATGTTTTGTTTCGTTTTTGCGATGCCGGAATAACCTTCCACAGTCCCGTACTTGAAATTCAATGAAATTCTGTCGAATTTCTAGGGGTTGTATCTCGGCCATATTGGATATTTTATGTAGAAAATTTTTATATTTTGATGAGTTCTACCTTTTGTCAAAAAAAGCTCCACCTTTGAAAACACCCTGTATATACGATTTTCCATTGCTCAGGATGTTGAGGTTGGCGAACTCGTGTGATAGGCGATTTTTCCACAGCTAATATTTCAATATTTAAAAGAAATTTGTCGAATATTTTGTTGAATTTATAAATTACTCTCGCTCAAAATGAGTTGTATTTCGTTCATTCTCAACGTATAAATGAATAAATCTCTAAATTAATGCATGTGTTTTAGAAGATTTATATTTTCATCAAGTTGAAACTATATGAAACCTTAGGGGACAAATAGGACATCAAAACAGAAACATTCTGAAGGAATCTTCCAGAGATGATTCACAAAAAAATAATAAAAATCTTAAAACTGCAAGATCCAAAATGTATCGGGATATTAGTTCTAACTAATATCTTATTCTAATAAGTTAAGCCCTCACTGCATGGCTATCATAAGGCCCTTTTACACGCACAAACTGAGGAATGAATTATACAGGATGTTTTCAACGGTGGGTCATTTATTTGACAGAAGGTAGAACTCATCAAAATAAGTCATTCCACTAAAAATTGTCTATATAAAATATCCAAGATGGCTGAGACCCTTAGAAGTTCGACAAAATTTCATTGAATTTCAAGTAGGGGACTGTGGAAGGTGACTCCGGCATCGCAAAAGCGAAACCAAACATAAACATATAGCTGGACAATGAATATTTAAGTACCAAGTTCATCGGATTAGATGCTTCAGGTCACTTTGAAGAAAATCATTATTGTTGTATCGTGCAATTTAGTGTGAAAAAAAAACTGTGGAAAATCGAGGCAGTTTTTCAAAAGTGTTTATGTTAGTTATGTTGAAAAAGTGCTATGATGTTTCCCCATTTCATCCCATTTTTACGACGATTGTTGGAATATTCGAACAAGAAGATTGTGACGCCTATTGTGAAAAAATTCGTGAATAATTCAGGCGAATTTTATTGATGAGATTTGGAAGTATTATTCTATTTTTCACACTTGAGTCCTAAGTCTCTTCTGTCATTTGGTATCGAAATCAGCCATTTCATAAAATTGTGTAAGTTACTAAGAAATAATGAAAAAAATTTGACAATCCCAAGTTTCCATTTTCATTACCACGTAAAAAAATACCGAACGAGCCAATATCCTAAAGGAAACCACATGGTCGGATCAGGAGATGAGTTTTTTTCCACTGCTTTGCGATAATTCAGCTAACAAACGGTCTAGAGTTGTATTAGGATCCATTTCAGTAATCATTTTCAAATTTTTTTCATCTTCGTCATTTTGAAAGTTTTGTATAGGTGATTTTTGGTGAAACGCTTTATTTTGACCAGTTCTAACTTCTGTTGAAAACAAAGCCTCACCTTCAAATACACTCTGTAGTCCTTTCAAGTATGATTGACATCCCAGTCGGCCTTGAAAGTTCAGACGCAGCTTAATATCTGGTCACAGAAGCTCTTCAATAATTTCTGTAGTTTCAATCACAGAACTGGAATATATAAATATAACCTAGAGATGTATTCGAAAGGAAGAAATATGCAATTTCATAGCAAGTTTATCAGCATTTAAAATTGATACAATTATGTTTTCAATGTGTTTGATTAAATAAGAACATAAACCGCAGTACAAAATTCAAATTATCTTCGGTCAGTACATAGATTGACATATAATAGGTCTATAGATCACTGTTCATTCACAATACCAACCTGAATTCCGCAACACAAAATCTTACTTATGGGCTATTATCAACTTAAATTCGATAAATTCGATTTTTCATAGCCACCTGAGATGTCAATCATTCGTGAATGGACTCTACACTTGTATTATCGTTGAAATGCTTGAAAGGTAGATATATGATTCAACTTGTTACTATATATCCTCGCGAACGCCAATATCGCAACAATAAGAATCATTGTATACTTCAATGGAACAAAAAATCTAAAATATTCCCATACATTTTTCTGAAGTATCAGCCTCCTCATTCAGTAATTTCCAGTCACCTTGGTGTACCATTCTTGTGACACATTCCTACACTTATCCCACCATAACATGAATGAAACCAACCGAACGCCTAATTCATTTGTTTCGCGGTAAATCGCAAAATTCCTCTCGGTCACCTAGCAATTTCCTTAAGTAACTGCATCCATGTAAACAAGGAGAACGCGGTAGATATAATAACTGTATCTGCGTGAGGCAAAACTGAATTATTCAGGCAGCCAGTCACGAAGCCATTTCAAATATTGAAAGGATATAGTTGGGAACTCTTAGTGTAATTGAAATCCTGGATTCATAAACAAATCATATTGCGTTCTCGATCGAAATGCCTGGAAATGAATGAGGGAGGAAGTGAGATGGATAGGGGTTGCTTTTCTCGATAAGGAAGCTATACGGGTTTTTAATTATTGATGAAACACCTGTCTGGTGAATACCAGAACTAGGAACCTCTAATTATACATGAGCCTTGCATTTATATCATGTGGTTGTGGTTTGGAGAATGAGCGATTACTTTGGGTTTCCTTGAAGTATTGTTATTTGGATGGAAATAAGTAATAGGATAAGTAATAGGATTACTAATCTCTCTTCTCTCGTGAGAGATTTCGGCACAATTGATCAATATTGAACGCTTATGAATATTGAATGTGTCAAGTACAGAATGTTTGTGATCCCTAATTTTAATTCTTTTTATGAGCAATTAGTTAAATCCGTTCTCTTTTTTTTCATTTCTGATGGGATTGGCCAGAGAAAAAGAGTGCTATTTTAAAAATCTGAATGTATTCGATCTATATACAAGGATAATATAGAGGGTGGGCAAAATTCGTTGTCCACTGAGGGGATCTCGAAAACTATAAGAGCTAAAAGAAAATAGTGACACATTCCTGAGCTCTTTCTCAGAGAAACAAAGAATGATGGAAACCGTAGCCTCCTATAATTCTTCGTTCTTGAGTTATTAGCAAAAAATTAATTTGTGATGATTTCGAAAAATTCTCATAAGTTTTTTGTCTTTGAAGTTACAGATCTAAAACTTGAACCTTCTTAGGCACGTTTTTTTCCATTTCAAAAATAAAAAATTCAATGAAAGTTTAGATTTAAAAAAACGAAAGATCCCCAATGATTCGAAATGAAAAGATATTTTGAGCTCATCAGTGTATTCTACGTAAAGAAGTGCCTGTAGAACAGTGGTTTCCAACTAGTGGTCCGTGGATCACCAGTGGTCGCAGAAGCCAAAATATGGTCCGCGGACTTAGAGTATGGAACTTAATTCGAAGTCCGCGAATGATTTACAGCTTTTTATTCAAGATTTAAACGCTCTCAGACCAAATTGTTCAATAGATGTCGTTAGTGAATAGAAGCAGTTACAGTGACTCTATCAAGAATATGGCGGCTTAGAAGCTCAGATTTCAATGCTATGATCTCTAATTCGGAATGCGGATTGGCTCACGTCACGTCACGTGACCAAATCCGCCATATTCTTGCTAAAACGATGAAAAACGGGACCACAATTGTCGCCACTGTTTCGTTAGAGTCACTGTAGAATCAGTAGCACAGTCAATACAAACTTGCTGAAAGATTTGAAACCGTCGCAAATATATTCATTTTATTATTAGATTTATTACAAGAAGAGTTGCTCTTTCAGAATTTGTATCACAATTCCATCTACGGTTTTTGTTATTGACAGATAATCGACTTGAAAGGTGACTATCGAAAAGTTTCCAAAAAGATGGAATCAATCAAATAATCGTCAAGATCGAACGGCTACATCGAGATCCATAAAATGAAAAGTTGCTCCTTCAAAATTTGTACCACAATTCCATCTACGATTATTGTTATTAAGAGATAATAGACTCGAAGGGTGACTATCGAAAAATTTCCAAAAAGATGGAATCAATTAAATAATGGTCAAGACCGAACGGTTGCTTCGAGCTCCATAAAATTTTCAGATTTTTTATAAGAAGAGTTGCCCTTTCAGAAATTGTATCGCAATTCTTCTGCGGTTATTGTTATTGAGAGATAATCGACTCGAAAAGTGACTATCGAAAAATTTCCAAAAAGATGGAATCAATTGAAAAATCGTCAAGACCGAACGGTTGCCTCGAGCTCCATAAAATTTTCAGATTTATTACTAGAAGAGATGCTCTTTCAGAATGTGTGTCACATTTCTATCTACGGTTATTGTCATTGAGAGATAATCAACTCGAAAGGTGACTATCCAAAAATTTACAAAAGATGGAATCAATTGAATAATCGTCAAGACCGAACGGCTGCATCGAGCTCCATAAATTTTTCAGATTTATTACAGATTCATGACAGGTTGTCCCTGCTAACAAGAATATTATAAAGGAGGTCCCTGACCAAGAAACCCTGGTGTAGAAGGTTCAAGTTTCATATCTGTAACTTAAGTTATGAGAACTTTTCGAAATCCTCAAAATCTCATTTTTTGATAATGTCATAGGTGTAAGGAAATTAGTTATTTTTATTTGCTATTCGGAACAACAAATTTTTTTTCGGCACCAGACTCCAAAGGTCTATGTTCGCAAGTGAATGAATAGAATCGAACTTGTGACTGTTTCTCTCCGTAACTCCGGCAATAGTGCCGGATATTTGGCTTGACGATAATTCCATCGAACAAATTGTTGTCGACATCCCCGAACCCGGCAGCTCTAAAACTCAAACTCGAACTGGAGTAACTACGCTAAACAGATCAATCAAGAAGTTAATCCAACGTATTAACCCTGAAGGACACTTAATTGAATTTGATTCCGTCAGATAATCCATCACGAAATTAATTCGAATATAATAAAATTATGAATCTCCTACTCTGATGTCTGACAGCTGACGGACCTCGATAGAGGATGGATCGTCTGAAAAGTTTTAGTCCTAGTAGTGGCAGATGGAATCGATTGAGATTCAGTTGCCTTCGCTTACCAGAAAGTATCCATATTTTTGATTCTATTTCATTTATTCATTTACAGGATTAACCTCTGTCACAAGAAAGTAATACATATTTTTCAAAAAATACATTATCCAACCTCAAAAAAAATATCACAGCAAAAAAATTCACAAGAATACGAGGATTTATTGAAAAATTCTTAGCCTACTATAGAACCAAACAAAATTTCAAGGTCAAAATACTTTCGTCCAGTTTCATAATCAAATTTGAAGTCACTTTAAGCTTAAAGTTTCCTTTACTGTCATTTTCAGTAGTGTTAAAGAAGGCTTTAAAATTAAAGGGACTTTAGGTATGATTATGAAACCGGCCCTTTACTACTCAACATATTCTCCTCTTAATTGGATACATTTATTACAGCGAACCTGCAACGTCTCTAGACCTTTCATAAAAAATATTTCTTCTTGCTCTGCAAACCAAACCTCCACTTCTTTTCAGTTCTTTTCAGTGGAGGAAAGAGAAGAGAAGAGAGGAAGAGAGGCAAATCTGATGAATAAGGGGGTGTTCTAGTAATTGAAACCCTAAATCACGAGTTTTTTGCATGGCAACATGAGATTTGTGTGCAGGTCGTTGTCCTGCAACAAAACATCTTTGGATAGCTTTCCGCGTCTTTTCTCTTCAATTTTTTCTCCTAGAGTGGTCAGTAATGTCGAAAAGTAATCTCCGGTTACTGTTTTACTTTTATCCAAAAGATCAATCAAGATTACCCCATGGCAATCCCAAAAAACTGAAGCAAGAACTTTTTCAGCCGATTTTTGGAAACGAAACTTCTTAGGTCTTGGAGAACCAGAGTGTCGCGATTCCATCGATTGTTGATTTGTTTCTGGATCGTAGAAATGTACCCAAGTCTTATCCATAGTAACAATTCGATTTAAGAAATCGTTTTCAAATCGAGCACAGATCGAACGCGATGCTTCTACCCTTGCACGCTTTTGGTCAACATTCAAACCTTTGGGGATCAATTTTAGCCCAATTCGACGGTCTGATAAAATCATGTCATGAACTGCTTCGATATTTTTGGGGATTGACACAGAAACTGTCCTTCCCGATCGGTCACCATCTTCAATGGAAAATTTACCTACCTCTTTTGAAGCTTGCAGTACAATTTTTCACGGTCGCTTACGAAGAACATTGATCACCAAGGGTATGTAATATATAGCATATCTTTGCAAATCTGATTACCTCTTAACCCTTTTAAATACTACCTGTATTTGATGATGTCACGATACTCCAATTCTTCGATTGTAATAATTTCGGTGAACATCTTCTTTCTTTTAATTTATTGCGTAACTCTGGTTTACTTTTTTCACCTCAAATTTCACACTGACACTTCTAATGAGTTGTTATTCGTTGCTATGGTAACGCAATATTCTTTTTATGCATAGAACTGGTCTAGGCTAACTATCTCTTATCTACCAGATTAATACATCCTCTTATCTACCAGATTTATAATTTGCACTATCTTAACAAAAGTTTTCTCAGAGAGATGTATAAGTGTTCAGTTGAGGAAATATATTCTTTTCGGGTTAACAAGCAACGATAATTTGGAAGGAGTCGTTCTTCTTGAACTTGAACTTCTGAAACACAATGAACCATAAGAAAAATATCGAAATACGAAATACTTCTGCGTAAGTCGTTACTGCAGTTTTTGTTAGAAGCAGTTTTTTGCATAACAAATATAATTGAAATTAATAATAATAATTAAAATAATAATAATAATAAATCTATTGATCATTTGGGACAAGTACATGTATAGGACAGGTCACATAAACAAGAAAAAAAATATATGCAATATACAAAAATACCCTAAAGGAAAACAAGTGAATCATAAAAATAATCGGCAACAGTATAATAACAATTTTGTAGTAATTAAGCCTATATTACCTCTTTGAATTCTTTTAGTTTGAGTGACTTAGCACATTTAGGCAGATGATTATACAGTTTGATACACTGATAAGTAGGCGAATATTCAAATTTAGTCGTATTGTGTTTGGGGATATGGAGTAAATCTTCATTTCTTGTACTATATCTATGAAAACTTGAGAGTTTTGTAAATTTGCTTTCGTTCTCCCTAACATATACCAAGCACTTAAAGATATAAATGGACGCCACTGATAAAAGACCATTTTCTTCGTGAAAGAATGACGTTTCCAAGTCTATATCAGACTCCATCCGACCAAAAATTCAAATCTTCAGAAGTATTTTCTCGTTTTGTCTGATTCTTGAATATTTTTGTCATTTTTACATTTGCTCACATTAATTTACGTCACTTCAACGATATAACTGTTTCAAGAAACTTCTGCAGACGAATAGTGCAATAACTATTTAAGCAGAAGGTTTTCTTACTTTCCATTTTTATTCCTTGTGTTATACATATTGGTACGGGAATTTCATGAAGAAGTTCACGAAGAAACAAGTATGGTTGGAGAGGTCCTCACCTAGATGGATGATCGCTCTGGCTATGAATTTGAAATATTACCGATGTTTAATTGAATTCTTTTTCATATGACGCTTATTGAATAGGATCAACCAACTTCGTTTATTCGGATTTTATTTTGTTTTTCAAGTGTATGTTAACTTCCATTCCATATTGCTTTTCAAATATTTTGGCTTCGCAAAACTTTATTGGATGGATTCACATGGGGATATTCTGGTGACTGAATATAGCTTCAAGTTATGTGTTTTGAAGGTCGAATAATGCAGCCGTGGTACTTCAGGATGAATCGAAAATTTACGATCCCAAACTACAATAACGCACTCGCGAGAACCATTCACTTTTTCCTACTTTTCCTTCGATTCTCCGTCTTCAATCCGCTGGAGAATATACTCCCGAACGTCAAAGCTGTCATATTCGGAATGTTCAATGCGGAATAGATCCTTTCTCAAGACTTCCACACGTGTTCCTTTCTCCGAATGAACACGTTGTCAGTCGAACGCCTTCCTCGAATTCCATCCTGATCCAGCATTAAAAACCACATAACGAAGCCGTTGTGTTCCGCTCCCTGTTTATATCTTCTAAGCCCTCAACTTGTATCGAATGCTGGTACTGTGAACCGTGAAAGGAAACATGGCATTTCCTATTTGTCCAAATGAATGGTTCTGTTCCGGCCATAAGGATGGATTGGTCCGGGAGCTTCTCGAGAGAATCATTCTGATATCGAAATGGGGAACTCCAAGTGGAACAAGAAATCTCACGTGTCCTATTGCTAATTTTTCGGATCTCATCGAAAAGTTTGTGACCACAAAATCAATGCAGTGACGACCTTCATACATATAGGTGAATCGTGGAGTGAATGAGGACTACGGATTACCAGATGATTCTACTGAAACAATAAAGGCATATACTGAGAAAAAAATAATCGAACCAATATGGAAATAGCTCCATTCATTTGCTAACTAAAAGTCATAGTCAATGCTGAGAGGATATACGTATTACATACCCCTGAGTGCTTCGGTAGGGTGAGTCTACAGTATAAAAAAAGGTGAGGAAGCAGAAGTCCAAAAACCTGAAAAGTTCAGGCCTTCGGATGTAACACCTAGACCAACAGCTTTTACAATAAAAACAAGTAGACAAGTAAGAGAAATGATCTCGTAATAAAACCAAGATTAGAAAATTAATCCTCATTAGGTTAACTCCATGTCAGCGAAAAGACTATAGAAGTTACCACATAAATACCTAAACCGGTACACAGACAACGACCAGCCCCTAATTAAGGTATCACTTAAATGAAAGAAGCTCTGAAAACTACAAGCCGAAGTACTAACCTAACCTAACCTAATCCGGTATACAGACAACGACCAGCTGCAAATTAAGGTATCACTTAAATGAAAGGAGCTCTCATAACTATAAGCCGAAATATTAACCTAAACTAACCTAACCTAACCTAATCTTATGCGGTATACAAACAACGACCAGCTCCAAATTAAGGTATCACTTAAATGAAAGAAGCAAGAAGCTCTCATAATCATAAGCCGAAGTACCGGGAGTGAAGAGTGGACCTGCCCATACTGAATAGAGCAGGAAAAATTTGCATTGTCACATTTGTATACTGCCGTCCTAAGACTAGTTATGCTATGTGCTCATTTTGCATTCTGAAGTGCTTGAATTTTTATGTTTTTGCATTGATTTTTGTTGTTTATAATTTCTTTTTCTCAAACGGCACAATTGAAGTGAAATCAAAGTACATTAGCTGAAGAAAATACAACGCTCCTCAACTTTAACAAGTGAGAATTTTGGAGTTGGAACAACTGCTCTTAGGACGGCAGTATAGCCACCTGACCCTGATGGATTTGGAAGCCCTTAGTTAGTCAAAGGCCACATAGAACTCTCATAAATTTCATTGAATTGAATGCCAAAGCAGACAATAGATATGGAAGAAGTATATATCAGACAGATACCCGCAACTGTCACGCCCTTATACCAGTAGTTTATAGTTTGGTAAGGAGGTTACATGCCGCTACGACCTTGAGCTCTATTGTGCCACCCATCAGACCTGTTCTCTTAACTGCGCCATCTAGAGCTCGCTCCAGAGCTCCAATGAACTCCAGTATCTAAGACGTCTTCTAGGATGCTTCCTCCTATAATTTTCTCCTCCAAGACATTCCTTGCGCAGGCTTGCATTGACGAAGCATTCTGTAACCAAGAGAGCAGGAGTTTCTTCATTTTCCCCACAGAATCTACAGTCGTCAGTTTCTGATAAGCCCATTCTCATTATGTGCTTCCTATGGCAACACTGCCATGTGAGGAAGCTAGTAAGGAGCAACAACTTTCTTCTTACTGAGTTTCTACTCGGATTTAACAGATTCAAAATCCCGAAGGAACTTCTTGGAATTATTCATTCCTGTTAGATTAATCCAGAGTGTTTTCTTTCGGTTTTTTCCCTCTGAAGAAACTTTTTTTCTTATAGGTGTATTTTCCTATACCAACTTAACTGTCTTATTCCCTCATAGGGAATAATAAGGCATAAAAATTTGCGTAATTTGAAATAAACATTTAGGTTTTTAGCAGTTTTCTACAAAGTAAAAGTCGAAAATATGAATTTTGCACCACACTTTTTACTCGTTTTGAATTTTCAAATATTTCTCCAAGAAAAAAACGTTGCATTTATATTTTCCTATGGGCTACCTCCCGGACACTAGAACTGAAGCAGTACGAGTAACGTGCGACTTGAGATTGCGAAAGGGAGTTCGAAGGGAAAAAAAAAAGAAGAAATGGCAGCGAACGCAGACCGGGATTGAAGTGAACATCAAATAAAACATATCAGGATGGCAGGCATCTGTGGAAAAGTTGACGTTGCGGAAGCAAAGATTAAGACTGTTTTCTTGAGTCTACTACATTTCGACTATTTGCCGGTTTTGAATGGAATCGTTCACAATACAGTGAACAAATGTCCCTAAATCACATTTACGACGGGCTTATGTGATGCTTCGGTGTTATACGACGCGGTTTCGACTGATGTAGCAATTCATGGTGGATTAAACTGCCGCTTTATGATCTAATGAAATTGCATTCAATAGAATTTCCATCCGGTTGGCTTATGCACGTTCGATGCTATCGGCATTTTTTAAGAATCAACACGATTTTATCTTGGGCTTACAATTAGAAGAATAGATGCTCAGGAAATGGAATTATCTTGTTGTGCTGGGTCTTTATGGTGATAGATATTTTGTGTGGCGGACGGAGACAGCTAGTGTGTATTGGAACAACAAGTTTTCTGAAAACTGGCCTGACTCCATAGATTTTTGCAACCTAACATATATTCTATTCACTTTTATTTTAGCACTTGGTTGGCAATTTGACACATTTCACTCTGTATGGTACGAGAATGTGGGGTTACGACGCTTGTCAGAACATTTTTGGGTTTTAAATCCACACTATGTTGCCCGTTCTACGTAAAAGTTTCTGTTATTACGTATTTTATCACAATGTGACGAACATAATTGAAGTAAATACAAAGTGATTGAAGGCATACCAAATCCAATTATTTGCATGGAAAATACAAGAGATCCGTTTAATATCATAATATGCACTAGCTTGAGGAAAGTTAATGTTCGTTATCTTCTTTGGCTAAAGTGTGAATACGTTACATCAGTTGCAGATTTCAAAAATATTAACCTGAAGATGAAATGCATATGATGCAGTAGTTGGGAATGATTATCTCCCGAAGGAATTAACAGATAATTACAAGAATGTTAAATTCTTCAACAAAAATTATCTTGCATCAATGGAATAAGTAAAATGAACTAAAGGAAGTTTCAAGTCAAGATGAACTTCATCTTTGAACAAAAATTTCTCATCAATAAACAACTAACGGCAAACTGGCTCGTATTTGTGGCTGTTCATCTTATCACATTGATATAAGGGTATTTATTGGTACCTTAAGACATTCACAATGTATTGGACAAGTCAAATGAAAAATAGAAAAATCAATTTACGGGAACTTATTCTACTATATCATTCATCGAAAATCCTGTAGTAAACTTTTCGCATTAATTCACTCAAACATAAAATTCTCATATGCCACCACATTTTTGGGTCTTCCAATAGAAGGGAATTTTTTGTCATCCTCTTCATTCACAATCTTTCTGATTGTGGAAATTTCAGCTGAAATATAAATCGTTTAGATTCAGATGAAACATTATATAAATTCTCTTACATTGAATATGTTCGCTATCGTCTGACGTTTTGTGGATTTTAGAATATCAGAGTATACCTATTTGAATGAGCGGACCTGAATTCTAAATACCACTTCCTGAAACCCTGTCTTCTCCCTTTTCAAATCACTTTCGGCATTTTCGTAATAAAATTGTTATTAGTTGTGGCAACGGCGTTATGGCATTAACGACATTCATGAGTGCCAACCTTCCTCAGTTCTAGTTACAAAAACTTGAGAAAATTATTGCATGGCCAACCGACTGCTAAAATAAATGTGAATGGAGTATACCACTCACATTTCGCATAAAAAAAAGTTGAACCTGTAAAAATGTCATTGTTGTGGGTTCCACAAAAACATGTTAGATAAGTTCATGCTTAATCTATTAGGTTGGCAGAAAAGCGATTTCGGGATCTTTTCTCTTATTATACAAAGTTTTGACTGTAATGGGTTAAATATTTTCCACTTTTTGCCATAATTCTCTGGCCCTTTCCCTTTGATTGCTTTCCAGAATTCCACAAGTTGTTGGTAGTAAACATCAGCTCCAATACATAATATCTTTGTAATTCCACCAAATTTACAGCAGGATTTTTTTAATGCAAATCTGCTCTTGTTATGGTTTGTGCTGGTTTATCATGTTTGGAGCATGATATTTTACGATTAGCGTCATTGTTACGATCAATTTTTATCGCCTGTAATAATTCGTTTCAAAAAAGGTTCTATTGCATTACGTTTGACACGTATCACGAATTTTAATTTGTTGTGTTAGGTGAATTTCATTAAATTCGTGCGAAACTAAAATATTGATCTTCTTAGCAAGTCCAGGACGATTTTAATTTATTGTGTATGATAGATTCACCTTTTTCACAATCTTCTAGCACAGTTATATGACGATTCAAGCTTTCATGTTGCATTATCAATCTCATAAGGTCGACGAACATAACGTTATCAATCTTTCAGTTAGAAATCTTCAGAACGAAATTTTTTGAAACCAAATCGGACACGTGTATTCTGTTGAATAATCAACACCATACACTTCACATATTTTCTTACCAGCTTCAGGTACTTTCTTTCCTTCATAAAAATAAAAAAGTAAAATGTGTCGAAAATGTTTATTATTGCACTCCATTTTGAAACTGACCGCAAACTAACAACAAGATCAAATGGAATTTGTTTGCATATCAACCCAAGGTTATCGACTACCAAATTCCAAAAGAAAAAAATTCAATAATTCACAAAGAAATAGCGAAATAAACAAAACACTATCTACTGGTGCAAATCGAAATCACGATTACTAGCCAACCCAATATTGAGTACATCATATTGCATTTACTGAAGAATAGTCCTCATGAATAAATTTATTGACGCTAAATAATGTGTCGGAGTTATTCCTTCAGTTCAGTTGATCTTCTGGATGCCACCTCTAATTTTCGTGTACTCCTTAAAGCAGTACGGTTCCCGAAATGAACCTTGGCAAAAAGCTGCATTAGATGTGTTAACTAGAGCCGCAGTCAAATCGATATCTCAGAACTTATAATTGCATTTTAAGCTCACTTAGCCGGAGTGAACGCCTCCAGAAAACTGCTTTATAATTCCGTCGGCATAGCTTGCCAAATTGTTAAGTTTGGGGAATAATACCAAACAACTTCAGTTGGTAGCCCTGCAATCTAAAGTCGTAGACGTTCTCTAGAAAATTATATAGGAGACGCGATTGTTCCACACGGCTACGGAGGAAAATGCTCCGAATTTGTCTCGTTAGTGGCGTAATTTGGAGTTGCCTTGTTGGTTTGTATTCTGGAAAATTCAAACTCCGACGGTTATTATGGAGGAAATGATATCTGAGAGGCAGACCGCATGTTTGGATTTCAAACTCTCGGATAATACGAAGCGGGAGTCACTTCAGCCATCTGAATTACGCGTCTTGTACTTGGATTCGTAATGTCATTACAATGATCGAAAAGTCTTGTTCATTATTGTGAATAATGAACCATTAGAACCACATAATGATTTATTGAAAGATATTACATTCTAGTATAGTTATTTTTCAGTGTGGTTCTTCTTTCAATTGAAATTCTATTCTGAGATGAATTTTTTATGGATCACAAAAAGTCAGAAGAATAGTCATGAACCATATGTGAAATTATCTGAAAAATAATTATATAGGTAGTTCTGGTTGCAAACCTGAATTATTCTTCAGTATCTCCAAATTTCTAGATCTGCCACTGCGATGCAAATCACTGTCTTTGTTTAATCTTGTTGAGTTGTCGAAGAATTACATATTTCGAATTTCATTGAATAGTCGTAAAATATAATGAAGTAATTTAATATTTCAAGAAAATCGATGAAAGTAGCTAGATCGAAGTGTATGGTGAAAAAACTTTTATACTCACTTTGGGTGCTGCCGATATGTTTGTAAATATAACTAGCTGCATTCTTCCGGTTAATATTATTAAATTCGAATATTGTAAGAAAAAATTCCATAGAAAAGTCTTCTCTGGCGTGTGGCTTGTTCGACTGAGATTGTAACATTTGTTGATATTCATATCGACAGGAGCTAGGCATCTGAAAATTTGTATTTTTGCATTGGTGCCTTACTTTAACTGTATAAGTGTAAAAAAATTATTTATTTAAATCGAACATACACAAATATACAAATATCTGCATATCACATTGTATATGAATATAAAATAATAAATACCCATTATACTCAGTAGTGTGTATGAAAATGTTTTCAAATTTTTTTAACTAGAAAACCAGGTTAATTCAAAGATTATTATTATCATCATTATTCAAATCACAGTTGCCGTAGAGGTTAAACTTATGTACTCTGCAATAAGAATTTATTAAGTACCACTTTCACATTGAATGAATATAAATTAACTCGTTGAAGATTAGCGAAAATGTAAATAGCAAATGGAAGAAGAAAATGAGAACAATTGGATCAATTCACGAATTAGATAGACGTAGAAAATGGACTGAGCATTCCCTATTCAGCTGTACAGGGTGGGCAAAATTCGTTGTCTACTGAAGGGATCTTGAGAACTACAGCAGCTAGAAAAAAACGGATGACACATTCTCTCTTTTTTCCTTACTATTTCAAATCTGAAAACAGTTCCAGCCCAACGGTCATAGATTTTGAGTTATGAACGAAAATTGAGAAATTGTCATTTTCAATGAAGCTGAATAACTCGCTTATATGAACTCGTATTCGAAATCCGTTGTTAAATTCTACAGGCACTTTTTTATGAGGAATTCGAATATGATATCAATAAATTTTTTGATCCAGTCATTTTCGAGATACGAAAGGGATTTCTGATTTTTCAAATGTAAACTATAGTTGAAAGTTCCTTCATCTTGCTGCAATTTTTCTGCTGATTTCAAAAATGTATCATATGTTGCTATTCACATGAATATTACACGAGAAAAAAATTCAATACTTTTTCCTACTTTTCGATTCTCTGCTGAATTATGAGTAGGCTGGGTTACCATAGCAACCGTTGCTATGCATATGCATTATATTTTGTGAACCTGAGCCTCTATGATTGAAATCACGGAGTGCTGAATAAATATTTCGATGATTAATTTGCCATCGTTTGTTCTCGCGATGTTTGGCATGCTTATCTTATGATGGTTCACAATTCGTACACTACCGTTGACAGAAGTACCTATTTCTCATCATCTTACTTCTGTAAAAATTATAATTATAGATAGCTATGGTATTTCATTTATATTATTACTAACTCTTGAAGTTTCTTTCATAAATAGAAAAACGATAATTGAATATTCTTCAGTCGGTAATTCCTATCGTAGAAGGTTGAGTTCACATATAAAATTATGTGAAGTTCATGAACGATAATGCATTTTCAACGGTCGCTATGGTTACGCCAGCCTACTGAAAATTCAACACTGAATCGAAAAGCAGGAAAAAGTATCGAATTTTTTTTCTTACGTTATATTCATGTGAATAGCGACATATGATACATTTTTGAAATCAGCAAAAAAATTGCAGCAAGATGAAAGAACTTTCAACTATAGTTTACATTTGAAAAATCAGAAATCCCTGTCGTATCTCGAAAATGACTTGATCAAAAAATTTATTGATATCATATTCGAATTCCTCATAAAAAAGTGCCTGTAGAATGTAACAACAGATTTTGAATACGAGTTCAAATAAGCGAGTTATTCACCTTCATTAAAAATGGCAATTTCCCAATTTTCGTTCATAATTCAAAATCTATGAAGGTTAGGCTGGATCTGTTTTCAGTTTTGGATTAGTCAAGAAAAAAGAGCTAGAGAATGTGTCGTCCGTTTTCTTCCAGCTGCTATAGTTCCCGAGATCCCCTCAGTAGACAACGAATTTTGCCCACCCTGTACAGTAAATATGGCAGAAAAATGGCACAAGCAAATGTGCGGCCAGTAGTTGTCTTTCTCTAGAATTCTGATTGGTCCACACTCTCATCTATGTCCAAAGAAAATAGACAAATTCTCTCTTTCTAGAGGGAGACACTTTCATTCGGATATTGCTCAATCCTTTCTCCATATTTATGATTCCTCCAGACTCAGAGTCTAGTTTAACCTCTGTTATATCTGAACCATAGAGTATAACTCCGGTTTAAATTGTCATTGACAAAAAACTTCAAATGAGTAGCATCCACCATTTCTTTATTTGACTCACAACGTCGAAATTCTGTAATATCAAGAAGGAGATCATTAAATCTTCCAAAATATTCACAATATTACGTAAAACACATTAGATCAACGCAACATGAAGGTAAAAGTTAATAATCAACACGTTCGTGGGTTGAATTAAGATTTAAAAAAATTTAAATGTATATAATTACCTCCTCGTCGAAACACATTCTTGATTGATAGGTTATATAAGTGAATTTCAATGTATCCAATTTGAAAACATCTCTGTAGAGCGAAAGGAAAATTTACGAAAATGGTTGAGTAGACGAAAATTTGATTCTATTGGTTCTTCTTGATATATTTCAATTGGATGATTCGATCTAGAAGAAATTACCAAATAACGTTTTGGTCAAATATTTTTCATTCATTCTTGAAAATATATAATGAAAAGGAAAGGTACAGTATTTTTGGACACAGCATTTAGAGATTCTCGAAATCTATCTTAATATCCCTAGCTTTCCACAAGCTTCCTGCTTGAAACATAATCTATTTTACGATTTGCCAATCGGTGTCAGGATCAAATTCGTGTTTGGAGTCTTGCACGTTTAGTAAACATTCAAAATACTCCAAGACTCCAAACAATAAGTGTATTTCTCACTGATAGGATGTTATCCTTTGCTGTCTTCATGGAAGATGTTATAATGTAGTGAATAGCTTTCATGATATGATTAGTTTCTTCCTGAGATGTCAGAGCTTCGATATTATAAGGTACTCGAACAAATTTTCAGAAAACCTACTGAGAGTATTTTATATTCATATACAGATATTACAATGTTGAATTTTTGTAAAATGGTAATGGCATCAATTCGAAAGCAATCCGATGACGAGGAAAACCCACTGAGAGTATTTTATATTCATATACAGACATTACAATGTTGAATTTTTGTAAAATGGTAATGGCATCAATTCGAAAGCAATCCGATGACGAGGATACAATTTGTTTTCTTGTCATATTGATTTTTTCCTATCTATTGCGATTGTTGTGAAGGAAGTTTCAACTCGTAAGTGATGTTCATTTTTCATACATTCAATTTGCAGCATAAGAACGCATCACAAACATCAGTCAATATAAAGCTATAGCTTCAAATGAAATTTCATATAATATGAACGTCGTGATAAGCTTCGTCGTATTCCAGTCGAGATCCTATCAATTCCTTTGTTCGCGCTGTCCCTGTCTTCTTATCTCTCGGCAAACTTCATGTAATCACAAGCAAATTTCGCCATACTGCTGGTCTATTGATCAAACTTGAATGATTAACACAATCAATAGGAAATACACCAATTCTCGCATTATACGAGGTTGGGCATCTCTGTAGACCGATACTAATCTTGCAGGAATACGGGATAACTACTAACATAAACAGATATCGAAACGTTGATAACGCCTAAATACGGACGTGTGTATACCCTGCTGTCACATCTTAATCGACCATCACATTGTGAAACGTATCACAAGCGATTATCGAATTACGGAACACTAAACGCAGTAAGTTTATGTGAAAAACAACAGAATTTAAGCCGAATAACTTTCAGATCATCGGACAAATTCATTGTATCAGAATATTCTAATACAAATATGCTTTTGAAGGCCCCGAGGAAAATAGATTTCCCAAAATGCACACCCAAGAATTTGCAATCAAAATCCTTCAAATCAAAATTGACGTGCTTCAGAAGAACCCATATTTCGTAAAATTTCCGCAATAAAATTCTGGGGCAAGTACGGACCTGGATATCTTTTTATATCATTGAATGAAAGTACTGCAGAACGCAGTTTTTCTATCCAGATCAGTATATACAGGATATCCTGATATACAAGATATCCAGGAGCGTACTTGCCCAAGATACGTCGAATATCAGTCTATATATTATTTAAAAAAATAAAACTGGATTCTGGAATATTTTTCCTCTCATAGTTCATTCTTCCATCGAATATGGGAGACCATGTTCACTATCAAAACCCTGTGAACTATCAAAACCAGTAACCTTCTTTGAATTGTTGGGTGAAAAACCTGGACGACATCCCGAGAGTTAAAGTGCTCGCGAAGCTCTCCATCTTAATCGAATTAGTCGTGAGTTACGGTGAGGAATTTCGAGCAAGGGGTTGTTTAACGTTAATTATTTCAACCCGGTGGATTACTGAGTACTGCGTATATGCTTGATACGCGGAGGTTACCTTAGCCGCATCATAATACATGGTGTCTGTATACAAATGCGAAACTCTCAGGGAGATGATTCCTCGATGAAAATAAGCAGGGGTAGTTCTTATAATTTTTTTTCGAAATCGACCTCCCTGCCAAGATACAGCCTTCGGAAGGCGATGGCTAGTTGACAGTTTTTAATTTTTTTTACGGGTTCTAAGAAACACTTAGTCATAAAACTATACATAATATGAAGCAATAAGTATTTGTTACTCACACAATTATTTTAGATCTAATAACTTTATTGTTATGGCTCGGCCAACTCCCATCCAAAAACTAAGAATGTCTGTCTCATATGATTCCATTTTTGTTTTCGATTGTTGAATAATCACTTCGGAATATTCTAAACTAGCTCAAACCCGCGGTTTTACTTGCATAATATTTCATTCTAGAACGCTGGTAAAGATATAAGAAGAATAATTCAAGAAAGATAAAGAGCATAAAATCAACAAACCTCACTACGAGAACTGAAATCAAAAAGTAATAATAATCTATAATTAAAACAAAAAAATTAATAACAATATAACGAAAACCCCCAAAATGAAGCAAACTTAAAACAAACTCCAATAAGGGTCGGTCATAAAAGCCTGAAATCAACAGCTTAATTCAGGACTTGTTTATAAAAACATCGATATTTTTCCTCACTTCTTGATTATGCTGGAATGAATTTTTAACTACTCCTATAACTTCTTTATACTGAAGTGAAATTCACATCAAAATGGGACATCAATTCCAGTGTTATGTGAAGACAAACAAACTCACAGATATTTTCATATCATTTATTCATTTATTTAATGAAATAAACGGGTTATACCCTTTTGTACAATAATAACAAATAACACGAATAACAGTGTGCAACACAATGAAATGGACGAGATTTACAAAATATCTCGCAAAAAGTTGGCGAAAAGCATTTCATAACAGTAAACAACACACGTTATACAAAATTTAAATTTAAACTGAGACGAAACTCGAAAGGCAGAACAAAAGAAAAGTAAAAAGAAAAGAGTCTCAAAACTTTAAAAACAAAGTTCCCGCTACAAAGTTCACGCTACGATCGCCCGACATATTTACATTTGAAGTTGAAATAGTTTACAAGAGTTTCACAATATGAGTTTTCAAACCACGTAACGTGTTTCGCTATCACAATAACATCTTCAGGTGGGTGAATATAAGTTAACCTACTTAAAAAACCATTTTGTAAAAATCGTATAATCTGTTTTAAGTTCAATTATGGATTTTCATCGGCCAGATCAATTTAATAATTTACAGCACCATCAATTATAATTAAATGACATATTCTGCAAACTGGGTGTTAAAGACACGAAAAACATCAAAACACGAGAACGACTAGAGCGGATTGTCGTGGTGAAAAGAACCAAAAATAAAACACTTCGAAATATGGAATTTCAGCCGAGTTATTCAGCGAAATTGTAACATCAAACTACAAGAGACTATTCGCATTAAATTTCTTTCCATTGTTGAAGCCAAATAGGTAGAAAACTCGCTACGAGTCTACTTAATAAGGCAATGTGTATAATGGGAATTTAATATTGTCGCGAAACGTTATTTATGTGACTAAGGTTCCTTTCTTTGGGATTCCTTTATGGTGCCTCGTTCGTATTTTCATTCCGGAGAATGATGTTACAATAATCACTTCCCATATATCATTTTCTGGCGAATTGTTATGCCAGGATGCTGTGGCATATTGTTATCGGAAAATACCAAGCTTAAGGTTTCATAACATGTTTTTCGAGAAACCTGTTTTCCACTGCAATATTCGTTTTCACTTATTTGTTGCTGAATTATTGGAATTGAGGTTTACTTTCTCTATTCGAATAACTTTTGAAAGCTCCTGCTGTAGTACTTATCAGTTATCATTTCCCTCATTCCTGTCGTTCGTTCTAAGCACTCGTTCACAAGGAACGTAAGCCTAATGGAGGGTTCACAATAATGAACGTATGCCGAACTCGACTTCGACCATGGTTTTCGTCTCATTTGACCTCGTCAGATGAGCACAATTCAAACCTCGACGAAAATGAATCGAATTTATAGCCCCTTTATTCGATCTGCGAGAACACACTAGTGACATCTGATAGGAAATGGGGACCAACTCAATTCACTTTTCTAACTATCAGAGCGAAGATGGTAGCTTATATCCTCAATTGCCTCTGATTTAATATCAGCGGGTGTTATGTAACTCAATTTATTACGTTTATTAATCACCTGCCAAAAGGCGAGACCCATTTATGATTTCGGTCATCATGCCAGTTATATAGGTCTCAATAGAAACTCTCTGATTGTATGATATGGAAGTTCCAACGAGCGTAGAGCTCACAACTGCTTCTCAGTTGTGTATGTATGAAGTAGGCACTGGCTGAGTCGACCTCAGTAAAGGTGCCTACAGATTATTCTGACGTGACGTGGGAAAACGTCATAATGCGCATGTTTCAAAAACATAACATACGATTCTGCGCAGGAGCGTTGACATGACGTGGGAATGCACGTCCCACGTCACGTCAGAACAATTCGAACGCTTCCGCACAAAACCCTATGTTAGATTTTTGAATTATGCGCATTATGACGTGGTCCCACTTCACGCCAGAGAAATCTGTAGGCACCTTAGAATTTCATCAGCCAATTCTAGGATGAGACAGACGAATCCCAAAGGGTGCGCGTCATTTTCGACATAGCACGATCTCACCCAGCGCCATATATCATTTTCATATCAATTTTATATTCAATTACAACACAACGTTTATTAGCGGAAGTTATGTCAATTTTATTCAACTAATTGGTCATATAAATCAAAAAATATTTGAAATTGCTTTTTCAACTCATCTTAAGTACTTTGACAGTTTCATCGCAAAAGAAACCTCCAAATTGTTTTTTAATTGTACAAAAATTAGAATCGTGATTAGGAAATACTTACATCCCCTGAAAATAATTCGGGTGAAATCACTGAACCTCCTATTCCCGATTTTCGATGTTTCCACGAAACACTGTAAAGCTTCTCCTTCATCGTCATCTACAACCTACCTCTCAGCTCCTACATAAATCCGTTCCTACAACGAATAACATAATATCCACCTCATTTAATTCAAATCGTCTAAAATATAAGTGATGGAAGGAAGGATATTATTATGTTATGAGTCTCAAGAATATAAACCATATGATAATTACCACGAATAATTTATTCTTCAATCTAGGAAAGAGCAAATATGCTAGAATATGATTCTCACTTAGCGTTGACCAGCGAGGAAGGCTACATGCTAAATTTCACACTCCTTATATACACTGTCATGGTAGCTACCATCAGCTGAAGGGATATATCAAAATACATGAGGAAGCATTTTTTTGTTAGGTGCACCTTTTAGATTTAAATCTAATAATACAGAATCTTTAGGGTCTGGCTCTAATTATCAAAACCGTAAAAATTGGGCTCAATTTGTTTTGGTTCGCATTTGAGACAAGCCTAGGACAGTTCGTAATTGATTCGAAGTAGTTGAAATAAATGAATGTGCTACTGTTTTGAACCGATCTGGAACCATCCTGAAAGCGAACCAAAACAGACATCTAGTGTAAACCTAGTGAAGTAATAGTTGTTGGCATGGAGACGACGACGAAAAGTTCTTTTATTTTATGAGGTCCACACTTTTTGCAGTCATGACTACAAAGAAGGTTGAGAATTGTTTTCAACAGATTGGTTCCTACGCACACAAAGTAGTTACTATGATATTTAAAAAGTTGCATATTCAATAACTACAAAATGAAACAAATATTACGAGAATCACTCGACACGTTAACTTCAGAATCGAGAAGCACATATTTTGGTTACCTTTACTATTTTGCATGTTCCACCCCAACGCAGGATAAGCCAGCCTTAAAGCAATTTGGCTAGGGAACAGGTGCCCAGTAACGCATCATTGTAAGGCGTCCCATTCCTACAGACATATGCCAGTTTTTTCACTATACAGGACTATTTTGGCGTGGGAACGACCAGAAATCATTTCCTTGAACAGAACGTCAACGATCCTTCGAGGAAGACACATTCACCTGATCATTGAAGCTTAATATCATCAACCTCTCAAAAGCATTTTCCACCCATGAAGCACATAAGATAAAAGTGACAGGAGGCATTATATTGAGAAGTTGAATCAAGTCTTCTAAGTGATTTACTTGTCTGCCTATAAAACAACGCCTATTGCATTAGGGATGGTAATCCCTTCTCAGGGGTTGATGATATTGATCTCCAGGTGAATTTGTCCTCGAAAAGGGAATTGATGTAAACATGGTGAAGATTTGGCCAGTAGTTAAGGCGCCAAACGATTTCGTATAGTGGTAATTTGAAAGATTGAGTTGCAAAAGTGACATATTAAGCTTCAAAATGATGTTTTTCTCTGAAAATGTTCCCTATTGAAATTGTCACAGGGGTAGTTGCACTCCTTCGTATGTATTGAACATACAAAATGGCACAATTTACTAAAAATGCCCTCTTTATGTGGAGGACGACTCGTCATTCCTCCTTGGTTAAGTTTATTTTCTAGTTTTCCAACATGCATCCCTTTAAATCACACACATCCTTCATATAATGCTGTAGTAGCCGCATATCAACAAAACGGTGTATTCACTACCATTTTTGGTCTTCAGATATACATATCTTTTTTTGTGAATGCTATTATGTAATTATGCAAGTGGTGTTTAAGCAGAAGTGGTAATTATCATTGGTTTGTGTTCTTCAAACCCCACCAATCGAAATATCCCGCGAATTTTACGTAGACTAGTGAGCTTTCTAGAGGTAGAACATGCACGATACTGATAAAAGAGAGGGGGTTTGAAGTGAGTGATTCTCTTTCAGCAATATCAGCGGTCCAGGCGGCTACCCTGTGGAAATCGACGTCAAAGTCTCCACCCCCAGGTACGTTGCCACTGCCGAAATGTGATGGAGCAGGGGGCCCTGAAGATCTTTTCAAATCCCCTTCTGATGCCCAAGAATCAAGTTTCTCTTACTTTATCCTAAGTATTATTGTTTTTGTGTTTTTCCTTTAGTTTTAGTTGCTATCAACAGTTTCGGGAAAATATCTCATTATTATATCATTTCTTCTACTGCCCTTAAAGTATTTTCGTATTATTTTGTTTTTACTTTGTTTCTGGCCCCCTGCGCCTTAATGCGGCACTATAATTTGCGCTTGGTGTCGTGCTGTATATACCACATCACCAGTCACCATCACCAAACCACCAACAGTAGTGATCCCAATGCGTAGTTTTCCTACGTAGATAATTAGAGTTCCCAAAGTTCTGTCCCACTTTCTCTAGTGATGTAATTCTTTCTATATTGTTTTGTAGGGGCTTCGGATTCATCACCTTCACCGATCCAGCTAGCGTAGATAAGGTTTTAGCCCAGGGCACGCACGAACTAGATGGCAAAAAGGTAGGTGCAATACTTCATCTTATATTTTTAAAATTAACCGGACATTTTTGAGAATGTTTCCACAGCAGGTCCTTTCGTTTGCATAAAAAGTGTAGCACTTTTCTACACTCGATTTTAGTTTTCGTTTGCTGATTGAATTTACACCAGTGTAGAGGAGGTGTAGTTTATCTACATCTCCATTTGACTATGTGTAAAGAAACTACACTTTCTCTACACTGGTGTAAATCAAATCGAGTGTAGAAAAGTGCTACACTTTTTATGCAAACGAAAGGACCTATAGTGTTTCACGTAAGCCGGTACCTGGATTTTGTGAATTATTCATTCAGCAAAATTGAAAAATGAACAATCAGTATTAGTCCTAGAGCTGGCGACGAAAATCGGCAAGAGTTTCGTAATGCCTCATAATTAAATGTTAGTGTTGAGGGTGTACATGAGTCAGCACCCACTCTCAAGGTCAGGTAGTGGAACAACTGGCGGCGACGCTCTTTGATTTATGTTAAATTACAATATCCGCAATTTGGGTGACTGCTGACTACCTCTGTTCCACTGATATGTGTTCTGACTATTTTATTCTCGATTAATATATTATAATTGAGCAGTAAATGCATATTCAGCCATTACAAATCTCTTGAAACGGCATCGTTATGCAGGCCCGGATCTACGTTTTTTTCTGACCGGGGCAAAAATTCATGATGACGCCCCCCCCCCTTCTAAGGTTCGTAGGAAAAATCTAATTGCATATTTCGTCATCGCTTCCAACCCGAGTTATTTTTTTCACTAATTTGAGGTCGTATAGATTACGAATATGCAATTAGATTTTTCTTAAGGTGTGTACTTTGGGAAAAAAATCCCTCTAATTTTTTTCCCATTGTTCCATCGAAAGTTATTTTTTTCCCATTGTTCCATTAAGGCCCAGTACTTTTACGTGCGAATAACTAAATTTATTCGATAGATAAGTCTTATTCTTAGGATAAGTAAAAATGCAGTCTTTTCACTTTCAGATAGTGTTATTCATGGAATAAAAATGTCATTGAAACTTAATAATAAGAGTTTATTGTCATAGATCGAATGTCCGTAAGGTAAATGTCCCGATTGCTGACACTGTCCCAATATCGGACAGAATTAATTCAAGTGAGCATAATAACGAATCAGTTCAAGGAAACGACAGAGTCTATGCATTAAAGACATCTACAGTCATAATCTGAAATCATCCACCAAAATCTTCAGTGGTACCAACTTTCCTATACTTCATGCGTCCATTGGAAAAGGCGGTTTGCGAGTGACAGTGATTTCAGTGTTTTATCTTATAGTGAATGAGGATTTGCAGACACTTTCCAGGTACGTTTCTTGTCATAATATATTTTATAATCGCATGTTCTAATGTTGCAATAAGTTTTTCGGTATCTGTATGGTATTTTCCGTTGAAAAACTAACGTTTGTATGTTATAACCTAGAATTTATAGAGGTGTCCGAATTAGGGACACTAAAAATTTTCAATATCTAATTCGGACATAGAGGGGTCCGAATTAGGTTTACATTGAAATTTTCTTATGTATATATATTCTACAATATTGACTAGTTCAAACACAGCAATCTCTTTGTTTGAAGAGTTTACTGCGAAACAGACATGGTAACCTAATTCGGACATGGGTGTCCGAATAAGGATATGATGTGTCACAATTAGGTTCACCTTCTCTAATACAGGCTTCTCCAACTTGAATGTTTCAGAATGCCCTCAAAAAAGAATAAAAACTACTCACTGGATACGCTCAAGTTGGCTTTGGAAGCTATAAGAAATGGAATGCCGGTTAAGAGAGCCAGCAGAGAATTCAATATTCCTAAAACAACGTTGCATTCAAAATTTCATGGAAAATATGCCATCAATTGTTCTGCTGGAGCCCCAACAATTTTGACCGCAGAAGAAGAGGGCACATTGGTCAAGTGGATTATTAGTGTAAGTCGAGTCGGTTTTCCTGTAGACAGAAGTCAATTATTGGATAGTGTACGAATGTTGCTACTCAAGAAGAAAAGAGAGAATCCGTTCAAAGACAATCGTCCTGGAAGGCATTGGTATGAAGGTTTTCTTCGCCGACATCCGGAAATCACAAGAAGAATGACGCAAAACCTCGTTCATTCTAGAGCCACATTAACTGAAGTTCAAATCAGAAACTGGTTCAAGGAACTGGAACAATATTTCCATGATAATAATCTGACCGAAATTCTTTATGATCCACGAAGAATTTATAATGCTGATGAAAGTGCGTTCTTCCTTTGTCCAAAGGGAAAAAAAGTACTGGCAATGAAGGGCTGCAGAACAGTTTACAACCATACTGCCAATGATGAGAAAGAATGCATAACAACACTCATCACAGGTATAAGACCCTAATTGCTATTTATTATACTTATTTTATTATTTTACAGGAAACGCAGCTGGAGATTTGCCTCCTCCAATGGTCATGTTTGCCTATGAACGCATTCCTCAGAGCATAGTAGCACTAATGCCTGATAAATGGGGCTTAGGGAAATCTGAATCAGGCTGGATGACCGGCGAGAGTTTTTTTGAATACGTCTCCAATATATTCCATCCCTGGCTCATAAGGAACAATATACCATTACCAGTTATATTTTATGTGGATGGGCATAAATCACATTTGACGATGCATCTAAGTAATTTCTGCTCTGACAATGGAATAATTCTCATAAGCTTATTTCCAAATGCAACACATATGCTTCAGCCAATGGACGTAGGTGTTTTTCATCCATTGAAAAATGGCTGGAAAAATGCAGTCGCAAGATTCAGAGTGGAGAACAACAAGCAAAAAATCAGGAAAGAAAACTTCGCACCACTACTGGCGACTACCATTAAAGAAGTTCTCAATGTTAGGATATTACAGAATGCATTCCGAACATGTGGTTTGTTTCCATTCAATGCGAATGCTATAAATTATTCTAAATTGGTTTCTGCTGATGTAAGTCAACCTGAGCTAGCTGACAATGATAACTACCCTAGTAAAACCAACGAGATTATCGGCTTTACTGAACAACATCTGAAATTCATCGAAAGCTTCATAGAAAAACAAAAACTAGTGGAATTTGAAACTTGTCTATCCAAACAGGAAGAATGGACAGGCAACATTAAGGATGATAATCTCTACATTTTGTGGAAGAAACTGAAAAACACCGTTAATGGGAATTCTATAAATACTCACCAGGAAGAGCAAGAAATAGGTAACTTACCTGACAATACCCTTGTTTTAGAAGGAGATTGGATTGAAGAGATATTGAATGCTAGTAATCAAATTGAAGAAGTGGAAATGGAAATTGCCGAAACTTCCGTTACATCAGGAATTGACGAAAATGGATCAGTTTCACCAACAGAATATAATGCAGCAGTTAGCAATGCTGAAGGTCAAGAAAAAGCCAAGAGAGAGCAAGAGAGAGGAACCAGTATGCATGTTAACTCTTCCAATTTCGAAAGTGTGAATGAGTGCTCCGAAGAGCTGCCTATTACGAACCAGGCAGGAATGGCAGAACCTAGAAAACATGCAGATCCTGATCAAGGAATGGAAAAATCTCCAGAACAAATTGAAAAAACGTCTACCAGTAGCTTACCATTTCAGGTACCATCTCCGTTTAAATCTATTCTATTTTGGCCCGAAAATAAAAGAACTGAAAATAAGAAAACGACCATAGTAAAAGTTCCAAGTGTTGCGACTTCGGAACAATGGAAAGCCTATTATAAAAAGAAGCAAGAAGCTAAAGAAAAAAAGGAAGAAGAGAAAGAAAATCGTAAACGACAAAGACTAGAGAAGTTGAAGAATAAGCAAACGAAGACGAATAAAAGTTACTTAAATAAATATCACGATGGCAAAACCGAAGAAATAGCAACCAGTTCATCAGAAACTACAAATAATACTAAATCAAATAAAGATAGAAATTTCAAGGTTGGAGATTACGTGGTTGTGGATTATCTGGATATAAAATTTCCTGGGGTGATTGAGGAACTTCAAAAAGGAAAAGCATTTGTGAGCGTGATGACACAGAGTGGAAATAATTGGAAGTGGCCATTAAAAAAAGATATTTTGTGGTACGATTTTGATGAAATTTATGAAAAAATTGAGGAACCGGTTCTATGTAACAAACGTGGAATTTTCACTGTTGGAGAAATGAAAAAGTTCCAAAGTGTCTGAATTCAACGAATTATTCGTTTTTTTTTCAATTTACGCTCATTGAAATATATTTTTCTCAAATTTATCTTAAATTATTGCTTTGTTCAGAATAAGGTGATGAAATTCAGCATTAGGGACCATGTCCAAATTATGGTCCCATGTGTGTCCGAATTAACTACTGAATATGGTTTACCCTGTCTGAATTAGATTCACAAACAGACAGGAATAATAAATATTTTCTATTAAATGTGTGTATTTTTATTACTTCCCAATATTGAGAATAATGTATGAAAAACATACGTGCATGTGTATATGAGGGATTTCGTAGTGAAATGTTTAGGATATAATTTCTGCACAATTTGTTAATCAAGATTTGTCTTAACCTGTCCGAATTTGGGACATTTACCTTACGTCATTATTGGTTGAATTTTTTAGATGCTTGATGTATGGTTATTCTTTGTGTGATTTTCACGAAATATCTGCTTTCTAGATGGAATTATGACAATTTCTACAATGCGGTGTATTATATGTATAATCAGTGAAAAGTAGTATACAGTGTTTTCATAGAATTGTTATTCCTCAAATAAAATCATCTGAAAGCACCGAAATAAGGTATCCTTCAGATAGGAAATCATTTGACAGATACTTATTCACATTGAATAAAATTTATTCGAAGGTGAAAGTAACGGACCTAATTTTGTCAAATGGCACACCCTGTATATTTCTGAATATTTGGCTAGCTCCTTTTCCCCTGATTTTGAATATACAGGGTGTACCAAGTTCGAAGGCCTATTAAACGTTTCAGGAGAACTGGACCTATTTGAAATCTGAAAATTGGGATTATGATATTGTTCGACATTATCTACTTCAATTTCAAATAGGTCCAGTTTTCCAGAAACGTGTAATAGGCCCTAGAACTTGGTACACCTTGTTTAACATATGTATGCTCTGTCTCTTTTATTCTGAGTACCACAGATTCAAATTGTAAAAACCACCTGCCAAGCTCAGTAATCAGTTTTCAAGTGGTAGGCTGCGATAATTCGAAATGCCTTTTTCCTACTAGCGTTTCGAAAGTATTACTTTCCACACGCATTGACGAGAAAGTAGTACTTTTCCAAAATCGTGCTGAAAAAAGACCTGCTATTCACTTTCAGCACGCCTACCACTTGAAAACTGATTACTGAGCTTGCCTCTGTGGTACTCAGAATAAAAGAAAGAGACCATACATATGTTATATATTAGAAATCAGGGGAAAACGAGCTAGCCAAATATAGAGAAATATACAGGGTGTGCCATTTGAAAAACTCGGTACATCTTTGAAAAATTATCGATCTTACCGATTTCCACCAAAATTGGTGTTTTTACTAAATCGTGGGCATAGATTACGAATATGCAAACAGAATTATGCTCAGTGGATTAATTTTTAAGTAATGGTCTATAGAAAATCGGAAATTTTGGCCCTTAGTTCCAGATGAGATGGGGATGAGTCGGTAATTCCCCAGGCAAAGAAATTACTGCTTGCGACGCAGTGTAGACATATCAGATCTTTCAAACTATTTCACCCAAGTGTGGCGGTCATTCGTAGATGACTGAATAATATGCAGTTAATTGATCCCTCATTGATTTTAAAGATTTTAGGCATAGTGTTGGTTTATCATGTTTCCATTCTACAGTTTCCATTTTAGCACTAGGAAATTAATATTTTCCGAGAAAATCAAAAATAAAATTTTTTTAACCTCTGGTTGATTTTGGCGCCCCCTTAAGCTGGCGCCCGGGGCAAGCGCCCCGCTTGCCCCCCCCCTAGATCCGGGCCTGTCGTTATGGCAGCAACTTTTGCTGTCCCACCACGTTTCACTAAAATGAGGTCTGACCACTTTCTCAAGTTTTCTGTTCTATAAACTAGTTTAGCGGTAATTTACAATTATTACAAATGTATCTTGAGTATGAGTATGAGTATATAGAGTATGTTGTAATTTTACATACCTACATCAAAGCGCGTTGACGCTAGGTGTTCCACTACCTGACCTTGAGAATGGGTGCTGAGTAATGTACAACCTCAATACTGAATCATATTTAATTATTATCCATTACAAAACTCTTGCCGATTTTCGTTGCCAGCTCTCGGACTATATGGCAGTATTTTTCAAGGGATATCCAAATGTGGTATCGAACATAGGCATGGAAAGTTACTGCGGAAGAACTTTTGTTCTAAAATGGTTTTGTAGCTTTTCGAAGTTAAATAGTATAGAAGCAATCTTTTACTATTAATTTCTTCTTTTGAACTTCCAGTTCCTCCGAAAACAGCTGAGTTTTTCTCGCACAATATATTGAGAAAATTTAGCTCGTATTTTCTGAATACTCTATCAACTTTCAATTCGGATATATGAATAAAATGGATTGAAGTGAATGGAAAATCACCTGCATATTCAAATATTCGAATTGAGAATTTATTGAGCATTCATAAAATACGAGAAAAGTTTTTCCAAGAATATTGTGCATGAAGAGTTTTGCCGTTTTTCAGGGATACCGAAAATTAAAATCAGAAAAAAATTTACTGAAATTGTTTTATTTAAAAAACTAGCAAAATTTGCAAAAAAAAGTTTTATATGATTTTTTCCGTAATAACTTTTTATGTCTATGTTCTATAATTTTCCTGATACCATAGAGCGATAGCCCGTGCAAAATACTACCACATCGATAGTTAACTTTTCAACGTCCAGTTTCATAATCAAATTTAAAGTCACTTTAAGCTTAATGTTTCCTTTAGTGTCATTTTCAGTAGAGTTAGAGGAAGCTTCAAAATTAAAGAGACTTCAGGTTTGACTATGAAACCGGCCATAATATTCCTGTATGAATCAGTCGCAAAAACATACTGTACAGGTGAAATGATTGCCTTCTTCTGGAGATAGTGATCTGATGGTACTGTTTTTCAAAATATTTACCAAATTTTCATTTGTTTTCATAAATTCGCATCAAAATTCATGAAGTGGATCGAAAATGACTCACTAGAAAATTGTCATTTTAGAACGAAGACAGTATTATTCAATAAAACCCACGGAGAAAAAATACTATACCATTGTTTTCAGAAACTGAGTAGCAAGTTAAAACTCCTATCAATTATACCTCTTGACAGGCAACAAGTATTCTTAGTCCTCAGATTTCTGAATGTGCGTATTGGAGGATTGAAGTAATATTCTGAATATCAGCAGAAAATATCTCGAAGCGAAGGTTTTTGGAGTAATTTCCAAAAAATAATCTTATGGATTTTCAATCACCTTGAGACAACAAATTGAACAGATTTGAAAAATGCATGACAATTAAACATTGAAAATCACAAATGAAGTATATGAAAGCAGTAGAGTGAATTTATGGACATACGCAAAAATTTGTTTCAATTTCAAAATCGAATTTCAGAAACAAAACGAGAGATTGTATGGATAACAAACCCGAAATGAGGTAATTAATCATCATTTCATTCGAGGTTCACTGTATATTTTCCAGTATAAAATTCCCAAGAGTTTCCTCTAAATAACAGTTTTTTGCTAGAACCATCCGAAACAACCACAAATGTTGCGCGCCACTGTCTGCAGTATAGTTAACGCCATCTAAAACGTGAATTATTGCGGTGAAAATGTAATTTTCATTTAGCCAGCTTTGTTCCCAGTCAATTTCTCATGAAGTCAACTCTTTCCCTTGTTTGCTTCTGAGTTAGGATTGATATATAATAGGAGGCCGTCCTGTCCTTATTCTGCGATTAGTGGGAATTGTGAATTACGAAACACTGAGTATGAGGTGATTGAACGATATGAAAGAAAAACTTAAAGTCGGAAATGTCAATTTTGATTTGAATTTTTGGAGAATTAATTCTAACTTATGAAAAATTCCCATAAATGTTTTATAATCAATCAAATTAACAATTTGAATCAATGGAACGTTATTTTAAGAACATTTCTTTGTTTGAATTCATCCAACATATTATACAATATATTCTTGAGGTAAAAAGAAACACTTTTTTTATACAACCTTTTCCGATTTGGACCTGATGAAAAAATATAGCCATTTTATGTTTCCATAATGAGCTGTGCCACCCCTGGAAAAACAAAATTACTTTTAGATTAACTAGCTGAATATGTGACACTACACATCTGTGAATCTTTTAAACAGAGTTGTATTCAGCCAAAGTACCCAATTTTTGAAATTTCACAGATACTTCTTTTGAAATCAAATTACTCCTAAACAACACATTATACAAAAAATATGACGAATACTTTTGATTTAAAAAAGGTTTAATTATTCATTAGATAGCGTCTAACTTTCAAGAGTGACAGAGTCAAGGCAGTTTCGAAACAAGGTGTGGTTTGTGGCTGAGGGTCTTAATTGGGAGTCTATAGTGTGGTTTGTCTGAATCGACCGATTTTTCTTTTATTCATAACTTTGGAATGGCTTGATCAATTTTGATGAAATTTTGAGCGTAGAACAATATGATTGTGTACTTTCAATAATTCCATTCCTTTTTCAAAAATACGGGGTGGAAATTGTGTAAATTGCAGATTAATTTTGCAGGTTGAAAAAACAATAAAATTTTTCCTAAGAAAACCTAAGGTGTGCCAATGAAAATAAAAACGCCTCAGTAATGTCGTATTATGAGAGAATCTGGAACAGGTAGCATATGATTGAAAACGGAATGTACAGGATGTTTTTTCGACCTGCAAAATGTATCTGAAATTAACACAATTCCTACCCTGTATTTTTGAAAGAGTGTTGAAATTATTGAAAGTACACAAACATATTTTTCTACACTGAAAAGTTTTTCAAAATTGATCAAGCCATGCCAAAGTTATGAATAGAATAAAAATCGGACAAATCACCCTGTAGACTCTCAATTAATGCCCCCAACCATAAACCTAACATTGTTACGAAACTGATGTCTTGTGTAAACTTCACCTAAAATCTGACGGTCTTCTCAATTACATATATTCTTCGCCGTATGAGTCTAGCTCAAGTAGTTTTCAGAGTTTGTTTTAGTATATCTACCATTTCTCATGTTCCACGAAATTACTCCTGCTTAGGTCTGATTTTTTCTTAATTTTCATTTGGAAAGTGAAAGATGATTCGGTGAAATTTGCAGCGCTTTTTATAACATATTTATTGGTATGATTGAAAAGTTTTTCTTTGTGTAACATATTTATACGTGACTGACCTCAATTTCTCATAGGTATTACTCATTCGAATCCGGAAAAGATTTGTGTTGCATTCATCGAATTCGGGAATTCATTTCGCTGATGAAGCTCATCAAAAACAACTTGCGCCCGCATCGAGAAGTCGACAATTAATGAGGAAAATTCTTTCGATTGAAGCGCGTTTCAAGGGTTGTAAACAACAGTTCATGACATCGCCACGTTACTAATTGCTGCCTGAGTTTTGCGATTATACCGCCCACTAAGAAACATGCCACCACCATACCTCCCGACCGATTCTCATTAAGCTTCGTTTAAACAACACCATTGTTTTCTTGTGCCCGAAGTTTTAGAAGTGGATCATTCGAAGATTTCCTGCTGACTCGATTGGTTTCGAAGAGATTAAAGCTCTAGCTTCATCAAAAGAGGAGGTATACAATTGCGAAATAGTAAAGATCTGTAATACAAGAGTTCCCAAAAAAAATTCAATATGTACCTAATTATACATAATGATCAAAATCAATGTGGCATTAATGTGAGGAATTGATTCAATCGCCTCTCTATCTGGTAATGGTATCGTAGTAAGGAACAGAGAGACGAAAATATTTCGCGGACGAAAAGTGTATGCGGACCAAATAGCCTTCAAAAATAGTTAATTAGACCTGTATATAGGGGGAATTGCAGTGTCAAAATAGTAAAAAAAAACGATCATTGTACATACTCGAACGTGTCAGATTGAGATATATGAGGTTAATTACATGTTGAAAAGTATACATTTTCTTCATCTGACAATTTAAGGTTGACAAAAATGTGTGGCAGGGCGCTAAACTTGCAAAAAAAACGCCACGTGTACATTTTTTCTTGAGTTGAAGCTAATGATTCGAGAATAACGGAAAAAATATAATCTGACACACTTTAAAATTGGCCTTGAAGGTCACAAAAATCAGTTTTTTGTAATAATCTACTCATCTGGATTCAAAATTGTTTTCGTATTCATTATAAAATTTGTAGAGCATAACATTTATTGTTTTCGTATTTATTATAAAAGTTGTAGAGCATAACAATTTTTACAAATTTTGTCCGAAGCAATTTTTTCTACGTTTGAATGTTTTTGAGATATATCGCGACGAATGTACATAAGACTGGGTTTCTACATTGACCTTGGCCTTTACCATATATGGCTAAGCTCCTCGCCTTATCACCCTCTAGCTCGAGAACAGTTAAGATTATGTAAAATTGCTTCAGTCCAAAGTTGTATAGAATTTTATTATCTACAACTTTCATATAAAAACAGAGGCTGTATTCGGGTTCGGCTTTCTGACAGTCCGAGAATTGTTCTAGGACTGCGCAAAACTGTTGCGCCCTAGTATTAAATCCTCTGCGCAGTTCTAGAACCATTCTCGGACTGTCCGAAAGTCGAACCCGAATACAGCTAGAAACGATTAGAGGTACAGGAACGGAGATATTTTAAGAAAATGCCTTGGTATCATCTTCAGACTGTCAGATTAAGGAAACCCCTTCTGATTAGTGTTAGATAAAAGGATCAACACGTTTGCTACACCGAGATTAACCATCTGTATGAAAATCTGACAAGCTTGAGTATGTACAAGTAAAGATTTTTTTGCATTTTCAAAGGACCGCTGTGACCTTGCGTCAAGTTGTCAGTCCCTTGAAAAGTAGATTCCTTTGCGTCCAGTCAACATATCCTCTGAAAATCTGACACGCTCGAAGAATATTTCTTTTTACTATTTTCAACTCTTCCGTAGGGCCAGCCCCACCACTCGAACTGTCAGATTAATATGAATTTATTATAAGAGACACGTAGGTCATATACAGTGTCTTAAACTGACACGCTCGAGTATGTACACCTGACGATTTTTTTTACATCTTTGAAAACCTGCAGACGCTTTCCCCACCGCTGAAAGTGCATACATTATTTTTTTTTTACTTTTTACCATCTTATCTTCAGAATCCAGTAGTTTCCCACGAAGCTCGAATGAATCCAGATTAAGCATCGTAGGCTCCCCAACGTTATTGAAAACGCCTTAAAATTTGAAATATTCCGCAACTGGATGTAGTGGAAACTACAAATGATTCCTATGAACTCCGAAGACTGTGGATAAATTTTCCAAATTAAATAGATTGCGCACTACATTAGTGGTGCACTAATATAATTTTTTCCTTCATTCTTCCCCGAAAATGTAATTAAGATAGAAAATGGTGCTTGCAGGAAATTATGGCCATCCTGATGCAATCTTCCCCATCCCAGTTTCATTATCGAAGATTTCCAGTACGATGCTCGCTGAAATTGAAATAATAACAATGGAGTTTTGGAATTGAAGACGGACCAGGAAACTGAATCACAAAAACGTTTTTTCTGTTTGTCCTACCGTGATGAAGAGCGGATGAAGCAAACGCGTTTGGCCTTATTATCTAACGTAATAAGATTCAGATTTTTATCTGCGAGCCCGGGTTCCGTGAACATCACGGTCGGCATGTTTGTTTCTGTTTCCGAGCCTGTAGCCTACTTCGGATCGCCATTCTCGACCCGGATTTAATCAGATGTAAATTAATTACTGCCGAATTCAACGGCAGGACTTTATGGAAGTAGTAAAATTTGAGCCCGAGCCTTTGATAATAAAGGTTTTATTAGTTGTAGCAACCGTCTTGAAGGCTTATACGATTAATTAAGCCCACCCTAGTTGGTGCATCCTTTAATTGGAGTTTCAAGACGTGTCGTATGAATAAACCGACGACGTCAATGACTTCCCGTAGATACTTATTCGTATTTGAAGAGGAATTATGTTGCGTGTAGAATTAGTTAGGATTATTTCCTTACATATATGAAATTCTACAGTGAGCTATTAAAAAAAAAATTAAAAATATCAATCAGTCACGAAATAGTTGGGGAGCCGACGATGCTGAATCGGAATTTACTGATGGAGATCAAAGATGTAAAAGAAAACGTCAGGTGTACATACTCGAGCGTGTCAGATTAAGATACTGTATATGCCGTACGTGTCTCTGATAATAAATTCATGTTAATCTGACAGTTTGCGTGGTGGGGTTGGCAGTACGGAATATTTTTAGACGATATGTTAATTAGACCCAAAGGAAGCTACTTTTGAACAGACTGACTTTGAGTGCCATACGACTGTGTGTTTGCTGTCAGTTTGGTTATTCGAGAATTGTTTGTTATTTTGTATTGAGTTTATAGGCTTTGCCTCAACTCTTATTTTCATTAATAATAATAATAATAATAATTCGGACGTGATGCAAGGTCAAAGCGGTTCTTTGAAAATCCAAAAAAAAAATAATTACTGGTACATACTCGAGCGAGTCAGATTTTCATACAGATGGTTAATCTCGGTGTTGCAGACGTGTAGACCCATTAAACTGACGCTAATCTGGGGTGGTTTTCTCAATCTGACAGTTTGAGGATGATAACAAGGCATTTTTCTTAAATATCTGCCTTCCTGTACTTCTAATCGTGTCTGTATCCATTATGAAATTTCTAAATGATAAAGTTCTATACAACTTTTGTCTGAAGCACTTAACCGTTTTCGAGTTACGGGAAAAGAGCCCAGCCACACATATGAAAGGCCAAGGTCAATGTAGAAACCCAGTCTAATGTACATTCATCGCCATATATCTAAAAAACTTTAAAACGTAGAAAAAATTGCTTAGGACACAATTTGTAGAAAATATTATGCTCTACAACTTCTATGATGAATGCTAAAACAATTGGAATCTCAGGAGAGGAGATAATTCAAAAAATCTGATTTTGGTGAGCTTTATGGTCAATTTTTATTGCTTCGGCTTGCTGAAACTGTCAGTTTATATTTTCTCCATTATTCTTGATTCATTAGCTTCAAAATAAGGAAGAAAGCTACCGCGCCCGAGAATGCCCACGACAGGTTTTTTTTTGCAAGTTTGGCGCCCTACCACACATTTTCGTAGCGCTTAAATTATCAGTTTAAGAAAATATATACTTTTCAACATGTGATTAAAAACATATATCCTCAACTGACACGCTCGAGTATGTGCAATGATCGTTTTTTTTTTTTACTTTTCTGACAGGCTGTCATAGACAATTCCCCCTATGTACAGGTCTAATTTTTGGTAGAGGTACTCTACAGGGTCCAAGGTGTATCCCCTTATATTAATCTGACACTCTCGACTAAATCCCGAATTTCCCTCTGGGGCTCCCCAACTCAAAGTGGTTCATCCATATAATGTCCGCACAGCTTTGCCCGGAGTAAAAATAAAGTAGCAATAATATCACTTCAACTCCTACACTACTCGCACCCAATTGAAGATACAAACGATTAGTGTTTCTAATATTCAAATCTATTCTCGGAAAAACGTAGGGTAAAATAGTAGTCCGAGAGCTGCCAACGAAAATCGGCAAGAGTTTTGTAATGGCTCAAAATCAAATATGATTTAGTGTTGAGGTTTTACATCAGTCAGCACTCACTCTCAAGGTCAAGTAGTGGAACACCTAGCGGCGACGCGCTTTGATGTAGGTATATAAAATTACAACATACTCTACAAGTATTTTGTAATGATTGAGAATAGTTACTTAACTAGTTTATAAAACAGAAAACTTTAGAAAGTGGTCAGACCTCATTTTAGTGAAACGCGGTGGGTCAGTACACCACAGAAGTTGCTGCCTTAACGATGTCGTTTCAAGAGATGTTCCACTACCTGACCTTGAGAGTGGGTGCTGACTCATGTACACCACCAAAACTAACTCATATTGAATTATGAGCCATACAAAAGTCTTGCCGATTTTTGTCGACAGGTCTCGGACTATAGCTCCTTCTATTAGACGAAGGTAATAGGTGAGACTAAGAGAGTAGGGTAGTGGAGGTTCGTGGTCATTTGACCTGACGAGCAATGGATTCAAGTTCTCTCAGCCAGTCAATTATATTTTTGAAATATCATAAAAATTAAAATTATTTTCTCTGAAATTAAATTTTTTTGAAAAACGTTCACAAAAGATTACATTTCTGATGTTTTATTTTGATGTATAAACCTCTGACAAAAAATTCACAAAGTTTCCTAAACTTCGTGAATTGAAATTGAAATCAGCGTTATCCCCTTGTCAAAATCATGCTTCCCGGATGCTGAATACAGTCGACGTCGACATGACAGGCATTGCGACCGCTCAAGATGCGGAAACCAGTCTAGTTGTCTTATTTCACTATTAATGCCTGAACCACCAAAAATGATCACGAATTTTCGTGAAGTCGTACATTACTCGGAGTATATGTCAATTTTTTTCGAATCCGTGTAATAACTTGAGCAAGCCGCAGAGCAGAATGACTGCTGCAAGGACGCGATCTCGCTCATGAATCTCCGGCACCTGCAGATGATGGTCAGTCCGGCCCAATAGAGGACCTTGGGGTCGCCCATATATAAGCCGGAGATCGATCAGCAGCAGACCTCTTGGAATTACCATTGTGTATACCCGGATGACTGAATGTCGGATTATTACGAGTGGATATCTCTGATGACGTTGTAAAGTTTCTGCGACATTTCCGGTTTTACGAGAGTGTATCCGCTCTCTTCTCTAATTCGAGTTTGTCGTAGTTTTGAATGTTCGAGATTGGTGCTACGGACGGCGGATGACGTTTGTTGAACGGTCCACGTTACGAGTCTGGGTTGGCAGTTTTGGACTTGCCAGGAATTATGACGTGCTGTGCCGATCGAGATTCATCGTTCGAAATGAATTTATGTTTTACAAGTAGATAACTGCTCATCATTTGATGTGGGTCACTGACATCCCATCACCTTATTGAATACTCAGACTATGGAAAGTAGTGAGAAGGAGAACGATCGCAGTACTAAAAATGTGTCTCCAAAAACGGAGAAAATAGGAGTCGCTGCGATCGCATGGTTGATCGATAACGGGTGGGGATTCAAACGTCAATTCGAAATGAACAGCCTTCATTTTATTCTAGGTTATGTGTCATCGTAGTTTTATTCTGGTGATTTTTCGAATAAGTTTCTTCAAATCTTTCTTAAATATGAGTTCTCTGAATTATATGCAATAAAATAATACAATTCACATAAACAAGGGGACTAAGTAATCAGCTCAATTAATTCCTAATAAATGTCAAAATCAATGAAATTCAAAAGGAATCACTGATCAAAATTGTTATTATGATTTTAGCCAAGCGGCTTTCACACTCCTTTCCACTTTCCATTTTAAGTTTTCATAATGAGCTATGCTTTCCCTGGAAGAACAAAATTACCTTCAGAATAACTGGCAAAATCTGAGACACTACACATCTGTGGATCTCTTACACAGAGTTGTATTCAGCCAGAGTACCCAATTTTTCATATTTCACACTTTTTAATTTTTGAACAAATTAGTCAAAAACGGCTAATTATAGGAGAAAATATGAAGAATACTTTTTTGATACAAAATGTTCATATATTCAGATACACTCCAACTTAGTTTGAAGAGTTGGGATCTTTGAATTTTTGGTATTTCTATGTTACGTTATGGTCATAATGAGAACACTGGGAGACGTGAGTGATATGTTATGTCCAAAAAAGACTCCTATAATAAATGAAAAATCATGTTTCAGAATTCATTCCATTCGATAAAACCGTTTGTGAGATGTATCTTTTGAACAAAGCTGATCTGGAAAACATGGTAAGGGAAAAAAGTTTCTTTTGGCCTCAAGAATCTACTGTTAAAATATTTGTACGACTCATAAACCCATCCTGTATAAAGATTTCTAATTTCCAATTGAACACTCCATATGTTGTTGTTGCCTTAGCCTATGTCCTCCCAACGCTTCTTAACGGAAGCGAAAGATGGACACAGCTTGAACAAACGCAACAACGTCATCTAAGACCAATAATGCGCATCAGATGGTTCCACAAAGTTTAAAATGCAAAAGTCTTGCAGCGCGCGAGTTGTATTACAATTGATGCTCAAGTAACGAGGGCTCGACTCAGATGGAGCGGCCACATTCTGAGGATGCAAGACACAAGACTCCCCAGAATAGCTCTGTACGGCGAATTCACAGAGGGAGCTCGGAAACCAGGAGGCTAGTAAAAGCGGTTCAAGCATATATTGCATCAATCCCTAAAATCAGTTAATGCCAATCATAACTGGAAACAACTAGCGTTAGACAGGTCACAGTGGAGGTCTCTGGTCCACAGCTATAATGGAAACTCGAGAAGAATACAGCGGCAGCAAGATCTGGTTGGTGACTATCCATGCCCGGAGTGTGGAAGGATCTGTAGGTCACGGTTGGGTCTCTTCAGTCAGAGGAGGGCACACGGTCGCAAGTAGCCCTAATAAATTATAAGTTTGATCGCACCGATGGTCCGGTTTTTGTAGATTTATTCTCGGTAACGAGATTCAGCAATGAATGAATGAATGGATGAGCCTATGTCCCAATAATCACTCTGTATAGGAGATAATAAGCTACTGGGAAACTTTGTGAAAGTGAATAAAACTGAAAAACGACAAGCGACATTCTGATACATTTATCAGGATCTTCTCATCTCATTGTGAAAATCAAGCAAAAAGCATATCTCCACTTGTTATTCAAGAATATATCGTAACCTTTCCTCTCCCTGCAAATGCACATATATCGATTTCAATTCGAGAGTAACTTTTCCATTTAAAAAACCCCGCTTGGCAACCCCTTCATCAGCATGAATCAATGGTACGATCGAAAGTGTACTGAAAAAAAAAATTGATATTCAGCGCTGCAGCGTCAATGCTAACAGCCATCCGCTCCGTACGTTTTAATCCGAATCGAGTTGGCCGCGCCATAAATTAAGTCCCCCGCGCAATGTAACGTCAAGTTCACTGTGCTAAAATAACATTTCATTCATGAGCCTTTGGAAATTTATCGAAACAATACACGCGCCCGCTCTCATCCTACAACTGAGGAAGATTTTAAATTATGGCGACAACTAGCGCTCTAGGTGTATTATGTAGTGTATAGACGGTTCAGATGAAGCGGAAATTTTTTCAAGAGTGTCGGATTGAGATATGTGAAGTCGTCATGAAAGTATGGGCATCCTTTTCAATGGTCGTGCATAGCGCAGTAATTGAATAGTGATTATCACACTTGAACGCTAGTTTTCATCCATATATCTATTATCCCAATATTGCTCATCCACGTTTCTTTTCTGAGGAGAAAGAATGAAGCCCAATCACTAGCATTATTTGATTTGTAGGCATGCGCTAGTTGAGGCTAACCAATGAGAAAACCATTATCAGGCATGCTTTTATTCATAACAAATTGATATTCAAATCCATAACACCTTCTGATGTAAATATCATGTTACCCTCGGAATCGAACTAGCTAATCACCATTACTGGGGGTGTAGGAAAAGACCGTCGAGGAAGAGTAGATTCTGACCATGGTTTCGATCTTATTCGATCTCGTCAGAGCAACACAATTCGCACCTCGATGAGAACAGATCGTAGTTTTCTCTGGATTTCGCGGTGCGAAGATTTACTTCTTGTTTCCGCCGTCATGCATTTGTTTTTTCTTTCATTTCTTCTGTTTTACATGATGATGAGAACAGATACTTAACTATAATTCTCCACCCAACCGCCACAAAGCCAAGTTCTACAAAAAATTATTATTATATGACCATTATTATACATTATGTTTCAGATGTTGTGAGAGAAAACCCATAATAAATTTCCAGAAAGATATAAAATTCTCTCACAATACCGTTCATTGAATATTTTCGTTCATTTTCCAGTTTTCTTGAAGTACCTACTTATTTTGGCTCATTGAAACTACTATTCTTACTTGTTTTTATTAAACTGTTTTGTTTCACAAAAAATGATGAAATATGCCTCACAACATTCCATTTTCAATCACAACCTTAATTATTGCTTTGAGTTGAATCCGATTCTTTAATTTTCGAATTATTTGATGTTCGTTGAACATCTTTTTAACGACGATAAGTAATAAGAATTTGATCTTTTGTACGCATGTGTAACTTGATATATACTTCTTATAATCTTAGAGCTAGCAACATTAACGAGAGAGAATTTTAGGAAGGCTGATTCTTTAATATATGATTCCTTGGACTCCCTTGAACAGAAATTAAACAAAAAAACGGTCTTTGATTTAGGTACTGAATTTATTTCAAGTAAATGAAGAAAGTTTTCATATAATCCCATAATGTTAGCACATATGGCCTTCAACTGGAATTACGTCAATAAAAATACCATAATTCGTTAGCATTATTGCATTCTGTGCAAGGTCGAAGAATGGTAAATTCTGTCGTAAATCTCGCATCCCCCAAAGTAATGCCGAAAACAATAGTTAATCATCCGGGTGGATTGAATAAGACTTGTCCATTAGGAGATTCATTCATCAAAGTTTTTCAACAAATTTCACCCGTTTGGAAGATCCGAGCAGTAAATCTTTTGCCGCTGGATATAGAACTCCATTTGCTAATTATTCTCAATTTCAGACTTCTCGCGAAAACAGCTTCCTTCTTGAATTTTTGATTCGTCCCAGATCGATATCGGAATTAATTAGCTGCTGATTTGAAGGGATTTGCGATGAGAGTTCTGATCCGAGTGTAATTCAAGTAATCTGTGATGTTAATTATGTATTGCAGTTCTATCAAGTCTATGCACTTTTCGAAAGAAAAATATTACTATTTTCAATATGGCTTTTATATTGAACAAGTTTGGACGTGGCCTCTCGAGTAAAGATTAGAATTAATATCTTTTGCAGAAACAACAGGTCAATTTTTATTTTGAATAACAAACTTTTCATGTATAACTGACCAGTTTGTTAAGCATCCACGAAGAGTGGAGGGTAGTTGTGATTTTTTAATGGCTAACTTTTGGGCGGGCGTGGATAGACCTCTTGTTGCTGAGGATGATTTGGTTATTGATGATCAATCTTCTTTTATTATAGGGATCAAGTAGCTAAAATTCGTGAATTCGAATATTTTTTGTGTATTTTAAGGTCAATGACATATCTTACCGTTGGGGAGCCGACGATGCTAAATAGGGATTTACTCGAGCGTCATGGAGAACTAGGGGATTTTGAAGGTTGCTTGGTAAAAAGAAGAAAAGTTTCTATGATATATGCACATTCAGCGGTGGGGAAAGGGTCTGCAGGTTTTCAATCATCAGGTGTACATGCTCGAGCGGGTCAGATTAAGATACTGTATATGCCCTACCTGTCTCTGATAATGATTTAATGTTAATCTGAAAATTTTCGTGGAGGGGCTGGCCGTACGAAAGAGTTGGAAATGGTAAAAAAAAAAGAGCGAATTTTTTGGACCCGGAGGAAGAAACCCAGTCTAATATACATTCATCGCCATGTATCTCAAAAACTTTCAAACGTAGAAAAAATGGCTTCGGACAAAATATGTTGAAAATGTTATGCTCTACAACTTCTATAATGAATGCGAAAACTATTGCCCAGGAGAAGAGATAATTCGAAAAAAAATTGTATTTGTGACCTTTATGACCAATTTTTATTGTTTCGGCTTGCTGAAACTGTAGATTATGTTTGTACCCATTTCTGGCTCAAAAAGTACCACTTATGATGCTACTATTCGCATGGCAAACTCCTCAATTATACGTGAAAATTTATGTAATTCCAAATAAATTTACTTGTTCTAGCACTTTTTGGCAAAATAAAAAGATGTGAATTTTGTTATAATAGTTAATTACTCACTATGTATTAGGTAACTTGACGTTATGAAGATTCCTGTGCAATTTCTGATAAGCAAAATTTTCTGCAATTTTTTTCTCACGAAATCTTGCACAATCCTTCCGGTACTTTATTAATTTATTTATAGGGATACAAACGGAAAAATTACCATCACAGATCCACTTATAAACTGAAAAATATTTTCAACAAGCATGGTGTTCAGATATTTATAAAACCAGACAATAATTACATAAACCATAAACTTGACAAGGTACTAATAAAAATGTCAATCCCCGCACAATATTTGTTGAATGAAGTGCATATTCGGTGAACCAGTGAATTACTACCAAGATTGGTATTTCAATCGGTTTCAATTCAGAACGGTTTTTTTTTTTAATATTGAAAAACAATGAAGATTCCTGTTTCTACGCATCAGATGGATATTGCGCATGAGTGAATTCAACTGCCACATTCTCACAATTTTTGTTTTTTTTCTTTCTTATGTTTGAGTTTTTACGGCCGAACGGATTCGAAAAATTGAATTTGTTCACGAATTTATAAGTGTTTCTAATGATTTTCAGCCCAAATTCTAAACTTACAAACATCTTTTTTCTTAGGAGCAAGCGCGGTAAAAATTGTCACGATTCCCAACTGACGCTATCTGATTGCGATAATCATGTTACATAGATGGCTAGGCAAAGTCGCAGATACCGCTAATAGCTGTCGACGACTAGACCATTCGTTGGTGCCACCTTCCAAGTCGCCGACAACTTTATCCAACCATATTACGTTCTGTATCACAGTGCTTATTATGTGAATTTATTGGCGGTTAACCAACTCGGTATTTCTAATGAGGCGCGATAGAAAATGACGGTAGAATAAGTGTAATTTGACGAGTCTGTCAGGAAAAACGTCACATCTAATAACGTTGAAGAGGAATTAGTCGATGCATTTTTAATGACTGTACCTAGGGTATGCATTTTATGCTTTTTATTCGAATCGGGGTCAACGTGCGTGACTTTGGTTAGACAGTAATCTGTGTCTCTGCTTGAAATGGTTGTTAATTATTGTATTTGGTTGTATTAATCTTCTCCGCAAATTGAGCAATATATGTGTGCTTGTAATGCATCGACTTATTGGCTTCCAACAATATAACTACCTCCAAACGGATATAATATAATGAAGAAGTTTTTATGCAATTAGTGGTAATTAGTGGATCCCACTACTGGAGATGAAGTCAAGTATTTGGGATGGTTTAAGGAGGTTACGTCTTCGCCACAGAACCTACACTTCTTATATTCTGAGAAACCCATGCGCAACCCTTAGAACATAGATACATGGAATGGACTTTCAGTGCTACAAATGAATGTTTCATAGTACACACATTCGATGTTTCTCTGTCTAGCGCGACACTAAGGCAGTGGCGTTATATTGAAAAATTTATAGAAGGTGTACCAAGTTCGATGGCCTATTAGACGTTTCTGGAAAACTGGACCTATTTGAAATTGAAAATTTGGATTATGATATTGTTCGACATTATCTACTGAGCTAAAATCGAGGCTTGAATATTCTTCAAGCGTGACACCTTTAGTCTTTATTCGGGGTAACATGACAGCGCTGCGTTACCTTCAAGAAATAGTGGAGACATATGTTCTCCCTTACCTTAATCGGCTCGAGAGTCCAATATTTCAGCAAGATAATGCTCGACCTTATGTTGCCAGTTTGAAGCGACCCATGTGAATAATTTACCATGGCCGCCCAGATCCCCCGATCTTTTGCCTATTGAGCAAGTTTGGGACATCATGGGTAGAAGGCTTGGAAATTTACCCCAGCCCCCATGGACTTTGACGGCTCTGAGACATGAATGAAGTACAGGTAGCTTGGATAGTATCCCTCAAGAAGAAATAGACCATCTTCCTGCATCAATGCCGAGACGTGTTGGGAAGTGTATAGATAACCGCGCTGGACAAAGACATTATTGACAAATTTAATGAAAAAAATTATAAACCCCTCGTTTCTTTTCTCGAAATTTCAATCATTTACTCCTTGCTATACTATCTATGTTTTACCAAAAAAAAAAATTTAATTTAAACAGCTCCTTCTGGGTGTTGCAGTTTCTTTGTCAGTTAGTATATTCACTGAGATACGCAGTGATCCATTCCTGGAAAATTTTGCCATAATTTTTCTATTTTCTTCATTATTCCGTAACACTTCCTCCTCCCATGTTTATGGGTCCTTTTCTTCTTAAAATCACTCACTCTTCTTTTGTACCTCCAATTTGGGAACACCCCGTATATTCATACTAATCTCCAATCTCCAAGCTCCACCGTGCTCAATCAAAAATCGAATCGAGTTTTACCATCGAAAATACCTGATCTACTACTTACAGTGTTGGACTGAAGTTCATCAAGTTTATCCTATATTTCTCTTATGGATGATGAACTTAGTGCAGGCAAAGTCATTCCTCTCCTACTTGACGAGCTAGACCAAAATGTTCTCCCGCAGGGAATTTGGATTGATGAGATTGACAGGTGCACTCATGCGACTCCTGGAATTATCATACGGGAAACATGAGAATGGCCCCCAACGACAACTATCGCTATCTGGCAAGAAGCCCATCAGTCAGTTGATCGCTTTCTACGTGTGCGAGGTTGTCCATTAGAGAAGGCTGCAACACCCGAACTTCAGGTTCTGGGAACTGGAATAAGTGATGGATGTAGCACCCAGTAGAATGGTGAAATTTATTGAGACTTGACTGTCCGATTGGTAAACAGTGCAGGCATGCACAATATATTGATCTTTAGCGTTTGAGAGGTCAATAATTGCCTCATTCCACCACCTCCAATCTAATCTAATCAAATCAATGAACTGTCTTTTATTGCTGCTGCATGTTTTACTTTAGGTGATTGTCAGTAGAGAAAAGGAGGGGTGTGTTAGCCTGAAAGACTAACCCCGATTTCATAGAGCTTGATCGGGGAATCAACGCTTGATGGTTGATGGTTTCATAAAATTTTGATGTCCGATCAACGATTTGACAGTGACTTGATTTCTAAAACGTAATCACCGAAACCTTTTCATTTTTGAATATATCGAAGAAGTAAGAATTGAGAATAATTGAATGGACGTATGAACATCATAATTTGATGCGAGAATGATATTCTGATAATCTTAACTGAATTATTGATCGCATCAAATTGTGATGTTCATACGTCTATTCAATTATTCTCAATTGCTACTTCTTTTCAATATTTCAGAAATGAAGAGGTTTCAGTGATTACGTTTTAGAAATAGAGTGACTGTCAAATCGTTGATCGGAAAATCAAAGTTTTATAAAACCCGCTGTAATTGTCTTCTCATCTCACATAACATCATAACAAGAGATCTATGATCTGAGTCTTTGCACTTATTTTACATTCTGCAAGATGGGTCACCCTCAAAGTGTGCATGTATTTTTGTTTACAGTGACCAATTATTAGCCCAGTTGTTACCTGATCAGCTGATCAGAGAATTTTTAGATAGAATTCTTCTTCAGCAGCGCAGTCTCACACCTGTGGTTTGAATAAAAAATACTTATGATGTTGTTTTCTAGTCCACTCTACTACGCTACTGGGTATAGTTTTGGTTTTCCCAATTACAAGTCTGAACCTGTAAACGAGGTCTGCGATCTTATTCAGTAGGGTAATCTGCCCTCTCGTTTCCTTCAATGTCGCTGTGTCCTGGCACCTTTACTTCAGATGAAAGTAAATGTTCATGTGGATTTTTCCATAATTTTGGCTTTTTCAAGTCCATATTCAATTTGGGTGCTTCGCAAAATGCGTCGTTTCAGTGTCAAGAATTGATTTATTTTATATTTGAAGCAAGTAATGTCTTTTCATGCGAATATAAATCACCATTGTCCTTCTCAAAATCTCCTATTTTGATTTGAATTTTACTGCGAAAAGAAACTTTTCCAGGAAAAATTTGAAAGTTTTTGAAGGGTTTATTACCACAAGGATTCAGCCCTCCACTTAAGAAATTTTCGAATGACTTCCTACTTGATGAAATATCATTAGGTTTTTGATATTTGTTTTGATATTTGAGTTCTTTTCATAGCAATTTTTCCGTATCTGAACCAACAAACACTTCGAACAGCTTTATTCATCATTTATTCACGTGTTGCCAAGCATCCGAATTACTGCCAATTTTTTTCGATCCAATCGACCCAGTTTCCCTGTCGACTATCAGGAATTCGTCGACAAATTACCGAGCTATTAGATCAGTACCAGCCGAAAACAGTTAAATCATATTCGCGAAAGTTGGAAATAAAATCTGGCTTCGAGCATTATATCTCCAGATGAGGAATTAAGCTATTAAATTGTGTCACAGACGCTTTTGGCAATTAATCCCCGGTATAACTTCGATTCAATTTAAATTAGAAATATGTGCCAGGCAGCCAACAGGGAGGCATTATTAATTTCAACGATGTAATGGCACCCGTGTGCCACTTAATTACCGAAATTAAATCTCGAATAAATGAGTGTCATTAGTGGAAATAAGCAAGTGTACAGATGAGGACCGATAACGCATGTTTGCCCGCCTACGAGGTCGGGGCCATGGTCCGTTTTCCTCATTAGCCAAGTGCCGGAGACCCGAGCCGAGCGCACTATTTTTGACTTTCGCGAGCGTAGGAAAAATGCATCACCTGTTTTACGATGAATGGGCGGCTCTCTGTCTTGATGAGTTCGTTCTACCATCAGTTTTTCCATTTGATTTATCGCCGAAAATGTAGGTGATCTTTCAGGAGGCTGGGTGGTCGTTTTTCAAAGATTCGTTTGTATGATTTTTTCATGAATGGTCTTTCACCTTCATTCTTCATTGAAGGCTATTGAGGTTCTCGAATTTCAATTTATTCAGGTCGTTATTTGTGGAAATTTTTTATCGGAACTACGATTGTTACGCGATTCCCTATTACATGCGCACTTTTCCCTATAACTACTAAGTGAGTAAAAAGTAACGCACAAAATTCGTATGTTCGGTATTTACCATTCTGTAGAAGAATGTTTTAAAAGGATAATACTCATTTCAAATTACGCTCCTTTTCATCTATAACTACCGCAACTTTTTGTGAAAAAACTTCAATTATTTATTAATTCATTCATTTATTTATTTATTTATACATAAGAACAATATTAACAGATAGGATTGGATAGACATTTTGTTGCTTAGGATGATTTGGTCATTGATTTATTTCTTTTATCAACCCTATCCATTTAAGGGAATGATTAATCTTATTGAATTAGAATTTTTGCGTTTTATTTATTCTGAGGTCAGTAACATTTAAGGTGTGATTGATGTTTTGAAAGTGTTGACTTGACATATCACCGACTTATAAAAAACACTCTGAGTGGAGCTTTGTCTTGATGCAAAAACTTAAATTTTTATGTATCCCCATAAAAATTACAACTCTATGTTCAAAAGATCCATAGATGTGTAGTGTCACAGATTTAGCTAGTTATTCTGAAGATAATTCTGTTTTTCCAAGGGTGGCACAGTTCATTATGAAAACTTAAAATAGTTATATCTTTTTATCAAAGCTGAATCGGAAAAAATGGTATGTGAAAGAAGTGTTTTTTTCACCTCAAGAATCTAATATTGAAATATTTATATGAGTCAAAGATTCAGCCATATACCAGAGAACTTATTATTGAGGCGATTCCTTACATACTTCGCAGTATGGCATACAATATGTGGAAAAATTATGGGACTTGTTATTTTTTATTTGAATTTCAAACAATGATACTGCTCGAAGAAATTGAGATCACTAAAAATGTTGAAATGATAAACCTCACAATAAGTGAAAAATATAAAATTCGAATTCGAAGCGTTTGAAAATTTCATAATAATAATAAAAAGAAGTGTTGATACAAAAAAAACATGTTCTTCATTAAAGTTAACAACAAGAAAAAAACAGCTTCTACATCACACTTGAAATCAAAAATTAAAACTTTTAAACCTCACAAAAAACTACAAATTTTTTAGCTTGGCTGAGATACCCCCAAAAGGGTTTGTAGCATTTGGTAGCAATGATTTGTCGCGTTTGCGCTACATTCTTCTTATTTGAAAATGGCTTGACATTGATTGAAGGAATGGATTATGAAATATGTTCAAGGGGTGTTCATTCGAGAGACGAGATTTTCATGTGTCCTAATTGCGTACCTACTGCCAAACATATCTATGAACTCCTCGATCACCTGAAAAGAAAACATCAATATAAATCATTATTCTTCGATTACTAGTATCTGAAGACGCCTGGTATTGAATTTTTTAGGTAATAGAGGTCAAGTTTCTTATTGATCATGGATATCCTTATCCAATTTATTTTTATTGTTGAAATTCATCGAAAGAAGAATTATTTTAATATTAATATTTATTTATTTACTTTATTTATAGACTTGAAAACAGTTCTTGATAGTACGAAAAAATACCCATATATAATACCTTTCTTTTATTAGGTCATAAAAGTCCTTAAATGCAAAAGTTTTTTGAAAATTCGAAACCATTTTATTTGGTGGAAACACTTCTTTCTGGGATTCTGGGGGGGAGTGGACAGTCTACCAAATATTTCAACATTTTTCAGCACTAAGCACAATCTTTCATCATTCAGATCCTATTCTCCAGAAGAAGGCGAAAAGAATATAGAACTCCTCAAGATATTTTTTTTTTTTTAAATATCATGCCAAGTCGAAGAAATAATTTCAATTATATTTCCATTTTTTTTTCAGATTGACCCCAAAGTAGCATTTCCAAGAAGAGCACATCCAAAGGTGAGTTTTTACTTCGTTCCTTGTTATTGGGTTCATCATACATGAAGTAAAAGCACATGTTCTCACCCGCTATACCAACAACGCAGCTTGGATTATTTCGAAGTACAAATTATATATTCATTAACCGAATGTCATATTGTCATTTAATAAGATGAAAGAAAACATGTATTTTCAGGAGCAATAAATGAATTAATAATCATTTTTATCGTGTTATTTGACAAGAGAATCGATTAAATTTTCGTGCCTAGAATATAAAAGTTATTTCAAAATAACCAATAATTATTGAGGGATAACAAAAAATTACATGTTTCTGTTCGTAATATTCCGTATGTTTCATAGAAGTTTTAGTTTGATTGATTACCATTGAAACACTGCATTGAAGAAAAAGTGAATAAATTCTAACCGTAGAAATATCTGATCTAGAAAAATATATTTCCTCCAAATATAACAATATAGAATGGAACTTGTCGAATGTCATCCTATGACGTGTAATATTATGGATTACTAATAGTCTCTCCCCTGTACTGTATTTAAAATATACGTATTGAGTAAGTATTCAACCTGATCGATTTAGCATTTATTTGCTTTGCTAATTGGCAATATAGTTCATAGTTCATCATAATAGACGAAAACTTTTGCATTCAAGATGAATTGACATCTTGGGTGCCTATGGAAAGTCGAACTTAAGTTGGTAATAGCGCGTTAAGATTTTGTGTTTCGAAATTCAGGTTGGTATTGGGAATCAACAGTGATCTGTATTACATGTGAATCTGGCCCAAGAGTTTTGTACTGCTGTTCATTTTCTGAAATCTCCGACACAAAATCAATTAAAAAATTGAAATAAACGATTTGCTCATGCGTAAATTCATGCACTAATTTGTCAGGAGCAAATCAATTAGAGAAAATTGTTGCCCGACAATGAACTGAGGAGAAAAATTTTGAAATTATAATTTTATATAGTAACGTTTTGGAGTCTATATCAGACTCCTTCATCAGACGAAAATCAATTTCCGAAAATCTTCTGAATTGTAGCTTTTATTTGACATTAATTGTCAATACATAGAATAGAGACTGCATAGAAACATTGATTCATTTAATTTTGAAATTACTGGATGACAGTTCCCTCTGCAGTAAAATAATCCAAATATGATATATTCCTACCGAACAATTGAACAAATTATCATTTTGATCCATTCATTGCTGTATCCCTTTGCCGGGAATGAATCTACAAAAAGACCGAAAAAGGAAAAAAAAAGAAAAAGAAAAGAAAAAGAAAAAAAAAAGAAAAAAAAAAGAAAAGAAGATAAAAAGTGCGAACAGACTTATAATTTTTCAGGTCTAATTGCGGCTGTGTGCTGTCCGTGAATGTAGAGACCCAACCGTGACCTATAGATCCTTCCACATTCCGGGCATGGATAGTCACAAAATACACGTAGACTCTTTAATCTTTCGTTTATAATGATCCGGTTCTGTCCTTAAAATTGTATTAGAACAAACACAATCTGTGATCTGTGATCTATTAATTTCTCTATTTTTTATATAATTTTTATGTTCGCGTTTTCTTATTTCTAAAGGTCTAGACGTTTCACCTGTATAAGTTTTACCACAAATACAGGGAAAGTTGTAAATACAATTTTTTATTTTTGTTTTTCATTCAAAGGTTGAGTTTTTGTTAGTATAGATCTTAAATTATTTTGTGTTTCAAAAACAGTTCTTATGTTGAATTTGGAACCGATTCTTCTCATTTTTTCTGAAAGGCATAATGAATTGCGTTCAATAAATTTGGTTGCTCTTGACAGTTTGTTGGTTGTTCCTGATCATTATTATGATTTTGGTTAGAAATTTTTCTATCTAAATTTTACATTGTTTTTTCAGTAAAATCTGTCGGGTATTGATTATCCCTAAGAAATTTGTTAATGAAGTCAATTTCATTGTTTCTAATATCATGTTCTTAATTTAATCGAACAAATTGGAAACATATAATTTTGAATGCTGATTTATATGATCCGAATTAGAATGTTTCTTCTTCTAGAATATTTTTCTAGGTCATATTTATAAATTTCAGTTCTGTTATTGAAACTACCGAAGTTATTGAAGATCTTTTATGATAAAAAATTAATCTGCGTCTGGACTTTCAAGGCGTATTGGGATGTCAGTCATTCTTGAATGCACTGTACATACTTTAAGATAGTTCATTTTCAGTATTTGAACTATGTAGTAGTAATGGAAGTAAAAGGGAAAATATCATTGAAATATGAAAAAAATTTGAGTTGAGGATTGAAGGCTGGAACAAGATTAATTGATTTAGTAAAAATCATGTCGTTCAGTTTCTTTGGTTTTTACATAAGCTTCTTCGCGTTGAAATCGGATAAGCCATAAGATTTTTCTGTAAGAAGCAGAAATCAGATTAAAGGATAGATCCCATTTCATAACTCAGACAGAATCCTTAACTTTTGTCTGTTTTGAGGTCTAGTAGTTTCAAATAAATGAATAAAAAAATATATGAAATTAATGAATAAGGAGCTTGTGCATATTCAACGTAAAATGCACTATGAATATAGGTAGTTATGCTCCAGTTTACGAAATTGCGAGAGAACTTTTTATACGGTTCTCTGTTTAATACTGAAGATGGAAGAAATTTTTTCTAGTTGTTTTCATTTTGTTTCTGTTGCACCATAAGGCACAGGGTTATCGTGTCATTTTTTTTTATGATGTGTTAGGACTTTCAGTTTGTTCAATTGATTAGCAGAATATATCAATTATCAATCAAACAAATACTTGGCTTTCAACTCAAAAACAATTAAGAATGCCAAAGTATTTGGAGAGACATAAACATATCATGAAATAAGAAGGATTCACCAAACTAAAGCTGGGAGAGTATTTTCAGTGAAGCCAGAGAAACGAGAAAAGCGAAATTTTATCGGAATTGACCTCGTCCCGCGCGTTTCGAGCCCGATCCGTTTCATGGCAACGGCAGGGAAAGCATTTTTTGGACACGTTTCCGTTATTGCTATGAGAAACCTACATGTCACCGGCGTCTGTCCCTTGTTTCAATAAATCAAGAAAACTCCCTATCGGCGTTTCCGAACGAAATGTCCGAGTGACCTTAAAACCTGAAAATGTTTTTCGAGATTTACTGCCCGCGGGGGAAATCATATCGAACAATCATAATGTGCGGCCTAACGTCAGACAAGTGCGCCCTATATTCATTCATTCTCGTTCCTTTCAGCAAGAGTCCCCTGCACCGTAATCTTGTGCAATATCGGTCTGTCAGTACAGGGTGTCCTAAATTGCTTGATTTGGCTGCCAGATAGACAAAAATGTTGATTCTCATGAAAATTTTATACCTAAGTGGACACTTTATTCCTCTTTTTATGGATAAGACTGAAATTCCATAAATATTTGTCATATTTCAAAATTAAATGGAGTATTGAAGTCCGTTACCAGTCATGTTCGATAAACAACTATTAGAAAGGATTTTATTCAACGAGTTTCATTATTTACTTCCGTTCAAGATCCTACTTCCTACCAGACCAACTGCACTATTAATTAAAAAAATTTCGTTCAACTTTGCTAATCTTGGGTGTATCCAGATCCGAAAAGGATATAAAAACCCTCTACAGGTGCTTTTTCACTGGGAATATGATACTTCATTCCTTTTTTGTCATTTGTTCCATACAGGGTGAAACAAAACATTTCAATATTTCAAATACGAATTATATTCCTAACTGACCCCATTTTATTTGGATTTTGTCCATATCTCTTCTACGGATAGATTCGGCGGGTGACTTGGGACAGTTCTGTAACTTGGGACAATTACCCCCCTTGCAGATTTCTTTGTTTCTTACCATTCATTAGTGGAGGGACAAACTTCAAAATTGTGTAGCGTCTCTTCGATTAGTTCAACAATTAATTCCTGTTGCGTTTGAATTGACAGGAAAAATTAAAGAATTCAGGAGAGTAAAAGCGCGTTTTTATGGCCCTTATACTTGTAGTGTACATGTGTTTCACTTTGTGCATGTGTAATTTTTTTTCTGGATACGTGGGATATTGGGATATTAGATATGTCATGAAACAAGTTTGTTTACAAATCAAACGACAACATGGATCTCATTAATTCATTTTGTTGTTTCTTAGGGTGACTTGGAACAATGCCGAATAGATACAAGCGGCGCATTGGCAGCAGGAAATATGGCGATTTTTCGCAGGATATTATTATTTACGTTATTTCCACGAAAAAAATCACCAAAGAATGAAAGAAATCAAAGTCCTCTTGTTTTGTTCAGTTTTTTTACATTTCAGTTGCAATACATTTACTTTCGCTGTAAAAGGGGTTTATCATTTAATTTCCTTACCGAATTTCAACTATGTAATCACAAATTCTAATTTTTCAAAACTATACAACGTCCCAAGTCATCTATTTCATTTGAGAGTTGAGGAATCAATAGATTTTAATTTTTGTCCCAATCCTCACAAATCGGTGGGTGACTTGGGACAAGTATATTTTATTTTTTTCAAGATTTATATCCGAATTCTGAAGCACAGTATATAGCTTAATCAACTGAGTCATCATTAAGCATATTCGAACCTCTTTTTCAGATAGAAATAGGTCGCCGTTTTTAAAATATGACAAGTTAAATTTCAAAATCGTCCCAAGTCACCTGAATCTACGGTATCTAAAGCAAAATACGCATATTCATGGAATTCCACTTTTGATGCAATATTCCATGAGAAAATCGGGCATAGAATATTTTCACTTTCTTCTCATTTTCGGGTCTTTTTATGTTCTCTGAAACTTTTCTAGAACTAGACAAATCAAGTAGAGGATGCTACAAACTAGCCTAAATAGTTGGTTAGAATAAATTTTCCAGCATTCATTGCTGAGAACTTTTCCTAAAGAGATATTGAATGTTTTTATGTATTCCATTGAAATTTATTCAAGATAAATGAGAGGATGTTTAACTAGGATAAAATTTGAACGAATAAAGGAGGTTAGTTCCTCATTTACGAAAAGAATGAAAAAAATCTTTTCAAAGCATTCATCTAACAATAATTAGTGAATTTGACAAGCCGAATTGTGCTGTAAAAAATTTGTAGTTAGATTGTATAAGATAATTTTGAGCTATGGGTAAGAAGGATCATCATTTCAATAATCAGGTCCAGTTTATGTGAGACTCTACATCTAGAAACATTATGCTCGTAAATATGTGGTCGAAGAATGTCAGGAATGCCCAATTTCTTCCCAGAAATTTGAATGTCATTCGAAATATTCATAAAATTTTTCATCGTACACGAGAGTTTTCTCAATTTTCAAGTTTTAATAAGAAAAACAGTAATCAATATTATATCCAGAATATGATAAAAGCTATCTTAGAACACTACTTGCCAGAATAGATCGAAAAGAATAAGACTATTTTATTTCTTAACGGAAGATTTAGTAAAGATCAATCACTGAATATGAAATCTAAACACCTTGAACTTGTCAAGTTGCACGATTGAAGAAACCAGTAAAGAAGAACATCAGATTATACACAAAGCCGGACGTTTCGCAAATTTTTGTATTGTAGTCACTAACTATTAATTGAAAGAAGATAATTTTCTTAACACAATAGAAAATCAAATTGATTATAATTCAAAGACACAGGTAGCAAATAAAGCTACCTTCACATAATGAGAATTTCCATAATTTAAATAACTGAATTATAATAATGATATTTAAGCAAACTCTTGCAATATCTTTTATATCCAGTTTTGTCATGACCATGCATATTTTAATTTTGAGTTTCATGAGCCATTAACACTTTACCATGTCTACGATTCTTTCCTAAGGTAAATTCTCCAATACTCATGTCCCAACAATAGACGATCAACTAAATGTTGGACAAATTGTTATTTTTAACAATTTTCTTCGATCGACCTCTTTTCCACACTGAAGAAAGCCAAGAAAACGCACTACTAGATGATCTCAAATGAAATGCTTCTAAGGAAAAACAGAAATAATCACTGTGCAAAATCACAGATCACAACCTATTTCAAACTCACAAATACTCTGGAAGGAGATTCCTTGAGAAGCCTAGGAGTACAGGGAAGAATATTTTAATCAAATGAGCCTCTGCAATCATTCAGACTCGAATAGTGTAAAATTCCGCTCTAGTTGGGAAACCTCATCCATATCGGTATCACGATAATCCTTCAGAGACAAGGCTCGGCAGCGTACTTTACGAGTTGGAATCTGATTCAGGTAGATTTTACGATAATTCCACCTCTCTCATAAGGTTAGGCGATGTGACAGCAATAAAGAGTAGGTTATTCCACCCTGGCGACTGTTACAGGCTGAAACACACGCCAAATTTCAATTAGGGACGGCGATTAACAAGCGCCCTCTTATGAACAAAATAACTGAAAGTCGGCTTCTACATAAATCTTCTGCCAAAATAACATTGTAGAGTTTAAGCGGCCCCGTTGGCTCGACACTGTAAAAGTGAAACGGAATTAGGGATGGAAAGTTTGGGAGAGATGCGATAATTTTATCACAGGTACGGGGATGTTATGAGGGTTAGGAGCTTGCTCATTGGATTCTGTAGACTCGTCGTCGTCTTTCTTCCAGGTATTTTATTCGTTCCTCGATTAATGATTCGGAAATTCGCGAGGCGTTTTGCAGCGTTGTTAGGGTCTCATTTGAATCCTGTCACTTCTTTTCATCTGGCTTATACCTTAGACTCCATGTATACTCTAATTTATGGAATTATCCTGTTATTTCGCATTCGCCATTTTGTAGCAGTCCCTCAAGATTATATTGAAATTAAATTAAGTATTCAGTATCTGATACTGATGTTCTGAAGTCAACTAAACAGGTAGGAATTGAGAAAAAATAACTTCAAAACTATGTGCATGAAGGAGACTTTGATAACCGTCGAGATTGGGTTACCAAGGTTATGTTTTGTAAATATGCGTATAAAAAGGAAACTTTCTCTTTTTTGGAAACTACGTTTTTCAGAAACCAAGTATTGGTGTCAAATGTAATTTCTACAGGCATGAATTATCCATCACATTGATGCTGTAACGACACATATTTCAACGTTTCTTTGCTCATCTTGGTGACTAATATTACCAAAAAAAACAACACTTTAATCATTTCAGCCTATTCATATTGAAGTCCAGCATTGATGAAAAATAGAAATGCCTCTGCATATGCGAGGACTTTTCAGTTGTCAATTCTTAGTTGAAAAATGAAAGCTGGTTTCTTCTCAATTCTTTATTCTCTTATTGAATGACAGAGAGTTTACTATAACCGAATGACATTTTCTCATATTCATGTTGCATAATTCACAGTTCTTAATTTAATTTTCAGCATAACAAAAAGAAACTATTCATGATTGAAAGGGCATGCTTTATGACTATATAGCAAAAGTTTTCTATGTGATTCTGGTATTCTGAGCTCGAACGAAATGCTTTATCAATTAGTTACATTTCAATGATACAAACTGTGGAGTAAACGTTTTGTTGAATACTGCTAATCTCATTCAAAGTTTTCAAAGTTCTGAAAATTCTCCAACTTCCAAACGCATTCTTAATCTGAACAGAAAAAATATATTTTCTTCCTACATTTTCATGGTTTAAAGAAGACATTATTGCTCTCTGTAACTTGTTATTGGAAGAGGGCCAATACAGCAAAATGCGATGTGTTCAACAAAATCATCTCTTCAATTCATACGAAAATATAATTAATTCATTTTCTGAACTGACTGTTCGGTATGAAGAGTGGGCAAAATTTGTGATAACCTTTCCTTGAGAGATAGGGGAAAATGACACTCTCGTCAATCTTCTTTTGTTTTTGAGTTGTAAGCCAAAATGGTATGAACACAAGTGGGTACATATATTTTACCAGTAGATTCTTTGTGTCAGAAGTAACAATTTTTTTCTACACAATTTTTTCTGATTCGATGAAGTTTTCATGGTAAGTGTTCAAAAATCTGGGTGTTGAGATTTTTGGCAATTACTTAAAAGTGGACTGTTACCAAATGATTGAGTTGGAGATGGTAAAATAAAATCTTTATTGTATATCAAACACGTCACATAATAAATAGACACTCGCATGAAGTAAAATTATATACAACATCTAAACAGAGTGAACCTATTTACAATTATTGAGAAGTTATCGAGAGAATTTAAGTGTAATGTTTCAACGAGAAAATCAACGTTGTATTTGCTTGAGTGAAAGAGCAGGTTGAGTGAATTTCATGTATCGAGTAACAAGATCAATTATTATGTGGTTGATAAGAATTGAGAGAATGGAGATAGATGTACATCAAAACGTGTTTATGTATTTTGAGTTGCATAATAATTGAGCTTGATAGTTATGAATTGATGTGAGTGTTATCATGCAAGCACAACGTTTACAGTGATAGAGTTTACGATTTCATAAACTGTCTCGCTATCAGAAAAACAGAAGGTTGCAGTGACAACTTGAGAAGTTAGAGATATGTAATGTAGTGAGACAGGTATAATGAGACAGAATGAGAGAGAGATGATTACCAACGCTTACAGGAATAGCAAGTCTATTAGAAAAGCAGAAGGTGTTTTATGAGAGTACATAAATTGAGGTGAATCGTGTAACAAATGTAATGTAGAGAGATGATTACCAACGCTTACAGGAATAGCAAATCTATTAGAAAAGCAGAAGGTGTTGTATGAGAGTACATAAATTGAGGTGAGTTGTGTTACAAATGCAATGTAGAGAAATGAAATATTGTAAACGTAGAAAGAATTAATGAATAGTATTCATAATTGAGATGAAACAAGAAGAGCAGTTCACAACGTTAGAGAAAATAAATAAGGTATCATAAGTTTCAGGTAATAGAGACATGCAAAAGTGTATAATAAATTATACTTATTGAGTTGAAATCAGATTGGACCTCCTCGAGCATTATCACAAACCAGTCTGTCCAATAGAGTTGATAGAGTGTATTCCATTATTCAGAGTTCTGAGTGTAGTGAGATGGATCTCGATCTGGTCTATGAGAAGCCTTCGAAGTGTCCAACTTGAGCGTAGAGGTACCTGAAACTTAAGAGGCCTGAGAAGTCTGATCGTAAGAGGTGTAAAGTTAATCTGAGGTGACATGTATACAAAATGATTGTGAATACAAGTATATAAGCTTCTAATAGAGTGGTGTGAAATGTGAACTTGGTGCTAAAATTAGAGAAATTAAAATGTGAGTGGTTGTCGAGATGATGTGATTTTAGGTGAATGGAATATCGATGCATTTCGAGAAGGTTGAAGCAGTTAGGTACATTGAGCACGTGGTTGATTGAGAGATTTGGAGAAAATTGAGAAAATATACATGCAAATATAATGGAGAGATGTAGAGCAGAATATTGCAAATGTAATTGTGAGAAAATGCATAGCGATGGAGTGAATGTTGAGAGGAAAATTATGTAGAATGATATTCTAACGTGACACATGCAAAAAATGATTACATTTTTTGTTGAGTGAAAAAGTACTGTACCTTTTTGAGATGTTGATCGATTGATAATTATAATATAAAATAATATTATTAGATTTGAGCTGATTGAAAAAAGTTGAGAGTGCACTAAAAATCACGTTAAGAATTTAGACCAAGTTCCAATTCACTTGAGCGAACGAAGAATCTAAAGAGAATGAATTAAATTGAACAGATTCAACAGGTTCCACCGGTTTTTTTGAGCAGCTGATTGACAGCGATTTAAAGGTTACGTTCACAGAAGCATGTAACGATAAACGCAGTCACTGAGTTGATAGAGATGTGCACAGAGTGTAGAGATGGGTTAAAAATTACTCCAATTTTTAACATTCCGGCCGCCATAATTAACGGAGTTGATTATAATCGAGTAGGTCTTCGTAAATTATCCATTGTGAGGAAGTTGAGGCAATCCATCACTCCAGTGTCTGAGCTACTCAATCCACCCATAACTGGAGCGAAGAGACTGCTTTCAATCCTCAGAGTGTGGAGGAATGGATGAGATGGCTGCACTTGAGATGTGGGTAGTTGTGCCATGAGTTGTTGAGAGCGGTGCCACAGTGCCTTGCATGTAAAGTTGTTTGGTGAGTTTCATCTATAACCAAAGAAGTAAATTGAGAGTGTCGAGGAAGAATAATTGGATGCTTGCTATCTGGGTCGAGTTGAGAATGGGAAATTCGTCCGCCTACACGAATTACACCATTGTTGTCGAGGAATGCAGTAAGTCTACTGAATACATGTGAAGAGAGAAGTGGAGTGTGTGATTGAAGAGCCTTGAGTTCATGTGGAAAGTAGACTTTTTGAGTTGCCTTTATCCAGAAAATTCGAGATGCTTCCAAGTCAGTTGAAGTCAGGTGTGTGAGGTGTGCTGGATCCAGCTTGCGTTGGAGTCGTGCGAGAACCTTTGAACAAATAGAGGTGATTCTTAACAATTTATTCAAACTGGAATACCTGTAGATGAGATCCCATGAGTAGTCTGACGTAGTGGAGGTGAGTATGGAGATGGCTGGTCTTGCTTCTGATTCATGGTCGGTTGTCGGTGCCGGCTGACGATTTGGCCATGAATCTTCTGACTTGGAAAGCCATGGTGGTCCCGTCCACCATAGCGAGTGGTTGCGAAGTTGAGATGAAGTTAACCCTCGTGATGCACAGTCAGCAGGATTGTCTTTGCCGGAAATATACCTCCAATGGGCCCTTGGAGTTAGATCTTGGATTGTTGCAACTCTGTTCCGTACAAAGTCCTTCCAACGTGAAGGGTGAGTGTTGATCCAAGCTAGAGTGATTGAGGAGTCCGTCCATAGAGTGGTTGAGTGAATGTTGAGAGCTAAAACATTATGCGCATAATTAACGAGTCGAGAGAGGAGAAGAGCAGCTGATAATTCGAGTCTCGGGATTGTGAGTGGTTTTAAAGGCGATACTTTGGTTTTGGAGCAAAGCATTGTAACTTTGCATTCCTTGGACGGAGTTCGAACGAGAAGGTAGAGAACGGCTGAAATGGCGAGTTGAGATGCATCAGAGAAGCCGTGGAGTTGTATGAAAGAACCCTCTTGAGTGTTAATCCATCTTGGAATTGTGATGCTGGCCAGCTTGGAGAGATCTTCACTGATGTCGTACCATTTCTGTCGGAGTAGTTGAGGTAGAGGTTCGTCCCATGATAACTTTTGGAGCCATAATTCCTGCAACAACATTTTAGCCCTAATCGTAACAGGGGAGACTAAACCGAGTGGATCAAATATTTTAGCAATATGAGATAGAACTGATCGCTTGGAGATCAAAGACCCAGATAGATTGGAGCTGACTTTAAAAGTGAAATAGTCTTCTTGAGGGTACCAGATTAGACCTAACACTTTAGTTGAGTGAGAACCTTCATCGAATGAGATTGGAGTGGGTGTTGATTCTTCCTCTTGAACGACGTGAGAGAGACTTGAGACGTTGGACTGCCATTTTGCTAGCGGAAGGCCGGCCGCCATGCAAAGGTTCTGGAGTTGTTTGGCAATTTCGAGAAGTTGATGTTCAGTATCTGCTCCACCACAAATATCATCGACATAACGACCTTTCGTTAATGGAGGAATGGCTAGTGGAAAGTTGTGACCCTCATCTTTGAGAAGTTGGAGAAGAACTCTGATTGCCAAAAATGGAGCTGATCTAGTTCCGTATGTGACCGTTGTGAGATGGTATGTCTTCACGTTGTTGTTTGAGTCGAGCCAAAGGATGCTTTGAAGATCCCAATCATCAGGATGAACAAGAATCTGTCTGTACATCTTTGTGATATCTGTAGAGAAGACAAATTTAAATTTACGCACCCACATAAGAACATCAATCACGTCGAGTTCTAGTTTCGCTCCGGTGTGCATAATATCGTTGAGAGAAATGCCAGTCGAGGTGGGGCTGGAGCCGTTGAAGACTACTCGCAGTTTCGTTGTAGAGCTGTCTGTTTTGAGAACACCGTGATGAGGAAGAAAATATCTTGAGTTGACCTTTTCTGACGAGACTGGTTGCATGTGCTGGAGGAGTTCATATTCATCGAGAAATTGGTGGTAGAGCAGAGAGTAGTCAGGATCCTTGTCGAATTTCCGAATCAAGGCTTGCAGACATCGGAAGGCTCGTTGTCTGGAAGAACCTAAGACGTCAATAGATGATTTCAATGGTAATCTTACCATGTATTTCCCTGAGGAGAGCCTTGAGTGAGTGGAGACAAAGTGGTTTTCACATTCTTGCTCGTCAGAGGTGAGATGTGACGTAGACGTTGGTTGAATTTCTTCCTGTTCCCAAAACTTAGTGAGGAGATGATGTAGATCTTCATCTTGAACAGTATGAAACATTGGAGATTGGATTGGAAGGCGTTCCTGTTCTTGACACACAGGTCCTAGGATTAGCCAGCCGAAGATTGAGAGTTGCGCGATTGGAGATGATGGAGGGCCTTTTTTCATCTGAGGAAGAACAACTGAGCCATATACATCAGCACCCAAAATGATGTCGATGGCTCTTGAGATGTGGTATTCTGGATCAGCTAACTTGAGATGCTGGAGATGTAGAGATTGCTGAAAACATGTATAGAAGGAAGGCAAATTAGAGAAAGATGATGAGAGAATGTGAGCATCAATATTTATGGTTTGATGGTCATACGTCGACTTGAGAGTGAGGGCGAGAGATCCTTGTGTCCTAGAAGTCTTTCCATGGATTCCCACAATTACAACATGCGACTTCCTTCTAGAGATGTTGAGTTTTCTGGCTAGATCTTGAGAGATGAAGGTCAGCTCGGATCCACTGTCGATGAGTAGTCGAACCGTGTGTGATCCTGTTGAGGTGATGAGATGGGCGATGGCAGTGGCGAGGAGAGTGTTGAGTCGTGGTTGAGGTAGCTGAAGAAAAATAATTCAACGCTTCTTCGAACTATTTTGAAGGCTTTAGAGCTGAGTTGCTAGAACTCACCTCCCTTTGAGCAGATTTTTGAGATGTGAGAGCGTATTGTGGAAGCACTCGAGGGGGTACCGGTGGAACTTTGCAGTGTGGTTTACTGCTGAGAGGAGCATCATGTAGAAGTGTATGATGACGACTTCCACAGATTTTGCAGATCTTTGTCGTTCTGCAAGAGTGGCGATGATGTCTACCGAGGCAGTTGGAGCAGAGAATACGATGTAATACTACATCAGCCTTTTCTTGAGGTGAGCGTTTGGAGAAGCGAGGGCAATCTGCAATAAAGTGGTCGTGTCCACAATCATCGCAGGTGTAGCTGGGCATAGAAGAGACTTTTGAGATTGGAGTGTTCGAGGAGGCCGATTTGTTTGAGATGAGTGAAGGAGAAGGTTTAATTGGAGCAGTAACCTTTTGAGAGATGGTGTGCACTGTTGTGCGAGAGCGAGAGGATTCTTGAGAGGACTGTCTCTGATTGGACTCAGTCCATTCTAGAGCTCTAGAGCGAGATTGGAGGAACTCCATCAACTGAGCGAAGGAGGGAAATTCGTTATTAGAGGAGATGAGAGTTTCCCAATGTGTTCGAGAGGCGTGATCCATACGGTTGATGATATGAAACACCAAAAGATTATTGTTCTGCTCTAGATCTTCACCTAGAGCTTTCAAACTTTGGAGAGGATTGACGATGCTGTCAATAAATTGACGAAGATATGAGGCGGTAGAATTTTTCTGATTCGCCAATGAGAAGGAGAGAAGTTTTGAGTATTGAGAAGAGAGGAGCAGCCTTTTGTTTTCATATTTGTCCATAAGCTTCTTCCAGGCTATGGGGAAAGAGACTTCCGTTAAGGGAAGACTAGAGATGGTGTCGAGAGGTTCGTGAGAGAGACATGTTCGAAGGTAATGTAACCTTTCAATGTCAGAAATTGAGGTGCTGTTGATGACGAGTGATTGAAAAAGGTCTCGGAATGCAGGCCATTTTGAGAAGTCGCCTGAGAAGGTGGGAATTGAGATGTCAGGCAATCGAGGACGAGTTTGAGAAGATTGAGGGGCTTGAGCAGAAGTGGATGGCTGTGAATCCACAGGATTGAGTGACATATTGAGTTGTATTAATTTCGAGATGGCTGATTGGAATAGAGAGTATTCCTCGAAGAAGACTGAAGATGCGAAGTATTCGTGGTCGAGACACGACTCAGGCCACGCTGACTCAAAATACGAGTGAGTCTTTGAGAAGTTCTTGTGAAGGTCTTGCAGTTGTTCTTGAGTGTGTGACAGATCTTGCACAGTCCATGTTGAGACGTTGGACAGCTTGGAGAAGATGTCCTTCATGAGTTGTAGTCTACTCATTTGAGTAGCGACTTTCAATTTGAGGTTGGTGGGAAGACCAGCCGAGCGAGTTTGAGGTCCCACATCAGGCTGCGAAGATGTGGAAGATCTGGATGATCGAGTAGGAGGGACCTGGAGTTGAGCGTCATCCTCTTTTGGAGATGGAGAAGATCTTCCCGACTTTTGAGACATGACCTTTTTGAGATGAATGTGATATGAATGAAAGATTATTCCAACTCAATCATCCGGCTCGAAGGACCAAATGTTCAAAAATCTGGGTGTTGAGATTTTTGGCAATTACTTAAAAGTGGACTGTTACCAAATGATTGAGTTGGAGATGGTAAAATAAAATCTTTATTGTATATCAAACACGTCACATAATAAATAGACACTCGCATGAAGTAAAATTATATACAACATCTAAACAGAGTGAACCTATTTACAATTATTGAGAAGTTATCGAGAGAATTTAAGTGTAATGTTTCAACGAGAAAATCAACGTTGTATTTGCTTGAGTGAAAGAGCAGGTTGAGTGAATTTCATGTATCGAGTAACAAGATCAATTATTATGTGGTTGATAAGAATTGAGAGAATGGAGATAGATGTACATCAAAACGTGTTTATGTATTTTGAGTTGCATAATAATTGAGCTTGATAGTTATGAATTGATGTGAGTGTTATCATGCAAGCACAACGTTTACAGTGATAGAGTTTACGATTTCATAAACTGTCTCGCTATCAGAAAAACAGAAGGTTGCAGTGACAACTTGAGAAGTTAGAGATATGTAATGTAGTGAGACAGGTATAATGAGACAGAATGAGAGAGAGATGATTACCAACGCTTACAGGAATAGCAAGTCTATTAGAAAAGCAGAAGGTGTTTTATGAGAGTACATAAATTGAGGTGAATCGTGTAACAAATGTAATGTAGAGAGATGATTACCAACGCTTACAGGAATAGCAAATCTATTAGAAAAGCAGAAGGTGTTGTATGAGAGTACATAAATTGAGGTGAGTTGTGTTACAAATGCAATGTAGAGAAATGAAATATTGTAAACGTAGAAAGAATTAATGAATAGTATTCATAATTGAGATGAAACAAGAAGAGCAGTTCACAACGTTAGAGAAAATAAATAAGGTATCATAAGTTTCAGGTAATAGAGACATGCAAAAGTGTATAATAAATTATACTTATTGAGTTGAAATCAGATTGGACCTCCTCGAGCATTATCACAAACCAGTCTGTCCAATAGAGTTGATAGAGTGTATTCCATTATTCAGAGTTCTGAGTGTAGTGAGATGGATCTCGATCTGGTCTATGAGAAGCCTTCGAAGTGTCCAACTTGAGCGTAGAGGTACCTGAAACTTAAGAGGCCTGAGAAGTCTGATCGTAAGAGGTGTAAAGTTAATCTGAGGTGACATGTATACAAAATGATTGTGAATACAAGTATATAAGCTTCTAATAGAGTGGTGTGAAATGTGAACTTGGTGCTAAAATTAGAGAAATTAAAATGTGAGTGGTTGTCGAGATGATGTGATTTTAGGTGAATGGAATATCGATGCATTTCGAGAAGGTTGAAGCAGTTAGGTACATTGAGCACGTGGTTGATTGAGAGATTTGGAGAAAATTGAGAAAATATACATGCAAATATAATGGAGAGATGTAGAGCAGAATATTGCAAATGTAATTGTGAGAAAATGCATAGCGATGGAGTGAATGTTGAGAGGAAAATTATGTAGAATGATATTCTAACGTGACACATGCAAAAAATGATTACATTTTTTGTTGAGTGAAAAAGTACTGTACCTTTTTGAGATGTTGATCGATTGATAATTATAATATAAAATAATATTATTAGATTTGAGCTGATTGAAAAAAGTTGAGAGTGCACTAAAAATCACGTTAAGAATTTAGACCAAGTTCCAATTCACTTGAGCGAACGAAGAATCTAAAGAGAATGAATTAAATTGAACAGATTCAACAGGTTCCACCGGTTTTTTTGAGCAGCTGATTGACAGCGATTTAAAGGTTACGTTCACAGAAGCATGTAACGATAAACGCAGTCACTGAGTTGATAGAGATGTGCACAGAGTGTAGAGATGGGTTAAAAATTACTCCAATTTTTAACAGTAAGCTATGCCTCCCCTGGAAACCTGACACGGAAATTTTTTACATCATTAAATTTTAATCTCGAAATAATCTGCTATGTATTACGAAAACAAGTAAGAACTCACTTTTACTGGAAAAGGGCGCTTTATACGGGAAAAAATTAAGAATTCTTTTATTTTCCAAAATGGAAACACACTAATAAGTGAGCGTTCAACTTACTTATGTAACATTCTTTTAATTTCTGGTATTTCTATGGTATGTAATGATCTTACTGAAGACAGGAAATTTGACTGATGTGAGTGAAAGTGGAAGAAGTTCGAAGAAGATTCATCACATAGCTGATGTTAAATATGTATTCCTTTCGAACTCAGGAATTTTCTGTTCAAAGATGTGTTCAAGTCAAAGACTCACCCTGTATATTATATAATTGACATGGCCGATATTTGATGAAAATCTACAATTACACTAAAAAATTATAATTTTCATCAACATGAGTTATTTAATCATGACTTTTACAGTTACTCCTTCAGGTGGGTGAATGTTATATAATCAATCAATTAACTCTAATTCTACTCATCTAGGGAGGATAATGATAGATTGTAGAATAGAATAGAAGTTGTGAAAATTGAATTTGGACGTATAGTACCAGTACCCTTTTATTCCATCGTTTAATTTACACCAGCCTTTTCGACTCCACATAACAAGAGCACTACCATATAGGACATGCAGAATCAAGAATTGGGAGAACTTAAGTTTTCTGTAGAAGCTTGTAGGTTGTCATGTCGCACCTAGGAAACATTTTCTGCATTTGGTATATCCAAAAAAAATTCTTTTAGGTCGAAGCACCTTGTTTTAACGTGATCAGTCCTGTATATTTGAAAACAATTTTTTTTTTTGGAGTACAGCAACGTTGAGCGAGTTTATATACAGGGTGACTCATACAAATCATTCAACAGAAGATTTTTTAGGTCAAAATAAACATTTTTTCCTATATCATTTTTTCCAATTCGGCCCTGAAAAAAAGATATATCCAGTTTAAGTTTCCATAATGAACTGTGCCACCCCTGAAAAACAAAATTACCTTCAGAATAACTAGCTTAATCTGTGACACTAAACATCTGTGGATCTTTCAAACAGAGTTGTATTCAGCCAAAGAAGGTACCCAATTTTTTGAATTTCACAGATACTTTTCAATTTTTGAATATCAAATTACCTGAAAACGGTGCATTATTTGAGAAAATTTAAAGAATACTTTTATTTTACAAAATTTTGAAATATTCATTTGATAGCGTTTAACTTAGTTTCAAGAGTTGGGTTCTTTGAATTTTTGGTATGTTCATGGTACGTAATGGTCATAATGAGAAAACTGGAAGACGTGGGTCAGAAAAAGATTAATCAAATAAATGAAAAACTATAATGAATTTCATTCGATAAAACTCTTTGTGAGATAGAACTGAAAATAACATGGTTTTATAGTTTTTCAACAGCCTGTATCTTTTAAACCGAGCCGATTCGAGAAAAATATTAAGGGAAAAGATTATTTCTTTTGACTTGAAAAATCTACTGTTAAAATAGTTGTACGAGTCTAAGACTCACCCTGTATATTAGTACCTCTGAATATGTGGGACTTGGGGAGAGCGCCCACCAAAGTAGCGTAACACTGACATATCACATTCGTGATAAATGCAATGCAAAATAATAACTGAAACTTCACTCAGATGTGCGATATCTGAAAATTATGAATCGCCTTTGTCATGTTTGTGCCATGTCAGTTCTACACTACTTTGGTGGGCGCTCCCACTTAAGTATAAATTCGAAAAACCTCGCAAAAGCTCCTTCACATCAGTGCTTTTCTCATTTGTTGAATTATTTCTTTGGTGAATGCAGCTTTTGAAACCTTGAGTATAAAAGTTTCAAGGGGTATGAATAATTTCCTCCGTTTGATACTGTAAATAACAAACCGCAAATGAATCATTTAGAGTCATCCTCAGTTTTGCCAATAGTTTCTCTAATACCCCCATCCCATCAAATCGATGTTATCGCAATCTCTTCGAGTTTCGGGATAAATATCGTACTTTGGGTATCTAGCAGCTTCCAGACCGGCTATGCGGTAACACCCACCAGATTAAGCAAATCCAATTTCCCCGTATGATACATAATAATTCAAACGTGCCTCCTGACCTCGCGGCACCGATACACCGAACCCTATATTATACGAGAGCAAGCTTAATTTCGCGTGTATGCCAGCTCAAAGTGCTAACAATATTTCCTTCTACACAATTGCAGCAGTTCTAATATCGCATCGATATACCGCAACGAGTTAGGGGGAATAATCAGAAATGTGCACCGTCAGACGGGAGGGAATGCATTAGCCAAATAGAATAGAACCATCGTCGGGTATTGGGGCAAGATCCACGTACGTATAATGGTAAATACTATCATCCAGGTCGTATATTCTCGCTCTAAGCCGGGCTTTTGCAAATCTGCCGACGGAGACTGGCGATATATTGCCCTGCACGTATATGTGACGGTACGCTACGTACCCTGGAGATCCCGGTATATCCGAACTTAAGAAAGGCCCAGTCATCATGAAGAGCCTCGTGATGCGGGCCGAACCAGGAGGTTTGCGCTAATTGCGGCAGTTTCTGATTCAGATAGGGAGGATTGATTCGTTTTCTGCTGGATGATAACTCTGGGCTGCTATAGTTGCAGGTTACTTGTGAAAAATGCTGATGATTGCTAGGGCACGGAATAATTCCTGCAGACCTTGCTGGAAAGCAATCATGTTCATTTTCGTTCATAATAATTCGAGACACTCAGGATGATTAGAAAATAATTTTCCCTATCAGACAATCCCAAAAATTGATGTTTTTCCACTTTTGATAATAGTTTTAGGGGATTCAAAAATTTTTATTCCAAAAACATCTGAAAACTAGGTTTAAACAATAACCGTGCATTACACATTATTTCTAATGAAATTATTCCATCAATATCAATATTACTTTATTACAATACATATTTGAGGGGGGAAAATATCTTATATTCACGTTATTCTTTGAGTATAAATGGTGGGAGAGCAGGGAAGATATTTTTTCTCTTCATTTCGTGCCTGGTTTTGTTTACATCTTTACTCCACTCATTGATCTGCTATATCTAGAGTCTAGAGTCTAAACAATGATTTGAGCCTTACGGCTTTCACACTCCTCTCCAGGGGAACATTCACTTATCCCAGGTCTCTCAGATATCAAAAGGATTAGGCTCTGTTGGAGTCCTTTCCAGGTTTTCGGACTCGTGGTAGTGGTCGTCTTCGGCTGCTTGCTGTCGGTTGAATTCCTGATCCACCCGCACTTCCTGACGGAGCAGACGGTGTTCCTCAGCATTCCCCATGTACTTGCTTACTGTTCTCGCCGTTCCCAGCAGTACCGCCTTGACTCTATGGATATTTCCGTCCAACTGAAGTTTCCTCAAGTTTTCTGGTAGTTTCTTCGATATCAGGCCTGTAGATGAAATGACGATAGGGATGGTCTTGATATCTTTTAATTTCCACTGTCTCCTGGTTTGTTCCTCGAGATTTTTTATTTTTTCCGGGTGCCTATCTAGAAGATTGTTATTATTTGGAATCACCACGTCGATGCATAGTGCTCTGTTCTCATCCTCATTTAGCAATATAAGGTCAGGTCTATTGTGAGTTATTTTCCGGTCTGTGAGAACCATGCGATCCCAGTAGAGCTTGCGATGATTATTTTCCAATACAGCATCAGGATGGTAATTGTACTGGGCAAGCTTTTTTGAGCTAAGAAGTTGGTATTTTATGGCCAATTCTTGGTGAAGAATCTTGGCAACAGCATCATATCTATTCTTGTACGCGAACTTCTGACATCCCCTAGTTATGTGTTGAATAGTTTTATGTGTCGCGCAGCCATAACGACAGCTATCGTCCGCCACTGAGGCATCCTTGGCGATATATTTCATGTAATTTCTTGTTGGAATCACCTGATCTTGAATGGCGAGCATGAAGCCCTCTGACTCAGGAAACAACCTTCCGGAAGTCAACCAGTAGTTCGACGCAGATATGTCGATGTAATCATGGTTGACCTCGTTCTGGTGCTTTCCATGCGAAGGTTTACCAATCAGTTTCTGCAGTTTTGCTTTCTGCAGAGTGTTCGACGGATTCTAAGTGGTTCTGTTGTAGCTTTAACGGTGTAGAACTATCAGCAACACAAACTACTCGATGGAGTTCTGACGAAGCAGCTTTGTTCAGGATATATTTTCGAAGTCCTTCAAATTCCTGAGACATACGGTTGGACAAATCAACAATTCCTCTACCCCCAAGGTGTCGCGACAGCTTTGTACATTCTATTGAGCTTTTGGGGTGATGTTTATTGTGTTTTATCAGCATCGTCGTTATTTTTCTCTGTAAGGCTGCTAAATCGGTGGTGGTCCAAGAGATGATACCGAAAATTATTATTAGTCTCGCAGTAGTCTCAGGTCTCGTGAATATTTCGACAGTTCGCAGAATTGTGTCATGACGAAGGCATCTGACGAGAAACTGTCAATTTTTAATAAATTGGTAATATGGTAATATGACATAAATGGTGAGGGGTTAACGCTATGCTACGAAACTAGAAACGAGCAAGTATTATCGATGAGGCAACACCTTAAAATGGGTCCTCGTGGACACCAAAATTATTATTAAAATTAATAAACGAAACAAATTCTGATTCATAACACCCACTGATGGTATATCAACGACTTAAAAACCTACATCGCTAAAATATCAACAGAAATACCATTTTGTCGAGAGAGAGAGTAGATACTGACCATGGTTTCGTCCTCATTTGACGTCGTCAGAGCAATGCAACAAAATGCTACTAAAAAATGATTATCTGAAGAAGTAAGCCAAAGATGTCAAATTTCATAAAATGAATCTATCGTGATGACAAAAATCTCGAATATACTTCGTGAAATATATCGAAATAAACTTTTCGACCGGCTTTTACCTTTTATCAGTGCTTTGAACTTCAGATAACTCGTACGAATTTTGAATCGGTCGAGCTGTTCTTATGCAAAATAGAAATTATCACTGCAAGATTGATCAGACGAATAATAATTTCTGGATTCTTTCCAGTATCGACTTCGTAGCTCCAAATTTCGAGACCGCATCATCCCAAAACCAATTTGGTTCCGTTTCCATCCACGTTCGAAACGAAAACAAACACGAAAGGGTGGTGGCAGTTCTAATTTAGGGTTTCCTTTGTTCGTAGACCACCTCCGCCATTTCCGTCGGAATGGGTGCGTCGGGGAGATGGAAAGGGCGCGTATTTAAAAAGATGGATTGGGCCATTCCGTTGATTCGGTTATCTGGAGGTCTTGGCCGGATTTCGACGACGAAATACCGGCATGCAAAATATATGGAGAAAAACGCCTACGATTCTAACCTGCCATACATTATCGTAATTCATTTGGGACGACGACGACGCAGCCACCTATCACATCGTATAAATGTCTACGAGGGCTACGCGGTAACTGATACGTTTTTCACCTTTTGCAAGACCGTGGGGACCAGAGGAAAATTATTAAGTGTTATCTTTATGTTTTCAGAATTGCGAGAATGAAGATTCATCTTTCGAATGCGATATCAATTTGGAGTCATTTCAGTTTGCTCTGGAGCTCTTGATGCTACGTTGCGACGTTGCTACATTCTCGAAATGCCGATTGAAATTTTCTTGAATTAATAGGAGTATCACTAGGTGTCATTTCTGCGTAGTATAGTTCAGCGATTCACCCAAAATTATAGTCCTCTGCTGAGATTATCACAACCAACATCAATTTTATATTTATTATACAGGGTGTTTCATTGGGCAACAGAAATCAGAAATCAGGCGTATACGTGGCACCGAGTTGGTTCTGGAGATACCACAATCATTGGCTCTTACTGTCTTCGTAGCGGAGATACAGGATGTTTTATGAATTCTCTCGTTTCTTCCTGAGGCCGTATCAGACGAACCACTCGGTATATTTTCTTCATATTTGGCAAACGTGTTCCTTATTCAAAGCTCAAATGTATCATGCAATAACCGCAAAGAAAATCCAGGTTCGGGTTAACAAAAAATTATGAATCGTTTGAATCCTCGAAACAACCCCCTGTAAATCGAAATTTTGAAAATCTGTTTCAATATTTGAAAAGACCTCAAAAAACTCAACTGAGGAGTGTGCTTTAAATTTTCGCGCAAACACTTTTACTGTACAAATTTTCAACGTAAAAGTTTTCAAGAACTTTGATTCCTGAGAGTTATTTGTAGTGACTTTTAATAATGAATTAATAAAACTATTGAATCCATAATTATTTTAACGTTACTTAGTGATCAATTATTATCTTGGTTTGAATTTTTATAGCTCCCGATCATTTCAGTTTTTCTTTTTAAGTTACTCTCTGGACATTTCCAGAAAAAATGAAGGCCCTGTATCTACATAACTGATTGAATGTTTCAGTGGAATAATTGAGATAAATTAGATCTTTTTATTTTTGTTGAAACAATTATGTACATGTTATCAAAATAAAAAAAAAGAACAAAACAAACATAAATGAAGGTATCCTTATTTTAATCCCCGTAGATCTTATCATGTTTGGGGTTACACTAGTATATTCCTCTAAGATCAATACTCGGGATCAGCTTATTATAAAAATAGAAGAAGCTAGCCAGAAAATAAAGAACATTCCGAATTTAATTCGGAAAAGCAAGGAAATGTTAAGATCAATATGGAGGATAATTAGAGCAGTTTATGTAGTTTTTTTCTTTTCAATTTTTTATTTATGTTTGTTTTATTCATTTTTTTATTTGAAAACATGTACATGATCGTTTGAACCAAAATGAAATGGACCTGATTCATCTCAATTCTTCTACTGAAACATTCAATAACAATATCAAAGCACTATCAATTTCGATAATCAGTTATGTACATACAGGGCCTTATTTTTTTCTGGACATGACAAGATGGAGAGAGCTACTTAAAAATACAAACTGTAATGGTCTGCAGCTATAAAAAGGAAAACCACTGTAATAAATAATTACTAAGTAATTTTAAAATAATTATGGATTCAATAGTTTTGACAATTCATCAGTAAAAGTCACCTCAAATCATTTTCAGTAATCCAAGTTCTAAAAACCTCCACTTTTACGTTAAAAATTTGTGCAGTAAAACTGTCTGCGCGGAAATTTGAAGCTCACTCCTTTGTTTAGTTTTTTGTGCTCCTTGCAAATATTGAAACAAATTTCCGAAATTTCGATTTACATGGTGTTGTTTCGAGGATTCGAACGATTCATAATTTTTTGTCAACCCGGATCTGGATTTTCCTTGGGGTTAGTGCATGATACATTTGAGCTTTAAATAAGAAACACGATTGCCAAATATGAAGAAAAAATAACGGGTGGTTCGTCTGTTATGCCTCAGGAAGAAACGAGCAAAATTCATAAAACATCCTGTTTCTTGGCTATGAATATAGTAAGAGGCAATAAATGTAGTGTCTCCAGAACCATCTCGGTGCAACTTATCCGCCTGTTAAGTATTTCTGTTTCCCAATGAAACACCCTGTATATTATATATTTGATAAGCTATATGTTTGAAAGAAAACTACACTGAAACTTATTCTTTTTTGAAGAGAGAAATAAAATCAGCAGTACTAAATCTCGAAATTCCATCGACTTCGGTGCAACAGTTAAGTCTTGACGAATTTTTAACTGTCCACATTTTTGGGAATTTTTCAAGTTAACTTACGACACGCGTTTATTTCAGAATAATCATCGTAGATCTAAATGTTATGAACATTCTGAAAGGGCAACTCTTCTTGTAATGAATCTCGAAATTTCATCTACATCGGTGCAACCTTTTGGTCTTCAAAAATTTTTAAATGACCCCATCTTTTTCGGTATTTTCGAAGGTCAACTTTCGACACGCGTATCTCCCAAAGCAATCATCGTAAAACTAAGTGTGATACATATTCTAAAATAACAACTATTCATTTAATAAACCTCAAAATTTCATCGACCTCCGTGAAACCGTTAGTTCTTGACAAATTTTTAACTGACCCCATCTTTTCCGGGATTTTTCGAAGGTCAACTTCCGGCACAAGTATCTCCCAGAAAAATCATCGCAGATCCAAATGTGACACATACCCTAAAAGAGCAATTTTCCAATGGAACATCTCGAAATTTCATCGAGCTCGGTGCGACCGTTCAGTCTTGACTTTTTTTTTTAATCGACCCCATCTTTTTGGGAATTTTTCGAATTTTAACTTTCGACACGCTTATATCCCATTCCATATAACTAATCAAAATTGATACGCATGCTGAATATTTTTTCCGTCACACAAAAAAATTATACACCCAATATTATCTTAGCTTTTGTGACGTCAGAATATATGATGTAAATTATTCATATTCGTATCTTTTCGATAACCATCGCAGGGACGTTCATTTTTAGCTCTTAAAATTAATTCAATCCTGCTGCAAGCGAAATATACTGGCGAATAGAGGAACTGAGATACCGTAAAATTACGAAAATAACAAAACGTTATCAAGAAAGTGCTCAGGCCATAGTCATAAAATATAACTGGTGGGAGTGAGAAAGAGATCAGGCATAAAAATGTGTATACTAGACGCATAAAACACTTAGCTCATAGGTCGTAAAAGTCGCTTGTTAATGGAAAAAAGCATGCTAAATACTTTCTTTTGCCCGGCTCCTCCTATTACGTGTTCGCTCAGAATCTGAATATCCGGCTGGGCATATCGGGGCTTGCAAAAGTTGCAGATGCTTCCGGATGCTGGACTGACCCTTGTGAAAATGAATTGCAGTTTCTGGAGCCACAGATTACTTCGGAATAATCTACTAATGATGATTTTCCACTCCTGTGGGCTTGGTGCTCGAGTCGGAAAGTTAACCGAGTTCTATATTTCATTATGAATACATAGTAACGGTAGATCGAAAAAATTCTCCGTCAAGTAGTCCAAGTAGTGGAATTTTTAATGTTAGTGTTTTATCGGTCGGTTTCATAATCAAACCTAAAGTCACTTTAATTTTGAAGCTTCCTTTAACCCTACTAAAAATGACACTAAAGGAAGCTTTAAGCTTAAAGTAACGTTAGGTTTGATTATGAAACCGGCCGTTAGTTTGAGAGTAGAGCTGATAATAAACAGATGTGAATTTAAATTTTCACCTTTATTACTACCTCGTTCAAAAATAGTTCATTCAAATGTGTGCGAAGCTTTTATTCACTGAGGTACACTCGATACAAATTTAAAAAAAAATGTTCCACTTGCGAAAGATATCATTTGGTTCGAATATCAAATTTTAATTAAAATGTTCGTCTTTTCATTGGGACCCTCTACACTTTTTATACTCTCTAAAAACCAAGATAATAACTGTTAGTATCGTTCCAAAACACAATGTAGTTGATGGTATCGGTCAAGGAACAAAATCAAAGAATACTATTTCTTCAGCAACTTTTCAGCTCCTTTATTGGGTCCTTTTCAGGCTCATTCACAATATGCTTAGAGAAAACTCCACTCCACAGGTGGGCACCTGATAATGATAGGTTGGCGAGAGCAGTTAATAATAGAATTTTCCTTCTGAAATGTAGAAGAAGTGGAGTTTTCCCTAAGCAAATTGTGAGTGTGCCTGAAGAAGGACCAGTAAAGAAGCTGAAACGTTGCTGAAGCAATAGTATCCTTTGATTTTGTTCCTTGACCGATACCATCAATTTCATTGTGTTTTGGAACGATACTCGGAACGATAGTTATCACCTTGAAGTTACTAAATGAGAAAAATTCGGCAATCTTAAGTTTCCCACGTAAAAATCGATTTTTAATTTTGTTTTGTATAGGTGATTATTGGTGAAATGCTTCATTTTGACCAGTTCTACCTCCTGTTAAAAAAAGCCTCACCTTAAAATACGTGTACAGGCTGGGCAAAGTTGGTGATACCTGGACTACAACTTCTTTACCCGACGAGATAGAGGAAAATGAATGAGCCATTCGTCTTTTTTCTAGAAACTAATAATGCCATCAACTGGATTTCTCTATCTTCTTTTGTTTTCGAGTTATAGGCCAAAATTGAAAAAAAAAATTAAATTTGGGCGATTTCAACTTTGGTCATTATTTCCTTTCCTGTTCGTGCTAGGATGTTGGAATGAAAACATTATAGAGACACTTTTTGATAGCAATCCAGTGCCGTCCTATGATTTTTTCCAACAGGTATATTTGCTGAACTATAACATAAAGTTGTGTTTTTTCTTATGGAAAATTGTTCAAAATGACCAAGGTAAAATCGCCATTCTTTTTCCGTTTCAGAAATATATCATTCATCATACATCGTCCTCAGAAACGTTCAGATATTATGAAAAATATAGTTTGTATGTGAATTTTAAATGATTGAGTATTAAGTAGGCTGAATCACAGAATAATATCTCTCTACGCATGATTCAATTTTAATTTTGCGTTTGAATACTTGATTCAATCCTCCATGATTTGATCTCTATCTTTAATTCAGCTTACGTAATACTTTTCATTTTAAATTTAACATAGATAATATATAATATGTATAACTGTATTTTTCATAATATCTGTGGCTTTTAAAAGAACCAAAAACAGCTAACTTATTTGACAACTGTTTGAAATACCAACATTCGGCTGATTATACGTTCAGGGTAAAGATGGAAATATGCATCCTTATGCGCTAAAATAAAACATTTCAACAAATCATATGGAGGATTGAATCAAGTATCAAATGCAGAATAATAATTAAACCATGCAAAGAGACTTATTATTCTGTGATTCAGCCTATTCAATCATTTGAAATTCACATACAAAATATATTTTTCATAATATCTGAACGAAAATGAGGGCGATGTAGGATGTATGATATATTTCTGAAATGGAAAAAAAATAGCGATTCTACCTAGGTCATTTTAAACGACTGTTTTCATAACAAAAAACACAACTTTATGTTGTAGCTCAGCAAATATACCTGTTGGAAAAAATCATAGTACGCCACTGGATTCTTATCAAACATGAGTCTGTATAATGTTTTCATTTCAATATCCTAGCACAAACAGGAACGGAAATAATGACCAAAGTTGAAATCGCCCAAATTTAAATTTTGGTTTATAACTCGAAAACAAAAGAAGAGGAATGCAGTTGATGGCATTATAAATTTCTCTAAAAAGGACGACATGAATGGCACATTGATTTTCCTCTATCTCGTTGGGTAAAAAAATTGTAGTTCAGGTATCACCAATTTTGCCCACCCTGTACAGTACTCACCAGGAGTTTGGTACATTTCTCCCGAGTCACCCTGACATTGCCATAATCTTTACCAGTACCTAAAGAGAAAAAATTAACTTAAACAAGAGGAAGAACAAAAAGACATCCAATGAAGGAAAAATCCATTCCACAGGAATACTATGATATCAAGGGCATGAGTTGCTGTCCCTCAACTAGACGAGTGAGGTTGGGGTAAGGTTGTGGTTATCCTATAGGCTGCTTGATAATGATAATGATATGATTCTATTAGGGTTCATGTTCTGCTCACATAACATAATAGGTGGGTGCAGTGAGGATGAATGGGAAAAGTTTTAACTTTTAACCCCCCCCCCACATAAAGACCACTGACCAGCCAAACTGACCAACGACCTCAGTTGAAGTATCCGGTAATAAACCGATTTCCCCAGATCAGAATGACACGTTTGGCCTTCATTCCAGAACATATTTAACCATCGGATAGTCGACTCTTCCAAGAGTCTAGCGGATACTTTCCATCTCCGACAGGGGAATCATATCAATTCGAAACTACATCTCCGTACCGGCATTCAGGCCCCAGTGCACAAACTATCGATCAGGTCCTGGCTCTTCCCTCAATAGGCTCTTCAATTTAAACTTTATAACTCCTTCAAGTTCCCAGAACAATGCAGTCTCACCCAGACCTCTCGACTTTGAGTGCTGTTTATAACTGACACCAGCAAACATAAAACAATTGCATACTCGGAAAGGAAAACGTAGTCCGCCAGTGTATTTGGCGCCATTCCAGTGACTGTCGGCATTACCGTTATTATTATCGAGATTAGTCGCTTAACAGAGCCACATTGTCATACGTTGTACGTAACACAAATTGAAATTAAATTTCCTTGTACCGCGTTTCTTGTCGGGTTAGTTTGGACTACCGAATGAAATTACAAAAACTAGTTGTCACCGATCTCGGAACGAAAAGAGGTCAGATATTCAGGACATATTTTTCCATTGGTTCGGGAACTTCAGATGTCATCTGAAAATTCGAAAAACCAAAAAAAGCAAGTTTTAGGACTACTTGTCCAACAACATTTACCGAGGAGAGGTCTTCTGGAACAAAATTTCCGATTCCTATCGGCAAGTATTTCATTTAGGTATATTTGATCCTTCAAATATACCTAAATGAAATACTTGTTATTGTGAAATAAGATACAATGCGTGAAAGTTTTTTCTGATGATAAACTATAGTCTTGCAGCTCTTCATTCACTAGGCAAAAATGACATTTCCTGCGATATTTTCCTTAAGTATCAAGGCATACTTTCCATGAATAAAATAATATTTGGATCCCCTTCTGAGACAATGAAGAGTATGAACACTTCCATTGCATTTCCCTTTGAATCATTGGAATTTATCGTGTACCAATATTAGGTACGTGGAAATTATTTTACATTCTTTATTTATTTTCTAATCAAAAAGACAAGAAAGTTTCATCAAAAACAGCTGCCACCTAATTTCATAATCAGCAATCATTTAATAAAATGTGAAGTAATACATAAAATAATTCACAAGTCTACAGGTTTATGCCCTCGTATGATCTATTTAGAATAAAATTTTTTTTCAACTCTACAGCTCAGTAATTTTAGTTTTAGTGTTTGTTGAAATAGTTTTTATTCAACCTGTGAAATGAGTGTTTCTAAAGTTAAAAATCTTCAATTCAATAATCAAAAACATAATTTTAAATTATGAGTGGGTCAATTTTTTGTTGTATTTGTGAGTTCATGACTTGACCGTTATAAATTGAAGAAATTTTCTAATTACACAGGATTTGTCCTTCAAATTTCGTTTAATATTTGCACACTTTCTATTTATTTAAGATATGTGAACCAAACTAAATTATGTTTGTTGAATTTCCTTTGCAATTTTGAATATTCTCCAATTATTTGGCTTACAATGAGAGGAGAGGAACATGCAAGAAAATGTCTTATACAACTAGACTAACATCACCCAATTTTATAGCAGATTGGTTGAATTCATTTTGTTTCTATGTCTTCCTGGAATTATGTGAAAAACGTAGGGCGAAAGAATCGCAATTTTCTGAAAAAGGTCAAAATTCTGGTGTTATCGTACTTTTTAAATGGACTTGAATACCAACAACAACAAAATAATAGTTTTGTAGGCGCGCCAAATTAATTGCCGTTACAAAAGTATTCTCAATACTTTAAATGAAACTCGCACATTGAAATGAATGAGGAAAAGTAGCAAAAAACGCACTGTCAATTCACACCATCGCTATTTGAAATATTTGGCTATCCTTAAATTATCTTTTTATTTCTTTTATCCTGGCACATACAGTCTATCAAGCAAATCAAAATTGAAATATGGCTCATGGTTCTCTACAAACTCGTCAGCTCCATAATACCGTTGCTTTTGAAATTTTTTTAAGGGATGGTTATTTTCATTTGATATTGCCTTGCGCATACACCAATTTGCAACTTTCCTGATCCAGTTTACAATGACATGGATGACATTCACTTTGATTTTACTGTGACGAAAAAAAATTATACTGAAGCTATTGAAATCTAAGTGAATCAAAAGAAATATGTTGATTCAATGATTTTTCAAGATGTACAGGGTATTTTCATAGGTGAGGCTTTTTTTTGACAGGAGGTAGAACTCCTCAAAATAAGTCGTTTAACCAAAAATTGTCCATATGAAAATAATATCCAAGATGGCTGGGATACAACCCCTAGAAGTTCGACAAAATTTCAAGTACGGGACTGTGGAAGGTAACTCCGGCATCGCAAAAACGAAGCAAAACATAAACATATGGCTATGGACATTGAATGGTTCGGTAACTTCAGTACCAAGTTAATCGGGTTAGGTGCACTTTTGAGAGAATCATAATTGTTGTATCGTGCAATTTATTGTGAAAAAAAAATGTAGAAAATCGAGGCAGTTTCTTGAAAGTGCTTATGTTAGTTACATTGAAAGAGTAATGGGATAAAATAGTTCCCTATTTTATCCCATTTTTACGACGATTGTGATGCCCATTGTGAAAAAACCCGTAAATAATTAAGACGAAGTATATTGTGAGATGTTGAAGTATTATTCTATTTTTTACACTCGCGTGTCCTAAGTCTCTTCTGTCAGTTGGTATCGAAATGAGCCATTTCATAAAATCATGTAAGTTACTAAAAAATAATGAGAACAATTCGGCAATCCTAAGTTGCCATTTTCATTGCCATGTAAATATCTAACGAGCCAATATCCTAAACGAAACCACATGGTCGAATCAGGAGATGAGTTTTTCCCCACTACTTTGCAATAATTTAGCTAACAAACGGTCTAGGGTCGTATAAGGATCTATTTCAGTAGTCATCTTAATTTTTTTTTTCAACTTTGTCATTTTGAAAGTTTTGTATAGGTGATTTTTGGTGAAACGATTTATTTTGACCAGTTTTACCTTCTGTTAAAAAAAAAACTCACCTTCAAATACACACTGTATATCAAAAATTTTTATTAGTTTTCAAGATTACTACGAATTCTGCGGTAAAGAAGCAAAATGGTATGTTTATTCTGAAAATTCTACAAAAGTCTTCTCGAATATTCGGAATAGAAATTGAAGGGAAATATGATGATGCACGCATATTTATTTCGAATGAACCTCATAAGCTTTCATGTTATATTCCTTAAAATTCATCTCTGAGAATAAGCGGATCAGAGTCGAGAGCTACGATCGTTATCGGACGTTCGGACATTATAAGAGTTTTTGATTCTGGTTTATTATTTGCAATGCCAAACCTTCGAATAAAAACAGTGAAATCCTTACCTACATAAGGAAATCTATCAAAAGAATTGAATAACGAAGAAATTGTTGTAATGAAACTCAATATTGTTTCACATTGTCTGAGTAATCAGTCGTCATGAATGTTCGTCAAATTGGGACCAACCTTACAAAATAAATTCGATGTAGCATAAAACGAATTCCGATGAAGCCTTCCGCCATTGTGGGAAGGAAACGGAATGTGTCAACCCGAACAATTACTTAACACAATGGATTCGGATCATTCCTCATTGTCCTAAACGCTGAAATCATCAATTCCAATATATTCTCAAGAAGGGACGACGTGCAGCAGATGGGAAGACGCGGAATGATTCCGGCCTGACATGCAAAATTTCTCATGAGTATATTACGCCCACATATCGTTATTAAGAACCACATTCTACGGTTCATTAATTACGGAGCTTGAGGTCGCAAAATGAACGACGACACTCCAGCGGGGCCTCTCAAGAACGACAGGTGCTCACCTTTAGCCCTCGCGTCTGAGGAAGACGGAGATATTTGAAATCTAACGCTACGTTTGCCAATTATCCGGAAGTTCGCCGGGATTATATCTTATCCCGCGTAAAACCGGGACACTTTTCGGCAATTACCGGGTTCATTATTTATTATTCTTCTCGGGATTTATCGATTAAGATCGGCGGTGAAGGGTGAAAGACTGCGACGCTTTGATGAAAATGTGCATAGCCTTATTCGGAGGATTTCTTATCGGGGATCCAGGACTTCTATCCCTGACAGAATATCTAAATTAGATTCTTGTGTTACGTCATTATTAATGAAACTTCTGAATGAAGCAATTCTTCAATACCAAACATTTTACGTTTTGAAAACGAATTAAAAACCTGTCATATTCACAGAAAATGACTAAACAAACGCCATCCTCACAGGAGGAACTTGGCCGTTTTCCTGAAACTATACTTCATTCACTTTTATTTTAGCAGTCGGTTGGCCATGGAAATTTGACACATTTCACTCTGTATAGTACGAAAATGTGGGGTTATGAAGCTTGTCAAAACATTTTTTAGTTTTAAATCAACGCTATGTTGCCCGTTCTACGTAAAAGTTTCTGTTATTACGTATTTTATCATTATCACAATGTCGAATCTCTTCGGAAAATATGTGACGAACATAATTGAAGTTTATACAAACTGATTGAAGGCATGCCAAATCCAGTTATTCGCATGGAAAATACAAGAGGTCAGTATAATATCATAATATGCACTAACTTGAGGAGAATTAATGTTCGTCATCTTCTTTGGCTTACATCATTTGTAGATTTCAAAAATATTAACCCGAAGATGAAATGCATATATTGCAGTGGTTGGGAATGGGTATCTCCCGAAGGAAAACAGATAATTACAAGAATGTTAAATTCTTCAACAAAAATTATCTTGCATCAATATAAGTAAAAGGAATTGAAGGAAGTTTCAAGTTAAGATGCAACTTCACCGTTGAACAAAAATTTCACATCAATAAACAAGTAACAGGGCAACTTGCGCGTATTTGTGGCTATTCATCTTGATACATTGATGTAATAATAATAATTAGGTATTTATTAGTACCTTAAGACATTTACATTGTATAGGACAAGTCAAATGAAAAATGGAAAAATCCATTTTAGGGAACTTATTCTCCGATGACATTTATCGAAAATCCTGTAGTAAACTTTTCACATTAATTCACTCAAACACAAAATTCTCAAATGCCACCACTTTTTTGGGTCTCCCAATAGAAGGAAATTCTTTGTCATCCTCTTCATTCACAATATTTCTGATTGTGGAGATATCCAGCTGGAATATAAGTCGTTTAGATTCAGATGAAACATTATATAAATGCTCTTACATTGAATATGTTCGCTACCGTCTAACGTATCGTGGATTTTAGAATATCAGGGTATAACTATTTGAATGAGCTCACCTGAATTCTAAATAGCACTTCCTGAAACCCTGTCTCTATTTTCAATCACTTTCGTCATTTTCGTAATAAAAATTGATATTAGCTGTGGCAACGGCGTTATGACATTAACGACATTTCATGAGTACCAACCTAACTTCGTTCTAGTTACAAAAACTTGAGAAAATTATTTCATGGCCAACCGACTGCTAAAATAAATTTGAATGAAGTATTATATATTTATGGAAATATTTTCCCATTAGTTATCTTCCTCTTTAAAGATTGGACTCAAAGTCTAGTTACAAAAAAAAAGATCCTTTTAACGTACGAATAATATGCAGTATTTTGTGACTTTACTAAATTTTACTACTAATTTTTGTGAATTCGACAACAGTGTAGCCAACAACAAGAAGACATCGAGTCTATATCTTCTTGATATCTACGATATTTGCTGTTATTGTTCGTTTTTTTTTTCGTTAATATCATAACGACGTTGCCACAACTAATAATAATTAATATTACAAAATGTCGAAAGTGATTGAAAAAGAGAAGAGACAGAATGTCAGGAAGTGCTATTTAGAATTCAGTTCCGCTCATTCAAATAGTAACCCTGATACTCTAAAATCTACAATATGTCAGAAGATATCTAACATATTCAATGTGAAATGTAAGTGAATTCATAGTATGTTTCATCTGAATCCACACGACCCAAATTTTAGTTGAATGCTTTCATAATCAGAAAGATTGTGAATGAAGAGTATAATAGAGACGGTCTTTGAGGATGACAAAAAATTTCCTTCTATTGAGAGACCAAAAAGTGACATTTGACGACATTATTTTTAGAAGAGACCTGCAACAGCCATAAATATGAGCCAGTTGTCCTATCAATTCTTAATTTATTATTATTGTTCAAAGTTTAATGGTGAAGTTAGTTAACTAGTTTGACTTCCATATTAATGGAATCTAAATGGATCTTGCATTAGCAAGATGATTTTTGAACTCATGTCTTCGAAAAATCCCATGTTTGTTTAAATTATAGGAAATATTGACTTCGCTAGATAATGCATGTGATATCAGATATCACATTATCTAGCGAAGTCAAGATGATTTCTGTTGAAGCAGTCAATATTCTTGTAATTATACACTAATCTCTTTGAGGGATACCCATTCCCTACCAATGCATTAGATGCATTTCATATTTGGTTTTTTTTTTAAATTCAACAACTACTAGCCAAAGAAGTTAGCCAACATTAACTCTTCTCAAGGAACTGCATATTATATGTCAATAATTCAATTTTCTTCCTTGGCAAAAATATCTAGTCCGTTCCATACAAATATCTAGATAGGAAATCCCTTCAATCATTCAATGTCAATTTTGTTCATCACATATTTTCGAATTAATGTGAAGTAATTTCACATTATTATGAAATACGTAATTACTGAGGCTTTTAGGTAAAACGTTCAAATTGTTTAATATAAGGATTCTTTCGCTGTGAGGTTCATCTTGATATTCCACGTGCACCAAATTCAAAAAAATCCTCTCTAACAACAGTAACGAGCTTCACTCAAGTTCAATTCGTTCGCATCAGATCAATTCGCTAATCTTGTTGATGCCGAAAGTTCACCTAGAAACTTTCCGCATATATCACTCCGGCAGTAACAAGGTTCCCAAGGATAATGATCCTGAAGTTTGGTCGATAGATAAACATTCCCAGAGCAGCCCTGGCATCAGCGGACGTCGCGTGTCTTCGCCGATTGAAGTGCATATTGTTAAATATCGACTTCCTTTCCTGGATGAGGTCGATTTGCAATCGCGTTTGACGAAATCGTTGAGTTGCCCGCGGCGAAGTTCTTGAATTACAGGAAGAGAACTACCAGCTGCATCTCCTGATGACGCAGACGAATTGGACTCTGTTGTATGTTGGTTGATGGGTTGCGCTCTCATACTAGATTCTGGCTAGACTAGCTAAAGAGTCCCGATTTTTGAATTGAATATAAACGACAGTTTTGGGCTGCTTTTTATTGAACGAGGACGTTATCATTTTGAAAAATATCTGTAATTTTCGTACAGTTTGAAACGATTAATGGTTTTATTCTGCTTTTCATCTGTAAGTTAAGTTACATATCTGTAGCGTAGGATCGATCTGCCAGTGACAGATTGACAGATTCGTAAATAAGGCAATTCTGTAACTATCTTCTTTATAGTGTTACGATTGAACTACTTATCTTGGTTACGGATTCCTGTAAGCTACAGACCACTTAAAACCGTCCAGAATTGCAATTTTCCTGTAAGCTTATGAAAAGTTACAGATTGGCTTAAAGATGAAAGCAGAATACCACTATTAGTCTGGTTGCCAGCCGAAAAAACTTAAAGTCCCTTTAATTTCAAAACTTTCTTCAATCCTACTAAAAATGACACTAAAATAAACTATAAACAAAGGGTCTTTGAATTTGATTATGATATTGGACGTAATTGATGAATAATCTCCTTTCAATCCTTGTGTGGTTTGATAAGAGATAGTCAACATTCTTTCTTTGTGAAAAACTTAATTTCTCTAGATGCAATCAGAAAAAAATCTAAGAAAAAAGCGGAAAAATTATTGTCCGCCAAAAACTAAGGAGCTTCGAAGATCTTTATCAACGTAAATATGTACCACTTTTTTGAAACTTATAGATAACCACTCGATTTTATCAGGATTGTTCGATAAAAACCTATTAAATAGAAATATTTATATTGAATATATTCTATTATTCAACATTTTCGAATCAAGTGCATTATATGAATTCTAAATCCAAAAATATCTATTTGATCACGATAATACTAGTTGATTAATATTCGTTGAGGTGCGCCACTGTACTTTTCCCTTTCAGATTTTTTTCAATTGACTGTTTGATTTGAAAGTAAAACTGTCTTTTAACTTTGACGTCTAGATCAAAGCAAAAGGATTTCGGCATATCGATCTCCATTAATGAAAGAACAGATAATGATCCTGCTGGACAGCTTTTTAATGTTTGATTTCACATAGAAAGCTGGCCTTTTTTGAGGACTGCTGGGACATTGGTGAATGTAATGCCTATAAATTTGGGATTATTGAAGAAATGTCATGGTAAATAATTCTAGCGCTGATTCTGTTTCTAAATATTCAATGTTAAGACAGATACTGGATAAATTTCACTAAGGGTTATAAATTATGAGTTAACATTGTAATCATTTTTTTTCCAATTTTTTTTTGGAATGGGTATAAATCTATAAAATATCAAATATATGGAACAACATCGAAAACTAAACGTATCAGCCATTAAATTGAGTATGTCGTTCCCAGGAAAAATTCGGAAAATGAAGGAAAACAAATGCAGGAAAAATCGACTATTATTAATTGAATGTTTTCCAGTTGAACTCAGTACTGAGCGTTGATAATGATCGAAAGGTAACGATTCTATGCTTATGGAAAATTCTAGTGTACTGCTTGTTGTTGCCAAAGAAGTCCTGCCGAAGGAACCAGAAACTTTTAAAATATGTGTACTGCCAGAAGGACTGAGTGTCGTGTGCAGCTGACCTTCTGTATGGTCCTTCTGGCTGTACAGAGGCTTGGACGTTCTATCATCGAGTATTACACACATCAAGGTTTATACTCATTATAATATGTATATCACTTTGAAGGGGTGATTATGTGGTACATCGTTTGATTGCGATTTCAATATCAATATTAGAAATATTTCGAAAATTTTCAGAATTGTGAATCTTTTGGTGAATGAGTACTTCGAACGAAAGACCCAAGCCTAACAACGAGGCGGACGATGTAGAATTTTCAATTCTCTCAGAGAGAAATGCGAATAAAGTTCACATCTAATGCACTGCAGGACATTCGGGAGAATAAGCGATAGCAAGGTCCTCCATTTCCGATTCTGAATCTTCCCCATCCGTTCAGATTCAACCTTTTCTCCTGCGGCATTGTAATTCGCAAGAGAGCGGAGGAACGAGATCGAACTGGCGTATATCTCGGAGAGTTACACACCTGCAACTCGCCAAGCGAGCAGTAACTTACGTTGCTGCAATAGCCCTGACCATTGCCCGGAGATGTTACAATGTAGTTCTAGTCAATAAAACCCATACATCAACGGTTCTTATGAGGCGCAGCCGTTGCCTCAAATTACTGCCACTAATAAAACACCGCCTGCCCTGATTACAAAACACAATAAAGAGCGAAACAGCTGGCCCATGATTTCCACTGGAACAGAACGCTGCTCGCCATCGCAAGGGGGACGCAGGGACCATGCTCCTCTATGAATAACTGAGAGAGCTCTCTTTACCCTTCTCGAAGACCGCTTAATTTCGATGGGATGGTCGGATGCCAACATAATCAACAGAAGTCATTGTGTTTTTCGAGAAGTTCGTCTTTTTTATGGACCAAATGAACTGAACGAAAGATAATAATTGGAGGGAAATAGAATATAACTAGTACCATCGTAGTTATAACCAGTGGCGGCTCATAGGTAAAAGAAGTAGGTGTACCCGAATCAGCAGGTAGACAGAGACAGCAGGGAACGATTTCGATAAGTAATGAGGGACAATTTATTCAATTATATGCAGGGTATTTCCATCATCTATTCATTATTTCGTTTTTAAGATGTTAAATTTCCATTTAGAGCATTTATTTGTTATTTCTGTATTATTTCCATTAGGTGAAATAAATTTTGTGACGTTTCAAAAATCTCAACCCGTTTGTATATTTCTATGTGATGCAATGCAATGTGGTTCCATGTAAAATACCAATTATTTATAATCATCACTGGCGAAGTGCAATACAAATCCACTTATGCTGGAGGTTGCAGCTGTGAGTAAGTCTGATATCGATTGAAATTTATTTTGGGAGGATCTCCTCATAAACTTTTTCGGGTTTTCACTCCCAATCTCTGAAACAAAATCAATTAAAAATAAAATCAACGATTTGCTCCTGCGTAAATTCTTGCACTAATTTGTCAGGAGCAAATTAACTAGAAAAAATTGTTGCCTGACAATGAACTCAAAATAAATAACGTTGAAATTATAATTCTTTGTAACGTTTCGGACTCTATATCAGACTCCTTCATCAGACGAAAAAATCTACTTTTGAAAATCTTCTGAATTGTCGCTTTTTGTCTGACATTAATTGTCTGTTTTCGTTGAGAAGCAAGGTCGTTATTTCCTTTGAGCATGGCAATTAGTTGATGAGCCCAAGATGGGAATTCGGGATTTACTGGAACGTATCAGATTTATATAAAGAAAGACACCTTGGACCCTGTAGAGTACCTCTACCAAAAATCAGATCTGTATATGGGGGTAATTGTCTAGGACAGCCTGTCAGAATAGTGAAAAAAGTACATACTCGAGCCTGTCAGATTAAGATATATGTGGTTATTTGCATGTTGAAAAGTATATATTCTCTTAATCTGACAATTAACTCACGTGTACATTCTCGAGCGCGGTGGCTTTTTATTTTATTTTGAAGCTTATGATTCAAGAATAACGTAAAAAATATAATCTGACAATTTCAGCAAGCCAAAACAATAAAAATTGGCCACTAAGATCACAAAAATCAGATTTTCTTAATTATCTCCACTCCTGGACAAATTGATTTCGCATTCATTATAAAAGTTGTAGAACATAACATTTCCTACAAATTTTGCTCGAAGCATTTTTTTCTACGTTTGAACTATATGGCGATGAATGTACCTACATTAGACTGGAGTTACAGCATTGACCAGGCCTTCCGCATGTGTGGCTAAGATCCTCGCATTTATCTCCCTCCAACTCGATAACGGTGAAGAGTATGTAAAATTGCTTCAGACAAAAGTTGTATAGAATCTTATTATCTACAACTTTCATAATGAATACAGAAACGATTAAAGGTATAGGAAGGGAGATATTCAAGAAAAAATTCCTTGTAATAATCTTCAAACTGTCAGATTAATAAAATCCCCGCCTGACTAGTTTCAGATTAATGGGTTAGAACGTCTGCAACACCGAGATTAACCATCTGTATGAAAATCTGTCACGTTCAAGTATGTACAAGTTACAATTTTTTTGCATTTTCAAAGGACTGCTGTGACCTTACGTCATGTCCGAATTGTCAGTCCCTTGAAAAGTAGATTTCTTTGGGTCAAATTAACATATCCTCTAAAAATCTGACACGTAGGGCATAAACGGTATCTTAATCTGGCACTTTCGAGTATGTACACCTGACGATTTTTTTTACATCTCCAGACGCTTTCCCCACCGCTGAAAGTGCATACATAATATATAGAGACCATTTTTTCTTTCCACCAAATCTAATCTTCAAAATTCACTAGGTCTCCACGACGCTCCAGTTAATCACGATTTAGCATCATGGGCTCCCCAACTAAATGAGCAACAGCTCTCTCGAATAGCTTAGAAGTGTGCTAAAGTTCAGTTCGCAACATTGAACAAAACAACAAACCAACGAAGAACGTCATAACATTTTATGACATTTTTAATTCGGTTCGCTTTGTCAGTGATTACGCTCCACAATATTCGAAATGATAATAATCAGTCCCTACTTGTTCTCAAGAGCGTTTTACAACTGAATAAAAAAAAAATTTTTTTTCAGTAGTCACTGGACATGTTTCTCAGTCTGATAATTTCAGTTGATGTACCGTTTTTGCTGTTAATTCATTTGATCAAGTTCTTTACTGAAGGGCCATTCTATTGACTTGACCATACGTATCTAAAGCCACATTTTCTCGGCCAGCAGAGAAGGCTTTAAGGGGAAATAATACCTCAAGAATCTCCATTTGAAAACGGCATTCGCTAGTTTTTAATTTAGGTACGCTTTTAATTTTTTACGTAAAGCCTTGATTTTTTTTCAAATTGGAGTTGAATGACATATTGATGTCACTTTGCCTTTTTATTTCCAATTAAGTTCGTTTTTTATGAGAAAAAACAAGTTGAACCTTAGTGTCTATAAAAGATATCTTCACAATCATTTTTCGACGGTTTTTCAACATATTTCATCGGCGATTCAATTCTTTATATATGGCAAAAATGTACACAGTGATTTATGCCATAATTACGCTGAAATTCAGGAATTGCTCAAAGATGTGGCACATTTCCGTATTTGGAGTAGCATCCGTAAATCAACCAATGTCGATCGCCTTGATCTCGAATCGTATGTACTATTTCCCCTGCACAGACAAGAGTAGAACACTGCTATTTGTGAAGTCTGCAAGGCTCGGATGGATAATTGCACAATACAATTGGCAACATTTTTCGTTCCATGACTATGTTTTGACAAAAAATGCATAGATTCATCCACATATCGAATCGAATCAGATCATGATCAGGAACCTTGTCTGTCAAACTGAATATAAAAATTGGTATTACAATTTCATAGTGATCGGATTGAACAAGATCATTTGAGAGCCTTCAATTCACATTTTTAGTCTGATACTGATACTGGAGGAGACCATCAAACATCAAACCACAAAGAAAAAATGCAAATGGAATTCCACAGTATTCTTAGGAACGTTACAAATAAATTGAAAGGCCAAATTTAGGAAATCTAGTTCGCCATGCCATCTTGAGTTCGCCATTTATCTGATCCACTGTCTTAAGGCACTCCTGTCGACTATCAGCAAAATTCAATTCTTTTTTGTGAGAGGAACATAACATACTGAACGTTCAACGAAAAAACTACTTACCATATGTATCTATTCATCCATAGTGAAAACATATGTTGCAGTTCAGTCCTGCTGGCAGGAAAGAAATATTCATCGAACGAATTGACGAGCTGCTTCGAAAGCGCCATCAAGCACTCTTCAAATAAATATATACAGAGGACAAATATTGAATTTCTCAAATAGAGGAACGTTCCTCGGGGCGACTCTAGGTGCTAATGTACTACTCCGAGGAGCAGGACGAGTTTAGATTGGTTGTTTGCTCTACAAACAACCGTTTCATCAACATAGATCTGCGACGTCTAAAAAGTTCGATGGCACAGTGTAATCCCACCTCTCCGCCTTTGGCTCTCTTGCTTATTCTACGGCAATTTTACCAGCCGAATCTCGCATCGTTATCGAAAGAGCTTCGTCGAGGTGAACCGCCTCCAGGCATTGTAAGTGAATAACTTTACCCCTGCGAAGCCCGATACTTCGTCGAGATGTTTTGAATTGGAATTATTGCAAATTCGGATTTACCGTCTTCAGTATGTATCTTGAGCTCTAATGATGCTTTTTATCAATATAGATATAGATGGAAGAGGGTAGGTTGAACAAAGCAATTACGGGGACTCCAAGTCATACTCCATGTGATTTATTCACATAGCATAATTTCGGACATATCTGCTACAAGGGAGATGTTTCTTTTTGAAATCATATTTGTGCCTTCTGTTAACCTGAATAAGTTTGAAATCCTTGAAATTTTAACGGCTGTCGAATCAAATTGATTTGTCTTAATGGCCTGAGCAAAGGCTGACATAGGTAAAGGAAGAAGAAGAAATCAAATTGATATGTGAGAGAAATCATATTGTTTTTCAAGTTAAGTTTCTTGAAGTTATTTTGAGTTTCTCGTTTGTTGTGTGTTCAACATTGATATTATCATTATGGAACAATTAGTAAATAAGGGTAAAAGTGTCAAAATTATGCTATTCGACATACGGGCCATATTGAGCTTTGAGTCCACCACAGAACACCATATTAATTGAGATTTTCTGTAAAGAAATCATAAACATAAGAACAAAACAAGAGAAAACTTTCAAATAATGTCAAAACTTTCCTTGCAAACACAATTTGAGTTTCCTTCCATCTGAATTTTTGTCAACGGAATGCAAACAATTATTGAATTCTGGAAAAGTACCTCCTCGAGCATGATTGCCATTGAGCTTGAAGGAGACGTGAGAATTCCATCTGCAAAGTGCCTCACCCAGAATTCAGATGTTAGTAATGTTAGTATTATCATTGGAAACTAACTTTTTTTCCTCTCCGCCTACTAATATTCCTCTTGTTTGTTCGTAAGCGATAATACTAACATATAAGTTCTGTGGGGAGTCTTCCCAAGATTTTGCAGATGGAATCCTCGCGTCCCCTTCGGTAGCTCAATGGCAGATCTCCTGACCGGAAATCAGGGGTCGAAGGTTCGAGTCCTGCTCCTGGAGGTACTTTTTCAGAATTCAATAATTTTCTGCGTGCCGTTGAAAAAAAATTCAAATTTATGCTCAGACATCAAACAAACTTCTATATTTTCTATCATCACTTGTATTTGAGAATTATGGCAACCGAAAGGTACAAATAGAATTTGAGAAAATATGTTCACATCTTAAGAGTTTTACGAGTATTTACAAGGTTGGCGAGCGTTTCTGAACGTAAGAAGATATAAAAAGAACGTGTAATAAGAGATAGTAAGCACCAAGATGTAGCAAAGGTGGTGCAATTCAATCCAAAGTCTATGGGAAGGGTGATGACGTCAATGGTGGCAAGATCGAACTCACTAACAGCAGTGGCGTAGCACAGACAATGGATGAAGTTATAGAGAACATAATTTAAAATAACTTCAACTCTTCTGCGAAAAAGTTATTTATCTAATGACTACGTCATTGGAAGAGCTGAAATAATTAGTAGATGAGAAGTGAATTATTTGAATTTATTGTACAGCACAGTCTTATCTCATGATAGCAACGGCTATACAAGGTAGTGCGACGTGATTTCGAAGCGAATCGAGTACTTCCGATCTTCTGCTGCTTCGCCTTTTCTAAAGGGTGTTTCATTGGTAAATGAACGGTAACCTGAGCTAGAGCTACCCAAGGCGAGTCCAAGAAACCCATATTAGATCTAATCAATTTCATAACCCAGATACAAGGTGCTTCATGTATTCACCTAAAATTTCAATTTCTCATAACTTTCAGTATAGTCGATTGATATTGATGACAGAACAGATTGTCTCGGAGCGATTTGTAACCAAAATAAGCAAAGAAAACATTTCTCACTTCGCTTTCCCTGGAGTTTCCTTTGAGCAAAATGACGTGCGGGACAATAAATCTACTGAATCTCATTAAAAATTTTCTGCTCTTTTCAAATATCTCCATTAAATCCACAAATTTTGACATACAGGATGTTGAATCCCAGCTTGGAAGATGTCCCATATGTTTCAATTACGGACCTGGAATTTTAAGGAAATTTTAATGTAAATCTATCGACCTGTGCAAGTAAATCATACATTCCAAATATCAACCGACGAGACTGGTTGGTTCAAAAGTTATGAGAAATTGAAATTTTAGATGAATACATGAAGCACCCTGTATCTCGATTATGGAATTGATTAGACCTATCATATATGGGTTTTTTGGACTCGCCTAGGGAAGCTCTAGCTCAGGTTACTGTATGTTCATTTACCAATGAAACAACCTTTATATTATTATGTTCTTGATAGGAAGTTCTAGGGTATTGCCACAAGCTACGTCACACTAGCACGCGTTGGCGTAGCTATCATAATGAAAAAATAAATAACTAACCTAATTTTCATCTATTAAATCGACTAGATCGGAAACATTGTTTAGCACTTTGTTTTATTTATCAGATAAACAATGATTTCGCACAAAAGTTGAAGTTATTTTCGAATATTTTTGTATGCTAAGCCATTGCTTACGAATTCCTCTTTGTCAGTTAAGCTTGACCTTGACACCCAATACATCATTAACCTTTTAACATGCGCTTATCTGAATTGCATCTCCTTTCCACAGTGAGAGTCTCTAAGTTGAAATAAATTCAGTAAATCAAAAACAATTTTTTTGCTGTGAATATGTTCCAACAGATTCTCACAAAAACGAAAAATTATTAAATATTCTCGCAAATTTTCACTCGATAGAATGCTACTCTCCTTACTTATTATTCAACTTTTTGTCCTAACAAAGATTATGAACGAATATCTTTTGACATTTCGTTTTTCAACTGCCTGGATTATTTTATTGAGTGGAATCAGATACTTTCATTTTCGAATTATTTGATGTTTGTTCATTATTATGATTATAATTATGATATGCAAGTTCAACATGTTATACCCTCTACGAGTTTCAATAACATAATTAGGATTGCCATTCATTCAAAAACAAATTATGGATAACGTAATATCTGAAATTTGTTTGACATTTTCTCACATCGAAAAGAAGTCAATTTAAAATTCTAATCGACCTGTCCGAGCATGTTTACATGTTGACTTTGATTTACTAAATTCATTAGAGTCTCGCACAATCTTCTTGCATAGAACAACGTATTTATAAAGTAGGCAAAAGTTTCTGAACTTCCATTCTTTCATTGCTTAAAGAATGTGAAAAACTCTTCTGACATGTTCAACTACATCAGACTGTTGCTGTCTGATGAGTAAATTTTAAATTGAAGATTGTTTTATGGAATAAAACGTATGGACTTTGAGGGGTATGGTGCTCTTCTTCAAAGCAGTTCTGTCAAGTATCAATAAAAAATATAAAAAGCCTTTTTTTGTTCATTGAATATCAATAATTGCGCATTTGTGCATTCTCGCTCCTGATGGTATAATCTATCGACTGCAACTTCACTGCAATCGAGTTCATCCCAGCAGGAAGCTGCTGCATCGATTAAATTACGTCAGCTCAAAAATCTCCAGTCTCACATCATCAATCATCCGCTTCAGCCCTTTCGACCTCATAAATCGTGGAGGGGTTTTTGGCGTATCGTCATCTAAATGCAGGTACGCCATAGGAACGTCCCAGTTCTAATAAACTATCGGTATTAATTTAATTAATGAAAACTGTTTTGCGTCAGCCTATTCAACATTAATAAACCGAAACTTCACTGCACCTCGGATTAAACTGTTTGTCATTCGGCTGCACGGATCGTTACCGTGAAAATATCTTTGGAGCAGACAAGGCAATTAGGAGCATGTAGGACTTGTCGAAGCTTCGCAATGCTGGCAGATTTCCGGCACCAAGAGGCGGATGCGACAGTAGGAATAGATTACGCTGCTTATTTCGCGTGAGATCTCTGCTAGGCGTATACGTACGGCTTCCCAGAACCTCGGAATTTTGAGCTCAATTATTCGACTTTACTCCTCGATCGGAAGCGAACGATGCCAGTAAATTTCGTTAGTCGCAATCGCAAAATGATTTCACCAGATATCGAGTTCAGGCACGGTTAGTTGGTGTTGTTAACTCGACTGAATTCGATATCAACACGATTATTATTACTCTATTCGGAAAAAATGCTGAATGACTCTTTTTGAATGCTAAAAAGGGATTTAGTTTTCGTATTTTATTATTATACCTCAAATTTCGATCAGATCAGATTCAATTCTAGGTTTCACAAAGCTTTATTGGACAATCAAATCTTCATTGAGGAATCCATATCGATTTTTTTCTTTTGATGAAAATTGTAATATTGTTGAGACTGAATAGTTGCGAATAAATTTAAGGCATGATTCCTTGTCAAAAAATAGTGAGCTTAGATACATACATCTCCCCAGAGATGGCAACTAAAAAGCAATTCCAATTTTTTTTCCTCGAAACCAAAAAGCGGACAGAAATGAAAGTGTGCAGACATTTTATGGAAGCTAGAAGGCAATAGAAAGATTTGATGGTGTTCCTCTATAATTTCAATGTGTAGAAGAAGCGATCCTTAAATTTGTTTCGCAAGAAACTTTCTAATTTACATTATACAAATGAAAAATTTTCTTTTAATTGCATGATACATTAAGAACGAATGATGTCTCTTCTTGCTAATAGAAACGGTTTTTGAGAATTAGCTAGGCTAATAAGAAAAATTATATAGATAAGAACCTCACTATTTTTTGAAATAGAATTCCCCTATTTTTCGTTACTATTCATTTACACCCTCTATACAGGTTGTCAATCCTGAAGAGCCCATTAGATGCTTAAGGAAAAATATTTATTGGATCTGTTTGAAATTTTGTACAGAAAGGTTTGGCAAATGGGTCTTCTTTACATTTTTTTTAACTATTGGCTAGGATTTATGATCTCCAGATATACTAAGAATGGATATCAACTCGCTTATGCCACATGGAACTCCCTATACAGGGTGAGTTTTATACGAATATTTTAATAGTAGATTCTTGAGATCAGGAGAAACACTTCTTTTCCTTCACACTTTTTTCCAAATAGGCTCAGTTCAAAAGATAGAGGCTGTTGAAAAACCATAAAAAATGTTATGTTTTTAGTTCTCTCATAAACAAAGGGTTTTATCTAATGAAATAAAATTCGTAAAATAGTTTTTCATTTATCATTTATTCGATGAGATATCAACCACGTCTCCCAGTTTTCTCATTATGACCATTAGGTTACGTACCATAAAAATACCAAAAATTAAACCCAACTCTTGAAATTAAGTGGACGCTATCTATTGAATATTTGAACATTTTGTGAAATAAAAGTATTTTTCATAATTTCTCGTATAATGCGCCGTTTTCGAGTAATTTGATGTTCAAAATTGAGAAGCTCTGTGAAATTTGAAAAATTGGGTACTTTGGCTGAATGAAATTCTTTTTAAAAGATATGAAGATTTAGCTGCTTATTCCGAAGTCACTTTATTTTTCTAGAGGTGGCACAGCTCAATATGAAAAATTGAAGTGGCTTTATCTTTCTTATCTTTTTATCAGGGCCGAATCGGAAAAATTGATTTCGAAAAAAAGTGGTTATTTTGACCACAAGAATCTACTGTTAAGATATTTGTACGAGTCAATGACTTTGGATCTGCATTCCCAGAAGCCTTAAGCTCTCTAGAGCCGCTTCCTTATCTGTAGAGATAGAGAGAATTGCGGTTTTAGTGAAAGTTTGCTATATTTTTATGGAATTAAAAATTGCACATATGCTTTTTTGAAAGAAGCATCGTGAAGATTATTTTTTACGTTCATTACTCACCACTTCACTGGATTCTACGAAAGGAATCTATCAGAAGAAGTTTCAATTTCTTGCATAAGTGAGATATGAGAAATGCCTGAAAGTGACACTCTTCAATTCCATCCTGTATCAAAAAAAACTGAAAGGGTTTTCAAAATTCTGCATGCGCCATTCTGAATTTAATAAAAAGTAAGTGACTGTCATAAAAACTTCAATCTCCTCTCATCAAACATAAGGGATTATAACCCCGCAAAATGGCCTAAAATGGGATACCCTGTACAGGGGGTTCAAACGAGAGCGTCAAAGGTGGATTTCAGAAAAAGCTAATGAGTCGATTTTTTCAAATGCAAACAGTTTGTTACTTCCTCAAATTCAAACTACCATCATGAACATAGGTGAGGTCTTCTTAATGTTTCCTATACCTAAATTGAACAATTTTCGAATTATTCAGCTATGAATGATGCTTATCATTCATCACTGGTATTCGTGTCCTGACTTTTTAAATAATCAACTATGTAGTGGCAAAGAAACGTCGGCATCTCAGGATTTTTATTTCCCCTGTCCTCTTTGCCACTACATAGTTGATTATTTAATGATGCTTATGTATGTTCAAGGAAACTGCTTACCTTCACCCACTTGAAGATGCTACTATGATAGCGGAATACGTGTTGTAGTTGAGAAACATGTTATTCCCTTTTAAGATTAATTGTGGTCATAAGGTCATATTACTCGAATTTCGTTTGGTTTCTTTCTAGGCAGGCCCGATGCAGTGGTTTGGAGGAATAGAGCATTTCCCGCATCCGCTAAATCCTCTCATCTTTCCCCTTGTCTCTTCTTCCACTTGGTGCTTATGCAATTGGTTAAAGTTTCCACCACTTTCGAATTTTCCACCAGTGTCACAAATCAAATTTAAGCTTTTTAAAAAAAATCCTCCTACGTTACCATTAAAAGGAGAGTTCAGGAATATAGTGTCTCAAACATTCATAATGAAATTGGGTAGAAAACAAAATATATTCTGAAATGAAATGATCGGAATTTGCATTTCTGGAAAAAAATTAGAAACTTACTTCACTGAAAACCAGAGGACGTTTTTATAATCACTATAAGATTATGTGACTGAAAAAAAATTGAGATGATAAAACATAAATATCCACAACTTTCAAGCAGTTTATTTGCTTAGAATACAGCAAAACAAGTGTAGCTGTCTACGTGGAATTTCTTCAGATTCAGCGGTATATACTTTAGACTGTCTTCCAGATATTGGCCATATTCAACAGTATCCTCATATTGGAGCCATTTGGGAGACCAGTGGATACAACAATTCTTGGAACACAGGAACACAACCTTCTTAATATTGAGCCCCTCCAAATATGAAATCTTCCAATATCACCGATCTCCAGCAAAACGGTTCCCGAAACACAATACTGCGAATAGGAATGGCTCGGGAAAACAATCTAGAATAATCGTGGTAGTTCGTAAATTTGTGTTATTGTTAATCCAGGGGACCGACGGGAGTGCGCTTCCAGGTATTATAAATAGGAATTCACCCTAAATCTAGCACAATGGATTTAGGTGTATAATGGCACGCCAGTGGTTGCTTTAATTAGTTTCGTATTGTTTTAATAAGTAAGGAATATCTTCCGAAAACATTTTCCGCTAGCGCGAAGCGAGATTTTCCGAGCTCTTCAAACTTCCGGGGCCCTTCCCTGCTCATTATCGGGAACCCTTAAAATTTCAACGACGTTTTCATTTTCCATGTTTTGCGGTTTCTTGATTTCAGGAAAGAACAGTGCTGGGACGTTTTTTATTCGGACGTTATGCCGGTGAAATGATGAGTGTTCCTGCCCAGCAATTAATTACGGACCGCTGATTAAAAACGGAATAGAATGAGAAATAAGTTTCCTCCGGTTTCGAAATAAACTTTCCTAATTTATGTGTATGCAAAACTCGAAAGTAGGAAGGACTTTACTCGCAACAAGAGAAAGCCTGACAGTCTCAAAACCCAATTATAGGGGTTCTGTTGCAAGGTTTCTTATAGCCTTGTAAAATTCCGTAACTTCTATTCAATAAGCTACATCTTGATATCAATCAATATTCGAATCATTCTAATCCACATCTATAATTTACCGAAGAATTTCATTTTTTCATTACCTAGATTAGAAAATGCTTCTAACTTCCGGTGAAAACAAGACTTTGCTGATGAGGATTATTCGAGTTTCGGCTAAATTCATAAGAACTATGTTCCCTTTCAAATGAAACAAATGATCCTGCTGAGATAACACGAATTTCTCACCTATGCTTAAAATAGTAAGACAGAATTCTGAGATACAAGTCAAAACTCTGTCTTGTGAGTCGGAATTCTGAGATACGGGTCGGAATTGTGAGATGTAAAATAGAATTGTGATATGGAAGATAGAACAGAGATGTTGCATGCAGAGATGTTGCACTAAGCAGTGCATCGTTTGATGACTTGTTCAAGCCAGTAATTTGGAGAATTCTATTTCAACTAATTCATCCTCAAACTGTGCTATATCTCAGAATTTCGTTTGCAAGTCAGAACCCTGTCTTATGTCTAAGAATTCCCACTGGTACCTCAGTATTCTGATTTGTGTGTCACAATTCTGACTTGCATCTTAGGTTTTTTATCTCTGAATTTCGACTTGCAGTTCAGAATACTTGTATCTCCGAAATCCAACGCTCAGAATTCTGAATAATATCTCAGGATTTCCACCTGTAAATCAGAAATATACATTTGCAAAGATTATTTTCTTATGGCACTCTCCTCATCAAAACGATACATGAAAACTGTACTTCAAACTGCTATTTCAGTATTCTTATTTGCATCTCAGAATTTCGACTTCCAAGTCGAGATTCTGACTTGTATCTCAGAATTTCGGCATCATAGATCTCGATAAAAATATTGATGGGCGCTTAACACTTTCGTAGAACCCCTTTTTCTGGACCTTTATATCCAAATTTTTTTAGCAGTTTATTTGCATCAATTACATCGAAACGCGTGGAATTTCTTCAGATACAGGCGTATCTATATACGGGTATATAGTTCAGATCTAGAATTATTTCGTCATGGGATTCGAAATTCGGCACACAAGTTAGAATTCTCTGTTATTTCAGAATTTCGACTTGAAGTGCGAAATCCTGAGATGCAAATAAATGTTCTAGAAAGTAGTAAGTCACAATTTTGAGATACAAGTCAAAACTCTGACTTGTGAGTCAGAATTCTGAGACGGAAGTCGGAATTGTGGGATGCAAGATAGAATTGCGATATGAAGGATAGAATACTAGAACAGAGATGTTGCAGTTGGCAATTTATACGGTATGTACAGTATGTATCGTTTTGATGACTTACTCAAACGAGTAATTTTACTTCCAGAAATTAGTTCTCAAAATGTGCTCTATCTCAGAATTTTGACTTGTATCTCAGAAGTCCAACTTGCACCTTAGAATTCTGTTTTTTACCTCTGAATTTCGACTTGCAGCTCAGAATACTCACTTGTATACTTATATCTACGAAATCTAATTTGTATCTTGGAATTCCGAATATAATCTCAGAATTCTCATTATTCAATTTTCGAGTTAGGTTGTATCTAGCAGAAAAATCATAATACATAGATTTAAACGTGATACATACTCTGAAAGAGCAACCTTCCTGGTGAAAAATATCCCCATTTCATCCAGCCCGGCGCAATTTTTCGAAATTGAGGAAATTTTAACTGAACCCAACTTTTTGGGAATTTTTCGAAGGTCATATTTCGAGTCTATTGTCTTTCAGGAAAATTATTTTAGATCTAAACGTGATACATATTCTGAAAGAGTAACTCTTCTAGTAGTAAATCTGAGAATTTCATCTATTTCGGCACAACCGTTCGGTATTGACGAAGTCGCAAAAGAAATTCGCAATTTTTGAAAATTGCCATTTTTAGGATGAAAATCTAAACGCATGAAGATAGGCAAATATACATTTGGAAAGAGTATTTCCTCTTTCCTTATTGAAACGATATATTATATTATATAAACTATAATATATAAACTGCTATTTCAGTATTCTAATTTGCATCTCAGAATTGCGACTTGCAAGTCGGAATACTTACTTGTATCTCAGAATTCCGGAATTATAGATCTCGAAAATAAAGTTCAGTGGCATTCTAGACTTTTGAAAAATCTTTTTTTTTTCATACTTCTGGAGTTCATTTCCATTCTGAAGTGATCACAGACGTTTTTTCAATTTTCTACTGAATAACCACTGGTATATCTATGGGAGATGATTCCCCAATATAAGGGTCCTGTAGCGTTCCTCGAACAACTGAAGAATAGAAGAATCATCACTTGGAAGACTGGACCTGGTCGAAAGGCCCTCCCAGTCAAAAGCAAGATTTGGCTATTATTTTTGAGTACTGAAGGCATTTCTAACGACGAGGGTGATCCTCCACCAAGATCAGCAGAAGATTTTTGACGCAGAGATGATATCCCTCCCAATGCAATTGAAAAACAAGTTATGTACCTATGATTATCTATTTTTTTCTTCAGTCATCATCAAGTCTTGAAATAAGTTTGGATGAAGGCTTTATTATTCGCCCTTTTTCTCGTTTTCTGCTCTGTTTCTTTGTTTCAGATATTATTTCGAAATGGAAAGAGGATAAAGAAATTTTTATGTCAATGGAAAGGAAGCCCTTCAGTATTAAAAGCTTATTCTGTAAACAAATTTGTCATCACTACACTTCTCACGGGAAGACAGGGTTTTTTTACTGAGGTTTTTCCCTAAGCTCTTGTATCATACTCTAAATCGTATGGTACCCCGTTACACTAACCTTTGCTAAAACTCATACATATGCTATATTGTTTGATAACTAAAAATGTATTGCTGACATTCAAAAGAATATATATATATACAGACGAAATTCACTCTTCCACGATCTGTGAATCTAGAATCTATTGAATCATATGCTTTCATAGCCAATCGTCATTATCAACATCGTAAACCATCCTGTTTTTTATTTCAGACGTATTTATGACGTTTTTCCTAATCTTATAAATAGTTCACGCCAAAAAGCCGCTGAATCACCAGGAGTCTCAGAAAATGTTTCCTAGCTTCACTAATATCATCTTTGAGATACCTGAATCATCAGGAAGCATATGCTCCGTATGAATTCCCATGTGAACTGAAATCAGCGTAATCCAGTCAACATTGCGAAACTTCACCTACATAAAATCCAAAGTGATTCGAGCCGTCGCAGATGTCATCCGTCATTTCGTTAAGTTAACGATCGACTTACTTAATCGAACCAAACTGCTATGAGCAAGAGTCTCTGATCTTCCACTGTATCCGGGATACAGTCGCGCACGGCGTTATAAAATAACCGGAGGCAATGAAGCCAATAATTATGGCGGACATAAATCCGGGCCGGTGTAGATATGTGGTGCCATCTTGATTTGCGGCTGGGGCATAATTCAGCCACTTGGCTATTGTAGCATCGCGGAAGTTTCCCAGGAAACATCTGGTGCAGTTTTGAGCGAGGTTGTTCAGCAGGTCCGGGCGGTAATTAGGTAATTGAGTCATTGGTTCGCGGAAAAATATGGGGGTAGAATGGAAAATTATATTCTGAGTGGTGCTATTCTACATTTTATCGCCAACTTTCACGACAGGGACTTTTCTGGGAGGTCCCGGAATTCGTGCTTCTGGTTTGGATGTTCATTAGTGATAATTTGGGGTGAACGTTGTGCCGCTTCATCTGAAGAAAAAATGTAATTTATTGCTTACGAATTGTAATTATCAACAACAAACAACTCAATATATAGAAAAAGTGGAGTGTTCACATTAATCTCATCTTATTAGCTTTTCATTTGTCTACATATTTTGTGATATATCTTTGTAGAACTTGATGTATTGAACTTCCCAGTGATAATCTTTTGTGCATTTTCATTGAAAGAAAAATTTGATTGAAATTTGTTCATACTCATAGGAGGTGTGAAGAGAGGGAGAAAGAAGAAAGAGAGAGAGTTTATTGATGTTTTCTACAATTTCAAAAATTGTTTTCACAGTTCAATGAAAGAAAGAAAGAAATATCATAAAAGAAGAAAACAACACTACTACAGAAATATATGAATAGGGAGTTTTATTGCAAGAGCATGAAGGTAAATTAATTGCCTCATTAAAAAAAATTAAGTGTAGAGATGAACACTATAAATGAACCGAGTGCAGACATATATAAATCGATAAATTAGGTGTAAAGACAAGATAATAAACTGAATGCTGCATAGCTAAAATAATATTTACCAATTAAGATGTATAAACAATTGAAAGTCAGTGTATAGAAAGATTGTAGAGATAAAATATAAAAAACAATGATATAATAATAATGCACAAACGAGCATAGCTTGTACAGATAAAAGCCTGTACAAATGAAATATCAAAATTCAAAATATATAGGTAAATATAAATAAATAACCATGTAAACATAAAGTGTAACGACAAAATGGTGACGCAAAAAAACGCAAAAAATATACAAAAATATAAGCAGACCAGGTGATTTACTTTCACGTGCTGATTTGCCTTAAAAAACAATTAAGAAATCAATTTCCGAGTTCAAAAACACTATTCGCTATCGGTGAGTTGAACCGGCTCTACCCACCCCTTTCTCTAATCGGTTCTAACCTCACTTTTGTCAGTTTTGTTAAACTGATTTATTTACATTTGCGTTTGGTGAAGAGTAAAATATCTCGAAATCTGAATCTTTTATTTTTCATTTTCGTTCTACATATTTCCAGGTCGAGAATTTTGCACTTTTAAAGCCCTCAAGCTGCAGCGGTTCGCTCACCGATGGCGATTTCTCAACCCTCCAATCAGCTGTTTTTTCCCACTTACTTCTGCCCATCGGTTTTTACGAAATTAATTCATTTCGTTCAAGCAATGAAGTCATGAATTGGTTAATAACATAGTTGACACTTGATCAGAACTGTCGTTCCATTCCCATTTAACTTTTCTGGCTGATTTTGAATTTCCAAGAAATCCTGTGCTAGTTTACTGACTTATTTCTCATAATTGAATTTTTTTATTTCTATTTCAAATGACTAACGTTGAAAATCTCTCTGAATAATGGAATTATAAACTGATAGTTTCATAGATATTTCTGAGGAGAATTTTTAGAGAAATCATTCATTTGTTACGTTCATAAAAACACATCCAGGAGGTCTGTCTACTCATTAAATAGGTAATAATGAAAAAAAAAAATGATGCGTAGATGATAGTAGGTAAAAATAAACAAATCATTTCAAAATAAATAGCAAAGTGATGGTTTAGTTCTGCTTGATATGAAATTTTTCACTCGCTAAACTCGTCGAAAATGTTTTGTATGCCGGCTTTTCTTCAAATTCTTCAGTGGGTGATATCTTGTGTTAAAAAAAAATAAATCAAAAAAATGAAAAACTATATTTCGACATTCATTTCATTCGATGAATCCGTCTGTGAGATAGAACTAAAAATAACACTTTTTTATGGTTTTTCAACACCCTGTATCATTTGAACAGAGTCCCTTCGGAAAAAATGGTAGAAAATAATAAGTGTTTCTTTTGACCTCAGGAATCTACTGTTAAAATATTTGTTCGACTCAAAGACTCACTATCCTGAGCGATTTGTGGTGCCACTAATCTCAGACGCTTATAATTTCAAACATGAAAATCAACACGTTGTGATCTTCAAAATTAATAAGATAACAAGAACATCTAGAGTCAGAATTTCTTTTTGCCGGTATTACCTTGTATACCCCTAGTATATCACTGAGGAAACACGAAATCTTTTACCTACCTAGGAGAAGCACTGTTGCTGCTCAGAATTCGCCTCTGTATTCAAAAAGAGACTTCTATGTTTGCAGAAATATGTGATATATTTTTCGACAGTTCCAGAACTACTAAGCAGAAAATGTTGAAAAAATATTTTGGGGAACTTTAACTTTATCTTCTTCTGTGCATCATTCTTTCTTTTTTCAACTATGTAGATTATTTTGTTTTGGGGGATATCACTTCTGGATTCTTTTTTTTTTCTTTTTCCATCCATAATGTAAAGCCTCTTGTGTTTTGTGTTTCTTTAATGTAACTATTCAAATATTGTACACTTTTTTATAATATTTCGTGAATACCTTTTCGGGTGTGAAAATCACCTGTGTGTATCCCTTAGTTAATAAAATAAAAAAAATAAAAAATAATATTGTACCATATACAAATTATGACGATGTTTTCTGTATTTAATTAGGAATAAAAATTCTTCAGGAAGAAGGCTGAATCGATGTAAGGCTTTATAGAAAAATGTCAAAATGTGGCATTCCATTAATTTTTGGTTTTTTAATACAATAGTATTAAACACCCAACGAAAACCACTTTGTGCGTGTAATACGTAAATTTCCCGATGATGTGAATATTTTGCCTTTCACGATAATCATTCGAAATTCATTTCGGTACGGGCCTGATCCTTAGCACAATTTCCAAAGCGATTCGCACCAGATATCAACAGCGTTGTAGCTCCTTCGCGCGACCAAACTATAAATTGGCATCGGACGTCCAAAAGGCGTTATTAAATCCGGCAAATAAAACTAATATCGATCCACTTGTGAAGCAGTGTAGCCAATCACTTCGAAATCATCACCATATAAATCAGAATGCCCTGTTTCGAAGGCAATAAAGAGTTTGGCGAAAACGAATGTTACGTCGGCATTCGCGTGAAATGGAACGTGATATGCTTGTTGATTGGCTATTAAGAAAGGCATATAAGTATCGTTACTGCAGTAATTGATCGTACGATTTTGATTTCGCTCTGTTCGACAGGGAACAAAACAGGTGCATTTCAATGAAAGGGAAATGCTCAAAGGTTTCCCTCTGTTGGAAACGGGGATATTGGGGACGAAGGCGAAATTTCATTATGGCCAAGTGAAAATCTAATGCCAAAGCTTGATCAGGGAATCAAACACCTGATTAACGGATCAATATCAGTTTGTCTTCAAGCATTCATTCAGTTTTCGGATCTAGAATTTTTTTTGAATAATGATCACATTATTCAAAAATTTACTTTTCAATGCCAAATTTCAACCTGCTATTCATTTCAGCAAATGAACGCCTTTGAAGGGGTCGATCAAGCAGTCAAGTCTTGAACCACGCAGTTTCTCTTTCCAGTGTTGAAAATTCTACATTCTTGGATCGCTTCAGTGAAATAATCCGAAAATTGTAGGCTCATATGTCAGGTTGTGATTCATCGAGATTTAAGGATATACAGGGTGGGCAAAATTCGTTGTCTATTGAGGGTATCTCGAGAACTATAGCAGCTAGAAAAAAAAATGGATGACATATTCTCTAGCTCTCTTTCCTGACTAATCCAAATCTGAAAACAGAACCGGAAATATCATTTCTAGATTTTGAGTTATAAATAAAAATTGAGATTTTGACGATTTCGAAAAGTTCTCATAACTTTTTTGTCTTTGAAGTAACAGATTTGAAACTTAAAACTTCTTAGGTACTTTTATACGTAGAATTTACTGGCAAAAGATTCTTTCCAATTCAAAATTTGAAAATTCAATAAAAATTCGCCTTTTAAAAAACGAATGTTCGCCTAGTGATTCGGAGTGAAAAAATATTTTGCACTGTTCAGTGGATTCTACGTGGAAAAGTGTCTGCGGAAGGTTCAAGTTTCAGATCTGTAACTTCAAATACAAAAAAGTTATGAGAACTTGTCGAAATCGCGAAAACATAATTTTTCGCTAATAACTCAAAAACGCGTTTGCATAATTTTGATCGGATTGTTTAAGTTGCCATGATTGATTAAGTTGCGGTAAAAGCCATCTAAGATCTTGAAGTGTGGGTGGAGGTGGTTGATGAGAATCCAAAGCTTTTTGTAGCTGCTCCCAAGCATCTTCAATGGGATTCAGGTCTGGCGATCTGGGGGGCAAGGCCAAATACGGAATACCAAGAATATACAGAGTTCATCGATAATACCGATAATTCTCGTGTGATGATGGGGTGGCGCATTTTGATACATTAGAATTAGAAACTTGTAGAGTGCCGCATGAAGGACAGCAGTTATATTGTCAGTGACTTGTAAATCTGCGCATTCATGGCATCATTAAGATAAACAATTCTTCAATATGAATGCTCCAAATATTGTGGCCGATACTTGATGAAAATCCATAATTGAACAAAAAACTGCCGACAATTAATTTAACAAACTTTCATATACTCATACAAATAGCGATTTGACAGTCGCTGGATTTCTAAAAGGAAATCACTGAAACCTTTTCATTTCTGAATACATATATTGGAGAAGTAGCAATTGAAAATAATTACTGGACGTATGAACATCATAATTTGATGCGAGAATGATAACCTGAATGATCATAACCGAATTATCGATTGAAAACAAATTGACGTCTATTCGTCAATCAATGTTTGATTCTCCGATCAAGCTTTATGAAACCCTAGAAATGTCCTAATTTTAAGGACATAAATCCAGGCTTGTCATCTTCCCAAATAGTGCTCTGAACCTAATCTGGTTAGCACCAGCAAAGTAACCAACAATTTGTTCTCATTTTCTTCAGGAAAAATGTTGAAGTTGATACTCTTACAAGAATTTCTTGATAAACTTTTTAGGGTTTTCACTCCCAATCCCTGAAACAAAATCAATTAAAATTGAAATAAACGATTTGCTTCTGCGTAAATTCTTGCACTATTTGTCAGGAGCAAATCAACTAGAAAAAATTGTTGCCTGACCATGAACTGAAAATAAAGAACGTTGAAATTATAATTTTATGTTGTGACGTTTCGGAGTCTATATCAGACTCCTTCATCAGACGAAAATCAATTTTCCAAATTCTTCTGAATTGTATCTTTTGTTTGACATTAATGGTAAATACATGTATTGACAATTAATGTCGACAATTAATTTCAATCGATACCCTTACAAGAAGATCGTCTTGAAGATTTATACTAGGAGACGCTAGAGTAGTAGTAATTGGTATTGGAGCCACTAATTATTACTGAATAAACAGAAGAATGTGTCCAAATTCAATCAATTTTCCGTTTCTCTAGGTAAACAAACAATGGTATAATAACTTTATATTACAAAAATTGACAACAGTTAGCAAATCGCTTGTTTGGATTACCCAGTGAGTGATCCAAGGAAGAAGATATGCCGGAAATGACCGCCCATTTGTATCCTCGATGATTAGTTTTCAAGATATTCACAAGTAAAACAGATTGGATTCCAGAAAAGATTGTCGTTGACGTATAGTCGTAATCAAACAAGAACGTCAGTCGTCGTGATGGCAAGGAAGCATATTTAAATAATTTTTCGTTTCACAAAGGCCCTCCATTCGAAGTGGACGTGGAGCGGCATCATAAATCATCTCCAGAATGACGGTTTTGTCATGATGATAATACATAATATTATCGTACATCATGAAACTGTAACTACCAACATGCTAACGTTTATACAACAGTGGCACGGAGTTAATGCATTCACGTGTAGATATATTTTAGTACGATCAAATGCGGAGGCATACAAACAACTTTCTACCGGGGTATTATATCCAGAATATTCAAATTTTGTACACTCGAGCTCCTGTAGGCAGGCCCGCGATTGTGGTAACTCCGCGATGCGAAGTTGTCCTTCACGATATGGGCGAGTTTGAGGAAGTGGAAGAAGACAAGTCGGCTATTTTACGCACGAATTCCGTACTGATTCGCTTTCAGTTTTCTACATGAGCAAGTTCGCGAAATCCGTTTCCAGGTGGGGGTTACGTATGTGAAGTATACGAGAATATTGATTCCCAGTTATAAGAGATATATTTGGGATAGTGGATATGAATTCCCTTCTGCCAATCAATACACAGTAGATTATCATGAATGAACATCTTTCCAAATTGGACAATATAATCCCTCATGTTCAAGAGCCCACTGAAGTGATTGTCCAGTCAAAAACTGAAAGGGTAGTTTAGTTGAGAATGAAATATTCATTGAGAAACACTCATTCAATTCCAAAACAAATTTCAGCGGTAACCTAGATCAATATTAGATGAAAGAACCCAGCACTCCCTTCTTTGTCTTCTTTCCCGAAATTTAAGAGCTACACGTTAACTATGAATTCAAAATCAGAAAATAGCTTTAGTTTTCTTCATAAACTATAGGCCGAAAGGCTTCGTTTCGGATCTACATGGTGATGAAGCCTCATTGAAAAATAAAAAAACAGCGAAAAAGTTTCAATATAACTTTCAAGTCTACAAAATTTGTTCAAAATTTTATCCATTACTTCTGATGTATGCTTCTGATGCTCCGATTTTGCGAGTCAACGGTAAGGGTGGGTTCATAGAGAATACGTTCACGTATTTGCCATCTGTCCATCAGGATGGTCAATTTCTTAGATCTTATAGTTCTTAGGAGCTTTGAATAAGCGCACTTTAACAACAATCACCTTTGTGGTCACCAATATAAACTTAATCATGAGGTGTTTCAATATGATGCAACAGTTACTTCTGCCCAACTATTTAACAAGTGCAAGAAAGTGTTATTTGTGCAAGGAGTGTAACCTCGTTCACGAAATTAAACTTGATATCTGTGTAGCATTTGTTGATCATTTTCTCGATCTACAGAGACAATTAGATATATGATTTCCAGCAACATGAATTGTTTAACCACTACACGTGTTTCGCTTTCAGAGCCAATCTTCCAAACATATACAATATTACACATATGTGAATGTCTACTCTAATAGTTGTACGGCTTCTAAAAATCTATAAACCTTACTTTGTTTCATTGAAATATACAGGGTCACTCACGTGGTTTGAAGAATGATCCTTTATATAATTGCTCATTTTGATTGTCCACTCAATTTTCAACATTTTTCAGCACTACATTCATTAGTCTTCTAGAAATCGGAGTTTCAAAAGGTCGAAAACTACAACCGAAATGATTTTGTATACCCAAGTAATTTTTGGATAATTTATATCGTTTTCATGTGTTAGAAGGGGGTAATATTCTACACTTATTCTAAGATGGAGCCATTTCGTCATGATTTCCCATACGGTTTTTTTTGATGGTCATGTTGAAGAAATTGTTCAGAATTGAGTCGACAACCAGAATAAGCAATGATTTACAGAGTTTTCCATTTGGAAAAATATAATTATAATCCTTTAAACATTTGTGGGCAGCGCTGTCTTTCATTTTATTACAAATATGTTGATTTTTAACATCCTTACATTTTTTATAAAGGGTTGGTCTTTGACCCGTACAAATATTTCAACAGTAGATTCTTGAAGTCAAAAGCAACACTTTTTTCTCGCACCATTTGGCCCTGATAAAAAGATATAGCAATTTAAAGTTTTCATAATGAGCTGTGCCACCCCTGGACAAACAAAATAACCTTCTGAATAACTAGCTGAATCTGTGGCACTACAGATCTGTGTATCTTTTAAACATATTTCCTAATTTCACAGATACTTTGAGGAATACTTTCATTTTACAAAACCTTCAAATATTCATTAGATAGCGTCCAACTTAGTTTCAAGAGTTGGGTTCTTTGAATCTGTGGCACTACAGATCTGTGTATCTTTTAAACGTAGTTGTATTTAGCCAAAGTATCCAATTTTCCTAATTTCACAGATACTATGAGGAATACTTTCATTTTACAAAACGTTCAAACATTCATTAGATAGCGTCCAACTTAGTTTCAAGAGTTGGGTTCTTTAAATTTTTGGTGTTTTTATGATAGGAAATAGTAATCATGAGAAAACTGGAAGACGTGGGCGATATATTGTGTTCAAAAAGATCGCATGATCAAATAATTGAAAGACTATATTCTGAAATTCATTTCATTCTATAAAACTGATTGTGAGATAGAACTGAAAATAATATTCTTTTAATGTCCCTCATCTTTTTAACCCCGTCGATTCGGACAAAATGGTAAGAAAAAATTATTTCTTCTGACCCGAAGATTCTACTGTTGAAATATTTGTACCAGTCAAAGACTCACCCTGTATAAGACATTTTAGATATCGGCTGTATATTTGAAAATGATCGTCCATTCGAGTTATCTTTTTTAACCATGTTTATCATAGTATATTTCATTGGTAGTGCATTGGTATGCATATCCATCAATGCTATTGACAACTACGCACTTTGTGGTGGATCTATCTAATAGGCGTATTTACCATCTACCTACTTACCTGTATAATGTAATAAAAACAAAGATAGTGGTATAATGTTAAAGATTCAATGATTTTTTCATTCAATCAAAATATCTGTTAACAGAATACATCTTTATTTTCATGTGGAAAACATAGAACTCACTCAGCCAGAGAGAACTCCTCAATTTCAATTTGTCAAAGTGCCTTCCGGTCTGAAAAGCAGTATATTCCACAATTACATCAATAGACAGAAAGCTAAAACGAAAACGAAACATTTCCTCATTCGGCTTTGAATTTTTCGTTAGATTTCGACGATCCTTCTCATCGCTGCCTTCCCCTGTATGAAATTCAATACACTTTCACTTCTCCAACGGATCTCTCCCGATTTACCCTTTTCTTGTTTTATGCCGGTCCTTCAGACAGCCTTCTCGGATCTAAATCTCAGACCTTATCCCATAATTCCCGAGCAGTTTGTATTACCATAATGAATTCCGAGGACGATGACAAAACTACGGTTTCGTCCCCATCATTCTCTCGAGTATCCATTATGAAAAATGACGCTCTCCCTAGTAATCAGACTTTTTCGCTGACTAAGTCGGAAGTAACGTGAATGGGCCCACAATGGAACTGACAAACAAAAGCCCTGTATAGAGCACAAATATGACATTTACCGAGGAGGAGGAAGGAAGGGAACGCTTATTGGTGTCGCTATATCTCGGCACTACACATTTTATAATAAGCTTGCCCTCTGAAATTTGCCTCCTTGGCGTGTTTCATCCCCTTGTTCCGGGATGAGGACAAAAGTGTTCGAAATCAATTACCAAGACTTTGTCTTGCCTTCGGGGTCGACGAAAGAATGAAGAAGATTGAAAAGTTTGCGGAGATGCTTTTGTTCGAAGGACTTGACGAAAGTTTCATACGGGACATTTATGACGATAACGTTCTTTCTGACAAATAATTCGGTATGGAACGATCTGTCAGATTGCTGTTTTTGTGCGTGAATTTGGCTGGGGCAACGTTGGGGAGGATATGGAATGAAGTAGATAAAATACTCTGTCTTTTATGTGTGAAATTTTATCTTCTTGTGGGACATTAGATAGTGACTAGAAATAATTCTCTAAACAATTTACAGGGTGTATCAAAGGACACAATGATTTTGATATTAACTGCAATGGCGGTTGAATTATTACCATTTTGCTAATTTATATGAGCACTGCAATTTATTTTCTGCACGCATCCACACCATCGTAATTTCACTTGTTCTTCTTTTTTCACAGTATAAATAATCCTGAATTTATTCTGTGTTTGATAAGCTTTTATCTGAATTATACTTCATTCACTTTTATAAAAGGAGTCGGTTTTGGTTGGCCTTAAAAATTTTACACATTCACACTGTCTAGGTCGAAAATTTTTATGACGCTCATCAAAATATTTTTATGTTTTAAATCAGCATTATGTTGTCCGTTCTAGATAAATGTAGATTTTAAAAGTATTTGAAGAAATTGAAAATGAGCGGTCAGATATTCATATTTTCCGCATGAAAATGGGGTACCATAGAAGAGACACATAAAGATTTCTCGTCACAAATTGAACGAGTATAATTCAAAACTGACTTCTATTTTGCATTATCTCATGAAATGATGTACATAAAATTCATAATAGCATGTTCGAAACTGCGTATGAATATCTGTTAAAACTCACCAAATTTCATTTGCAAATCTCAAATGCTTACAGAGCAATATATACATATACATAGATTCGCCACGATATCCTATTAGAATTTTATGAAAAACTTATCACAATTTTATGCGCCAAACTCATATTTAAGAGTTTTCGACAATGAACTATCTACCTGAAATATTTGCAGACCTCTGCAACTTAGCCTTCTTATTTGCCGTTATTCAGTAAATATCTGAATGACGGCAAAAAAATGAAAAGGGGTTATCCTTTAAGGAAAATCAAAGTGGGTGCAACAACCTTCCAAGATTACTATTTCATATGTTCAGCTTAATATACAGAGAAATTTAAAAAAAACATTTAATCTTCGGAAGGGTATAAATTTTCCGGGGGGAGGTTTTTCAAAACATTTCATATCAAATACTCACCTTAATTTTCACTACAAAAAACCCCTTAAATTTTTTCGGTGTTATTCAGATACACCCTTTATAGCTGATTTGATGGCAACTTCAACAGTCATATGCCATACCTTGGGTGAAAACGCAACGATTTATAAGTTATTTTGATTCTTTCGAAAGAAGAGTAAAAACGAGAGGTAACACTTTATGGAATATATCTGCCTGCCATTATAGAATTATCAAGGAAAAACTAGAAATAATCGAAAACAGCTTTTTCGAACTGCTTCTTCAATCTGTCAATTCCGGAAACTGAAATTCAATGTTCCAGTGAATAATTTTGACATTTCATGACATGTTGATGCATTCCAATGGATTTATTAGATATAATTCATGAAATGTCAAAATTATGGATCTGAGCATGAAATTTCAGTTATTTTCTGTGGTTTCCGGTCACAGACTAATCAACCAGTTCGAAATGGCTGTTTTCTCTTATTTGCAGTTTATCCTTGATGACCTTAATAGGGTATATTTAGATAACCCATGTTGATTTCACGTATAATAGACTGAAACAATAGAAAATATAGGTTGTGATTTGAAAATTCTGAGTTTTGATCAGTTCGATATGGGGTCAAATTGATGATCTTCTCATAAACACGTTGTATATTTGGAAATCACAAAAATTTCTTTGAAAAAATCTTCTATATATTACTTGATTTGCACTTGATTTTGATAGAGGATACTATCAAACCCAGACAAATCACAGCTTATCATATTCAACTCTAACATCATCGTTGTATTAAAATTGACAACAACACAATAAGCCTACAAGTTTCTGCAAATATCTGGGAATAGACATAGACAATAAGCTCAGCTTTAAAAAACACATAAAAACCCAAAAAACAGAAGCGATAACAAAAGTCTGACTGTTTAGATCACTCACATATAAAAACTTGGGCATCATTGTTGAGTTGGCAGTTTAATTTATAATATGCAGGCCCTTTCTGGAATAGGGACACATAATTTTTTTAATTCTTCTAAATCAACACTCAGTATATTAGAAGTTGCAGAAAACACAAGTTTTAGAAAAATTACCAAAATAATCTCCCCAACAACCCGTTGCACCACCCTCCAAACAATCTCTCATACGAATCAACAGAAGTAGAGCCAATTATTATCGAGACTACAGGAACAGGACAAAAAATTCATCAAGAAACATACAAATAAGACTATTATGGAACCATTAATACACCATTATAATATAGAAGCACACCTAAGGCCATAATACCAGCGCTACCAATTTCTGACCATCTATCAACTTCTACATAAACTTTCCTTTTTTCAAATAAAATAACTAATATGTATTGTAATCATATTGTGAATGTAACTAGCAAGACATCAGTCGATAGCCATTCGATCAATGTTAATGAAGTTTCTCTCTCTCTCTCTCTCTCACTTTGCACTTTTTCAGAGGTCATTTTAGAGGGAAGTGCTTATCATTTCTTGCTTGTGAGTAATGTGTTACTGCTCACATCACATTTCCGATACTTTATATTAGAAAAAATGTCTATCTTTCTAACTACACATGGAACATTCGATATGAGTGCGAATACGTATGCATGCGTATAAAAATACATGCGAATGCATGCGTATGAAAATCATCGTACCCACGAGCGCGTCTTAATGAATCCTCTCTCATCCTTTGTTTCAGACGTTTCAGACGGAAGTTTCTTGAGTACATAATGAATCGGGAATTTCACATCGAGACAATTCGGCCGGCGCAACATTCCGATTTTCATAACTCCTGGAAATTGGTTCCAATATCTCCGAATCCTGCAGCAGGACCCGGGAAATCGGACCCTTTTATTTCACGGTGGCGCCAGTGTGTTTCCCCTATCCCCATTTCCGTGTCACCCTAGGCCTACATCCTATTTTATAAACCCGACAAGACTGCAATCTGAACTCGGATAACGATCCATATTTTGCCCTTTTTATATAACGGGCGCTATTTTAGAACGTAGCGAACGCCCCAGTCGTCAGCTATTGTATCCATTCCCAGCAGGAACGAACGCCCGAAAAAATTCCGTTTGCAGCCTTATATTCCGAATTATTCTATTATGTGCAGGACATTCGGGTTTATGACCCATAAGAGTCTTATGGGGTCCTACGCCTAGTTATCCATGGTAAAATTTCCGCGGGCGGAGTCATATATTTCTCGAGGCTAATCGTTGAGTTTTCTTCACTTCCTCTTCTTGAAAGCGGAGATGCACACTGGGAATTTTTTATGGAATGGGCTATTTACCTAAATTTCGAAATATATGTCATTAAAATCCTTATAACTCAAATATACCGTAGATTCGGGTGACTTGGGACGATTGTTGAATTAAACTTCTCATATTTTCAAAACGGTGACCTATTTTTATCTGAAAAAAAAGGTTCGAATATGCTTAATAACTCGGACTATTGATTAGGATATATATCATGCTTCACAATTCGGATATAAATTTTGGAAAAAACAAAATATACTTGTCCCAAGTTACCCACCGATTTGGGAGACAAAGGTTAAAATCTATTGATTTCTGGACTCTCAAATGAAATAGGTGACTTGTGATGGTGTATATTGTTCAAAAATTAGAATTTGTGATTATAAAGTGAAAATCCGGTGAGGAAATTAAATGATAAACCCCTATTACAGCGAAAGTAAATATATTGCAACTCAAATGTAAAAAAACTAAACAGAACAAGGAAACTTTGTTTTCTTTCATTCTTTGGTGATTTCTTTGTGGAAGTAATCTTAATAATAATATCCTGCGAAAAATTGCCATATTTCCTGCTGCCAATGCGCTATTTGTATCTATTCGGCATTGTCTCAAGCCACCCTATGAAACAACAAAATAAATGAATGAGATCCGTGTTGCCGTTTGATCTGTAAACAACCTTGTTTCATGACATATCTAATATCCGACGTATCCAGAAAAAAAAATTACACATGCACAAAGTGAAACACATGTACAGGACACTAGAATGTAAAATCGCAATAAAAAAACGCTCTTTTACTCTCCTGAATTCATTAATTTTTCTAGTCACGGCAAACTCAACAGGAATTAATTGTTAAACTAACTGAAAAGACGCTATACAATCTTATGAGTTTGTCCCTTCACTCATAAATGGTAAAAAGGAAATAAATCTGCAAGGGGTAATTGCCTCAAGTTACAGGACTGTCTAAAGTCACCATCGGTATCAACCGATAGATACCGGTATCGAAATATATATTTTTCGAATTTTAATGTACCTACATATTGCATTTCATCTGTATTCACTTTGGAAAATTTTGATTTCCGAAGCGTTCTCTTACGAACATTCTACGTCATTTTAATAATCCGGCAACGCCTCTCGAGTCAATAATGGTCGTGAAAGTTTTCTGATCACCACAGACTTAATGAATATCACATTTGACAAGAAAAACAAACGCTGTTATGAAATGTTATCGGTTTTAGGAGGGTATAGACACAGATTACGGAAACATTTTTTTGTAATCTGTGGATATAGAATTCTATATCTGCTTGATCGGTTCCACTGTTGTCCAATTAACAAAAATTACTAGACTTAAATGAAGGCTTTTTACGTCACAAGGTTTTACATATTCGAATGTTCGAAGGGTGTATTTCAGAAATTTGTGAATTTTGAAGCGAATCTCTTACGTGATGAATAACTAATGAAAAAGGGTTTCCATGAATAAACTTGAATTCGATTTTCGAGTTTTGCCCATTGGTCAAGGCAACCATGACTGAAAAAACTCCGATTTCGATGCGCAGGTTGACTATGTCTTCTAGCGTTTCCTTTCTATTTTTTCACATTAACAACAAATGTCTAAAGGCGTTGCAATTGAAATTGTCACGAAGACTCTGTGGTTTCCTCATAAATATCTGTTTTTCACGGTGATGTTTCATTACCATGTCAGCATTGTCAGCACGCACTTGATGAATTATTAAGATGCACTCAACTCGGCTTGAAATTATTAATCCACTCGATTACTCTGGAGTAGACGCAAAAATTGCTTGTTAAACTGCCATGCTCCGCTGTTTCCGTTTCTCTATGCTATTAAACAAGGAGGCAAAAACAGAATTCTCCAATTTTGTTTGAGGAGCGTGATTTCTGACCAATGACCAATAGGGCAGTGGGTAAAAGAGACTATATGAGGAGCTCAAATATATCCTTTGCCTTCTAGTTTCTTCGATACTGGGTGTTTCCTGAAAATCATTAAGTATTGGAAGCCCTCTAATCTCTGAATTGTTTGATCAATTTTGATGATGTTTTGAAAGTTCATTAGATTTATTAGAATCATACTAAATCATCAAGTTTTCAAGTTTTGGTACCAGAACATCATTTTGTTGGTACATGTACCTAAGTTTCAGTCAATTCGATAGGCACATTATTTTTGTATGGAATACAGCCTGTGAAACAAAATATTCCGATTTTTCCATGAAAAAACGAAATAATGGACTGATTGCGATAATATTTAAAACTATGCTTATGAAAAAGGTGCTAAAAATATAATTTCTATAGAGAGCTGTTTCTGAGCCTTTGTTTGGATGATCATATATCAAAAATATCACTCTGTATTAGATGAACGTATATGCTACGATTATCAGTTTCAACTCAGAGCTGTATGTACCTTCTAATAATTCTCATTATTAATCATCTTTTTTTTTGTGTGAGCAATTCAATTCACATTCATATTCGATTGAAAATATTAATTTATCGAAATTCGAGCAATTTCTCAAACATTTTCGTGTTTCGCTATCACTAAAAAAATTGTGATAATCAAATACAACATTCTCGACTGAATTTTTCTCCTCTTGGTCAATACGGTGATCAGAAAAAGGTGAATCACATAAAGAGCTATATTTTTGTATAAATGATCATAGTAAAAAAATCTCAGACGACTATTTTGAGATAAAAGGTATATTTTGATTTTTCTTGAGAAAAATCGGTAAATTTTCATTTTCCAACTCTATATAAAAAATGTGTTCCATTCGAATTGATTTATGATTTCCATAGCACTTTTCTTCTCTTCATAGAAGTGTCATTACAGGTTTTTTTAACCAGACGTGAGAATGTATGATGTAGTTTGTCACTCGTTTTAATATAGTCAGTAAGAAGTCAAAATATCATAAAAACCGATTCAATAGTTCAAAAGTTAGGGGCTTCGAATATTTGATTTTTAGGAAGAAATTTTTTTGCTCCTCTATCCTTATCTGAGTTTTTTGTCTATTTCTCATCCTCATATTTCCAAAACTATTATCGGTTTTCCACAAAATATTGCCGAACACATAAATCCAATGAAATGGACATTTTTTTTAGCAAGCTGAAATTTTCAAAATAGATCAGTAAGATTCTGAGGATGAGTTTCGTGCAGAAAATACGGGTTTTTCGTTTTGTTACAAAAATGGCATAGGTTGATTCTTTCAAATGGAACATTTAATCTCATTCAGCTGATGTTTCTCTGCAAAAATTCCATCGTTTCGGGAATTACTTTCACTTTAATTTCTTGAGATTCTGAAATCATTGAAAACTGGACTAAACGAGATTGTCTCATTCATACAAGTACCTGATTGTGTTTGTGAGATGAACTTAACATTGAAACATGCCACATAGTTAGTTGCGTATTTAGATTTATATATATATATATCCGGGTTCATAGCGTCCTACGCCTTCCGGTTCCTAATCTCCAAGCCTTTCTATCTTGCCAGTCCCCTGGATGTAGATTTCTTTCGGACATAGCCTTTTCTATTCCCTCAAACCACGTTTTTTTGGGCCTTCCTCTCTTTCTTCTTTCTGGTGTATTTAGATTTGCTCTGAAAATATCAGCGTCTTCCATTTGAAGAAATTAACTTTTTGCCCTGTTTTTATCGAGTCAAAAGACGAGAGATTTTGAAACACCCTGTATATCACAAACCAAGTTTTTCCAAAATTTAAGCTTCCTAAAATATGAAATGTCTTTTCTATTTCTATTTCATTGGATCCACGTTTTGGCAATTTTTTGTGGAAATCTGTTAATACTCGCTTCTCCGAAAATATCAGGAATAGGGATAAGGAAGTCCGATAGATCAGAAACATAAACTCTTGTAGCCTAATTTTCAGAAATTCAAAGCAATCCTAGAGTCCTATAATTCGTACCCCGGAAACGTCTTATAGGCCACCCACATTGGGACACCCTGTACATTGATTGACATAGCCATTGTGAATATGGACATCTCTCCTATACGACTAAATTACATGTTTTCCATCATCGATCAGGTGTTTTCTATCGTAACAGCTTCCATGAGGAACCCATATGAATGGGTGATGGTAAAAAACGAACCGTCATGCCTCTGTGAAAATCGAGTTACCCAGTTTCTTTAGTTGAATTATGGATTCCATTTTCAAGTGTCAGCCAGATCAATATCTTTCCGCGTTTCCAAGAATCCCAGGTTCGAAAGAAAAAGGACCTGCATTTCCGCTAAAATCCATATTTCAACCTGTACGAACTGTGTGAAATAAAGCCAAGCCCAAGGCCGACAGAACGAATTTTACTCCTGACCATTATCTCATTCGTATCACGTTTCAGATTGGGGTCGCTTGCATCGAGTCGGGCGTGTTTTTCACAAGGAGCCATAGCACGGTACACATTTACTACTTTTAGTTGTGTCACGGTGAAACGGTGACAGTAACCCGAAATTGCACCTGCAAAAATTGGATTTACTGCCATCCTTCGGTTGTACACCGAAAACACTTCGTTTTCACGCTCCGAGGACCATCCCCTGTCACCCACTAAATCCGGACAACGGGCTTGATTGTTTGTCAATTCGGCGCATTCAGGTTCCCGGTTGGTCTGGTGAAGGGTGACTAAACAGGTATTCGTATAGATTTTTTTCGTTCGGCGAATTTTCGGGAGCTCTCGAGAGAAATTCATCGCCTAGTACAAATTCGATATGAAACGATTTTAGTTAGCCATTTGATTGATTAAGATTTCATGAGAAATTAAAAGAATAAATATTTTTATGTCAAATAAGAGAGTACACGTTTACTAAAGCAGACCTTCGAGGGTTAACTAAGACGAGAGACTGTCAAACAGTGTCATGGCTTACTACTGATATTAGAGAAGTTCACATCGTGTTCTGAAGGAAATCAACTGAATCCGAGAGAACATGAGGATTCATTCGTCTGAAACTCGATAGCAGTAATTATATACTATAATATATACGTAAGTGAGAGGTCCACAACAGAGTTGACTTGAGAAATGAAGCAAACTGATTCAAGCCAATGTGATGAGCTTTCATTATAAATGAGAAATACATGAGGAAGTTCATTGCTGGTACAACATACCCATTTCCATATGAGAAAATCTAGAGAGATCTGAACCTATATGTAAATTCTATAATAAATAACATATTCCTGAGGACACACATAAATGAGTTGACTCGAGTGAACCTATCAATTGAGCAGTACTAGTAAGAATTATAAATCTGAGATTCCTAATAATCTTTCACCTGGACACATTTCATACAGAATGAAAGCATAAAAATAATGGAGTACTTAATAATTTGGAGAAGACTGAGAGTACTCTACCTTTTGCGTAGAATTAGTTAGCACCAGAATCAAACGAGAAGACTTTGAAGAGAATTACTTAAATGTGATGAACTGATAGAGAAAATGCAATATTCAAGTTGAACACGAGAGAAGTGAATTCAACAGCGTGAACAAAGAGAAGTGATTCGCTTCGGCGGAACCGGAAAGTTCTGACAGCTCCGGAGTGGGGCTTCTGCGTCGGTCAATTGACTGTTTTCGAAGTATGGACCATAGAATTTGCTTATAGTAATTCGTTGACGTTTGGAACTATTCAGGAGCGCATGCAATAACCAGGTAGGAGGGGGCATCGCTCAATTTTCAACATAGAGGTTTAACTCTGGACGATTAATATAATTTAATATATTATTTTACCTTGATGAAATTAAGTAGTGCTTTTTCAAACGATTTCACCCATATCAGAAAAATTTTGCTGATAAATGTTATTTCTTCTCAATGAATTATTGATAATATGAGATCATGGTATACAGTGGCCTGTATCTTTTTCCTCAGCAATATTTCAGTTAGAAATATTTGGTCATATTTTGGTCTAAAGAACAATCCTTACCTTCCACTTGTTTATTTTATGTTTCATCTTCTATAAAGGGTTGGCTTAGCTATTACTCATACAAAGAATTGATTTAGAATATGTTGTTAGATATTCGACTTTTTCCTAAAATTTTGACAGCTGTCTAAAAGATCACTAAAATAGCTGATACTAGTTTTCTAATGAATGTAGCAAAATAAAATTCTGCCCAGCTCTTGTCCATATATTGGATCATACGTTACATCTCTATTTTTAGCAATCTGATATACAGGGTTGAAGTTAAAAATTCTCAAGTTCAATCAAAAGGTAAATTTATTTCTTGTTCATCATATAGAGCAGGTTAAAAGGAGCAAAAAATGTATTTGAATTTTTTTGCATTTTCCCGTAGGAACCAACGATATTTTATTAATTGAGCTGATAAAATATGGTAACAATGGAAATTTGCACTTATCTAATTGTGTATTTTTTAGTTTTTTTTGTGTTGTCAGACAACTACTTGATTTTTTTGAAAAAATGTATGTTAGTTGAGTCTTCCTTTAAAATTGAAATAATTTCATTGGGAGCGACTACTGATTATGAGTAAAAGAGTTCTTGTCTTTCATCAGTCAGTCTAGTTGAATAAATTTATCAAAAAAATTAAAGCCAACTATATGAAAGCAAGACTAATTAATAATAATTATCGTTGGTTCTTATGGGAAAATGCACTTTTTCGAAACGAAATGTTTCATTCTGAAACTTTTCAATTTACAGGAAAAGTTTTTTACTCATTTCAACCGGATCTAGGTACATGAAAAATAAGAAAAAAAATTAGGTGGCTATTTGAAAAAATTAAGTTTTGATTGAACTTCTATTTTAATTTTTATCTTTAATTTTCGAAGACCCTGTATATCAGATTGCTACAAATAGAGATGTAACGTACGATCAAATATTTTGACAAGAGCTGGGCAAAATTTGGTTTTGATACATTCATTAGAAACCTAGTATCATCTATTTTAGTGAGCACCTACAGCTGTCAAAATTTTAGGATGAAGTCGAATATCTCAGAATCGGTGCTATATAGGACCATGATTGTCAAGCCAAAGTTACTTTAAAATTTGATAAGGAATAAAAGAATGCAATAATATACAGGATTTTCCATTTAAATTATGAAAGTTGATACCAACAAGGAAAAAACAGAGCACCCTGTATTAAGGTGGGTTATGAAAAATAAAAGTTCAATCAATTACAGACAAGTGTTGTTTTTAACTTTTTTGCTAGCTCCTTTAGTTTCCACAATAAGGTATAGGGACACCTTAACTCGGACACCCTGTACTTATTTATAAAGGACCTGTATTTTTAATTGAGCATATCGAGGACGAAAAACTAGAAATTTCCCATCGCTTCTGTCACCTGTCAAGATTTCACTATCAGCACTCTCCGCTGACAGCGAACGGCAGGAAAATCGCCTTTTAAATAACCTCCACCCCATCCATGCCTTTCAAAAATTCACTGCCACTCCAGATCGTCCTGCTTCCTTTATCTACAAATAGTCATTTCCCCCTGCGAGAGGAACGGTTTCGCATTATCGCATCAATCACCTCCGAGATGGCGTTGGAACTATCTTGAAACACGCCAGAACAGGCCGGCGAAGTACATAACTCGGCTATTAAACGCACTTGTCTCGCGAACAGGGAACAACTCGAGGAAGATCCACAAATCTCCGAAGCATTCGCCGGTAATCCCATGAAGATATAAGTGAAATATAAATACGCCTACTGGGCCTCCGAGTCCTAATTCTCGATCCGGGGGAAAGGTGATCGATAAGGAGAACATGGGGATGAGGGAATATTGCGAGATTATCGGATGGTTCTCAGCTGGGGGGTCACTGAACTCGAATATTCAAAAGGTTGAATGAATCGTTATTAATTCCTGTTCAAGTTCAAGGTATCCTTGTTGCTGTATACTGTATACAGGGAGAGTCTTTGACTAGTATAAATATTTCAACAGTAGATTCTTGAGGTCAAAATAAACACTATTTCTATACCATTTTTTCAGATTCAGCCCTGTTGAAGAAAGAAGCCAATTTGAGTTTTCATAATGAGCTGTGCCACCCTGAAAAACCAAACTTCAGAATAACTAGCTAAATCTGTGACACTACACATCTGTGGATCTTTTGAACAGAGTTGTATTCAGCCAAAGTACCTACCCAATTTTTCGAATTTCACGGATACTTTTTAATTTTTTAACATCAAATTACTCGAAAACGGATCATTATATGATTACTTTTATTTTACAATTCGTTCAAATATTCATTAGATTGCGTCCAACTTAGTTTCAAGAGTTGCGTTCTTTGAATCTTAACCTTTTTCCATTATGTAGTGTTGTAATACTGTTTTATGTTAAGACATAAAATATACAGGGTTTTCATTAGAAAATCATCGAGTTGGACAAATTTTACTCACCAAAACTGAAGATTTTCTAATTACAATCTATATCTTCAATTATTTAAGTCCATGCTACATAGAAAAAGAAGAAGAGTCAACTAAATGAACCCTATACAAAAAACGGAAATATTCAGAGTTATCGAAGGAAAACTTGTAATACGGGAAAAGCCATTTCAAACTGCTTGGTTTTTCCACGACTACCGAAAAAAATAGAAAAAAACTAAAATTCGATTTCACAATGAATAATTTTAATAGCTGATGAATTCTTCACAATCTCAACAAACAATACATTCGATACGAGTCACTAAATGTCAAAATTATTTATCGGAACATCAAATTCTAGACTTTTCCTTGGTTTTTGGAAGTTCAAATTGGCTCATATTCCTTATATCCGGTTTTTTTAAATTCGCAACTCTTGCCTTCTTTTCTCGATAGATTACTATTCTCAACTTTCAAAGACTGGAAGTAAAGCTTTAACAAAATCCTACTGGGGAGTACAAAAGCGTAAAATTCCTCCTAAGGCATTATTCAATTCGGATTGTAACTGCTCAATAGACCAGAGTATTCGGCTGAACAGTAGTTTCTATATGGAATTCATAGCACTTTCTTACTTCTCACAAACGAACTTAAGGGTATAGTACGATGTAACGGTCCATAATGCTCGTAATGCGCATTCGCCAATTTGCAACAAGAAAATGTTTCAATATCATTTTTGTAAATTTTTAGTTTGATCAAGTATGAGGCGGTGGGAAATCCAAATTTCCTTGTTATCTCCTAAAAATGTTCCAGCTACAAAGACAGTGGGTGTAGCTAATCAGCCAATGATCGTAAGTTGAATAGTGAGTAGCAAAAGCACAGAAAACAAGTATTTGTTATTTTTCGTATCGATTTTTATCAGAAAAGTTTGGTTGTATCACTCCACGTTCCAATTCTATTCCTGACGATGGGAATTTGAATTCCTGACTTTGTCTCTCTTCCATCCAGATAAATCTCATCGAATAATTGTATAATGGAGGTGTTTTTAATGTGAGAACGGTAGTCGGAAGAAGTCAAATACACCAATATCATCTAAATTTTAATCACTTATTCACATTTTTCAATATATTCAAAATATCATTTTTCGTCCTTTTTTTCTGAAAACTTATGATGGGAAGAAAGACTTCATTTTCATGTTTTGCTGAATGGGACGTATTATTTTCAAAATTTCTCAACAGTTCGTCTGAAAAAGGACACAGTAAAGCGGAAATATAAGGATTAAAGAAACGTGTTCATCGTAAAGCAAGTTTCCATTGGGCTCAATCGTGTTTTTATCCATTTATTTCAGAAATGCCTATTTTAATGAATTGCTCTTCAGTTTGTTTTCCGTTTTTTACGCAATTTACGAATTCTCATTATGCCAAGACAAGTTTTCTCCTGTCACGATGACAACATGGTCCTTTGTATGTTTGATGCTGATCGGACACTCGTGAAGGCATTTAGTATATTCAGCTTGAGGCGACGTGTGATTTCACGTTTACTCTCACGGTACTCTGCCTCTGGAATACCCAGAAGCTTTAGACCATTTGATACAACGCAACGCCAGTATCGATATGGAGACGGTTGTCCCAAATAATTATACTTAATCGCGAATTACGATACGTAGACTTTCCTGACTGGTCCAGTGAGAGCGTTTTTCTGATAGTGGACAAATACGCTTTTGTAAAGGTCCACTCACATTCAAAAACCGCCGCCCTGTTTCAGAAGTCCATCCTTTTCGAAGAGATCCAATTTTGGTTTGGCTTCTTCTTCTTCATCTACGTGCGGTGCCCCACTGAGCTAAGCTGAGGCCTCGTGACCCATTGTTCGTCCGTTTTTAGTTGGAGAGACTCAAACTCTGTGACATGCTGACAAAAACGCCACAAGTCGACAGAGAGGAGTCCCTCTCACCATAGGAGTTATGGGTGTTGTGTTTCCTCTAGGTGTGTCATCCTTAAGTCTTCAAGGTTGCTGCAGAAGAACAGAATGTGTTCAACGGTGGCCAGATGTTGCTCCAGTCACTAGACCCAGTTGTTTCCTTCCTAGAGCTCAGAGATTTTTTACCTTGGTTTGGCTTATAATTCGTTTCGATGGCACGATTAATTAATTAGTACTTCCAAGAACTCTTAGACGCATATGGAGAATGTTGTAGAGAGTGTAGTCCTACAATTTCACGCAGCTTCTGGCGAAAATTTCGTTTTTTCTGGATGAAAATGCTCTGCCTCATAGATGCCACCAGGTCTGCTGGAGAAAACAAGACATATCTATATCTAGCCATATATCTAAGATCTCCTGATCTCAATCCAATCGGGCACGCTTGGGAACAATTATGAAGAGCTCTTGATGGCCACAGAGCATTTCCCGAAACGCTTCAATTTGTACGTGATCTTCTGTCACAATTTTGGCAACAAATTGAGCAGAATATTGTCAATAACTTGAAAAACAGATTCGATATACACTGAGTTCTATACTCCATTCACTTTTATTTTAGCAGTCGGTTGGCCATGGAAATTTGACACATTTCACTCTATATAGTACGAAAATGTGGGGTTATGACGCTTGTCAAAACATTTTTGGGTTTTAAATCAACGCTATGTTGCTCGTTCTACGTAAAAGTTTCTGTTATTACGTATTTTATCAATATGTCGAATCTCTACGGAAAATATGTGACGAATATAATTGAAGTTTATACAAACTGATTGAAGGCCTACCACATCCAATTATTTGCATGGAAAATATAATAGATCAGTATAATATCATAATATGCACTAGCTTGAGGAGAGTTAATGTTCGTTATCTTCTTTGGGTAAAGTTTGAATACGTTACATCAGTTGTAGATTTCAAAAATATTAACCCGAAGATGAAATGCATATGTTGCAGTGGTTGGGGTTGGGTATCTCCCGAAGGAATTAACAGATGATTACAAGAATGTTAAATTCTTCAACAAAAATCATCTTGCATCAATATAAGTAGAAGGAATTAAAGGAAGTTTCAATCAAGATGAACATCTTCGAACAAAAATTTCATCTGAATAAACAATTAACGGGTCAACTGGCCCGTATTTATTTCTGTTCATCTTAATGCATTGATATAGTAATAATAATTAGGTATTTATTGGTACCTTAAGACATTTACAATATATAGGACAAGTCAAATGAAAAATAGAAAAATCAATTTCTTATTCGGGAACTCATTCTACGATGACATTAATCGAAATTCCTGTAGTAAACTTTTCGCATTAGTTCACTCAAACATAAAATTCTCAAATGCCACCACTTTTTTGGGTATCCCAATAGAAATAAATTCTTTGTCATCCTCTTCATTCACAATCTTTCTGATTGTGGGAATATTCAGCTGAAATATAAGTCATTTAGTTTCAGATGAAACATTGTATAAATTCTCTTACATTGAATATGTTCGCTACCGTCTGACGTATTGTGGATTTTAGAATATCAGGGTATAACTATTTTATGAGCGGACCTGACTTCCAAATAGCACTTCCTGAAACCCTGTCTCGTTTTTCAATATAAGTTGTGGCAACGGCGTTGTGACATTAACGACATTTCATGAGTGCCAACCTTACTCCGTTCCAGTTACAAAAACTTGAGAAAATTATTTCATGGTCAACCGACTGCTAAAATAAATGTGAATGCAGAATAGCTTCTAGCTCAGAATATAAGCCATCGAAATTCCATGGCCTACTCGACGTCTTTTACAGATTTGCAGATCGGCATCTGTTTCAGAACGAATTGTTGACCCCCGTGTCGTCGCCCTTAATTTTCCCCATCCGAATTCGAACCTCGGCGATACCACGGATATCTGAACCCAGGCCAGGCCCGAGACACGGAAGTAAGAAAGGAGGAAGCGGAGGGGCCGCGGATTCACGGACGCCCGCGTTTTCGCGTTCCCGGTCCGTCGAGGCGCCATCGCCGAACGGCGATCGTCGTAGCCATGGCGACAAATGGAGGGCCTCAGGTCGGTACGCACCGAAGTCAGTCAGTTCCCGCCATTCCGCGATACGACGCGCATCAGCCTGGTCACGTGTTGCGTGTTGCGACGAATCCTGCCAGAATCCTGCTGCGAGTGAATTTGCTCCTGCCACCCGGGCGAAGTAGGCTGCTGTAGTACGTCGTGTGCACCCGCTTTAAACCTAAGTGCAAGTAGCGGACACCCTTGTCGATTCGGTATCTCCTGTCGTTCGTCTATCGCTTTTACCTCAAACATCGCAAAAGTAAGTTGCGTTTTCCAGTTACATATTCTATCAGTTTTTACAGTGAATTCATGTGCTGAGTGCTGAACGGCGAAGATTTATCGAATGCAAGTACAGTAGCGAAGTTCGTATTGTTAGGTAGTTGCTACTAGATCTTCGGGTATTGTAGAAGGGATAACTGAAATTATTAGATAATTAACTGATCGAATTCGCTGAGAAAACTCGTAGTTTGTTTCCCACTTTTATACAAACTCTGTGTCATTTTCACCATTCATATTCGAGAAAATAATTGTTTTATTCGAGAATATATGCCACAAAAATGGGTGACTTATCCTCGGCTGTTTTTTGGATAAAGATGATATTTTTTCCTTAGCTCTTCTCAAAAGATTGGGTGGAAATGAAACTTATTTGAATAATTAGTTTAATCTCGTTCATAATCGTGAAATGAAAAAAATTATCCTCATTCTATAGTGGAGTTTCCAGGATACGATGAAAAATGATTTGCAAACAGGAATATTACAAAAAATCTCGAAAAAATAGAGAATTCGCTACAAGATAATTCAGTAGAGTAACACGAAATCATGATATTTCATTTGAATCGATCTTTGTCTTTATCAAACGCTAACCTGAAAAATCATCGGAAAAATCTTTGTCCTACGGGGTATAAATTGAAAAACTCTCCAAACCATTTGGAACTTCACCAGTTCTTCGGAAAAACGAGTTTATGATACGTTTTTCTACCTCAATCTTCTCCAATCTATTTTTCGCCTTTTCAAAATTTAATTTTTCATTCATTAATCAGCAAATTTTTGAAGTTTGAAATTCTGAATCTATGAGACACTTCTTGTTTGGACTTAATGTTGTGGTCTTTGAACTCGACTCCCGAATCTTGTTCCGCTCGTTGGATTCCTTGCCCCCTCATCTGTAAATCGTTTCGAGTGTTGACAGCGTGAAACTGGCATGTATTACAGCTTCTTTTACCTCGCGTGGTGAAATCCCATCGAAAAAATGCACGTTTTCGATTTACGGTTCCACAAATATCTGAGTTGGTCGTAAACTCCTATCTTACCTCCGGTACGGAAAACTTACTGCGGTGTGCATCCCTTTCACGTTGATATGGATAATAGCATCGTTAAATTCTGATTTATGTCTGTAATATGCTTACAACGAATGAATTCAGCGGAATTGAACTCCCAAACGTCACGAGAACAACTCGTTAACCGGTTCTTGTTATCATAGTTCGAATTTGTCTTTCGCGTTTCCGAAGTCTGTCTAGGTTTTCGATGCAGTATGCGTAGAGCGAGGCGTAGAGTGAGTCATAATCTTTCAGATTAACTCGTATAGAGTCAAAGCTTCCACATGTCTTTTTATCTATAGATCATATAGAGGTTTTATTCTTTATTGTATTCTTGACTCGTGAAAATGATTTCTATGATAGACTGCGTCGCTTAAATTGTGGAACGATTTTTTATTACATTAATAATTTTCCCATAACGTATTACAAGACGAAATAATTTAGAGGTGTTATGTCTCGGGACATAGGTGAAAAATTCTTTGGAGAAGATTCTTGGAACTGTTTTGGACGAATACAAGGCTTTATTGAAAAATTCTTAGCCCATTATAAAAGGAGTTTTCTCGGGAGGTTTTCTCTGCTTTCTTTTACCTAACAAGATTTTTCATCTGAAGTCTTTCATAACTTTTGTTCAATTGGCGCTACACATATCACAATGGCAGCAATTTTTTTTTCTGGGTCCAAGATGTACTACTTTTGTGCATTTTTTCCTTCTTGGATTTCTACTCAAAATATTTTCAATATCAATCAATATCATACTTGATACAACGGCAAAAATACAGTACCTGAGTGGAAGATATAGGCATGTATAGTTAGAGAAACATAATCTCGAACAAGGTGCAATTTTCGAAACTTTTTAGTAAATATTGGATGTTTAAGCCCAATATAATAATTTAACGAGGGAATAAAACTAAATTTGAGGGATAACTTATCAATATAATATTTTAGTTGGGGAGATCAAGAGGGAAATTCAGGATTTCCTCGAGAGTGTCAGATTAATGTAAGGGGATATACCTTGGACCCTATAGAGTACTTATACCAAAAATTAGACCTGTATATAGGGGGAATTGTGCAGGATGAAATTGTCACAATAGTAAAAAATAAAAACGATTATTGTACATACTCGAGAGTGTCAGACTCATATAATAATAATAATAGTAATAATATATATGGTTAATTACATGTTAAAAGGTATATGTATTTACATATTTTGTTAATCTGACAATTTAAGCGTGGAGAAAATGTGTAGGAGGTCGCCAAACTTGCAAAAAAAAGTCAGTCACGCGTACATTCTCGAGCGTGGTTGTTTTTTTCTTATTTTGAAGCTTATGATTCAAGTATAACGTAAAAAATTAAATCTGACAGTTTCAGCAAGATGAAACCATAAAAATTGGCCATAAATGTCACAAAAATCAGTTTTTTTTGAATTATCTCCTCTCCTAGGCTTCAAATTGTTTTCGCATTCATTATAAAAGTTGTAGAGCATGTAATTTTAAACATATTTTGTCCGAAGCAATTTTTTTTACGTAACGTTTTTGAGATATATGGCGATGAATGTACATTAGACAGGCTTTCTACTTCTACCTTGGCCCTCGCCTTGGCCTTTCGCATGTGTGGCTGAGCTCACCCGCACTTATCGCCCTCTAACTCGAAAACGGTTAAAAGTACGCAAAATTGCTTCGGACAAAACTTGTATAGAATTTCATGATCTACAACTTTCATGATGAATACAGAAACGAATAGAGGTATAGAAAGGGAGATATTTAAAAAAAAGCGTTGTTATCATCATCCTCGTCATCCTCGAACTGTCTGATTAAGAAAACCCCCCTGATTAGTATCAGATTAATGGGTCAACACGTCTGCAACACCGTGATTAACCAAATGTATGAAAATCTTACATGCTTGAGAAAGTACAAGTAATGATTTTTTTGCATTTTCAAAGGACCGCTGCGACCTTGCGTCACATCCGAATTGTCAGTCTCTCAAGAAGTAGCTACCTTCAGAACCATTAAACATATCCTCCAAAAATCTGACAAGATCGAAAACATTTTTTTTACCATTTTCAACTATTTCAGATTAACATGAATTTATGATCACAGACACGTAGGGCATATAAAGTATCTCAATCTGATACACTCGAGTATGTACACCTGACGATTTTATTTTCACATCTTTAAGACCTCCAGACGCTTTCCCCTCCGCTGAAAGTGCAAACGTCATAGAACGTTTTCTTCTTTCAACTAACTAATCGTCAAAATCCACTAGGTCTTCACGACGCTTGAGCAAATCCCTATTTTGCATCGTCGGCTCGCCAACTATTCATTACAACTAAGGTTAGCTCTTCTAGATCTTTCAAAAACAAAATTATGCCTGCTCCAAATTCTTTATTTGAAATTGCGACATATGTTTCGACCCTTACAAAATTAGGGCCATCTTCAGGCATCTGCAGACAAATGTACGAAAACAGTAATAAAATAAAAGATAGCAACAGAAAAATACATGGAAAGAGAAAACAACAGTACGAAGACAAAACAGTTAATCAACATATATTGAGAGTAGAATTGTAAAAAGAACTCAAGGAAAAATAACTTACATGTTTATAATATATTCAGTGTGAAGAAAATACTCGGAAAAATACCAAAGAAAATACGTGATACTGAATTTCAATAACGATGTAGTACATATTGGTATTCATATACCTACATCCTACCGAGCTTTCTAGGACCTTTATCAAATGAAGTGTGTTGTCGCCGGTCGATTAAATAGCTGACCGGAGAATTGACCGCCCCTTTGCAAATAGGAAAAAGCATCATTTAAGACTCGTAACCATTAGAAGCTAGCCGCTACTCCGTGAAGGGCTGATGGCGGATCGATCGAAACGAAACATCCATCTGGATGTTCGAAGTTCGAACCCAAGACATACCCAATTTCCCGTGCGAACCATGCGATCCCCTTCCTCCGTTCGTGCCGGCGAATTGATTCCGAGCCCCCAGAACGACAATTCCTCCGCCCGTGCTATCCGACCAAGGAGACCGGTCGAATGAAGAAAGCGGGCATGAAATCTGTTATCATTGAATATCTCGAACTTCGAATCGCATACTCGATCTGATAACATGACTAGGGCTCGAGTTTTCCGTCCCCCGTCCCCTCTATACCCGCAACCACCCCGAATTCCACCGCGCTCAGGTGATAATTTGCATAAATCGATACCGGAGAGGGGTAAACTGCCGAAAATCAGATCGGCCCAACGCCGCTGTGGCGGTGTGCGTCAATAAACGTGGAAGATGAACATTTTGGTTTTCAATACGATTCCTATGGGGGTTGCGGAAAGCCGAGATCTTCTTGTGTATATAGCACGCATTGCGTTTCGAACAAGTTGAAAACATTCCTGAAATCTGCAACATCCAACACCATTGATGTTGAAGAATGCAGATTATCCTCAGTCATATTGAAATCTAACATCCAGAGTGTGTAGAAATTCTTCCAGCTCGGGATTTAGCTAATAGATCTTGAAGAAGAAAAATAAGGTTCTATGATGTAGATATGCACTTTCAGCGGTGGGAAAAACGTCGGGATGTTTTCAAAGGTTAAAATAAAATCGTCAGGTGTATCTAAATACTCGAGCGTGTCAGATTAAGATACTGTATATGCCCTACGTGTCTCTGATAATAAATTCATGTTAATATGACAGGTTGCGTGGTGGGGCTGGCCGTACGGAAGAGTTGAAAATGTTAGAAAAAAGTTTTGAAACATGTTAGATCTTCAGAAGATATGTTAAGATATGCACCCGAAGGAAGGTATTTCTTAAGAGACGCGACTCAAGGTCACACTCGAGCGTGTCAATTTTTCATACAAATGCTTTATCTCGGTGTTGCAGACGTATAAACACATTATTCTGACACTATTCAGAGTGTTTTTCTTAATCTGACAATCTGAAGATGATAAAAATGCATTTTTTCAAAATATCTCCCTTCCTGTACCTCTAATCGTTTCTGTATTCATTATGAAAGTTGTAGATAATAAAATTCCCTACCAGTATTGTCTAAAGCAATTTTACCTACTCTTAACCGTTTTCGAGTTAGAGGGCGATAAGGGCGAGGAGCTCAGCCACACATACGTCCAAGTCCAAGGTCAATGTAAAAACCCAGTCTAATGTACATTCATCACCATATATCACATAAACGTTCGAAGGTAGAAAAAATTGCTTCGTACAAAATTTGTAGAAAATATTATGCTCTACAATTTTTATGAAGAATGCGAAAACAATTCAAAGCCCAGGAGAGGAGATAATTGGAAAAAACTGATTTTTGCGACCTTTATAATTCTTATTATTACGGTTGCTGAAACTGTCAAATTATATTTTTTCCGTTATTTTTGAATCATTAGCTTCAAAATAAGAAGAAAGCCACCTTTATTTTTGGTTTAGCAGGGGGAAAACCTGCGAGACAGACGAACACACCCTCTCCTGAGGGAGAACAAGTGTAAGGATTCTCACTCTCCTGAGCTCGAGAACCACTTAAAACCCTAAACTGTTTCTTCATAGGTTCCAAGCATTTTGCCTACTTACCAGTTGATTCTTATGGTTTCTGAACTCTCACACGATCATACTCTTGTTGATAGTTGTATGCTGCCTATATCTTTTATAGGTTAAGCTCTTTCTTGGTTACTTTTCGAATCCTTAACTGATCTCTCGGTCTTCGGTGTTAGACCTTCTAACTTCATCTGTTGGATCGTAGTCGACTAATCTTCGTAGTTCCTCATTTGGATGTTGTTTGGCTTTGTCGAATATCCTTTCCGCCTTTCTCTTCATAAATTCTGTAACTGGTTCCCATTCCAAGTTCTTGTAGATTTGTTTGTTCCTAACAAACCAGGGTACATCCATCGCCATTATAAGGAGTTTAGTCTCAGTGGCCTGTATCCTCTTGATGTGGGTCTTGGCTGCGAAGCCCCATGCCGCCGATCCATATGTGAGTTGTGTTCGCGCGATGATTTTAATCATCGTCAACTTGATGTTATTATTCATATAACTTATTCTGCCTATGAGTCGATAAAGTCTACTCATTGCGGCTTTTGTTTCATCAACTGTACATTTGATGTGGTTTTTCCATGTTAGTCCTCTGTCAAGCTTCACTCCTGGGTATGTAGCTTCATTTTCCCATTCAACCTCTTCTCCATCAACTTTTTCTTCCATCCTCAATCTTCTCTTTCGCAGTTATATTGCTTGAGTCTTTCTTCCATTAATTTGGATTTTCCATTTGATGCACCATTTGAGTTATTTATCTATGGCTTCCTGCAGTCTCTGGTGTATGATCTCTGGGCGTCGATGTCTGAACGTTATTCCTGTCCTGTGTCATCTGCGTACAAGGTGAGCATATTTCTAGTATTCTTCGGGATATCATGAACGTATATTACGTAAAGCAGAGGTCCAAGTACCGATCCTTTAGGCACTCCCGCTTCCCATTGTCTGGTTTGAGAGGTTGCTCCATCTATCTTCACATAAAAGTTTCTATTCCTCAGATAGTTCCTTATAATCTTGCACAGCTTGGTCGAATATCCTGCTTTTTTCATCTTGTAGATTAGGCCTTCGTGCCATACTCTATTAAAAGCTCTCTCGATATCCATCAGAACTAATCCTGTGGCCTGTTTGGTCTGCATTCCTTCGGTGACGTATTCTTTGAGCAAATGGAGTTCAGTCGAATGTTCTCGTCAAAATCCAAATTGTTCGGGTGGAATTATCTTCTGTTTCCTCTCAGCCTTTTAGCGATAACCCTCTCGACGATTTTTCCTAGTGCTGATAGTAGGCTGATTGGTCTATAATTTTGAGGAAATTTATGTTTATTTCCAGGCTTGTTGAAAACTATCATTTCTACAGTTTTCCATCTCTTTGGGAGAAAGCCATCTCGCTCGAGAATGTACACAAGACGTTTTGTTTCTGCAAGTTTGGCGCCCTCTCACATGTTTTCAACCCGCTCAAAGTATCAGATTAAGAGAATGTATACTTTTCAACTTGTAATTTACCACATATATCTTAATCCGACACGCTCGAGTATGTACAATGATCGTTTTTTCTACTATTCTGACAGGCTGTTCTAGACAACTCCCCCTAATTTTTGATATAGTTACTCTACAGGGCCCAAGCAGGTATCTCCCCTCATATTAATCTGACACGCTCGGTTAAATTCCCTCTTGGGCACTCCAGCTATAGAAATTTATCGCACTGACTCATCTGACAGCTTTTTTTGATATGAGTTAAATTCAGAATATGTTTTTTTTATTTCATATCTGAGCACTATAATATTTGTTTGGTTGAAAACTCGACGTTTTATGCGTGATCAACGCTTCTGATCAATGTTCGGATAGAATTAATGACTTCTAAGGCCCTGCTGTCACATTAGTGTTTTTGATAATGATATTGCATTCATGCGACCATATTTATTTGATGCAGCAAATTACGGTTTTCAATGTTGGTATAAGCTTGAGCTTTCGAATAACACCACGTCCAAAAGTATAGTCAACTATAAATAGCTGTGAACGGTATTCCAATCCATGCAGAAAAACTGAATTATCATAACATAACATAATATTTGCCATTTATTTTATTTAGATCAAAACATGCCTCGTGTTCGAAAATGAACTACGACTTCTTCATACTGGAATACATCATACCTAATACATACAACTTTTGCTTTCTCATGAATCATTTTCACGTTAACGACTACAAATTAGAACGCGTTGCTGTATTGTAGTTGTACTGAACTCGTTGTCAACAAATAGCGAATTCCATTGGTAGAACAAGTGATGCACTAGATCACATAACATATATTCAACCTATTGCTCTGTTTCTATAATATGCACTCAATAAGCAACAGTTGAACTAATGGAAATTTCTATTATACCGAATGTCTTTGGTTAAACTAGCTTTAGATCTTCACACTCAGTACTCACCAGTTATGTCAATGGAATTCGCTATTAGTCTCATATGTTATCTATTGATCTGTCAAGACATAATCAATGTGTCATGATGACAGCCAACATGGCGCATAATTAAAATATTCCTATCATTGAAACGCTGGCGTTGGAGAAACAGTTGGATCAATAGAGCATTTCGGATCAGCTGACTTTGACAGGACCCCTGAGGGGCATTTAGAAGGGCCAACAAGTGTTCGTTTTAACGATCCTTATAATTTTTTTGGGAAAATGTCCGTTCAGTAAATATTATTTATCCTCCACTGGTGACATTACTGACTATTATTGACAATATTAGCTCGTACAATTCACAGTTTTGTGATTATAAATGATGGTTGCGCTGAATTGTCAATTGAGATTCGGGAATCAACATATTATAAGAAGAAAATGTGTTCATATATTACTGTAGTATAATCGTTCAACTCCACAACGAATAAACTCATACATAGTGATTGAAAAGTAATGCACAAAATTCATATCTTTGGTACCTATACCTTATTTAGTAGAGGATTGATCGAAAACATTGAATTTCATTTTGAATTACGGAATTTTTCATGTTATATTGAATAGTTTGTTATGAACTCTCTACAAGGGGGGTAAGGTACTTGAGTGTTTAAATGGCAACTATTATACTTTTGGTGTCAGAAATGGATAGACTTCTTTAGTTGCTGAAGATAAGTTTTTCAGCACCCATTTCTTATAAGATAGTTGAATTCATTGAATTCAAAATTTTATTTTCATCCATTTTGATATCATTGTTGTTCACATTATAGGAGTGATTAATGTTTTTGGATTATTATCGAAAACATGCTCTCTTCCTCTGGTAGCAGTTGATTAGAGACGAAAGAAAGTGTCAGTTGAATGTTCATATATTCTTGTAAGTGTAATTTTTATTGCATAAAATTATTACAATTCTTAGTCTACGACAAGGGCATATTCTCGATAAAGCTTCCCGAAAAAATTTGTCAATCCTTAAGTGGATGTCATCGACCTCAAAACAGTATAAAATACTAAAAATTCGAATTGAGTATATTTAATCATTTTATCTCTATCCTCTTCACTATCATAAAAAATTGAGTTGATAAATAAACCCATCAATGACCAAGTAGGGTCATCAACACAAGTAGGGTAGGCATACAAAAACCTCAACCACCCCCCACTCGTCGTAAAGGGTGCATGACAGACCTCTCAATTATTGATGAAAATTTGGTGATTTAAAATGAAAATAGGCTTGTTGGTTATTGCATTTTGGGATCGTGTATTCTATTCGTGTGCTTTCTGCACTACTAGAAATAACTGCTTGGTATTTTTCTTCGAATTTCGACACAAATATTTTAAAGCTACTTTATTCTTCAGATTACCATTCCACTAAGTTAATATGTGACAATTCAACATATTTGTTCATTCCAGCTTAAGCTTGCGTACTGCACCAACTTTCTGTTCAAAAATTTTATATGTTTATGATTGTATAGGTGGTAAATTCCGTAACAAAACCAAAAATTCCCAAATTATATTGATATCGCCCTAAATGTCATATTTGGATCAGCTGAAATATCCCTGGTGTAACATTTCACGAGTTAATTTGAAAATGAGGGTCTGACATTGATGGCAAGCAACAAAAACGAAAATTTCTCCCTTCCCCCACGGGAAAAATCGACCCATAAAAAACGACGATATTATCTCGTTAATTGAACAAAATGATTGCGTCACCTTACCGCAAAAATCTCGAATGTGTAATATTAATATATTTCGGTCGGGTAATCATATCCGACGCCGTTATTTAGTATGCAAATTTGTTTTTCCTGACGCGTTTATTTTGCGAAACCGTTTTACGACTCTCCGCTGATAGTCGAGGGTCGAATTGGGTAATTTGGGATTCTGGCGGAATTTATGTCGGTCAGATTTGACTCTTTCGAGTCGTTTCCGATCATATCGGCACCCCGAATCCCCTAATGTTTCATTTTATCTATTTTAGTTTTACCCCGGTGCTTTTCTGGATCATATAGTCGTTAGAAGGTCCAGATATCGGGTATTTTTCTTCAGTTCCGAATTTCGTTATCGCTGGAAAATCGCATAAACGCTCTCCGAATTATGTTTGTTTATCCGTTGGTCACTTGGAAACTGCTGGCTCGCAGGAGCCGTAATGGTAGAAGTGAAAAAGTGAAAACCCTTCAGTCGATTCGAAATTTGGACCTTCGTAGTTTTACACCAGATCGATATTATGGAGGAGATTCACTTTAAGCCGTATCGCTAGTTGATGGAATCGTTGTCCTTGAGATGAGTGTCAAAATTATATCGATGTGTGCCATGTCTCAAGCATGAAGAAATCCCCAAAATTTGATATAGCAAAAATTGTATTATTATTATTACGTACCTACCATATCAAATTTTGGTGATTTCTTCATGCATGAGAATGTGTTTTATTTTTTTAACCGGAAACGGTGCCTCTTACAGCAAGAAGTCAAGAAAACGAATTTGCTCCAAATTAAATAAGGATTCAGATAGTAATTTTTATTGTCGGAAAAACCAGTGGCGTATCATTTTTTCATCTGAAAATATTCATTCTCGCTGCATTACGGACGCCACTGGTAGAATAAGAAAAAATGATATTATGCAAAAACTACTTGACGCTCAAAACCTATGTCTCAAATTTCATAAAAATATTTCAAGCAGTGTGAAAGTTATTAATAAAAAACATTTTTTTCTCTACAATTTTAACACCCCGTATCTCGGAGAGGAAACATTTCTCGACATATATTTATATGACAAACTAGGGCTTATTTTTGATGTAGAATACGTGGTTAAAATTTCTTGATTACGATCTGGACCACCCTGTATACGTCTCTATGTCTTTAGTTGTGACAAAAGTGTTTGATGTGCATAAAGGATGAAGGTAACAGATTACTCTGACGTGACGTGGGACCACTTCATAATGCGCATGATTCAAAAATCTAACATACGATTTTGCGCGGGAGCGGTCAAATTGTTCTGACGTAACGTGGAAAGTGCATTCCTACGTCACGTCCGAACAAATTGAACGCTTCCGCACAAAACCCCATGTAAGATTTTCGAATCATGCGCATTATGACGTGGTCCCACGTCACGTCAGAGTAATCTGTAGGCAGCTTTAGGACTAATTAATTACAATTGAATTGTAAAAGTCATGATGTTCAAGGAAACAGATCGATCACCTCATTCAATGCTCTTGGACAAAATATATTATTCAAACCTTAGTAGTCAGTATACAGGGTGTTCCTAAATTGAACGTACAAACGAAAAGGGGAGATTCCTTAAGTGAGTTTAAGAAAAAAAGTCCCTTAAACATGGGGTCGCAAACGTTTCGTTTTCGAGATACAGAGTGTTGAAGTTTGAATTTTTTTCAAGTTTTTTTCTCATAGTAGCTACACTTCACAAGATATTCAACTGAAATTTGGCATAGATATTACATTTTGGAGATCTCACCACGTGACATGGCAATTTCTATAGAAGATCTACAGGGTGATATTTTTTCTGGAACACTGCCACCTGTTCTTCTGCAGAACTTTTTTTTGGTGAGCAACTGTTTTTCTCGAAATCGTTGGTAGATACGACAAAACTACAAGAGATCGAAAAGTTTAGTATAAGAACAAAGCTTCCTTTTACATTTTTTCAAATTAACAGTTGCTCATCAAAAAAAAGTTCTGCAGAAGAACAGGTGGCAGTGTTCCAGAAAAAAAAACACCCTGTAGATCTTCTATCGAAATTGCCATGTCACGTGGTGAGAACTCTAAAATGTGATATCTATGCCAAATTTCAGTTGAATATCTTGTGAAGTGTAGATACTATGAAAAAAAACTTGAAAAAAATTCAAACTTCAACACTCTGTATCTCGAAAACGAAACGTTTGCGACCCCATGTTTAAGGGACTTTTTTTTCTTAAACTCACTTAAGGAATCTCCCCTTTTCGTTTGTACGTTCAATTCAGGAACACCCTGCATAAATTAATAATATGCATTTTGGTCGTCTTAAATTTTGATATTTCTAAATATGTATTTGAAGGTATGAGTTCCATGTGTGATTGATAGAGACGATTTGGAATCAGCAAAAAACTGTCACCTGGAAAGATATATAGTCTTATAAAGACGTAAATCCATTCTTTCGAATACTATATCGCGAGTTTGCACGCTCCCTGTGAAACCTTCCAATTTTTCAGTATCGAGATTGGAGATTCACGGACAAACAAACATCTCGGAGAGATCTCGCAGATACTTCCCTCACAAAATATTTTCCCCGACAGTTTGCTCGGTAATCGCCGAAAAGCGAAAACAGCACGACGACGCGAAAATATTCACCATATTTCTCACCGTTTCAGCGGAGTAGATAGAAACGTTCCTTTCCGAAATCCCCCCGAATAGAAGCCATCGATCAATTAGAGAAGCAAACATCGTATTCGAAGGCTTCAGTTGCAAAACAAACATATTTCACGAGTGGAAACGTAAAAGTCGAACTGTTCGACAGTGGCGGGGCGGGAGTGAAGGGGGGACGGAAGGAGGAAAAAAGTTAGTCGGGACTCCTTCGGTTGACAAAATTAGGTCAGCTCCCCGAAAATAAGCGCTGCTCCTGGAAATTCGGATGATAGATGCCGCCGTTTGGTTACGTCTTGGATGTTCACGCAACATATTCAAATTCAAATGAGGAGTAACTTCATTATGTATTCCTGCTATGTGAGACGCATATATTTCGGGGGACTGGAGATGCCGCTCGGCGAATATGAAAGTTATGGTCTTTATGGGTTTTTGATATCTCTCGGTTTTTCAATATGACCCGTCTGCTGGCTCACCGAATTTTCAAGAGAATACGGAAATCTTTGGAAATAACGGGACTTATTTTATGTTAATCCTTGATTTTGACATATAAAGTGCCGATTCACCTTTTTTCCTGCTGTAATCCAATACAAGTTTTGTTTAATAATGAGCTTTTTTGTTCTTTAGAGCAAGAGTATTTATATATAAGACAATAGAAACTTGTTGTGCCCTTGCAATAGAACGTCAATTTTTAAAGAAGTTCCGAATAGAATATATATGATGAATTGTATAATGGGCTCCCTAATGAATTCAAACATCAAAATTCTAATGAATTTAGATATAACATTGAAGATTACCTTTCCAACTACCCCTTACTAAATAGTAGAAGCAAGAACAAGATGTTGTGCCAGCCTGTCTACTTTTGGTCTTGTTTGTTTTTTTACAAGGTTTGAGGAGTAAAACATCTTCGTGTGAAAATTTCTGCTGCTCATTTGTCTTCATCATGAAAGGTCTCGAGGTATTCTCGAGGGTATTCTCAACAAATCGATCATTGTCGTTTTCTAGAGGAATACAGGATGAGTCTTTTACTTGAACATATATTTAAGCAGAAGATTTCCGAGGTCAAAAGAAACACTTTTTTCTTTTATTATGTCTTCCAATGAAGAGATACAAGGTCCTTTCGTTTGCATAAAAAGTGTAGCACTTTTCTACACTCGATTTGATTTAGACCAGTGTAGAGGAAGTGTAGTTAATTTACACATAGCCAAAAGGAGATGTAGATAAACTACACCTCCTCTACACTGGTGTAAATTCAATCAGCAAACGAATACTAAAATAAAGTGTAGAAAAGTGCTACACTTTTTATGCAAACGAAAGGACCTACAGTCTGTTAAATATCTAGGTATAACAAAAGGTTATTTTCAGTTATATCTGACATATCTTACCCGCTACTGAAGAGTAGATCATTTCGGAAATTAAAAGTATTCCTCATATTTTCTCGTGTAATGCGCCGTTTTCGAGTAAACTAGATATTCAAAGATACCAAAAAGGAATCGGTGCAGTTCGACAAATCGGCTTACTTTGGATGAATGCAACTCTGTTGAAAAAATCCACAGAATTACCTTAAAAACACATCTTACATTGCAGATGTGTAGTGTTATAGATTGAGCTTGTTTTTATGAGGTGAATTTTTTTTCCAGAGGTGACAAGCTCATTATGAAAATTTTTAATGGCCGAATCGGCAAAAAAGGTATGGGAAAAAGTGATCTCAAGAATCCATTGTTAATATATAGGCTGAATCTTCGACTCCCACAAATATTTCAACAGCAAATTCTTGAGGTCAAAAGAAACACTTTTTTCCTATACATTTTTTTCCGAATCGGCTCGGTTTAAAAGATAGATGCAGTTGAAAAGCCATACAAAAATGTTACTTTTCTATCACAAACGGTTTTATCGAATGAAATGAATTTCGGAATATAGTTTTTCATTTATTTGATGAATCTTTTTCGAACACAAGGTATCAACGACGTTCTCATTTTGATCATTACGTACCATAAAAATACCAAAAATTCGAAGAACTCAACTCTTGAAACCAAGTTAGACGCTATCTAATGAATATTTGAACGTTTTGTGAATTAAAAGTATTCTTCATATTTTCTCGTATAATGCGCCGTTTTCGAGTAATTTGATGTTCAAAAATAGAAAAAATCTGTGAAATTTTTTACCACTCTGTTTAAAAGATCCATAGATGTGTAGTGTCACAGATTTAGCTAGTTATTCTGAAGATAATTTTGTTGTTCCAGGGGTGATACAGCTTATCATGAAGGCTTAAATAGGCTATATCTTTTTATCAGGGCCGGAAAAAATGGTATAGGAAAAAGTTTTTCTCAAGAGTCTACTGTTGAAATATACGAGTACGAGTCATAGACTCAAAACCTGTATATGTACAAGTTGAAGATTTACCCTAGATAGAGATCTCATTAATACGAAAAATGTATCAATTAGAAAAGTATCAATTAGAAAATTTCAATATTTTTCAATGACTGGAAAAAAAAAATTTCCATCATGTTGACAGAAATTTCCGAAAATCGTTGACAGTGATCGAAAAACCAAGAACTTTCAATTCTTTTGTTTTAATTTTAAGGTCGAATTGACTCATTTTGTCAAGATCATTATATTTATATCTACAGGCATCGTGGGAATCGAAAATAAGGTAGCATCAGTGACATGCGCATATGTCTGTCGCCATGATTATCATTTCGACCGATTTGCATGTACAGGAAGTGCGGGACGACTTGATTGGAGACTCCGCTAGTTAACGGATATCAAATCAACTTTTTTCGTCTATCAGTTCCCGTACACCTTATGCGGGTTAGATCGACCGTAGTCTTAACGATGTAGTTAATGAACAATACAAGACTCCAGTATGTTTGGATATGGCGATTCGTGCCGTGTATCATTTGGCTTCCGTCCTACAACATGGCGCCGATAATTAGATATGTAATTTTTTGATCGTTAGCAGAAGTTCTCCTGCCCGCTTCCTGAACCATTCGTCTAGACCTAGACCCTAGCGGTGAACAGTCAGTTGATACAAAAAGTGGTCATTAGTCCCCATATTCATATTTGTTATCGATGGTGGGTCATCTGTGATGGAAATTCATTTAGACTTCTTCATGGGCCGACCATCGAACTTTCCTTTATTGAACGTATTGATCGTTCATCATGGACATGTCAAAGGTTGAATTTTTGACGAAAATGTAATTTCCCGTATTGTGGGGAGGCCTCATTAGTAACCCGAAAAGACAACTTTAGGAGATGTTTGCAAAACATTTGGTAGCTTAAAATCTCCTTTTCACTTTCATCATAAAAGTGCTCGTTCACTGAAGGAGCGCGTATTTTGTAGTCTATTGATTTCCGTTCTAGACGACCTTAAATTTGAACCAATATTCAGAGTCTTTGACATTGTTACCAGAACTTAATCTTTGACATTTCAAAGAGCAAATTATCAAAAACCTCAAAAGTACCATTAATTATAGCATAGAAACCGCCAGTATATAAAAATATGAGCGAATGAAAAGAAGCGCGTATATATGCGTATGCTATAATATACGCTCTTCCATACTAAAGGACCTCAGATTTGGAAAGAATAATCACAGATGCTGTCTGACATCTGTGGCCAGGCAATATCACATGATATTTCAAAAGACCTAAATCAAAGATTATAGAGTAGAAAGATAGGAAACGCCCTCATATTTCTAGTACTATTTTTTCCAGCGAAAACACCAGAGCCGGAACTAGGATTCTGGCGCCTGTGGCGAATTCTCATAATGCGCCCCAAGAAATTCTCTTTCTTATGTTGATTTGTATTTATCTTTCATAATCGAATACCTAGCTTTTTTTCTCGGAAAAATCTTTCCTATTTTAAAGAAATTAATACTAAATCAAAATAAAAGGGATACAAAATAACAATAACATGCATTCAAAATGAACTATAATTTGACTTTTCTTGCTCTGGTTTCTGCAAGAATATCAATGATGTCGTGATTCTTTTCTATGGATGGGACTGCTATGCTAAATAAGTCAGCCTTTCCTGTCCAGTTGAAGACCTTAAATAGGTTTTCACGAATTTAAATTTGTTGAAAGAACGTTAATATGTAGCTGTGGCAGCTGTAGTTACTGATAAAGTCAAGAATATTTTGAGTGGCCACAAATTTGTATGGATCTGAATCGGGACTATACGTCAATGCTTCCTTGTTTAGTTCGCCAAGTAGAAAGTCTTGCGAACATATTCCCTCGAGAAACCTGTCTTCAGCAACTTCTGGCAAAACACTGAATCTTTCTTCAAGTTGCACTGAAATATAGTTCAATACTTGAATGAGGTCCTTTTTCAGCATATTCTTCTAGTCAAATTTAAAATGTTTCATCATCAGCTTCTCCTCCAGGCTATTTTATTTTTCTTCTCTTTTCCTCTTCTGTAATCTCTATCTGTGATAATTTACCAGCTCCCCAGTTCGAATGATTTAAAGGCTCATATTATATTTTTACTCAATAACTAAGTATATATTATAATAAAAAGAAGTAAAACCCTTAGAAACCAAAATGCAGGAGCGTTCTCTGCTATAAAAGGAGCTATTGTTATCTATGTTCTGAAGGAAATAGCCCAAATCGGCTAAGGTTTTGCGCCTCAATCGGTCTCCGATAGTTTTTTTGTAAGTAGATCTCTACATGGCCTTTGTTATCGCGTTGGTTGTTATGCGACGCCACAGCCGTCTATAAAGACGTTCTTTAGAAGGCTGTGGCGACGCATTCTTTCAGTTTTCAGACTGACGGTGTGGACTATATCTTAATAATTTAATATTATTAAGTACTTAATTATTATTCTCCAGTCCATGCTGTGGACAACGGACGTTGTTTACAATCCCACCTGTATAGTGTTCGTTTACGTTCACATTAATTTAATTCACACACATATGTAAAATGTGTTTTGGCATATTTTTTAAATATTATGTTTTGTGTTAAATATTAGATGTGAAATATTCAATTAGAGAGAATACTGTTTTTTATTATTTTTGTTTTGCGCCCCCAGATCGCTAGCGCCCGTGGCGACCGCCTCTCTCGCCACGCCCTCGCTCCGGCTCTGGAAAACACATTTGACAATGAGATGGCGCTGAAAACGTACTGTCAATACAGAAAAACTGTTTAATAACAGTTTTCTGTTATTAAACAGAAATTAGAATTCTATTGCTCGTATTGGATTTCAATATCGACTTTGTTGAGGCCACAAAACAAAAATCCCGTGCGACAATACAAAAGTATGGTTTTGTTTTGTGATCAGGATGTTAGTTTTCATCTGAACATTGTTTGGAAAGAATGGATATCCCATATTAATTTGCAATTCATCACAAATTTACAAAAATTTGACTCGGACACAAGAGTATATGGTGATCTGCTATACGTCAGGTGTTATTTCAGTGCAATTCGTTGTTTTGATATAATAACCTGAGTTGAATTTGTACAATTTATATAAGAAATTAATATTGACCCATATTCCAAATACCATCACAGCATTCTTATTTCAGTTACTTAAATACCATTTACAGAATTTTCGGAACCACAATTCGAGAAACCATACGGAGCTATACAAGATCTGTATGTTAGCCCATCAGTATGATTTCTTTATGCTTTTTTCATAATTTTCCGAGTAATTTTCTCATGATATGGTCTCTATGGCAATATACAAATTGATTACTGAATGAACAAAACACTCACAGCAGGTTTCATAAAACTTTCCAAACAACAATTTGACACTCACTCGATTTCCACAACGAAATTAATAAGAACTTTGTATTTAGGAATATATATATTCTTTTGAATGTCATCAATACATTTTTAGTTATCAAACAATATAGCATATGTATGAGTTTTAGCAAAGGTTAGTGTAACGGGGTACCATACAATTTAGAGTATGATACAAGAGCTCAGGGAAAAACCTCAGTAAAAAAACCCTGTCTCCCCGTGAGAAGTGTATTGTTGACAAATTTGTTTACAGAATAAGCTTTTAATACTGAAGGGCTTCTTTTCCATTGACATGAAAATTCCTTTATCCTCTTTCCATTTCGAAATAATATCTGGAACAAAGAAACAGAGCAGAAAACGAGGAAAAAAGTGAATAATAAAGCCTTCATCCAAACTTATTCCAAGACTTGATGATGACTGAAGAAAAAAATGAATAATCATAGGTACATAACTTGTTTTTCAATTGCATTGGGAGGAATATATTGAAGGAGTAGCAATTGAGAATCTTTAAATGGACATATAAAGGTCATAATTTCTCCTGAATGGTTCCTTCCTGCTAAGATGTCTAAAACTCTGGTGTATTCACTGATTCGATTTTGTTTTTAATTTCGTGGGGATATGGGATCAGTTTCGTTTCTCCCACTGTAGGTAGCGCTGTTTGGAATTTGACAGAGCATTGTCAATTGATATTTGAAAATAATTTGAATACTTGCTACGACTCACGAATATGTTCTATTTATAAACGATTATTGGTGTGTGAAAATGTATTAGTTTCGAGAAAGGGATGTAGAACATTCATTTATTCAACATGTCGTTCAGTTTTCTGTATGGACAATCAAGAACTACAGCTAAGAATTCGGTGTTGTTGGAATTTGAAGCAGAACCAAATCAGATGAATGAACATTCGGGACCGATATAGCTAAGTTTTATGGAAACTTCAGCAATATTTCAAAGAAACTGTATTGGAAATACGTAATATGAATTGTGAGCATGTATTGAAAATAAGAAATACATAAATCTATTCGAGTCTGTTACTTCAAATATTCTTCCTGAGTAGATATAGTGAAAATTTCCTTTCCGTCAACTGAATATATTGGATATTTGACCAATCAACTGTGTTTTATTAATATCATATTGAATTATCCCCCCTCATGAATTCAATTTGTCAAACGGAAATTATCTTGAAGAAAAATAGTAAATACTCCTTCGAACCCTCATTCGATAGTGTTGAAAATATTGAAGGATTTGTTTTTACAAAGAAAATTAAAGTGTAAATCACAAATAATCCTTAACAGCTGACAAAACGGGCCAGTTCATATTTTATATTCGTTAAATTATGTTCGATATCAACGCAAAACAAAATAAAACGAGAGAGTATCATTGGACTGGCTTTGGCAGAACAAGGATATAACGAAGCGAATGACATGGTGGCGCCGCCACGAAACTGATCCCATATCCCCGATTTTCTGAAATGTTGATGCTTGCAAAAAGTGACAAGTGCACACACCAGTGTTTTAGACATCTTACTTCCTGCATACAACGATTTACGTGGATGAACAGTTTTACTTGCAGTAAAATATTCACCACATGTGGTGTAGTCAGTAGTGTTTGCAGGCCTTTATGACCTAAAAATTTTATCCACTTCGGAGCACTGAAAATAAAAAAAAGTCAATTAATTACCCATCACATGTCACATGGTACCAGTTTTAACACTTACATTTCCATTTTATTTGATCCACATTTCTTCACCATTCAATATTGTTCGAACGATATTTTGAGGATTTCATCAAGAAATAAGAAAAAAATTCAATAATCATCAACTAGAACGAGCTAAATGAACAAAAGGCGGTTCGAGAATCAAAACATTAAAAACCTCTTTGGTCAAAAATCAAAATGGGCATCTGAAATCTTATAAAATTTCATATGTTTCTGCAAATGGCCCTCGTATCAATATTTCAACCAGTCTTAGGGTCTTAGAAATACATTTGAAACACAGATGGCGCTCACATCACTTTAGTCGCTTCGTTTCCCAAATAAGTTTTTTTTTTTAAATTTGGGAAAATATTCTACTGTCTTCTTCTGTGACATTTCAAGAGTGAAATTGTCGAAAATTTTGAAACAATCTCTTTAAATTGTCGAATTTTCGGGTTTTCTGGCATAGAAACTGTTGATGCTCGAATGAGCGAAAGCGCGTTTTTTTATCTAGCCTATTGCATACTATGGACATCAAGTTTGGCAAATATTCAAAGCTATTACCTTTGATATCTGTGACCAAGAAATGTTTCATGACATTTTGGGCACGGATAAAAAACTCTGTTTCTATCTGAGTTAGCAAATCTCCCACTTAAATCGAAATTTTGTCTTTTCTGGAACACACAGTGGCTTTGATAGTTTCTCGTAACAATATGAAAGCAAATCTATCTCACGCTGGAATAATTTTCCTTGGTTTGAAAGTTTTATAATCTTGTCAGAAAAATGTAAAGAGATCGATTCATTATTTTCAGCAGTCTGTATCTACAGATTCATCACATAATTGATCAATAACTCATCGAGCAACTGTAGATGAAGAAGAAGTATTATCATTTTCCGTTCTCTATCGTTCGAAACTTCAATGACAATGACAATTCAATATGGTGTTGATGGTTTTCCTTTTAACTTGATCCTACAGCTTCAAATCATCGAAAATGAACGAGCAGTGTTTGGTCAGCGGTTCGAAAACGCCGGTATTTACGGGTTCAACGTCGATATCGCGTAATAAATCCAACGACGGCGTTTCCCGTCATTTTTCCAATTCCAGCGTTTCGAAATTCGGTGCGTACAAAAAAAAATTGATGAAAACAAAGAGCGTCGACGGGAATTGTTCGACGGAACGTGAAAATCCATCCATTCATTCTGATTACGTTATCCCCCTCAAAAACTACGCATCGCAACTCCGAGTGTCGAAGTTCGAACTGCGAAACGTGTAAAAAAACATCCCAAAGCTGAATTCTCTCATTCAAATTTCATGCGATCAAATCGCTTTTCACACCTAAGCGATGCCAACTGTCGATGATGAACCGAAGGGGATTTTCCAGATGTTAACATCCCGGAGTTTTTTTATGAGTATTGATCGTCTCGAATTACGAAACATCCGAGAAGCTTCTCGGAATAATCAGTTGATATACTTGACTCGATGATCGAAATTGTCGAAATTATGCCAAAATTTTCTTTCCCAGGGATAGAGAGATATCCTGATTTATATCTTGTCCATTTACTTCTATATAAGCAGTCGGTTGGTCTTGGAAATTTGACACAATCCACACTGTAAACGATTAAATGTCTTCAGCTCTGTATGAGGAGAGACTAGAGAGAGAAAAGGTTTGCACCAACAAAAATGAATCAGAGGCATTGAATGACACAATATAGAAAGAATCGAGCTAAAATTCTAAGACTGAAAAGAAAATGTGGAAGAAATAGTAGAAGAAAATTAAGAAGATATGAATATTTCACTGGACGAAAAAAATCCAGAATCTAGCCTGGAAATGAAAATAAGAGAATTAATAAAAACATTAAGGACAAGAAAGACCGCAGGTGAAGACAAAACAACGATATCTATGATGGCGAAAATGCACAAAAAAGGAATTGCAGATTTAACACACATAATCGTAGAATCATGAGAATGGAATATTGTCCCACGAGGTGAAAAAAAACAAAAGCTGGAAACAAGAGTTGTGCTTTCTTGGATAATTTCCAATGTTCAAACACGATTTTTTTGAAAACGAATAAGTAGTCAGAAGTTGAAATGACTGATTTGATGACTGTTGTGACGTTTTTTCAAAACTTTTTACCCTGCTGTACTGAATAAAGCCGTTCGAGTAATTTTTTGACTCAGAGGACTTCTGTTTTATGTAGTTGATAATACAGGGAGTATTTAAAGGTGAGGCTTGTTTCACACAAGGAAGAACTGGTCAAAATAAAGCGTTTCAACAAAAATCACCTATACAAAACTTTCAAAATGACAAAGTTGAAAACAAAATTGGAAATGATTTCTAACTTAGATCCTAATACGACTCTAGATCATTTGTTTTCTGAATTATAGCAAAGGAACGGAAAAAACTTATCTTCTGATGTTTGATTCAACCATGTCTTGTCGTTTAGGATATTGACCTTCTCGATTTTCACGTTGGAATGAAAATAGAAATTTAGGATTGCCGAATTTTTCACATAATTAAGTGTTTTACTCTATTTTATGAAATAGCTCATTTCGGTTTCAACCGAAAAAGACTTAGGGCACAAGTTTTAAGAAATAGAATATTAGTTCAAAATCCCACCAATGAAATTTGTCTGAATTATTAAAAAAATTTTTGACAATGGACATCACAATCTTCTTCTTGTTCGAACCCTTCAACAATCTTCGTAAAAATGGGATAAAATAGGGTAACAATAATAGCAGTTCTTTAACATAAGCACTATCAATAAACTGTCACAATTTCCTACACTTTTTTCACCCCAAATTGCACGATACAACAATCCTTTCAACTGACCTGATGCAACTACTGAACTCGGAAGAACTAAATCATTCATTGTCCAGCCATATGTTAATGTTTTACTTTACCAATGTCTTCTTCCACAGTCTCGTATTTGAAATTTGATGAAATTTTGTCGAACTTCTAGGGGTTGTAGCTCAGCCCTCTTGAATATTTTATATAGACAATTTTTGGTGAGATGGCTCAATTTGATGACTTCTACCTTCTGTCAAAAAAGAAGCTTCACCTTTGAAAACACGCTGTATAGTTTTAATCATCGCCATTTAGTAAAATGTGGAGGGTGGAAATTCGAGGATTTTGGTTCATTTCTTATCCGAGAATTATGAAATTTCGGTTTTATCTTCCTTTCAATAGGATTCACTATGATTGAACCTACTGATAACATTTCGTGGATCTATTGCTACCTGTAGGTTTGGTAAATATTTGCCAACATTAAATTCACGTAAATTTCAGCAAATTTGCCATAGCAATACACTTTCATCAAAATATTTACCTTCGACGATCGTATATTTCATTTACCTTCAAAACCAATTTGAATCATGCCGTTCATCAAATGCTTCTCGCTCTACTCCATTTACGCATTCTTTCAAAATCAACTTGGTCTGTTCTGCAAATTGGCGAAATCAAATGTTTTCATAATAAACAGTTCCAAATCGAGGTAGGAGGGAATTGATGCTTCGAATGAAAATTTGACAGAACGTTGTTATTTGATGAATGCAGTTTAAATATTTCAATTATTTTGTGGCGAAGGGCGTTGCTTATGTATTTCATTATGGACTTTCATTTTATATTACAAGTGGAATTATAAGCGTTAAAAACAGTGACTTTGTATCATAACTTATGTTATATTACAAACAATATAAATAATTTAATTCAATCATTTTCGTAGCGTGCACCAATTGATGGTTATGAAAATTCTGAATTTTATGTGAAGAAATAATAAGTGTATGCTATGATGGTATGTTGAATATTGATTCATATTTCTGATATGAATTGTACAAATTCAATCCAATTAAAAACAACGTATTGCACAGACCTAACACCTTTGATGTATAGCAGATCACCATATATCTCTGTGTCCTAGTCAAAGCTCTATTCGTTGTCCATAATTTCAAATTTACGTAAATTTTTAATGAATTGCAAATTAAAATATAGGACATCTGACAGAGTATTTCATTGATATCAATTGATTTCAAACAATGTTCAGATGAAAACTAACATCCTGGTCACAAAATAAAACTATACTTTTGTTTTGTCGCTCAGAATGTTTGTTTTCTGGTCTCAATAGAGTCGATATTAAAATTTAACATGCGGAATTTCAATTATAAAACAGTTTTTCTGTATTGAAAATACATTTTCTGCACCATCTCATTGTCAAATGTGTTTTGACTGGCCAAATGTAGTCGGTTTTTAATACTGCCGATATGAGAGCGTTTCCTATCTTTCTATACTCTAATCTTTGCCTTAAGGAAAACCGTGGGGTCGAACATCAAACGCCATTTTCTTTTTCGAACGTCCCGTCTCACAATTTCCACCCGAATTCTTCATTCTTCCTGAATCAACATCGCTTAACGTTTCAGCCCTTGAAACGAGGCAACATTTAAGCACCCCTCCCGTTCGTCAATATTTACAGGTTAATTATAGCTCCGGAGCACAAGACAATTTATTTGTCACTTACTTCTGACGGCAGTGAGAATTTAATCACGCAATTAGTATGACGTGTTAAATTAAAATGTGATTTTGCATAATTCATGGCGGTTGAACACGAAGCGTTTGATACCGCATTAATTGAAACTGCAGGGACATAATTGAACATGCTATTCTACGGTCGCGTTGTATTGTGCGTTATGTCGCATTATTCCCAACTTGACGTGAGAATTCGCCGAATGAATGGAAGAAAGTGCGGTCGACTTGTTGAAAAAAGTGCTCAGGTATTTCATTGTTTGCCCCGATTTGACGGATATGAGAAATTCCAATTTCATTTAATGAATACAGAAGGAATTCCGCATTTGTTAACGCTACTAAACTCCATATCATTTTCTTTATTTTCGTGGAGTTCTGTTTCAACATCGATTAGAGAAAAAGTATTCGAAAGTTGTTGAAATGTTTCGTCTTTTGCCTTGAGAAGAAGAACCGAGTTTGTTGGATTTGGATTTGGGCCCAGTGAAACATTATGTATTGCGTTTTTTACCTTGATATTTTGCATATTACTGTTGAAAACAAAGACCTTTCCGAAGAAATCATGAAAGAATATTCACTCTTCTGCTTTAAAACACCACTTATTATGAATAATCCAGCATAATTCAATAAATCCTAGATGATGTAATTCAAACTGAATCATAATTATGCATGTACGAATTTTTTTTTATTTTCATACTGTCATATTGTAATTAAATGAAATATTTTTAGGTTTGCTACTTTTATCTTGTAAAGCAATTTAGTATACATTTAGCGGAAGTCCTTTTTTTGTACAGGGCGGGTCCTATCTTATGTATTTTGACGAGACGAGTTCAATAAAAGTTGTTTCAACGTTAGGAAACCATTGGTTCAAAAGTTACGCCATTTTGAAGTTCCAATGTTAAGTATATTCTAGTTGCTGCTTCGACTTCAGGAGGAGTCCTATCTCATGTAATTTGACGAGGCGAGTTCAATAAATGTGGTTTCAACATTAGGAAACCATTGGTTCAAAAGTTACTCCACCTTGAAGTTTCAATCTCAATAGTATTCTGGGTAATGTTAATTATACTCTAATTTTATGTTTGTCAGTTGTAAGCATAGAATGAAAAATATCAGATGACTGAATTATTTTTCAGAGAAATTAACGTTAGATTTCCTTGGCACCGTCATATTTACACGATGAGATGGAAGATTAAAATGAAATTAGATACTTTTATTCATTTTAATTCAATTCTTCATTCTCATAACTGTTTGTTTATTTTAGGTTAGTTTGGGTTAGGTTACGTTAGGCTAGCATAGGTTAGCCATGATATGTAAGAGCAAAAAACCAATTATTTTATTATGATTTGGTAAAGTTGTCGTTTTTTTAGGGTTAAGTTTATAGCAATTTATACAAGTGCGGAGGCTCGTGTCGTAAATTGCATTTTGAAACCACCATTTTTAAGCTATCACTTCTCAGCGTCATAGATTGTATATTTATATAGATTAGAAAACATTATACAGTAAACGTTCATTATCAAATGATCGGCATTTCAATCTCAATTCTCGGATAATTTACTAGGTACCTTAGAACTCTTATACAAGGTAAAGTTGAGGAACAAACCTAATGGATAGGGAAAGCACGGTAAAAACAGTATGTATTACGATTGTGCTATAGAGTCAAGTCCTGATATTTCACATGAAAATTCAACTTGCATGAACTATATCAACCAATATGATTTTTGTTCGTTCCGAATCTATCCAAAAATATATCAATGGACATAGATTAATCTATGTCAATGGATAACATGAATTCGAGTTAGTCTCTGTCACTTTGATTCATGCCAAAACTTATTCAGAAGTTCGTACACAATTTGGAATGAAAAGAGCAAATTCAATTCAATTATAAAGAATTCATGATTATTTTCGTTCATGAAAAAGTGGAAAGAATTGTACTGTAGTGTTGTATCGAAAAAATAACGTGAATGCGGTGATAGGAATTGGTTAATCATTGAGCTTCGGATTCGTCGTCTACTAAGTGAGTGAAGAATTTTCAACTGTATGACCAGTTGTGAAATATTATCGACCTTAATTACAAAGATTGGTGTCTTTGTAACTGAATAACTGAATTGTAAGTTTTTAAATTCATTCTATGAGGTTCACATTATTTTGTCAAATGTCATTCAGATCAGACTTAACATTGGACATTCAAAGTGGCGTAACTTTTGAGCCACTGCTTTCCTAAAGTTGAAACCGCTTTTTTTGAACTCAGTTCGTCGGAATATACACAATAAAATCAAAAAATCACAAAAAATCGACTTCCGCTAAAGTGTAGGCGGACCACCAGTTCTATAAATTCATTAATTTCCTGTTTACGTTTCAAATGAAAACTTGATTTTATGGAAACATTGATAATGTTGCGAAAAATTAAAATATAACCAACGAAAAATTGTCAGATGTATATATAAATAACTCTCGATCTAATATATAAAATTCTCGTGTCATAGTTTTCGTTAATTTCTATTTTTTTATGATACAACATGGAAATTACTTATATGGCAAAACAACGTTTGCCGGGTCAGCTAGTATAACTATATATTACATAGTTATTGGTACGATTTGTGAAACTCTGTTATGATACAAATAAATTAAGATATCGATCTATAAAAGAGACAAATATCATGTTCTCTGTGAGATTCAGCTCCAAAAAATGAACTCACCACACCAAATTTCTCGAAGAAAGATATACCAAACATGAAATAATAACAATTATCATAACGGCTTGTATAACGAGCATTAAACTTTAACTGATGGTTGTCAATTTATCACTCAGTTGCTGGAAAGTCCATTATAATTAAATGATCCATTGAAATTTCAGTCCTACCTGGACCATTTAATGGAGGATTAGAATTTTAATGGACCAGTAAAAAAATTAAATTATTATTTACGTTCGTTTATACTAAAACCTATGACATTTGATGAATAAAAAGCACTTTAGGTATGAGTACATTTTGGTCACCCCAACCAAAGTCATTTGGTTTTGGTTTTTTTTATTGAAAATACCTACAATGAGTCCACTCCAATCGTTTGGGGCCATTTTCGACTGAAAATTCGCTTATCAGACACGTTTGGGTGAAATGATAGCTTTCTTTACTTTGAGCAAGCGCGAAAAATGTCTGAGGAAACTGTAAAGACGTTGTATATCCAGAGATATAGTTCAAAGATGAATTCAACGATCCTGAAGAAATAAATACGCCACTAGCGAGATGGCTTCATCAGGATTCAAATATTTCACTCCGTTCCAAACTTCACGTTGCTTTGCTACCCTCGGAACAATTCAAGCATACCCTCACCTCCGCCCAGTTTCCATCGACTATCTTTGCTTGATGAAGTGAATTCTTAATTGATAGGTTCGCAACCCGAGTATCGAAAATGCTTCTTCATGTTTAATTAACCCCAGACTAGTGGCTAGACCCGATCTGCGGAAGGTATTCATTTGGTAGAATTGATGATGGCTCGAATGGATATAGTATGGCGTTGATCGGGAAACTCTACACAGGGGATGATCGGAAGGAGGGGAAGAGATTTTTGAATAATTCTGAGAATTTACTTCATACGAATGTTCGATCGATCGTCATTGCTTGTTGACATATCTTCGTGTCCCAAATACGATGTCCAGTGAGGATCTCTGAAACTAGATGAGCTAGAGCAAAACAGATGGCACTTTTCCAAGCTCTTTGTAAGAGAAACAAAAACAGGTGAAAACCGCAACCTGTTAGATCCTTCAATTTTCAGATCTGTAACTTAAAAGATAAAAAAGATGAGATAACTTTTCGAAATTGTCGAATTCTGACGTTTTTGCTTATAACTCAAAAACGAAGGATTCTAGGAGGCTACGATTTTCACATAGCATTGTTTCTCCGAAAAAGAGCTCGGAAACGTGGAATCTGCTCTGCTCTAGCTCTTTTCCGAAATTTCACTGGTCATCGAATTTGGTAAACCCTTCAAAGAGAAAATAGATTAGATTAGATTAGCTTTATTGGTGATATTGCAAAACAAGTTGTTGCTTTCACAAGTCATAAATACAGAAGTTGAAATAAACATGAACAAGATATGTAGATATAAAATATATAAAGAACATAGAATAGTGAAAAGTAACTAATATTAATAAATAATAATGAAACATAGTGAATAAAGTATGATGTATATGTATATTTCAAATAAAATAATTTGAAATAAACAAGTAGTGTTCAGAAAACCTCAAATTAACTCACAGACAAAGGATTTATTCACTGAATAGAACACATTTCTCAATTCCACTTTCATTTTATTTTTGAAATGTTTAATTGGTAAATTTTTGTAAGAGCGAGGTAAAACATTGTACATGGATGTTGCACAAAAGGCAGGAGAGTGTTGGGATCTACTTAGTCTTAGAAAATCCTTTCTAATGTGAGATTAATTTCGTGTGTCGTAATTATGTACATCATATTGTAGCTGAAATAAGTTTTAATTTTTGTGTACGTATATTACATTTTCTAAAATGAATATGCTAGGAAAAGTTGGAAGTTTGAGCTCACGAAATGTTTGCTTAAAGCAATCTCTGTAGTACGGATGGGTTGAACTATACCAAATCAGCTATACAAAGAATTATTATTTCTTTTCGAAATATTTTTTATCTTATATGTGGAATGATATTTTTCATCTGACACGTAAATTTAAATTTTTGATTTTTTTTGTAAGCAGATGTAGAAAGCGTATAGCAACGATACCATGAAATAGCAGTGAAAAATTCACCATATAAATCAAGATATGGAAATCCATAATTCAACCATTTCTTCATGAATCACTCCATATACATATTTGAAACCAAATATCCTAATAGGACATAAAAACTCTCAATCCCTAATTAGTTTGTGGTCTTCTATCTCCACTTCTAGTGAGAATTTAGAGATATTGAATGGTTTTGTGTTTCCTCTTCAGAAAAATTTCGAAATATTTATAGATTTCAAAGAAACTATGTACCTACTTCTGCTGTAGCTTTATCATTTCAGAAAAAAGTTTTTTTTTAAATTAAGAATACGTTGAAACAACCTCTATAGCTTTCTATTTTTCATATCGTATTCAAGGAGTGACGAAAATTTTTGAGGAACTCTCTAATATACCTACTTCATCTATCTTCAAGGGATGAAGTTATGAACCTCAAGCAGTTCTTGCTATGGAAAATAGTGAACTTCTCGAGAGCATTATTGATAGGAAATCCGCCTGCCTTTCTTGGGCCAATTCATCATCGCATTCGCTTCATCCCAAAGTTCGCCAACCTTCTCAGAGCGTTCGCTGAACGTCATGAAGTCGTTTTTAACAAACTCGCCGAATAATGCAGCGAGAATATCGTGATCAGAAAGTATTATTGAATCGTTAGGACGATATATATTCGCTCCTAATTTAGAACCAAATCGAACTTTCTAATTCGAAAGTTCGAGATAAATTGTTCCGAAGTTGAAGGGATAATAAATTTTGGCGCCAAGTATTTTTCTGAGGGAAAATTTCATGCCTGTCACGGAACCGGAGCCGAATTAGTTGCCACCTACGGGTAACGGCCCAAACCTTTTCTTTTTCGTTCGCTGAATCCGAGATAACGAACTATTGGCGGAAATTCATCAAGTTTCACGATTAAGGGAAATCGATGGGTCAGTTTTTATTGATTGATTGCTTGGAAAAAAGCATTATCGGAAACGAAAAGCATGGAAAACCATCGAATTCTTTGAAAATGGGGTATTCTACCCAACCCCAAGACGACTATTATAAGCATCTTTCGAAATAATCGGTTCAACCCTTTTTCTATAGCACATGTTTCAAGGATACTCAAAGGAAAGTAATATCTTGTGAACCTGCATTCACTGATACATAATTTTCCCTTGTAATTCTTGACGTAATGGCATCATTTTCTTCATTGGCCTTCAAGGACTTCTTCATCTCTCAGCGCCTTATTTTATCTATTCAATTATTTTCTTTTTATTGAAGAATATTCTTCATCGGAGACATCTTAGAGGCAATTTTCTATAAGCTGAAACCAAAAAAGTGTTGAAATTAAGGAATTATTCAAAAATGTTCAATTCAACGACTTTTTTTGTTCAAATTGATGAAGTTGTCTTGAAATCACAGTTGATATTTCTGAACAATACGGACCATTATTCTTCGACGTTTGTCAGTGCTCCAGTTTTTTTCTATGAAGAAGTAAAAGATTAAGGGTGATGTTGTTAATTTGTAAACTAGAAAAAACGTTGAATCTGAAATCCTTCATTTGAAAAATCCTTATATCCATTAATATTAGAAATGTGAATTTTACTAAAGTGTGGAGAATTTAGCAGATTAGGTTATCGCGTAACATTTTATACCTAAAGAAATCATAGAATGAAGAGATGACGAAAAATTTTGAGTTTTTCTGAATAAGTCATACATGAAGTTATTGATTTTGAGTTTTTATGGTCGATGATGACATACCTATTAATTTTTTCATGTTTTTTATCAATCATTTTTTTTCCATTTGATTTTTCATAGTTAGTTTTTTCGATTTTCGGTTTATTTTCTTTCTTGAATTATTCTGATAATACATATCTTTACTACCGTTTTACTATAAACTACTGCCTATCTAAACTGTTGTGTGAAAGTCTAGATTTGTCTAAATTCGATTATTGTTCCCTAGTATATAGCTTCTGCCTGGAACACAAGCTGGTAGAGTTGGGTTCTCTTCCTATGAGACTTCGTTTCAGTTTTCATGCTCTCTGCACTTTTCATAAAATAATTGTGAGGAAAAAAGAGAAAGAAAAGAAACCTTTTCTCTTCAACAGATTGCAATACAGAGCTGATGTCCATAATGTTAACGTTAGACATAGAAATTTGCTTTCATGTTCTCACTACAAAACCTCAACCTTTCAGAGAAGTGTCAGATACAACACCTACAAGTTATACCATGAGATCCGTTATGAGTTCAAACAACATATAACTCACCAATTCAGAAACAAAATCTCTCTGATTCTTTTCACTCTCCGAGAAAGTAGGAAAAAAGAAGTGTATGTTTTCTTCTTTGTGTGCCCTAATATTGTTTTGCTCAAACCTAAAAGTTTCAGTGTCCTAATGTCAAGTTATTGGTTAATTTTAGATTACGATGAAATGTTTTTATATCTGGGAAATCCATAATCAGAAGATGGGGTGATTGTACAAGACAAAAACTGTTCGTACGAATATGTTTTTTTTAATCGACTCTACATGTTTTGAGCTCTTCGGGAGTCCGAATCAGACGAGGTAAAGCTGATATTAGATAAAACTTAGCACAATATGTTTTTAGTATGAAGAACAACAAAGCGGCAAAACTAAGATCCAACTACAAAATTGGTTTGAAAAGGCAGAACTAACCTATTTATTTTTGTTTTTTCTAGAGGCATCTGCGTTTCTTTTCATAACTACAAAATTTAAAAACAAAGATTGTGGTGGTATTTGGCTTTTTGTGAGCTGTCTAACGAGCCACACATGTCTGGGTGTCAGTGTTTTTATTTTGAGTTATTGCTTGAAAGAGTATGAATTGCATTTTAGACTCATGTACGACCCTGTACCACTAAATGCATATAATACATCCACCGAAGCAAAAATCGAATGATTTTTTCACAAGAACTCCTCGAATACTGCAAATCTTTTCTAGAATTGTTGGTGAACGTGTTGTTATCTCCTGAAATCAATGCGTATCAGTATAACCGATCGTAAGATGATGTTTTTTCGTTCTCCATGGTGTTATCCTGAGTCTTTTCACCTCAAAACGGATAGAGAAATCTGATCCTATCCGTACATATCCTGTATATGAAATACATGAACTCCACTCTCTCATGAAAATAGGGCACATAATATTCTTCGTCCAATCTCACCTCAAAGACGCGGCTTTTGAGCTCGAACTAACACAACCGGAAGATTATACATCATCGCCTCAGAAAAAAAACGGCATGCACTATAATACCCAGCATTTGAGGAAAAACGATAGGAAGCGCGTTAAATATCCAAGAGGTTGTTCGCTGTAGGCTCGCATAGAATTCATCAACCGAGTCCGGTCTCGGGTGGGGGCAATGAGCTCCGGGAGAAAATGGAAACAGGCCGTATGGGGCGGTTATAAAAGGACGCCTTCTGAAGTAGGAGAACGGCAGTGAAGCCCGAGTAAATTCGGAATCACGTTTGGGACACGTGCGCTGAAAATAGATGCAAGGAAAAAACTCGCATTCTCGCTGGCGCGGCACTGCCGGAACAAAAACAAGCGGAAAAACACATAAAACCCCCAACGAAAACATACAAAATAACGAATGGGCAAACATTGTGCTCTCTGGTTCAGGCCGAATATCGCATTAAGTTCGAAAGTTCTCCAATAAAGAAGGGTATCGATTAAGGCCGATGTGTAAGAGTATACCGCCGTTGGAGTGGATAAGAGATGCGTATATGCCATTTGGGGCCAACTTCTGCCGAATTAATCCGGTTTTAGGGACTGGGTTCTTTGAAACGGCTCTTTTGATGTAATCCCCGGTTGCACAGATTTTTGGCATGGATGATCTACAAATCCTTCGGGCGAGCATCAAATGAGTGCCCTACCATTTTCTTCCTAGAATTAGAAATTTCATCGAAACATCGTTGTACTCTCTAATGAAAGAACGATAACGACTCAACTGGAGGCAATGTATCAATAATATGAATTAATTCAGATGTATGAATACCAGGTGTTATGATCTGAATTGAACTAGCCAATTTGTCATCGTCAGGATAACGAAACGGAGTACGTTCCATCGAAGAAGAGTAGATGCTGACCACTTCAAGCATCTGACCGGTCAAATACGACCGAAACCGTAGTCAACATCTACTCTTTTTCCGTGGATATTCTCCCTTTCGTTGTCCTGACGATAGCAGATTGGCTAGTTCCATTTAGATCGTAACACTTGTTGATATTCATATCAGCCGATGAAAGGAATTAATTCTTAATGTATTCAAACAACCGTCACTAGCATTAAATAACGAATGATTAATGAATATGCGTCATAAAACAGGAGGTGCTTGCCAGAAAACATAACTATTTTGTGAAGAAATATTGGCCCAAATGTGCATTACATATTTCTGAAATATGGGGTATATTTTCTCATGATTACATTGATGGAATTGGAAGAGCAAGATATGATTCGTTGAAATCATCCATACCTATGTTATTAATTAAATTTCTTTCACTATTATAAACGAAAAAATCATCCGCCCACTGTTTGTTTTAGTGAAACACACACTCCCTAAAACCGCCCTGGCTTCTCACAACATTCTAATTCACAGCTGAAAACTTGATTCTTTGTACCCTTGGGGTGTTTCTCGAAAAAAGAAACTACGCTGACTGACTGACGCATTTTTGAACATTTTTGTAACATTTTTATAGTCTTAGTTTAGAACGCTATACTTTCATTACTGCTAGGTGAATAAAGTAACTTTTTGTCTTACTAACCACAATAGTTGCCATTTTTGACATATCTTAGAGTGTTCATTTCACCCCACGCTTTTCCATGGAATTTTAATATTTTTGGACAAAGAATATCATCTGAATTCATTCCTCATCTGTAGTCAACCACCTGTATAACCCCTTATATACTCGATTTTCATTAAAATCAGGTATAATTTTGTACATAAGTGTACCAGTGACAGAAATCTCAAGCTTCAAACTTCTTTTTTTGTTTTGTGAATATCTCAGAACCAATGATATTCTTCCCGTTTTTACTGGATGTCCCTAGATCGATTTGAATTTTTGATTTTTGCCAGGAGGTCCCAGAATTTTGCACCTAAAATTAGTCTTTTCTTTTCATTTCAGCTTCCGGTCATACGAAAATTACTGAATTTGGTTCACACGAGTTTTATGCCGTGCGAAATTTCATATTGCTACCTATTTTGGCGATGACCAATCTTAAGACACAATGTCTTGGGACCACTAAACAAAAACCGCGTATTCGAATTTCTTAAAAAAATTTCAACCCATTGAACAGAGTTCAACAAAACTCAACTGGAGTAATAAATCAATTCATTCACTGGATGTCTGTGATTCAAACAGCTGACACATCTATTAACGAGAGAATTGAAATCATTATTTATACTCCATCTCATCTAATAATATGCATTACAAGTCAGAGCATAGGTTTTCGATTTTTTTGTAATTATTTGAGGTGACTTAGTAATTTGGAAAACGCAAATTCTAATATTCATGAAAACAGAAGAATTTCCATGTTATAATATGTTGTGACTTTTAACTGAAATTTTGTCTATTGTGTTCGAACTATAATTTTTACTTTTATTTAGGATCTATTATTTAAATTTTTTCTGACAAATTCAATTCGTTAACTTAAGTGTTCCTGGTGAATTTGGGAGATTCTGACATGGCAACTCTATGGCCTACTTCACATAGCTATGAACGATATTTCATTGAGATACTCATGCCCTGTTCTATTCGAAAGATAACTCTTCGTATTCGCTTCTGAATCCTTGGAGATAATGCGATCCATACCCATGAAATCGCTGACAAAACGGAATTATAAACGGAAATGAGTTCATCGATATTCCCCTGTGTTAGAATGATGAACTAACCGTATTAAAATCCAATATTAGCTCAGCGAAATGGGATTTGCCGAGTTATTGTCGCCATGAAAGCCCTACTGCACACGTTCCCGAAAGAAATATGTATGGCTGTCCTTCCGTCCGAGAATTATCCCAAGTTCATCACGTTCGTGTGGAGCGATCATATTTATAGAGGGAAACCGGCGGCCGGATCGTAGGGAGATGATCAAAGTTGTTTATCCTGCTCCTAACGCGGCTGGAACAATTCCCCGATAAGATAAACCAAACTCCTTTCGGAGTTTGCTGCCCCCTCAATTTCAGCCGAAACATCTGCTTAGACCGTTCCGTAATAGCCTTCAGTGGAGGCTGTCGAAGTGGTAACTTTTCTGACCCTTGTGCTCTGGGTTCCGAGTTGAGGCGCCTTCGTTTTGGCATCCGAAATTGCGTAATGAAGAACTTCGAGGCTATATTGTCGTGACAGCGTTCCATTAAGAAGAACCAGCTAGTGACAATCGGAATCCATTACTGGCCGCTCGATCTGAACTAATCCTTTCTTGAAGTTCAACTACCTAATGTTCTTCGCTTTAATTCTCAATGCTGAGAGATTGGATGGAAAGTAGTTTTCTCAACGAGGAGCAAAAATAATGCTATGGGTCCGAAGACGCACTGAAAAATTTGTCATAGCTATGCAAATCTCTGAAAAATTCACCACATTGCTGAATTGTTTAGGAAAAGTTCAGGAAAACGCAAATCATTTTGATTGATTTGTATGTTATCAAATCAAATTTATAGTTTTGAAATTATAAGTCCATTTAGCCTTGCAGATGGCGTCAATTTCAATATTCTATGATATTCAGTGGAAAAATCTTCAGTAAGAACAAGAAGCAACATTAATCCATGTCGATGTTACATCATTTAAAAACGCGCATATGAATATGAAGTGGGTCAATTTGAAAAGGCACCATCTTCATCTTTGATATTTCGGACTCCATGCAACATCAGAAAAAAAGGTGAACTTCATTTCGTACAGGTACCTACATTTTATACGGTTGGTTTTAATCGATTTTTATAAACCCTGTAAGAATGATCACAGTCACCCCTAAAATCTTGAATGGGAAGTTGGGTTGAGTGGAGAATGCATTAGTAGAAGAGGGCCGATTGGATGGTCACCACAATCTCCAGACTTGACACCGTTATTTTTTTTCCTCTGGGAAATTTAGAGTATGTTGTCTATAACAAACGGCGCCGAGATGTTGAAGAATTGAAAGTGAGAATACGCGCAGAGTACGCCGAGAAATTCACGTTGAAATTTTCAGAAACGTGAGGGTCAAATTTGAAAATATGTTATATTTTTACCTACAAAATCATGAGAACATTCTGAAAATCTATTAGAGTAAAAAGTTTTTCATTATTTTCATGTTTCATTACAACTTTTGCTATTGTGACTATTCTTCTCTTTCTTTTAAATTTTTCCGGAGTACTGATAAAAAGGTCAATCGAATTTACTTCAAAACAAGTTGTCACCAGTGGCGGCTCGAACATATTCATCGTGGGTCGGCAGATATATATACAATATATAATTTTTTTTTTTATATTTTCAACACCTATGTATTATGCAGGTTTCCACATCACCATGAGATACTGCACTCGGTGCGTTAGTTTTTCATAGTGGAGTTTCACCAAAATTTTTGTTTCTGTTTCAATGATCTCTGAAGATTATCCGGAAAATAAAAAATGATTGTGAAATAACTATTTTAGCCCTGCCTACCACTTGAAAAATAAACATAATTTCGGAACAAATATGAAAATGAGAAGCGAAAATATATATAACAAATGAAAATAGGTACTCTAAAAATGCTTATCCATAAAGTAAAATTGGAAAAACAAACAAAAGTGCATTCTAACGAAATTGAGAATTGCGAGAAATTAACATCACCTCGAGCGCAAACGATAGAATCGAGATATCCCGAACGATCATTCTTCGAGTTACCGAAGACTGCCGAAGAGAGGCATTCTAGGGTCGGTAGGGTCGCTGCCTGCTGGACCTACATATATGTCCTACACCGTGCGAAGTATTGAGACAACAATATCAACTTTCATCATAATTTTGGTCTTTATTCTTTGAAAAGTTCTTGAAAAATTGTCGGAATTTCATTAGTATTATGTATTTAGCACTCACGTTTATAAAAATTAACAAATACCATAAAAATTCGTTTTAAATAAGAGCGATCTCTTGTAATTTGTTGTGTGAAACTGAAACTATAGCATATTGGCGGAAAAAACATTAAATAAGAGGCTTATCTAATTTTAATTGTTATCCGAATGGAATTCCAACAAAAATTATTCAAGTTTGAAGCAATTTGACTTATTGATATTAGCGCTCCTTCGATATGTTTACAATGCAGATTCGGCATGTAGTACCTGAATGAACAGAACGAACGGTCGGTCACTCGGTCGCTAGAAAAGGCATCTGCGGCGCTGTCTTCATAGCTCGATTGGAGATGAGCGTATTTTGTCTACGGACCGAGTAGGGATTTAAATTGAAACAGCGTATTTCAAACAAGTTCCATATTCCATTGATATCAGATATCATATACCTAATATTTTTATAAAATTTATTGAGAGCTATGTAATGTTTGGAGAATTTCTAATACATTATCATTTTACACAAGTGAGAATTCACATTTTTGCTGCTTGCGAAATTTTGGGTCGGCACTGCCGACCCTGCCGTCCCTAACGGGCCGCCACTGGTTGTCACTCAACACCCTTTTCTATTTGAGATTTTGGGGGTGCTTTCACCATGCTCACAGGGTTGATGCGAATTGATTTCAACCAACCATATAAAATGTTCCGAGACAATCAAAAATGCTTTTATAGGAAATCCTGCATTGATATGGTCATTTTTGGTCTTATGAATGATTTCATGCATCTATTTACTTTGATGTTGACTGAAAATATTTACCATATAGAAACTTCTATATTCTGCGTATTGCCTTTTTCTGAGCCCTCGGAAAGAAGTAACTCATGATTTCTAATCCAAATGTACCAAATTGGTATACCCCTCTTTATTTAGGCTCTAGAAAATGCGGTACAGTACACTCAATATTAACTCTTACCAAGAATCCTTGATATCACAAAAGATGTTTAGAGAACAATTGCGCTCCCGATAGCGAATTCAAACAAGAGTTTTCCCCTTCCCCAAAGACCCGAAGTTGGTCCCGCAATATTGAATTTCCAGAGGTTATCGAAATTTGGCAATTTACTCCGAGTATTCGGGTCAGAAAATCCCCGTTAATCTAGGGCTAAAGCGCGAGACAGTCAAACGGAAAATATAATCTGGGAAGCGTGGGCCAGGACAGGGTGGCCCGGGGATGGGGTGGAAATTTGCTATCGTACCTGCGATGGTGGCGCTTAAGTTCCGGTTTCAGCCGGAAGTTTAGACTCTTATCTGGGGTCGTGTATGCGTGGCGGAAGGACGAGATCCATGATGGGGGTAGCGGGAAGCTGCATCTGGCTCCGTATATATGTTGATATCTGCAATATCCATAGCTATCGGGTTCACGGTTCATTAGACGCGAAACGGGTCTGCTACGATCAGAGGTTTCCCTTCTATTCTGACGATGATTTTCAATCCGATAGGCACATTTGGTCATCCTTCGGCTACTTCGTATTCTCGAATTTGAATATCTCTGATTTTTCCACCGACTGAGATGAACTGGAAGCTACATTGGAAGATGAATTTTTCGTCGTCAGGTAGGCTATGGAATTCTGAACGTCGATGTTCCGCGTGTGTTTCTTAGCTTGTGCTGCACTACATATTTTCTCGGTGAACTGTCAAGTTATCGTTCTGCATTGTTGTTGTATTGAAATTATCAGCAAATTATAAAGATGATGTTCAAAAAGCATTTACTATTGTATTCAAAAAAGTGGAGAAAATATAGAGAGAGTAGAAATATTCTATTCATAAATGGTTCAGGGATTTCATAAAGTATCTCAGTGGTGCTGTAGATTGTCATCAATACTTCCAAAGTACTGTTTCGACTGTTGACGTCTTATGTGAAGCAGTTATGTTCAAACAAAAAAAGAAATGGTGGACCAGAGAAGAAAATCCCAGAGTTATTTAACCTGTTTTCAGTTTTTATCTCACATGGCTGGCGTCTCCATTAGCATATATTCCAAACGATTTTGAAAAAGAGACACTAATTTGTTGATATTTCATCAGAAAGACCTTGTAACAAAAAAAAATGGAGCTTGTTATGCATCAGTCAAAGGAAAATTTTGGGACCTATTTTTCTTGATGAACTTCAACAGCAAAACGTTTTGAAAAAAAAATTTTCATGTCTTTTTATCGTAAAATTTAATTTTGATGAATTGTCTCAAACCGAACATGAATTTAGTCCATGCTCGTGTCATATCACACGTGTGATTTTTTCCTAAGGCCTCATTTCAAGAATCCTGAAGAATCATGTCAGAAGATTTGAGGAGGAGCAAAAAGTAGAATTTTTCTTACTAAACTACTTAACTACTTAAATTAAAGAAGGACACTGAAACCTGAAACTCTTGTGTCCTGAGTCGATGAAAGAAATGCTTTTCGCAGATTGAGATAAATCTGCAAGTAACTTTTCCTGTCCACTGTACATACAAAATTACCAGACATAGGCTAATGTCATCATTTATCGATTGAAATTTATTCTGGGAGGATTCTGCATCTCTTCATAAACTTTTCAGGGTTTTCACTCCCAATTAGTTCAAGAATTTACGCAGGAGCAAATCGTTGATTTCATTTTTAATTGATTTTGTTTCAGAGATTGGAAGTGAAAGCCCTAAAAAGGTTATGAAGAGATGTCATCATTGTTCACATCTTGGGAAGATGAAGTAATTTAAGAAAAGACATACGTTGCGTCACAAAAATTCCATAGCCTTCTTGAAGATGAATTTTTTTTGAACGCACGTTATTTGTCTTTCTGATAACAAAAAAATATTCTTCTTTTCATTCGTACTCCGAGATCGAGAGGGGAAAAAGCAGGCTCTCTCAGATTATGAGATCTGGGAAAGGCACCTTATGGTTTTCCAAACCATAATAAAAGCTGTGCGCGTAACTTATTTGAAAACGATCACAAACGAGCAGAGATCCGTCAAGATTCTGGGTAAAGATTATGGAAAGTATGCCTGAGAAGCTCAGTTCAGTGAAAAAAGTGTTTATTTGACCAAAAGTAGGTCTTTGTTACTTTCCATCATCTTGCAACCATTGCAACCTGAGTGAAAACCGTCAGCACGAGGGACCAAACAGGTTGTATATCCCTATTGTAAAAGGGCTCACTATGAGAATGATAATCTCTCGGCTTTCAGAAAACCTTAAGCGCCTCAAAAAATAAGACTTAGGTGATTAATGATGCTAATAGACTTCGTTGAATGACTGCCACAAAGATCGTAAACCTCAAGATGAAATTATCAATTCAAAAATCCCGATTGCAAGGTGACTAGGAAACTTTCTAACGTCTCTATAATAAGTTGAATATGAACAAAAATTAATAGAACTGCTTTGTTCTGCCAACCCTGGAATTGGTAATTGTTCTGGTATTTGTGAATCAGTATTTTGTGAGCCGGAATCTCAGAGGACTATACATTAACTTACTGAATTAATGTGATTGATGATGACAGAACTGAAAAAATCGAATTGCATGGTTTTTACTATGATTGGGTTTTCATTAGTTTTATTAGTTTTTTATTACACGTGTTTCGTATTCGCCAAAGTTTCTTCGGGTAATGATGTTTTTTTTTCGGACCTTATTCATTATTTTTCAATTCGTATTAATAATTCTTCCAATTCTAGTTCAATGCCTGTATTCGCTACAGGCAGAATCGACTAATACATCAGTTTTCAATTTCTACAATTGTAGAACGAGATTCACGACAATAGAGATAAACATTCCAGAACTACAATAAAATAATGATCTGGCAAAATCCATAACCACACATCTGACGAAAGTATTGAAGAAATCTACCTATTTAAATATCCACTATCACTTAATCCATCTAAATGAAATTTCAATGAATTCACATTCGGAAGATGAATTCTCTTGATAGACTGGGTGAAAAGATCCTTTCCTTTTTTCGCAGTTTTCGTTCGCATGACCATTTGAATTTATACTACAAATGGATATCGGAAAGGGATCCGGATATTCAAAAAACCCATAGGATGGGACGTAGCGCGCTGGCCTGTGCGTAATCGAGTTTTTTCGTATGCTTTAACGCTTGGCGCAATCAAGTGACAACGATTGGCGGTCAGAAAGATCCGAGTCGACTGATTTCTCCGTTAGTGAAAGAGGTCAGGAAGGGACAACGAAAAGCGAACTGTAGTGCCCGCTATTCAGGCAGAAACAAAGCGGATCGACCTGGCAGGAATGGAAACTCATGCATGAGCAGATACGTACAATTGAATTGGCGAAATCGTGGTCGAAATGTAGCAGCATGTTCTAGGTTGTGGAGTAATACGAAATGAGTTGCCGTAGATTGATTGACGTAGAAAAAATTGGAATCGTGGGGTTTTCTGTCGTACGAAACCCAAAAACATCGATGCACAGAAGATTAAAAATCCCTTTTCTTGGCTTATATTTTCATGGATTCGTATTTATTGCCTTCAAAATGGCATATACGTTTTAGACCTATCACAAAAGAGAAAACTTATATTGAGCAAAATGGAGATGGCAACCTGTGGAATTAATAAGAATTTTGTGCGGAATTCATTTTTCCAGGAGATTTTTATCCAGGATTATTTTCGGGTAACATGAATTCAGTTTCTGCTAGCTCATTAATATTGAAAATCGTTCAGAATTTACACAACCGCGTTGCGAAAATGGTTAAAACAGTAATGATCAATCAAATAGTCCGGAAACTGGGTTGAAATATTTTACGACACTGCTAATTGGATTGAAATATATACTTTAGTTACGGAAACCTGTATCAAATCGAATAGATATTTAAATGGATTCACGGTGTAGTGCAATACCGATGTACGAAACGATTTATAAAAATTTTCCATTTTTTTCAGCTCAAGATGGCCTAGAGCCTTGAATATACCCGTTTTTCGTTTTCCATTTTTTGAAATGATAACAAGAAAAATTCTAAGGGAAGAAAAATCTTGGCTTGGTGGAATATCACATAACAAATCAACGGAGTCAACAAACTGAAGCCAGCAAGCATTGTTCAGCTATGCACATTTTTGCCATACTGATGGGAGCCGAAAGCCCGAAACACGTGTCTAAGGTTGATATTTCTTAGAGGGTTGTGCCTGTTCAATTTCTCCTAATTGCTTCTTAGGGTTCCTTCATTATCCTTCGTTTTATGTTGAGAAATTTTCTTTCTGCACTTCGGTGGATTCGTCAAGAATTCTGGAAAATTCAGAAGAATGTTAGTGCAGTAGAGGAATTACAAATTATATAAATATTCACTGGATAAAATAATGGCTGCAATAATTAGCTTCAAGTATCATCCCTTACAATCTCCATAACCACGAATAACTTCATCATTTTAGGACATAATTTGTGGAGAGGAACTTGTATTATATGCGAAAAAATTTTTTTCTATTACTTATCGATGAATTCTAAATCACGATTGCACTTTTTTTTTAAATTGGCATTATTTGCGGTTTTTCGATTTTTTTTTTGTTCGAACGAATAGAAAAATTCCCAAAATTATACCCGAAAAACATTGTCCTCTATTATTTTCTGAAATTATAATCAGTCAAAAAATCCTTTTTGTGAGCAGTTTTGCTTGAGTATTCGTTTCAAATTATTCAACTTTTTTGTTTGAACATTGTTATTTTAAATATGTGATATTTTTTTCTACAAATTTTTTCGTTTTCATGTTTCATTCGCGAAAACTAGAGAAGGTACTGTTACCATTCGTTTAATCCTTTTATTTTAATCGAAATCGCAACTTAAAGGAATATTCAATTCCGAAATGACTTTTCTGAAATATTGAATGACAAATTTCCTTTTTTTTTTCTGTTACCATAACATCATATATTTTCAAATCCTATAAGCATCTATGATCCCCATACAGGGTGGGCCTTTGACTCGTACAAATATTTTAAAAGTAGATTATCGAGGTCAAGAATACCTCTTTTTTTCACAATTTTTTCCGAATCTGCAAGGTTCAAAAGATGTTGAAACATCAACGGCTGTTGAAACATCTCAAAAAATGTTATTTTTAGTTCTACCTCACAAACTCTCAGTCATCGAATGAATTTCAGAATATTGTTTTTCATTTATTTGATGAATCTTTCTCGAACGCAAGATATCGCCTACTTCTTCCAGTTTTCCTATTATAATCATTCCGTACCATAAAAATGCCGAAATTTTGAAGAACCCAACTCTTGAAACTGAGTTGGACACTATCTCATAATCTAATGAATACTTGAACGTTTTGTGAAATAAAAGTATTCTTCATATTTTCTCCTATAATTTCCGAGTAATTTGATGTTCAAAAAGTAAAAAGTATGAGTGAAATTTGAAAAATTGGGTTTTTCGGTTGGGAAAAACTCTGTTTTAAAGATCCACAGATGTGTAGTGTCACAGATTTCGCCAGTTCTTCTGAAGATAATTTTGTTTTTCCAGATGTGGCACAGCTCATTATGAAAATACAAAATGGCTATATCAGGACCGAATCGAAAATATTCCTATTTCAACAAAAATCTCACGCTCATTGAACAAACTAACCAAATTATATTGGTAAAACTCGAACCATAACAGTACCTGTCGATAAATGCGATAGTCGGAAAGATTCACGGAACGTCATGCAGTTGTTTACAAGATAGGGAAAAAATTTTTTTCGTTGAACTTCAACTGTCGCGTTTACAAGCATCAGCACTACCGTTACTAAAGTTAGTATCATTCATTCGTCAACATCGAGAAACGAAGAAAATTTTGTTTTGATTCAATAAGCCTCTGGTTCGAAGCCAGTGCATTGAATCTACAAATCTTCTGATCCATTTTGAAGTAGATCTACTTTCAATCTAGTTTATTTCAATTTTGCTGCTACATGAAAAAAAGGTTTTCCTTCTCTGGAAGAATCTGCGATTCTCGAACCTATAGATTAATAATTGATTGAATTTCACCTTTCTTCGTCTGATACGAACATTCACTTAAAATCTGAAATCGTTTCACAATTCAAAACCCTCATTTATTTCCCCGTTTAATGAAATGACTAATATTTCCCGGAATCCCAGCATAACTCCATTAATCGTGCCAGTCGTGTACAAATACGAGACGAAGATCCCGTCTAACAATCAGATTAAAACAAACAACATTCCTGCGTGGAAAAATGGCCGTTCGAAATTCAGCGGAAATTTCGCTAATCACGTTTCGTGGAAATTTCGCACAATTTCCCATTTCTCGTCCCGTTTCGCCGCGTACTACTCGTCGATTGTACGGAATCGAATATTTCGGTTTTAAGTGAATTATTTATGATTCGTTTGCCGAATTCATTAAGGACGGTCTTTTGGTGATTCCTTTGACGTTCGTTTATGGTCACTTTCGTTCTCTTCCATTCGTTTTGACTCGTTTCGACGAATAAGCGATATATCGTTATCAAATTTTTGTATCTATATGAGTATTATAAATGCGTGGTTTTGACGTTTCTTGTTTCCCATCTTAAATTTTTTGCTTCTCACTCTTCCTCTTGCAGACGTCTTGCATCTATACCTGTTTCTGTATTTTTTTCAACTTCTAGGTGGTCTTCCACCTGGTTCTACGTTCATGAGACATTCGTTGCCATAATTTTCTTAGCTATACTTCATTCAAATTTATTTTAGCAGTCGGTTGGCCATGAAATAATTTTCTCAAGTTTTTGTAACTGGAACGAAGTTAGGTTGGCACTCATGAAATGTCGTTAATGTCATAATGCCGTTGCCACAACTAATATCAATTTTTATTACGAAAACGCCGAAAGTGATTGAAAAAAGAGACAGGGTTTCAGGAAGTGCTATTTAGAATTCAGGTCCGCTCATTCAAATAGTCATACCCTGATATTCTAAAATCCACAATACTTCAGACGGTAGCGAACATATTCAATGTAAGAGAATTTATATAATGTTTCATCTGAATCTAAACGACATATATTTCAGCTCGATATTTCCACAATCAGAAAGATTGTGAATGGAGAGGATGACAAAGAATTTCCTTCTATTGGGAGACCCAAAAAAGTGGGCATTTGAGAATTTTATGTTTGAGTGAATTAATGCGAAAAGTTTACTTTCGATTTTCGATAAATGTCATCGGAGAATAAGTTCCCTAAAATGGATTTTTCTATTTTTCATTTGACTTGTCCTATACAATGTAAATGTCTTAAGGTACTAATAAATACCCATAATTATTATTATTATATCAATGTATTAAGATGAATAGCCACAAATACGCGCAAGTTGTCATGTTACTTGTTTATTCATGTGAAATTTTTGTTCAGGTGAAGTTCATCTTAACTTGAAACTTCCTTCAATTCCTTCTACTTCCACTGATGCAAGATGATTTTTGTTGAAGAATTTAACATTCTTGTAATTATCTGTTAATTCCTTCGGGAGAAACCCATTCCTAACCACTGCATCATATGCATTTCATCTTCGAGTTATTAGTTTTGAAATCTACAAATGATGTAAGCCAAAGAAGATAACGAACATTAACTCTCCTCAAGCTAGTGCATATTATGATATACTGATCTCTTGTATTTTCCATGCAAATAACTGGATTTGGTATGCCTTCAATCAGTTTGTATAAACTTCAATTATGTTCGTCACATATTTTCCGAAGAGATTCGACATTGTGATAAATTACGTAATAACAGAAACTTTTACGTAGAACGGGCAACATAGCTTTGCTTTTAGACCCAAAAATGTTTTGACAATCTTCATAACCCCACATTTTCGTACTATACAGAGTGAAATGTGTCAAATTTCCATGGCCAACCGACTGCTAAAATAAAAGTGAATGAAGTATATCTATTCTCATTCTTTGGAGGTGCCCATAACAAACAAATGTTTCGAGCTAAAAACCAAATTGGGTTGCATGATTTTTATTGTTAATAAGTTAAACATTAAACCACGAAACATGTATCGCTATCTTCATGCGGATGAAGCTAAACAGAAGTATTCGGTACCGAGGAAAAAATATACTGGGTGAGTCGATCGGTCGGTAATTCTTAGAAATTTTGGACTAGGACGACGATTCAAACTTTGGTGGAATCGACTTTACTTATCGAAAAGCTAAAATTATTTTTGATATTATAGGGTAGTCCAAAAATGGTGAAACACGATTTCACCTTGCTTTTTCAAGGGAGAATATCCAAATTTCATCATATTCTGAATCTATACCTAAATTGTCATAATCTGTATGTGTGTGCCTTTTCGACATAGGCCACTTTTGTCGACAAATTTCCTGCTTATGATGATTTTAACTAGATATATCTCGAAAACCGTCCGATATAAATGTATGATTTTTTCAATTGAAATCCTAAGAATTTTCAAGTCTTTTTTTCAGTTTTTCAGATCACTACATACGTGCTTCGAAAGACACTGCAATTTTTCGAAAATGCAAGATAAAACCATTTCAAGTTTTCATAATGAGATATGCTACCCCTGGCAACCTGACAAATTTTTTCAAGCATAAGATATATCATTTTAACCTAAGAAATAAGCTACTATATCAGAAAAACAAATTTTACTTTTTCCATGCCATTTTCCGTTTGTTAAACGAAGTGGTATTTACATTATGTAATGTGAGTTACCGCAATTTAGTTAGCGATAAATATTTTTTATTCTTCACTTGATTTCCATTTCATTTTCGATAATAATAACGAATTCAGTTTACAATTACCTTTATTAGCGCTGATATTCATCTTCGATATGTAGACATTTATTATAGTGGTTTATTTCATTTCGTACAAGAGTTACCAGATTCCAACATAACACAATTTTGACTTCCATTTTCAAATAATTTCACTGTTTTCCAGCATTATAGGAATTCGTTGTTTTGAAAATTTTCAACAACTGAAATGAGACATGAAAGTAGAATAAAGCAATCGTTAATTAGAAGGTGAAGAGTATGTATAAGAGCTCAATTGGCCACTTTTGTTGAACTTAATCCAATAATACGTTATTTAAAAATGGTTATTTTTTCTCGTTCATTCTGAAGCCCTCACAGATATGAAATCAATGTTGTTTAAGTGAATTTCAAGTAGTGAAGTGAAATTTATCAGTTTTGTAATTAAGAAAAGGAGCTTAAAAAAATTCCTAACACAAATGATTCAAAATCTTTTTTCTTCATTTCAAAAGTGCTCGAATTCACTTCATTACTAGAAATTAACTTGAAAATATTGATGTCATAACAGTGGAGTTCAATCAAGAAATGAAACGAGAGATAATAACAATTCAAAAATAGGTATCATTTTGAATTAAATTTCACAAAAGGTGTTCAAAGTAGGCGCTATGAGCTCTATTATGTGCTCTACACCTTCTTATGAATGATTTCTTTGTTCTACTTGCATGTCTCTTTCAGTTGTAAAATTTTCAAAACAAGGTTTACATTAAACTAGGCCTTCACTCATTCAGGACTTTATTTTGCATTAAATGCTGGAAATAGGTACAATGTGTTATACTATTTCGGATTCACAATGAAACGTTAAACTGCCATGTTTTTTCTCACTTTGGCACTCAGGTATCCACATTTTTTTCACACCACGTCAGGTTAAACTAAGAAAAAAATAATTAAAACGGTCTATTTGAGTTACATATTTGTTTGAAAAAATGTGCATGCGCCCCAACAATCATGAATCACATTCGATGTGCTATCTAGCTCTGCTATCCAGGAAGACTATCCAATAAAACAGCTTGAAAATATTCCTTCATTTGGAGTCGGACCACCAACAAAAGTGGCAAAGAGTGAAAAAGAGATTTTTTGAAAACCGAATGACTTTTACTAAACATATAACATCTTTTTCTGAACCTCCACAACGTCCTCTACTCGAAGGTACCATATTATCCATTCTTTACTCCACACACTGTATATCCTATACTTTTTTTTTCATAACCAGGTCATGTTGTTGATTTTACCCACAGTTTTCAGCTCGATTCTCAGCTCGTTTCAACGAAGTTAACCATCGCCTTGTTTTCGCCTCCCTCGCTCGAAAACCATCAATTTCTTGGTGAACAAGTGCATAACTAATACCACAACTCCGTCGTTCAAATGCGAAAGTTCGCTCGTGCGTACGCTACCTTGCCAGCAAAACGTTTGCATGCCAGCAAATTACGTTTCATTAATGGCATATTAATTTGATGTTTGGCGATTCGAATCGACTGTTAATTCTATTCGTTAATTATGTATCGTAGATTTGTGTGTGACAAATACTCCTCTGATGATATATTAAATTATTATGTGGTTGGTAATTGGATTAGCTAGCTACTTTCGCGAACTCAGCGTTTGATGAAATCAGTTGCTCGAATTTGTAGTCTTTGAAGTTGGTAGATTTTTATCAATCTTTTTAGTAACCTATGTTGTATCTTGTTATTTAGAGGTTGAAACGATGGATTTGAAAGTATGTATATGAAAGATGCGATCATACATTTGAGTAGGGTGTCACTACTGAAGTGTTCATTTTTCAAATTATAATTCCAATTTAGTCGTTGCAGATCTTTTCGTGAAATAAAATCTTCAACTACCATCTTTTTGGGTCTCTCAATAGAAGGAAATCCTATGTCATCCTATGCTCTCACAATTTTTTTGAAGAAAAATGTAGCAATATAAGTCGTTCATATTCAGATGAGACATAATATAAATATACATATTATCGAAAATGCTCGATACCGACTGGTTAATAGGGCTTCCAAAATGAAAAGACAAACGTTAAATTTGTCGCTGTTTCTCAGAACTTGTTGATTGTGAAGAAATAATACAGAATACAATAAGTTTGATTTTTATTTGTTCAATTTAATTGAATTTTATACATATATTGAACTTGTAAATTTTCTAAGAAAACTAGGATATATTGAAAAATTCTTTGCAAAATTTCAATGTCAAAATATTTTTTTACTGAACATATTCTCCTCTTAATTAGATGCATTTATTACAGCGAACCAGCAACGTCTCAAACGACCTTTCAGGAAAAATGTTTCTTCTTGCTCTGCAAACCAGACCTCCACAGCTTTTATTACCTCCTCGTTGGAAGAAAATTTACGATCTTTTAAGCTTTCTTTCAGTTGAGGAAAGAGATGATAGTCGGATAGAGGCAAATCTGATGAATAAGGGGGTTATTCTAGTAATTCAACCCGTATATAAAGAATTTTTTGCATGACAACATGAGATTTGTGTGCAGGGGTGTTGTCCTGCAAAAACAAAACACCTTTGGATAGCTTTCCGCGTCTTTTCTCTTGAATTTTTTCCCGTAGAGTGGTCAGTAATGTCAAATAGTAATCTCCGGTTATTGTTTTACCGTTATCCAAAAAATCAATCATGATTAATCCATGGCAATCCCAGAATACTGAAGCAAGAACTTTTCCAGTAGATTTTTGAACACGAAACTTCTTAGGTCTTGGAGAACCAGAGTGTAGCCATTCCATCGATTGTTGCTTTGTTTGTGGATAGTACAAATGTACCCAAGTCTCATCCATAGTAATAATTCGGTTCAAGAAGTCTACATCGTTTTCAAATCGAGCACAGATCGAACGCGATGCTTCTACCCTTGCACGCTTTTGGTCAACATTCAAACATTTGGAGATCCATTTTGCAGCAATTTTTCTCATTTCCAAATTGACGTGAACTAGGTATATGATGAACCTGTTCGTATGTAATATTCAGTGCTTGAGATATTCGTTTTAGCCCAATTCGACGGTCTGATAAAATCATGTCATGAACTGCATCGATATTTTCGGGGACTGACACAGAAACTGGCCTTTCCGATCGGTTATCATCTTCAATGGAAAATTAACCTCTTTTGAAGCTTGCAGTCCAATTTTTCACGGTCGCATACGAAGGACATTGATCACCAAGGGCATTGAGCATATCTTCGTAAATCTGCTTACCTCTTAACCCTTTTAAATACAGGTACTTGATGATGGCTCGATACTCCAAATTTTTGATTTTCACAACTGGACATATTCTTCCTTTTGATTTAGTGCTTACGTACCTCCGGTTTACTTTTTTGATCTCAATCTTCACACTGACACTTCTAATGAGTTATTGTTCGTTGATATGGTAACGCAATATTTTTTTATGCATAGAACTGGTCTAGGCTCACTAGATATCAATACATCCTCGTATCCTGATAAAGACAAATTCAGGAAGTTTATGAATATGAAAAGAATGTCCTCAATGAAAAGACAGTTTCACAAAGTCGGCATACTGTTTAAAAATTCATTTTTCATATCTCCAATAATGTTTGAGAGTTTTACTAATAATTGAATTCCGAAGAAATATTGATATTTTGCCAACTCAACCAAAATAAATTCATTTGTTCACATCGACAGTATTTTTGAGATAGGCACACAACATGGTGAATTACCAGAAATGATTCACCCATGAAAGATAGACAGATGACGTCCTAAGTGGATCGAAACGTGTACGGATTCCCATAAAATTCCAGGAACGGCCGTATTGCGGTGTCCCCTCATGCACTGTTGCGACCATAAATTAGAGGCGGTTTGTAGTGCGAAACACGAGCTACGAGTGGCTGTGTCAAAACGGCAATTTGTTTGAAATTAATTAATAAGTTCATACATGGCACAACGGCGGCAACGCGCTAGTCTGCGCTTGATAAATGAGAAACATATACTTTGTGTATATGACGAACGCTATTTCGCATTCATTCGGATCGTGCATTATGAAAAGGTTAATATGAAATTGTTGGGATATTTTGTTGGCTCGGCTCCCCACCGTAACCGGATTGATGAGAGGAATCCCCTGGTATATTCAGTCTATAGGAATACGTGCCCGATTCTAATCACGGGTGTGTTGTACGCGGGCAATTTGAACCGTTCATGAATAAGTTGCGTTGTTGTGATGATTGAATGAACCTGCCAGGTTGCCACTGCGAAACGAGCTTGAAATTTTTTTAGGAAAGTACTAGGTCAGGATTCTTGAATGTTTATTGCATTAAGGTGGCATGTGATCATAATACTACAAAATATACCAATGAATTCTGCCGATTATTGCTTTTCTTTGACAAATTTGATTAGAAATGGGGTATGCGAGAATGTCGATTTAAAATTTTGAAACTCTGGCTTCTGACATGAAGTTTTTGCGCGTTTGCTCGAATTCATAACCAGAGCAGTCTCTTGCAGGTACTGAACTTGTTTAGAAGCTCCTCTCATTAGATATCACCACCCTTTTACGATTCAACTGAAAGAAAGTCCTAAATAAGCTGATTCGAACTATCGGGTATATTTTGGTGTACTTTGACTTTCCAGTACTCGCATAGAAAAAAGTCAAACGAAGTCAAGTCTGGGTACCTGGGAAGGTTTCCTCCCTATCCACCTATTTGGGAAAATATTTCAATTAATTATGGGAATTCCAGGAGAGTTGAACCCCTTTTCACTCTGAAGCAACTTAAGTTGTATCTGTAAATGGTAGCAACTCATTTCTTTGCGTGAAGATATCATGCCCAAATAGGTAACGATAGATAATAATAATAGAGTGATAGTGAGATGAACATTTTGAGTACAGCAATTGTTTTTTTATGAACCTAAATTTGGCTCATGTTTCCCTAACTCATGGGAGAGGAAGGTTTTTATCATCAGATATATCAGCGTATGAAATACATATTTTCTATATCAGAGTCACATTCCCTTATTTCCGAGATGTTTTCTACTTTTTTGAACCTTTGTATATTTTTTTAATTTATTTCTTCTATTCAATTTTCTTTTTTCGAAGTAAACTATTATGTAAGCTCAGCGCGGGAAATTTCGACCAATGATTATCCCCGGGTTTCATAAAGCTTGATCGGAGGATCAACGCTTGATTGACAAATAGACGTCAATTTGTTTTCAATCGATACCTCAGTCATGATCATTCAGAATATCATTGTCGCATCAAATTATGATCTTTATACGCCCAGATAACGAATCTCAAAGCCTACTTCTTCAATATATTCAGCAATGCAAAAGTTTCAGTTATTTCGTTTTAGAAATCGAGTTTTATGATACCCGCTGTATGTCTCCCGACCATAGCATGGGTCAAGTCCCCGCACTCCCTATTCTATTCAACAGATGTTTTCTTGGAACTTTTACAACTATTATTAAAAAGGCTCGTCGTTTGTAAAACAATATTACTCAATCAAAGCAATAAAACTAAATAACACCGCCCAACTATTAAACTTTTCATACAATGAAACAAACAAAAATTATTCAATTTCTTACTTCCTAACAATGAAATCACGTTCAACCCTTTCACTCTCGAACTGTTCTGATGGCGGCCAAAATGGAGCCGCCAGTAGTTGTGCCTTGTTACGAGTATGTCTCAAGCTATTTACGATACTGGTAGCTCGAAATTAGAATTGAAATATTTGAGGTGGTTCAAGTCTCCTACCTGAGCAAGTCTCCTGGACTCCACCTACAGTTTCTCGTTTCATCTCCACACCCGATCATAATCAAACTTTTGATTTGGTTTTTTTGCTAACCCCATTTTCGAATTTAATTGGTTTACACGATTTGGTCTTTCGACTCTAAATAGTCGTTGCTGTTAATATGATTTCGATTGAAAATACTTCTCGTTATCCAGACCTGCATTTGAGTGCTGCAAATAACAAAGAAAAGAATTGTGTTTTTCAGTTTATTTTCGCTGTAATTCGAGAGTTACAAAAACATGCTGGTATTCACCCTGTATAAGTTGATACTATTTTATCAGATTGTGCCATGGAATAGGTCATTGAAAGCTCTTCGACTCAAGGTCACATGACATTGTTCCCCATAAAAAAATCGATGACATACCTATGACGTAATGTCTTGCTGATGAAGCTTGAAAATTGGGTATCAGGCGACATATTAAACAGTTTGAACAAACGCAACAACGTCATCTAAGACAGATAATGCACATCAGATGGTTTCACAAAGTTTCGAATGCAGAAGTCTTGCAACGGGCGAGTTGTACAACAATTGATATTCAAATAACGAAGACACAAGACTCCCCAAAATAGCTCTATATGGCGAATTCACTGAGGGAGCCCGGAAACCAGGAGGCCAGTATAAGCGGTTTAAGGATACACAACATCAATCCCTAAAATTAGTTAATGCCAATCATAACTGGGAACAACTACTGGTTGGTGACTATCCATGCCCTGAGTGTGGAAGGATCTGCAGGTCACGGTTGGGTCTCTTTAGTCACAGGAGGGCACACAGTCGCAACTAGCCCTAAGAAATTACAAGTCTGTCCGCAATTTTTTTTTGTTCTTCTTTCTGTAGATTTATTCCCGGTAACGGGATACAGCAATGGAATGGAATGAATGGGTATCAGATATACAGGTTACGAAAATTTAAAGGCCGGCATAAGCCATGCCATGAGACAGAAGGGGACTGCGTAAAGGCAATCGCCCAGTGCGAGAAGTATTTAAGTACAGGTGATAAATCATTTAATATTCAACTGGACCGTTTCATATTTGATTTGCCACACTAATTTTTAACTGGCTTCCGCCTTTCTTATCAGTAACGCAGTCCCCACACTAGTGACAAATCCTAGTAGGAACTGATTCAGAGAACATTCGATAATTTATCACCTGTAATAAAATTATTTTAGCACAGTGCGATTGTATTTCTACAGACTTCTTTTTTCTCATGGTAGTTTCTATGTGCGGCGTTGAATTTTCGTAATCTCATAAATCGAAGTGTTTCATTATTATCAACCACAATTGATTTCTTTAGTATGTATTTGCACCATACTGCATAACCTTCCTCGAGTGTTTAAAACTCATTTCACTATAAAAGTGTAACAGGTTGATTGCACTTCTGTGTCGAATATTTCAATCGATTATATGAATGATAAAATTCATTCTTTGTTGCAATGTAATTTTCAAATACACAATCTATACTGCATTCACATTTATTTTAGCAGTCGGTTGGCCATGAAATAATTTTCTCAAGTTTTTGTAACTAGAACGGAGTAAGGTTGGCACTCATGAAATGTCGTTAATGTCATAACGCCGTTGCCACAACTAATATCAATTTTCATTACGAAAATGCCGAAAGTGATTGAAAAAAGAGACAGGGTTTCAGGAAGTGCTATTTAGAATTCAAGTCCGCTCATTCAAATAGTTATACCTTGATCATCTAAAATCCACAATACGTCAGACGGTAGCGAACATATTCAATGTAAGAGAATTTATATAATGTTTCATCTGAATCTAAACGACTTATATTTCAGCTGAATATTTCCACAATGAGAAAGATTGTGAATGAAGAGGATGACAAAAAATTTCCTTCTATTGGGAGACTCAAAAAAGTGGCGGCATTTGAGAATTTTATGTTTGAGTGAATTAATGCGAAAAGTTTACTACAGGATTTTCGATGAATGTCATCGTAGAAAAAGTTCCCGAAAAATGATTTTTCTATTTTTCATTTGACTAGTCCTATACATTGTAAATGTCTTAAGGTACCAATAAATACCTTATTGTTATTATTATATCAATGCATTAAGATGAACAGCCACAAATACGCGCCAGTTGTCCTGCTAATTGTTTATTCATGTGAAATTTTTGTTCAAAGGTGAAGTTCATCTTGATTGACACTTCCTTTAATTCCTTCTTCTTATATTGATTCAAGATGAATGTTGAAGAATTCAACATTCTTGTAATTTATCTGTTAATTCCTTCGAGAGATACCCATTTCCAACCACTACATCATATGTATTTCATCTTCGGGTTAATATTTTTGAAATCTACAACTGATGTAAGAGGAATTCGAACTTTAGCCAAAAGCCCAAGAAGAAGATAACGTTAACTCTCCTCAAGCTAGTGCATATTATGATATTATACTGATCTCTTGTATTTTCCATGCAAATAACTGGATTCAGTATGCCTTCAATCAGTTTGTATAAACTTCAATTATGTTCGTCACATATTTTTCGAAGAGATTCGACATTGTGATAAAATACGAAATAACAGAAACTTTCACGTAGAACGGGCAACATAGCGTTGATTTGAAAGCCAAAAATGTTTTGACAAGCTTCATAACCCCACATTTTCGTACTATACAGAGTGAAATGTGTCAAATTTCCATGGCCAACCGACTGCTAAAATAGAAGTGAATGGAGTATAGCTGTATCAATTCATAGAATAATGAGTCCTACTCTCAAGTGCCTAATCTGGGTACATTCAAATCAGCATTATTGAACTAGGTTTAGTTAACTGCTGCATAGGGGACTATCGTAATTAAAGGGGGAAAGTTTAATATACTTTTGGATATGTGATCTTAGATTTTAACATAGCTCAGAAAATATTGTCTCTTCCTTACATTCAGTGTTGATTTTCTCCTGTGATGATCGAGCAGCGTCTGCAAGTTACATCACTGTCCTAGTTTTTGGGAGTTGACTTATCGATCCTCAAGTTCCAGTCGTTTTCCTGAACGAACGATTAAATTACATTACTCAAACATGATCCAATATTTCATTCGATCCATTAAACCTTTGCTCCGCTTCCTCTCAAATCGATAACTCGTTTTCTGATTATCTCGACCTATCAGTCCGCAAAGCGACAGGGCGAAACTGGAGCACGTCTCCACGCGATCAAAACGCCTTTTGAGTCGAGTCGAGTTGTTAGCGAGATCAAGAAAATAATACGGTCCTACACGGGGGAAAGAGACGAAATTGCTGATTTCTCAAATAAATCGTAACGACTGAAACGTACGGAGGGAAATTCTTAATACTGATCAAACAGAATCTAACTGCTTCGCCTTGTTTAATTCCGTACGTTCAGCGAAAAATGGGCGAACATATACCTTCGAGGTTATTTCGGATAGCGTTGGATAGCGAGCGTTCCCCTGGTGGGGATGTAATTCGTTCCTCTCTCTCTCAATTGAGTTATGACGCTTTCATTTCGGCCTCCATACATTTTTGATGCCGGGTATTTTAATGAATCCAGTTCGGTTTTTCACATCTCCGCACTGCAATGCAGTATCTCGAATAATCTCGTGTGAAGTAGTTTTAACTGGCGGTATTCATGTAAGGACCCCTTCAAACAACTACATGGAATCCGTAGCTCACAAATTGGATTTTTCTATGAAACTGTGAATGCAGTAGCGAATTCTATCGAAAGAGAAGTTCAAACGCTCTGATGAAATTCAATCTATTACGGTCCTGGAATTTTCGATTCAGCGGACTAGTTTGTATTTTATAATATCATTCAAAACGGGTCTTCTTCTCTTCTTCATTCGCTTATGAGATAGTCTTGGCTTTAAATTATCTCTGAAATATTTTCCAACACAAGAAATAAAGAACAAACAAGAAATACATACCTTATAAAAACATTTTCATTTTATTTTCGTGAAAAATTGGCCATATAATTTCAATATCATAACTTTCTCGTATATTTTGTCGATCACGGAGAGTTTTTGAGAAGGGATTGTGCTTTATAGTCGAAAAGAAAACTACATATTCAAAAAATAAAATGTACATACAATAATCCAAACTGCTTAACATATTATTGTGAAAATTAAAGTGGGATAATTATATTGATTCATATTATGAGCTTGCTCCATTTAACAACCTCATCTTTTTTTCAGATGGTTACTAGGACGAAAAAGATTTTCGTTGGTGGATTATCAGCACCCACAACCCTTGATGACGTCAAAAGTTACTTCGAACAGTTTGGACCGGTAAGTTTTTCTTTCCTTCCTCGAGCAATATGTTTATTATCGTACCAAAGTATTCATTATCTTGGTCAAAGCATCGAAAACGTTCAAGCTAATATATTGGGGACTCTCAATAATTTGGGGGAGAACTTCAAATGTTTTTTTTTTAATAAACGAATTAATTCAGATGCATAACATCCGCAGATAATTAAATCAACGAATGTTACGATCTAAATCGAACTAACAAACTACCATCGCTCGAAGTATTACCAGAATTTTCATTCCGCCGACAAAGAGTAGATGCTGACCATGGTTTCGGTCTTATTTGACCTCGTCAGAGCAACAAAACTCAATTGTCAACGAAATGCTATGAATTGCTGGCTCCTTTTATTCCATATCAGTAGCGGGTATGATGTATAAATACATCGTACAGACATCTGACAGAGAAACGGGAACCAACCCAATTCAATTTCCTAACTCTCAGAACGAAGATTTTTAATATTATTTGCGAATATTTGATTCTTAACTGAGAAGCAGCAAGTTCTAACAATTGCACGATTAAAAATTGGAATCAAAATACATTTCTAATCGATTAAACGTAAACATATAGGAATAAATGAATAGTTGCCAAAAAATTTAAGGGGTAGATTTTTTTCTTGAGCAGCCCCTGCTTATCTACGGTTCTCGAACGATGGTGTTCCCCCTAGGTGCATGAATCGCATGAATCATTTTGGTTATTTATATCATATCACATTATTAATTTTTTATAGCAATTCATTTTGAGCGAATAAAGTCTCTTATGATTTCTTTTTTGAAATAACGCTTTTTAGAAAATAAAATTATAAACACGCACGTATTATATCGTATGAGCTGGAATTAACTTCGAACTTAAAAGCACCTAGTAGGCAGATATAAGCAGTCATTATAGGGGAGAACCATAAAAAAAATTTATTGCCTTCTCGCCCCGATTGAATGTCTCACTTTTTCATTGGTCAGTTTTCTGGTTCCTAAGAAAAAATTAAATTTGTTTTTCAGGAGCAATCCTTAGGGTGCTATATCTAAGCAAGGGTTGTTAAAAAAAAAATTAACAATTAGTGTGTGTCTCTCATATAACATATAACGTACAGGTCAAATTACGTAAAAATCAGTATTCTGTGAACATTTTGTAGGGACAAATTAATCAACAAGAATTCTTCTCAAGCCTTATAGTGAGAACCAAAAAATACAGTGTCGGAGATAGTAGGGTGAGGACTCGATCGAAGTGACTTATAATTCGTAATTCCTGATCTAATGAATGTTTAATCAAGCAATTATTGAATAATTGTTAGTAAACTAAAGGAATAATGAAATGACTTGAAGTATCACTTTGATAAACTACTGTTTCGAAAAGTTATAAAAAAATGGCTACATCATTTTATATTATCAAAATCAAAGTCCTTTGTTTCCGTTTCACTACTTGGCAACCTCGTTTGGGAAATAAATAATATTAAATAAGGAACAACAAATATATTGTTTGGCATCTTTCAATCAACAGCAGTTGTTCCATGAACCAGAGATAACTTGATATTTTGACAGTTGTCAGTAGTTTCATGTCATTCATGATTTTTCAAGGCCAGTTCATATTTATGAATAGCACGCTGTTGCCAATTTGTTCCTTGTGTCTTTATTGTAGCAAAATGATTTTAATCACGAATATTGAATGTGTAATGTCGAAATCATCAAAATCAGTCATTTCCCCAAAAATTGTAGACATATATAATATATTCAAGATGGCTTGGCTACAACCCCTAGAATTTCGAAAAAATTTCAATGAATTTCAAGTACTAGACTGTGGAAGGAGACTCCTGCGTCGGAAAAACGAAACAAAACATTAAACATATGGCTGGACAATGGTTCAGTGCCAAGTTCATCGGATTAGATGCATAAGGTAACTTTTTAGAGAATCATAATTGTGGTATCGTGCAATGTAGGGTGAAAAAAAAATGTAGAAAATCGAGGCAGTTTCTTGAAAGTGCTTACGTTAGTTATGTTGAAAAAGTGCTATGATGTTTCCCCATTTCATTCCATTTTTACGACGATTGTTAGAATGTTCGAACAAGAAGATTGTGATGCCCATTGTGATAAAATTCGTCCATAATTTAGACGAATTTTATTAGTTTTTGAAGTATTATTTTATTTTTCACACTTGTGGCCTAAGTATCTTCTGTGAGTAAGTATCGAAATGGGCCATTTTATAAAATCGTGTGAATTACTAAAAATTAATGAAAACAATTCGGCAATTCTAAGTTTCCACGTAAATATCGGACGAGCCAATATCCTAAACGAAACCATATGGTCGTATGGTCGAAGTTTTTCCCACTGCTTTGCGATAATTCAGCTAACAAACGGTCTAGGGTCATCTATTTATGTCAGTTATCATTTTGAATTTTGTTTTAACTTTGTCATTTTGAATGTTTTGTAAAGGTGATTTTCAGTGAAACGCTTCATTTTGACCAGTTCTACCTTCTGTTAAAAAAAAGTCTCACCTTTAAATACAACCTGTATATGTGTTTCTCACGGCATCACGTCATTAATAAATCACTTGTGGTATATAAGTCATGAATCGCTGATGATGAATCAATTGTGACTATTAGCTAAAAGTATAAAAAACTTCAATAAAGTGCCAAATAAACCTAACCAACCATAATTTGAAATTATGATTATTTCAGAGAGGATCGATGAAAAGTATTGGACAAGTCATAATATTCTACTCGCATATTATTAATGTTATTCACTTGGACGATTTTCCAAACTTTTCAAGCAAAAGTGAACGAAATTGCAGGGCTGTAGTCAATACTAAGGTGTCACTCATCCCATTTCATCTATTGAGGGAGTCACTTTGAACTCAAGGGAGTGAAACTGAAGGGGTAGAAGTCTCAGGGAAATATCGAACGTGTAACTATAGTTTTGAGCGGTTGGCTGATACATCCTATGCACGAAGTATCGATGGAATTCTTGAACCGAAGAAAAATCCAGTCATCGTAGGAACTCCCGGGAAAAACTAAATCGAAAGATCACAATTTCTCCCTCTCGAACGCCGCTCTCAACCTAAGCCCCCTCGAAATTAAGTATCGACCCCATCGTTCACCAACGCCTTCCCGGCGTCGAGCCTCAAATCCCGGTTTTACGGCATCGTAATAATTAGGAGGAACTTCTCGAGCGGCGAAATGCACATCGCCCGAAAAATAAATCATCGATTCGACTCTCCGGAGTCTTGTGTTTTATGAATGCAGTGATGGTCCCGGACTCTCTTATTGGCACTCCACCATTTAGTCGGCAACTCCGGTTAGTGATTTATCACCGGATGTACCTTTAGCCATTGTGATGGCCGTGAACCGAACGATTCCAACCGCGCCCGAGGAAATGAATTATGGACTCGCCCGTCTCCCCGAAAGCGAATCTTGTCGCAAACGGAATTAGAAAGTTGAGGTTCTGTTGACTGATCGTTTTTGCCGCATTGGTTGCGATTTTTCGATTTTCATCGGAGACTCGGTCCGATCCCGAGTGCTATTCATTTTCCTTTTTTTTTTTCTCGGGAACTAGGGATGAAAATGGATATTGGAACACGAAAAGCTGAGCGAGGTTGTTTTGATATGGGGTACTGAAATACAGGATGTATTGGAAGGTGAAGCTTTTTTTTTCAACAGAAGGTAGAACTGGTCAAAATGAAGCGTTTCACCAAAAATCACCTATACAAAACTTTCCCAATGAGAAAATTTAAAATGATTAGATACTGAAATAGATCCTAATACGACCCTAGACCGTTTGTTAGCTGAATTATCGCAAAGCAGTGGGAAAAAACTCATCTCCTGATTCGACCATGTGGTTTCGTTTAAGATATTGGCTCGTTCGATATTTACCTGGTAATGAAAATGGAAACTTAGGATTGCCGAATTGTTCTCATTATTTTTTACTAACTTACACGATTTCATGAAATGGCTCATTTCGATACCTACTGACATAAGAGACTTAGGACACAAGTATAAAAAATAGAATAATACAAAATCTCAACGATAAAATTCTTCTGAAGTTTTCACAATGGGCATCATAATCTTCTTATTCGAACATTCCAGAAATCGTCGTAAAAATGGAATGAAATGGAAAAACATCATAGCACTTTTCCATTATGACTAACATAAATACTTTTTAGAAACTGCCTCGATTTTCTTTGCAAGATACAACAATTATGATTCTCTCAAAAGTTACCTGATGCATCTAATCCGATGAACTTGGTACTGAACCATCCATTGTTCAGCCATATGTTTATGTTTTGTTTCGTTTTTGCGAAGCCGGAGTCAGCTTCCACTGTCCCGTACTTGAAATTCAATGAAATTTTGTCGAACTTCAAGGGGTTGTATCTCAGCCATCTTGGATATTTGACATAGAAAATTTTTGGTTGAACGATTTATTTTGATGAGTTCAACCTTCTATAAAAAAGCCTCACCTTTGAAAACACCCTGTATATCTTGAAAAATCATTGAATCAACATACTTCTTTTGATTTACTTACATCTTTATAGGTTCTGTATAGTTGGTTGTTGGTCACAGTGAAATCAAAATGAATGCCATCCATATCTTTGTAAACTGGAATAGAAACGTTGCAAATTGGCGTATGCGCAAGGCAATATTAATAAATAATAACCATCCCTTAAATTAATTTTAATTAAACATTTTCATGCACGTTTTTCTCCGATGAACTTGGTACTGAACCACTCATTGTTCAGCCATATGTTTATGTTTCGTTTCGTTTTTGCGAAGCCGCAAGCTTCCACTGTCCCGTACTTGAAATTCAATGAAATTTTGTCGAACTTCAAGGGGTTGTATCTCAGCCATCTTTAATATTTTATATAGACAATTTGTGGTTAAACGACTTATTCTGTCAAAAAAAGTCTCACCTTTAAAACACCCTCTATAATTGAATGGAAATTGACTGGGGAATTTTTTCGCATATGTACAGAGTAGTAGTACAAGTCACCAATTCCTCGTCTTTGGTATTAACAAAAAATGCTCGATGTTTCTTTCAACTCTTCATGTACAGGTTACAGTGAGGAGATCTCGGAAACTAGATAAGCTAGAACAAAACAGATGGCAGCTGTTCTAGCTCTTTTTCGAAGAATTAGAGAATGGTGAAAAACGTAGCCTCCTGCGATCCTTCATTATAGAGTCATTAATAAAACTTTCTTACGTAGAATCCATTACAAGTCTTGAAAAATGATATTCCTTTTAAGTTTCAAATAATGAGGCAAATTTTTTTTTCTTCTGAGTGGTAAACTTTTTTTGAATTCGATATCTCTAAATTAAAAAAAAATCGCAGCTTTCAAAAATATATAGAGATCTGATGATTTCTTCTGAACATGGCTTGAAAATATGAAATATTGAGTTAATTGATCGAATTGACATAAATTCTTCATGTTCTCGTCAATTTCATGGATACCAATAAGGTGAGCATTAAATTTGATGCATAAATGATGCAGAGTATAGAATTCGAAGTACAAATATTCTCAACAATGGCCGAATTGTATAAAAATTTACCTCATTATTTTATAACTTATTCGAAAAATGCTTCAAAATGTATACCCTCCTTTTTGCATCAAGTTTTATGCTCGCTTTATTGTTATCGATGAAATGAACATAGACTTGATGGAAATATTCCAGTCTGATTTATCCCAATAAATCAGGTTCTCCAGCCACATTCAGGAGAAACACTGGACTATAATTAAATATATATTTTTTGAAACCCATGATGTTTTTAAACTAAAAGATGGCAAATTCAATAATAATTAATTAAATTAAAAAATAGAGCATTTTAATTTTTCTGCTCGAAAGAAGAAACAGTCCAGTGTCCAGTTTTCCAGCAAAACAATGTTAAAAGGTGAAATTTATTATTGGTATTAAAGTTGCAAAGCTGAAAGATCCAAAATGTCTTTTTCAAATTTAAAATATTTATTATAGATTCTTGTGAACCTTCACTGAAACTACTCTGTAGTTTCAATTGTTTGGTAGGTTTTATCTACTATTTGTTTTCAAGTCGAACTGCTATGTGTTATATGTAGACTCGCATATACATATGTCTTATTTGTGCTAAAAAAATTTAAAGAATGTGGTTATTTATTCCAAAAACAGTTATAATGCGTGAATGCAATATTTTATTTTTTCATATAATAAATATTTTGTTAGGCTTTGCCCCTCCCCGAACAAAATTTCTATTGAGCCACTGACTCAAGATCTTATCACGAAGGATATTATTGAAAAAAACATTAGCTATACTTTTTCTTGCCTCTCACGTCGTTTTATGGAAACCGCATATTATAGTGCCTAGTCCTGCCAATATCGTGAAACAGGATTGAAATTTTCATCATACCGCGCTCGTAACACCGGATAACCCCCCTACGAAAACTCCGGAGGAATTGCATTTTTTTGTATCTCCGGAACCGATCTTTCCCATAAATCATAAGTTCAATAAAACAAACGGAAAGACATAAATATTCGGCTCTTATTTAGGCATTCATCAGGGCCCGGGGAAAGAATACAGAGATAGACGTACGGTCGGAGGCGGGATATCAAAAGACAATCCACCGCTTTTTATTACGTCTCTTTTTACGTATCACGTAAAGTATGGGATATGGGACCAATGGGGATACATTGTTGAATGGAATTCGTACCGAAAAGTGTCTCATGAAATATGGAATTTCCACATACGTTCATTCATTTTTTTTTTCGTCGAGATGATATTTTTCCCCCGTGCCAGTTCTCGGTAACGAAGATGTGAACGCAGATTTTTTGGTAACATGACCATATATCCGGTTATTTCCGCTCACATGCCATTTGGAGTTAGATATATATGTTGTTTACTCGGGGGGTGAATACCAGTATTAATAACCTCCCTCATATTCCTGCTATGGAATGATATGGAATTTTCTCTTGTAAAATGATACCAACGAAAATAATTGGATTCATGACGTTGATATGAGAGAAATTGGTAATGATGATACCTGAAGAATACTTGAAAAAAAATCTGTGCGATATTACATTTCACATTCGACTTTCGGTTTCCAGATTTCATGTTATTGTGAATAACCTTTTTTCAGATTATAGGAGTCGCAAAATGGTTCAAAACTTTTGTATTATTGTCGTCAAAAAGACTTGAGAAGTGTGCATAAACACTGAAAATTGACTCCGTAACTCCGAGTCCAATAAAAATCGTCGTTTTGCTAGCAAAATATCGAACATATAATAGTTGGGGAGCCGACGATGCTAAATCGTGATTTAGAAAAAAAAGGTTCTATGATGTATGCACCTTCAGCGGTGGGGAAAGCGTCTGCAGGTTTTTAAAGAAATAAAAAAAAATCGTCAAGTGTACATACTCAAGCGTGTCAGATCAAGATATTGTATATGCCTCACGTTTCTCTGATAATAAATTCATTTTAATCTAATAGTTTGCGTGGTGGGGCTGACCGTACGAAAGAGTTGAAAATGTTAAAAAAAAATTTTTGGGGCGTGTCAGATTTTCAGAGGATATGTCAATTGGACCCAAAGGAAGCTACTTCTCGAGAGACTGACAATTCGGAATTGAAGCAAGGTCACAGCGGTCCTTTGAAAATATAAAAAACATAGTTACTCTTACATATGTATATGAGCGTGTCAGGTTTTCATATAGATGGTTAATCTCGGTGTTGACGTTGACCCATTAATATAACACTAATCAGGAGGGGTTTGAAGATGATGACAAGGCTTTTTTTTTTCATATCTCCCTTCCTGTATCTCTTACAGTTTCTGTATTCATCATGGGAATTGTAGATAATGAAATTCGATACAACTTTTGTCTGAATCAATTTTACATACTCTTAACCGTTTTCGAGTTAGAGTGCGATAGGGCCAAGGTCAATGTAAAAAACCCAGTCATCGACATATATCTCAAAAACGTTCAAACGTAGGAAACATTGCTTCAGACAGAAGTTGTGGAAAATATTATGCTCTACAACTTTTATGATGAATGCAAAAACAATTTGAAACTCAGGATAAGAGGTAATTGAAAAAAACTGATTTTGTGACCTTTACTGCCAATTTTTATTGTTTCGGCTTGCCCAAACTGTCAATTTTGTTTTTTTCGTTATTCTTGAATCACTAGCTTCAAAATAAGAAAAAAGATACTGCGCTCGAGAATGTAGAAGTCACGTTTTTTGCTACAAGTTTGACGCCTTCTCACACATTCTCTTCACGCTCAAATTGTCAGATTAAGAGAAAGTACACTTTTTAACATGTAATCAACCACATATATCCTAATCTGACACGCTCAAGTATGTACAATGATCGTTTTTTTTACTATTCTGATAGGCTGTCTTAAACAATTCCCCCCATATACGGGGGTTTGATTTTTGGACTCTGCAGGGTCCAAGGTATCTCCCCTTTTATTAATCTGACCCATCGAGTAAATGCCGAATTTCCCTCTTGGGTTTCCCAACTATAATAGTGTGCATGGAAATTGCCAATACATCTACTGAACTCCCTTGAAACAATTATAATTGAAAAACTGACTGCTATGGAAATTTGAAACTTCCCGGATAATCAGCAACTTAGAATAGTGATAATCCAACTGTAGGTACGTTGCGATCCACATATTTTCGGGATTGAGCTTCGAAGTAGGAGATTACCTTTATAACTTACGGATTGTTCTCTCGGAATTCAGCGTAACTACGTAAACGTAACTAATACGGAAGCGTATGGCGCGTTTCGTACCAAACTTCATGTAAATCGGATATAGAAGACGACGGCTGTGACTAACGACGCTTTGCCTTCGTGCAGCCTGATTTTCTCTGAGGAAATGGTATGCTTGGAAAACTAGTGGTGGAGATTCCAGCTGGAGGATCATTTATCATGAATATAAGATTTCAGTACCCAATATTTCGTCAAGAAAAGCGATTGAAATGTCACTGAGAATCACGAATATATTAGGACAGCCTACAATCTGAGTTGAGCCCTTCGTACTCATAGTCCTCAACTCAAAAACAGTTGAACGTATAGATGAGTAGCAAGTTTGTTGCCCTTCCACTGCCTTTTGTCAAGCTCAAATAGTTGTATTTTAGAAATACATAAACCTTTTTTATCAAGCAACTGAATATATCACAATTTTGAGACACTGTCCGTTTGAGATGTTAATATTCTTGTATTTTAAATGTGACATGTCTTTATCATAGTTTCTTATTTTACCTTCACTTCATTTATTGAATCAAAAAAGCTTCCAAAAGTTACCTTGTTCTTCTTCCGACACCATAAAGAAGTTGCAAATTGGTGCATGCGCAAACTCCGCCATGGTATCGAAAATGTTGGCCTGTCACTTTTTTATTTTTTTCTGGAACTTTCCGAACCTTGTGCGTTGATCAGTTTATCTTTCCTTCTGTTTCTATAGGAGAATGAGAAGAACGTATGACATTTTATTTGTCAAATAAAAAAAACAATGATTTAATGGTTATTTGACTTCGAAATTTTTATTTCATTTCATATTCGTAATTCCATTTTGAGTGCTCTTGGATAGATAATAATCATATTGACTGTTGGTTTCGGAATTTATGGATCTTTTCAACTTGAAATAATACTATTCAGTTTAACATCGTCTCAAACTCCAGAAAACTTCAATCCTCCTGAGGCATAATTCAACTGAAGTTAGTTTACAGAATCGAATTTATATTTATTATCATTTGTCACTACTTGTTGACTGAAATTAATTAATTGAAGTGGGTAATAAATATTTGGAATTGAGGAAAACCTTTGCAATATTTTACTTTAAAAAAGTAATTTCAGAAAACAAAATTGTGAAACATAACACTCATACAGTATAAACTTATTCCTACAGGAAAAACTTCCGTCTAGAATTGATATCCTAAATAGATACATTTCAAGTATTTCATGTCCAACCTGAAAACATAACTACAGATTTTCACATCGAAATTGCCAACAGATATCAAAACTAACGGAAGCGAACGAATAACATCGGAAAGTTTCGAGAGCTGTGAATATTCAAGGGGAGAGTTGGCGGAATTATTCATGTATTACTTCTTCTACAACGAATAGGAGTTTCTGATGACCAGATGGTCCATCGAGATATCATTTTAAAGCGATGGAGAGCTCAATTTGACCTTTCTGGGGATCTCTCAGCTTTCAATCTATTGAAATTATCGATATTGATTATTATGGAGATGTTCATATGGTGTTTCTTAACCTCTCAGAAGATTGGGGAAAGAACTGTGCAGGATATTTTTATTTTATCTAGGATAATGTAGAAGATCTTGAATATGTTTTAGACACTTCTCGTAATGCTTCGTTTTTTCAAACGACATGCTCTATATAATATTGTTTTTTTGGATTTCCCACAAAATTTCAACGTGACTTGGATCGTATGACTAGGAAGCTCTTCAAAGATAAGAGATAAGAGATCAGAGATTATTCTCTGATTGGTATATGACCCGAAGATGGTTAAATGTCACTTAAATGTTAGTAGGATAAAATTTGCATTGATTATTATTATGTTGTGCACGTTTCACTCTGAATTTAAAGCACAAATTTCGCCAGAATTTCATCTAAATCTTCCGTAAATCTAATAGAAACCTATTTTTCTAAATTATGATTCTATTACTAAAAACAAATAAACTATATTCTATCCATTTCTGAGGCAGGAAATGCATCAAGTTTGAAATACTTGACTTATTTTCGAATAGTTCAATATTGGAAATGATAAGTTCCATTTTACAAAATGCCCCAGTTCACGAATGGAAATTACTTTACCTCATCTTTGGCCAATACGTTCACCCCATATCTAAGAACTCAGAACTAGGATAAAAAATATGGTATATTCAACTCACGAAGGAAACTTAATACAAAGCGTGAGGAATGCTTTGAAGTCTTTCTGAATTATGAATAATCTTTCAATAAGATCTAATTATTCAAAAACCTTTGCATATCTCCTTTTTCTTATGAAATTAGGAGAATATTTCAATCAAATAAGAAACCCGAATTCAATTAATATCTCGGAAATTTTTCTTTGTACACATATGGTAGTTAGGATATTATGTATTTGTTTTCATGAATAGTATCAGAATTCGAGAACATGAAATATGGGTTTCCATATGAAATAAGGAAGTTTTCGATACAAAATCATCTTTATAACATGGCTTCACTCACACTTGCTGGAAATCTTATCCTTTCAAGGTGTAGCTATTCACCATTTCCTGATCATTCATAATCAAACCTTAAGTTCCTTTAATTTTAAAGCTTCCTTTAACCCTGCTAACGGCTGGTTTCTAAATCAAACCTAAAGTCCCTTTAATTTTAAAGCTTCCTTTAACCCTACTAAAAATGACAGTAAAGAAAGCTTCAGGCTTAAAGTGACGTTAAATTCGATTATGAAACTGGACGTTAAAATGACAGTAAAGGAAGCTTTAAGCTCAAAGTGACGAAAAATTTGATTATGAATCTGAACGTAACTCAAATAACTCTGGAAAACTTCGAAATATCAATAGTCATATGATCAATTCGGGGGATCTAAAATGAAATAATACATTGAGCATGCCGTTTGGAAGAACTAAGTTGATCGCTACTTCCTATATAACCACAAGTGAAAAAAAATTCTGTAGAAGTTTATGTAGAAATTCTTCACCTGCCCAATAAAAAACTAAAAATAAATTTCATGGAAATATCTTGAGTTTAACTGCGTATTTTTGTGAGTGACGTTAAGAAAGAGAAAGAAAGAGAAAAAATGGCCCTATAAAGGGATATGGTTAGTCATCTGTATCAAGTGAAAATAATGTTTATTGTTGAATGGTTTGAGAAGGAAGGGAACCCTCTATTCTGTTGAAACGAGTAACAGCATCACTGGTTGCAAAATGGCGTAGGTTAAGTAATAGTTGCAAATAGGTGAATGCGCCAATGTATACACCTGGACATACGAAGAAAGTAAGGTCACCTGTGATTACCCTGCTTCATTGGAAACTCGTGAGTTTCAATCCTTCTAGTTTCGTACATTTCTCCCAGGAATGTGCCGGCAAACAGTCCCAACGACAACCAACAACCTGTAATTACCCGTAATTGTGTATTTCCCTGCGGCTACCTACTTATCAAAGGGGACAATTCCCGGGCATTTGAGGCAGGAATCGCTGTCGTTGTCGTGCCTTTCCGCTGATTAGGGACCTATTGAGGCCGTCCACGTTGACGAACTCAAGTCGAAGTGTGTGCCGCGCCTACGGAATGCAGCACGTGTGTCGCATACGTCCCGTAGGATAAGTCGGTCGGACAAAAACTCGCTAAGCTTCTCCGCCGCCCCAGACGCGGCGGTTAATTAATTTAGGCTCGAAATCCGAGCCGGCATTCCGCTGGGGCATTCGCGGGAAATTTATCCGGACGGTTTGCGTAAGCCCCCCTCGCAACGATGAAAAGGATCGTGTGATTCATGGCGGGAGATGTATCGAGAAAATTGGAATTTTTTTCGGGGTTTGTTTCCTTCGCTCGACGTATTGTATTTTCGGTTCTTCCGAACGGAATTGGCTGGATGAAGTATCGAAGTTTTTTCGCGCAATTTTTTCGTAATCGAATTTTGTTCTTTTTATAATTTTCTAGTGCATTCGATTGATTTCTTGCACCGGTAAATCTTCGGAGTCCAGTGTGACAATCAATATAATTATCTCTTTACCGGAAAATTGAAATAGAGATAACCGAATTTCTGAAGTGGAAAGAGCACGGTGAAATACACCTGCAAATTGCTGAATTATTTTCATAAGTGTTTGATTTTGTGACGAAAGGTATCTATTCGATCAACTAACCAATGAGAGTATCAGCTATGATACACGATTGGAGTCATATACATTGCAACTCCGATTCAAAATTCAACCAGTATTACATTTAATATCATATGAGTACGAAAAATTTTATATACAAAGTGAGTCTTTGACTCGTACAAATATTTTAACAGTAGATTCTTGAGGTAAAAATAAACACTTTTTTTTTCGATTCGGCCCCGATAAAAACATATAGCTATTGTGAGCTTTCATAATGAGCTGTGTCACACCTGGAAAAACAGAATTACCCTCAGAATAACCAGCTAAATCTGTGACACAATACCTAGGGGAAGGTGGGGTAAGACGGGGTAGCGAGGTAAGATGGGGACCCTACTAAAATGGATAATGCAGTTACCACTAGAAAATTTATTTTAACGTCATCTGACGGTATTCATCAGTATTAGTTAGTGTAAGTAAAATTTAGGAGTAGAAGTGCAGGAACCCACTTGGTAAGTATGTTTTTCTAAAATTACGTGGTTTTATCTAATTATTGGCTGGTATAAAGTGCGTGACTGTTCATAATATATGTTATACAAGGTGCGTGATATATTTTTTCATTAATGTTCGTTTATTTCACCATTCTTAACTCATTAAATCGTCCCGGTTTGCTTTGGTTTATAACCTCAAAAAATACAATATACCTTATAAATCCAGTTTGGGAAAGATGGGGTACCTACTTCGGGGCAAGACGGGGTTGGGACCCCATCTTACCCGCTCCTTTGCTATTCTTTTTGTATTTAGATTCCATGCAAAATTATATTTATCGATAGCAGCAATCTCACAGCGAACACTGACAGTTCTACCAACAATAACTTCGTCACTTCCTGATACTCAATCGGCCACCTACACCACCATAAATTCTTCAGCAAACACTCTACCTCATCCATCTGCTACGACCTCATATGTAGTACAACAAGCCTCAGTAAATGATTCTTTGGATAATGCAGCATTCCATCTGGTTAGCCCCAAACAGTTAATGCCTTATCCACGAATGGCCGAAAAAAAAACGAGGCAAGTTCGGAGAAGAGGAAAAACAGCTATTATCACTGCTTCTCCATATAAAACAGAATTAGAGGAAAAACAGAACAGTAGGAAACCGAAACCTGATGTCTCAAGCGAAAAGAAAATGAAAAAATCAAATAAGAGGAGATCTCGAAAAACTAAAAAACCTGAAGAAGAAGCTCAGACATCAGAAAAAGAAGATACTGCATGTCTATACTGCCACGGCTTGTATTCCGAGTCTACCGAAGGATGGATCACTTGCCAGGTTTGTTCTAATTGGGCGCATTGTGGCTGTGCAGGAGTGGAAGACAACGATGATGAAGCTGTCCACATCTGCCCATTATGTGACTGTTGAATATTCTATACCCCATCTTACCCAAGGGGGTACCCCGTCTTGCCCTATAGTTGGGGTAAGACGGTGAGAATTTGTTATTTTTTAAATTAGATATTTAAATGAGAAGAATAATTTTTGTTTTGTTTTGACTGATTGTTATTGAAAAAAGAAAAACTGATTATTTTCTTAATAAAAGTTCCTACATTGTGCAATTATAAAGAAGGGTTTTATTCAAGAAATGCCTTAAGGTCCCCGTCATACCCCACCTTCCCCTACATCTGTGGGTCTTTTAAACAGTTTTATTCAGCCAGTGTACCCAATTTTTCAAATTTCACAGATACTTTTTAATTTTTTAACATCAAGTTAGTCGAAAATGCTTATTATACGAGAACATATGAAGAATAGGTACTTTTCTTTTTCAAAACGTTGGTTCCGAAAATTTTACTTTGAATTTTTGATATTTTCATGGTACATAATGGTCATAATGAGAAAACTGAAAGGCGTGGGTGATATCTTGTGTCCGGAAATGATTCATCAAATAAATGAAGAATTATATTCCGAAATTCATTTCATTCGATAAAACCAATTGTGAGATTAAGTTCATTGTTCATTGAAGAAGAAGTGAATGCTCTCAATACCAATTTTTTTTACATGTATTCATTTTATCGACGGGGTCTCAAATACACGAAGAATAGGTTAAATTCACATACTGCATATTAGTTAATAACAATAATAAATGATAACTTCATCATTACTTTATATCAGCAACGATTATTACTTCATAATTTTCAAATCAAAATATCCCCAAAACGGTACACAGTATCGAATTTTACCAGAAGAATCGTTTCGGTTAAAATCTAATGATGTTTAAGATCACTTGAAATTTTGATTAATGAATATAACCTTGGAAAAAGTAGGTTCAATACTACTTGGTGCGAACCGTATAACTAGCGCCCTCTAGAGATTCAGATAAATATAAAAACAAACTCATGGAATATACCAGCTTCTGAAAAATATTCGTGAAAAATTTAAGAACAATATTTCCCCTAGTTTCGGCAAAATCATAAAAAATGTCTATAATTTTTTTTCCTTCGACAACCTTTATCTTGAATACGGATAGCGTTACAAAAATTTTTCACTGAGCAAACCCCAATTATTTTTCTGTTTTTTACTTATCCTAGAGATGGGGGTCACCTTTTTTGAAACACCCTTTATAGTACTCACGTTACGCTTCTGTTGGTAATTTTTTTCTCCAAAAACGGTACTTTCATCGAGAAATTTCAAGAGACCTTATTTTTCGAACTAAGCTATTACATATCTGTTTTTCAGTGGCATAATATGAATAAAAAAACTATTTTTATATGTAAGAGATAATATTTCAAGGTATAGCAAGTTGTCTGAATTTCACAGTTACAACACTAGAAGTGCAGAAACCCTTTCTTTTCCTCATCACAAGACTATAAAATTTGAAAAATCTCCTTTTTATCATCGTGTAGTTGTATACAAGTTGCCAGATTCTATTTGGGAGCTGAACAGGACGAGTTTTCGCGGTGCATTAAAAAATTTAGTAATTATCGTCCAGTTGCAGGAAAGTCCATTAAAATTTAATACTTCATTGAAATCTTAATCCTCCATTTTACCCTTCAAAAATGACAGTTTTAAATTTTGATGGGACATCAAATCTTAATGGACTTTCCTGCAACTGGGCCTAAGACTTGTTATTATAGTGTTGAAGAATATCTTGGGGATAGTTCATTGTAACTTTATTTTTTGTCTGAATTTGTTGCTTCTGTTTTGCTTCTTTATCGACTTTTCCTATACATTTTCAATGTCTCAACTTGATTAATAAATAATTACTATTACTATTACTACTATATTTGCTTAGTTTAATTTTTGTAAGTTTTTTGGTTTGTAAGAAGACAATGTCCACAGGTGTCATCTACTTTATAGAAACTTGTGTCCAAGCAGGGACTGCTCGAAAACCGTATCTGAAAAGCGTTTCAAAACATAAATTGGCAGAGAAATATGGAATTTTAAATCTCTCGAGATAGCACACAATGTTAAAGACTCCGAGGCTGAAACCCGAAAAATTTAAGACCGAACCCTTCGAAATTTTTCCATTCGAAATAACCACCGTCTAAGCCGAAGATTTCCTCTCCAGGATCCGAATTCCCAACTATCAGGATTACAATAAATTCCTTTCGGTCACGGTGGGTAGAATTCGAGAACTTTCCATATTTCCCGGAAGTGCTTCGCATCCTAATCCTTTTTCCAAGGAATAGATTTCCCCAACCAAATACTTTAAACGGTTCGTAAGTAGCGTTTCCTTTCCGTCGCAAACTTACCGACCGCGAACTATGAGAAGCGTATGAGTGTTAGTCCGGACTCGTCCCGGACTTTGTCTGCGGAATATTCAGCGGGGAATAGAGACGTACATCTCCCGCATAACTCCCGGGGACCGACGACATAGCAGTGCTGATCCGTGGAATTATAAATGTAAACTTTTGAAAGCGACCAAGCGCCTTACATCTACGAACCCGAGATTACACTGCTACCGTATTCTTCCTCAACTTATTACACTCGCGTAGGGATACACTCGACAACTTTTAATCAGAGAATCTCGAAAAAACCGGCGGCACACTTCAGCAAACTCGAATATCAACAGTTCGAGGATGTTACGCTGAAGTGTGTCGCGCCGACTAATTCAGATGAGATGGAATGAAACTTTGCTCCTCGTGCAAGGGATTCATTTTTGCCGGTTCTTCTTTGGTGACGAGGATGGAGGATTTCGCGGGTTTTGTCCGTGTTGTTAAAAGGTCTGGTTTTTCGTCTTGGGATATGTTCAGAGTATAATAGACTCTCCAGACGTTCCTGAAATATACACAACCAAAGTTACATGCAATTATTCATTACATAGATTGCGTCCGAAGTATGGAACACCTCAATTATCTCGTAAATGGATGGCAAGATTTTTATAGATTTTGGTGTGCAAGGATCTCAAACCCATTCGTGGAAACTTCTTTCTGTTGCATGATCTCGCTACAAAACACAACTGCTTCTCTTTTGCAGCGAGCCATGTTTTACACGATCATTTAAAATATCGTTATAAGATATTCGTTATAAGATGGTTCATAGTTGATTTGTACTGAAAGGTAGCCATTCTCCTCAGAAATGAACATCGGATAATACGAGGATGTATTGATATCTAGTTAGCCTAAACCAGTTCCATGCATAAAAAAATATTGCGTTACCATAGAAACGAACAATAACTCGTTAGAAGTGTCAGTGCGAAGTTTGACGTCAAGAAGTAAAACCGTATGCGACCGTGAGAAATTGGACTGCAAGCTTCAAAAGAGGTTAATTTTCCATTGAAGATGATGCTCGATCGGGAAGGCCAGCTTCTGTGTCAGTCCCCGAAAACATCGATGCAATTCATGACATGATTTTATCAGACCGTCGGATTGGGCTAAAACGGATATCTGAAGCACTGAATATTTCATACGAACGCGATCATCATATAGTTCACGTCAACTTGGACATGAGAAAAGTTGCTGCAAAATGGATCCCCAAATGTTTGAATGTTGAACAAAAGCTTGCAAGGGTAGAACCTTCGCGTTCGATCTGTGCTCGATTTGAAAACGATGTAGACTTAAACCGAATTATTACTTGGATGAGACTTTGGTACATTTCTACGATCCAGAAGCAAAGCAACAATCGATGGAATGGCGACACTCTGGTTCTCCAAGACCTAAGAAGTTTCGTGTCCAAAAATCTGCTGGAAAACTTCATGCTTCAGTTTTTTGGGATTGCCATGGAGTAATGATGATTGATTTCATGGATAAGGGTAGAACAATAACCAGAGATTCTTATTCGACATTACTGACCACTCTACGGGAAAAAATTGACAAGAAAAGACGCGGAGAGCTATCCAAATGTCTTTTGTTTTTGCAGGACAACGCCCCTGCACAAAAATCTCATGTTGCAATGCAAAAATTTCGTGATTTAGGGTTTGAATTACTAGACCACCCCCTTCATTCACCAGATTTGGCTGGATTTTGGCAGATCATCTCTTTCCTAAAATGAAAAAAAGTTCAGAAGGTCGTAAATTTTCTTCCAACTAGGGGGTAGTGAAAGCTGTGGGGGTCTGTTTTGCAGAGCAAGAAGGCGCATTTTGTTTGAAAGATCTAGAGACGTTGCTGGTTCGCTGTAATAAATGTTTCCAATGAAGAGGAGAATATGTTGAGTAATACAATATTTTGACATTGAAATCTTGTTTGGTTCTATAGTGGGCTAAAAATTTTTCCATACAGCCTCGTACCTTGTTGTCGAATTTATTTCTTTATTTCAAAAAACTTGTTGAATCCTTACTTCTGTTGTTGAACATATCGGGTTCCGTGATCAGATCTCATAATGTGACTTCCATCTTTTGAGTATGCCTGCCATTTGAGATATATGTATATTTATATTTGAAAAGCTTATTTTTTATAACATGGGATCAAAAAAAGTAATCATCCATATTTGAAATAAAGTATTTCTTTCTCCATCCTTAGCACAGAAGATAAAAAGTTGAGTATATTACACGGCTCTACAAAAAATTTTTCGTTCTTTGTCCTAACGTTTATACTAGGATTTTCCGGTTAATTATGCACAAAAACGAAAAGAAAATACCTGTTTTTCGTATAAAGTTTGCGTTTGTGATAGTTATAGTATTAATGCTCATTCTTCATTTTTTTTATAATTCTTAATAATTCAAAAACCGCGCGATGAGAGTGGGGTGTTTACCCTTACAAAGTGCCGCTAGTGGTCACTAGAGTCATAAACAACGCTAAGGTGTTGTTTACAAGCCCAGACAAACTTAAAATGTCGTCAAGAAAGTGTAAATACGATGATGATGCATTTTGTTTTATACGTGGTCAATTTATTATAATTCGTGACGTGAAATACGAATTAAAGACATTTGACGTTCTCTCTGAAGCCTAGGAAGCATATTTTGACTTTCCTGTTTGGAATCAAGACAAGCCTTGGGCTCCACATGTTGCTTGTAGTTATTGTAAATGATATCGTTGAATCAGTCTCCTTAACACAGAAGCAAACATTTTCATGCCATATATTTTTTTTTTCGTCTAATTAAGATCTAAACTATCGAAATTTTATGTTTGAAGTCAAATTTGGTGTTGACTCGTGTTATTATTACGTCGCATTTCCAGTGAAAAAGTGCCTGTAGAAAGTTTTATAGTTATCTCAAGAAGCTATGGCACATTTTCGAAATCGAGAAAATATCATTATTTACTTCTATCTTAAAGAAAAAAAAAGGTATCGTGAAACGGTTTTCACTAAGGGACTTTTAACGAAAATGAAGTTTTCACCTATCTAGATAGGCAGTACCAGGAACAGTCAAACTCAAACAATTTGGGATATCCTCCACTCATTCGTAAGCAGTAATTTCTGAACAAAAACGTGAATGCATATGCCAGAGAAATGCGCGTCCACCGGACAGGACCCTCCATAATTCATCAATGTCCCTGAAATCGGCGGGAAAATTGCCGATCCTATCCCGTTTTCGATCTTCATTATCCCACCTTGCCACTATCCATCTTCCCCCAGTCCGAATCACTCGCTGCCACGACCAACATCTGAACGAAGAGCAACGGACAACAATGTCCAGGATGAAATGCACACAAAACTGTATAATTGACAAACGAACAATATCCAGATCTTCATCATCGGCCAGAATTATACAGATCTCCATTATATACCCCTTTATCAACTGCGATAGTTCGAATGGCTTATGAAAATGGTGGTTGAGGAGACAATACCGTTTTGATTAAAATGGGACAGGAAATGGATTGCGACGGAGATGAGGTCCATTATTAATTATCATTTGGATAACGTCGATGCAAGGCGTTTTTGTTGGACGGTGAAGAATAATGTCCAGTGCTGGTATTGAAGGAGATATCGATACCTATTACGGAATATTGATTGAAAGGCAGTGTTGAAACCTTAGAATGAGGTCTAAAGAGGAATTAATTAATTTATCATCAAGATGTATTTATTGCATGCAGATATACAAATTAAATGAAATGACTCCAGAGTCTAAAGGACAAATTATATTCAAAGAAAACTTGAACTGAAAAACCTCAATATCCTTTTCTTTAATCGAATGTAAGCGAACACAGTGCAACAGATTTAGAATCAATTTATTTCTGCCGTTATATTTTTCATGAATTGTAGAAATGTTTAACATTCTGAAGCTTCATTCATCAGAAACAGTAAAGCATGGAAGGTCATTCAAGAACTCTAGGTATTAGCTGAAAAGATTTGAGGAATTTAAAATGGTCCTCCTGGAATTTTTCTTCTGAAATAGGGAACACGTGAGACTCATATCTACCACTGGATTCAAAATAACTTCTATTCACGTCCAAAATATATTCCAAGGATGAAGTAGAATGACTTTTCAGAAGAACTCATTTTCAAATGCAATGAAATGAAAGTAGTGCTTTTGATTTCAATGTTGCGAATTATCGGGAACATTATTAGTGTTGCGTATATTGAAAACAAATTTCTAGAACCAACCGGAAATTGGTGAAGTACATGTAGATATCAATATACGAACAATTCTGCAGCGATATACGAGGATAAATTGACAAATTCTTAGCCTACTATAGAACCAAACAAAATTTCAATCTCAAAATATTTTATTACTCAACATATTCTCCTCTTAATTGGAATATTCTTTACAGCGAACCTGCAATTTTTCAAAAAAAATTTTTTTTTTCTTGCTCTGCAAACCAGACCTCCAGAACTTTTATTACTTCCTCGTTTGATGAAAATTTACGACTTTTTAAACTTTTTTCAGTTGAGGAAAAAGATGATAGTCGGATGGAGCCAAATCTGGTGAATAAGGGGGGTGTTCTAGTAATTCGAACCCTAAATAAAGAATTTTTTGCCTGGCAACATGAGATTTGTGTGCAATGGCGTTTTCCTGCAAAAACAAAACAGCTTTGGATGGCTTTCCAAGTCCTCTCTCTTTAATTCTTACCCGTAGAGTGGTCAGTTATGTCGAATAGTCATCCCCGGTTATTGTTTTACCCTTATCCAAAAAATCAATCATGATTACTCCATGGCAATCCCAAAATAATGAAGCAAGAACTTTCCCAGCATATTTTTGGACACGAAACTTCTTAGGTCTTGGAGAACCAGAGTGCCGCCATTCTATCGATTGTTGCTTTGTTTCTGGATCATAGAAATGTACCCAAGTCTCATCCATAGTGACAATTCGGTTTAAGAAGTCTACATCGTTTTCAAATCGAGCACAGATAGAATGCGATGCTACTACTCTTGCACGCTTTTGACCAACATTCAAACATTTGGGGATCCATTTTGCAAAAATGTCTAAATTGACGTGAACTATGATGAAATCGTATGAAATATTCAGTACTTCAGATATCCGTTTTAGCCCAATTCGACGGTCTGATAAAATCATGTCATGAACTGCATCGATATTTTCGGGGACTGACACAGAAACTGGCCTTCCCGATCGGTCATCATCTTCAATGGAAAATTTACCTCTTTTGAAGCTTGCAGTCCAATTTTTCACGGACGCATACGAAGGACATTGATCACCAAGTGTATTCAGCATATCTTTGTAAATCTGCTTACCTCGTAACCCTTTTAAATACAGGTACTTGATGATGGCTCGATACTCCAATTTTTCGATTTTCACAATTTCGCTGGACATCTTCTTTCTTTTAATTCATTGCGTAACTCTGGTCTATTTTTTGACCTCAAACTTCACACTGACACTTCTAATGAGTTATTGTTCATTTCTATGGTAACGAAATTCTTTTTATGCATGGAACTGGTCTAGACCAACTAGATATATCAATACATCCTCGTGTAATCTTGTTTTCAATTGAGTCAAGTAGTTCGTTAATTAGTTAGTGGCACAACCAATTGTTTTCAATGTTTTTCGTCCGTATAGTCTCATTTGACCCATGAAGTTATTCACCCACATAATAATCTTCAAAGAGAATTTGCTCATACAGAATTCCACCGAATAAATATAATCAAGTGGGATATATGGACCAGAGAGCTTTTTAACAGACTTTCTCTTTTTATGAGGTCTCAAAGACAGTTTCAACTTGATGTTGGAATATAAAATTTCTATTGAAAACATATTTTTATTCATCATTGAATTCCAAACAAACAAATTTTCCATCTTTTTGTGGACAAAACTTTTATTTGATGAAAGTTAGCGCTTTTATATGGATTGGCAAATTCGAATAAACTGATAAGAACGATGAATTTCATTCTACTTTGAAGAGGCTGAAAGATGAGTAGATGAAACCAGAGTCAGACAAACAGCAAGAAATATGTATAAAAATAAACATGAGAAAAACATCGAGACAGAGCAGAAAGATACATCAACTGTATTTAGCCACTTATAAAAGAAACTAAAGAAAGACAAAAGAATAAGAATACATAAATTATTGGAGATCTTTGGTGACTGGATATTGAGCTACGTCTGGACTTTCAAGACCTATTAGGATGTCAATAATTCTTGAGTGGAATATAGTATTTGACACTTGAATTTGATTGGAACTACGTTATTTTTTTTCTTCCATATTTGGCAACTACGCCAAAGTCGGCTGTCAGAAAAGCGCCCCCAGGAACATGTACAACGCTCAGCATACATTATAATTTTAAACTCGGACCAGCTTCAAACAATTTATCCCAGTTCCATGTTCAAACATGGACGAATTTGCGTGCTTTCACATGAATACGCCGTTCATAGTTTATCTGCTACTACGTTAATGTGTAATGCTTTTTGCCATACTGCGGATATCACATATTAATGTTCTCCTGAGTTCCTGACTTGGAAATTGGAAACATTGTGTATGGAAATTCGCCAAACGATCCACTGGCTCTTATCACGAAGCATTACGTTGAATTAATGACTTCATCCTGATGATTCGCCTCGTGATTATCGTCGCAATGTCTGCGAGCTAAACGGGGATGCTAACTGGTTTTTCTCGTGATTTAATCAAGTAGATATCGTTGCTGATTTCTTGCACCCTCTTTGTTCGTCGTCGCGTCGGGCTATCGATGTCAGCCTGTTAGATTGGAACACGTGACTAGGGGTAACCGTTTCTTTGGCAGATTAAGTGTTATACTAATGGAATCTATAATATACGAGTGTTATTTTTTCAAAACAATCGCAGAAGATAGATCATTTAGAGAGCCTGATCCAGACACAATTGAAGGCTTTGTGTGCGTTTAGAACAACTGACCTTGATTCTCTATTGCTCTCAGTAGATCTTTTCAACGCATGCGGCACATAGCTGAGGAGGTCACATGTTAATTAGAATTTTCGAGGGCCAGTGTATATTTCACTGATGGGACCATTACAGGTCCAGTCACTTAGTGACTGAAAACGGTAAATTCAGGAAGAAATTAGTAAATGATTTTTCTCGAGGATCTATATGATTTTTAGGTGCTGAATCCGAAAAACATGTTATCATCTAGATTTTGATACGACTTCACCATGAAAACGGCAAAAAACTATAGAATTTCAGACGGTGTTTCAGATTTTTGTTTATTCGACTTTCCTAGATACTTCCACCATAATGAAAGCAGATAAAATGTCAAGAAAAACACAATTGTAGTCAATTCCCTAGATTTTTCTTGCGCAGCCTCTAGTGCTCGATAAACATTATTTATAGTTTTCATCTTAGTAAAAACCGTCGTATATCAGATCTTCAAGGCTTAATATATCCTGCAGTTGGCTCCCTCATCAAGTTGTAGGGCACTTTTCCCCACTGAACACCGCAAATCACCCCCTCCCTATAAGAGACCACCAGCAACATTAATCCCTAGTATAGGCCGGCAGGGAATGGATACTAAGTTAGTTATGGTCATATGAATGAATGTAATGAAATAGAATTCACCAAGAATGAATGAATGTGAAAACAAAACTCATGCAAAAACGTATTGAAAAATTAAACATTTAAGATATGGAGGGTTAATCGGGAGGGTTTCAAGTCATGGCCCTTTTTTCTTCTTGGGCTCTTCCTATGAAAACGGAAATAGAAAGATAATATTATAGTTCTACATTGAACGTATCTTGAGACTGGTACTAAACTAAGCAGCAAATGAAGTTTCACTAGCCATAACTTTGCAATACTTTGATAATATTGCATTTTCACCTCGTGATGCAAAGCCTCATCCTTCCCCCATATGTCTCTGGCCGAGTCTCTGGCACAGATAATTTCTCTCTTCCTGTTGTACGAGGTGTGAATATAAGGTAGCTAATAATTTTTGTTTTCTGGCGAAGAATTTGGGAACAGTAGAGATCTTTACAAAGTTTTTTTTATGCTTTTCGGACACAATGCGTTGCTATGAAATTATCGCAATTTTGTGAAATCATTTTTTTCCTTAAAATTTTAGCTATAGCTTAGACATTTCGTCGACGATGTTGTATTTTTTTCAGTAGTGGTGTGAAACATCCTCCCTAATCTTTAGATTACTGACGCAGGGTATTTTTTCGAGCTCCTCTTGTACAGGATGTAAGCATGAAGAAGCGGAAAATATTTCTTTATATTGGGTGGATTGACAAGTGATTATCTTCGGGAAGTTTTCGTCATTCTCTCGATACATTGCGTTGCTATAGAAATACCGATATTTTATGAAATTTTCTGTGAAGCACTCGCTGTTTCTGAATTCTCAACCAAAAAGATGTAAATTCTTCGCTTCCTTTTATTCACACCATGTAAAACCTAACTGTCAACCCAGCATCAGAGAAAACTTCGTAAAGACTCCTAATATTCCCAAATCCTTCGCCAAAAAACCAAAAGATTTGAGTGCCTTACATTCACACCCTGTACAACAAGAAGAGGTCGAAAGAAATTTTCCCTTTGCTAGTGGTTTATAGGCGAAGGATAAGGTTTTGCATTTTAGGGTCAAAATTCAACATCCTCAAAGTAATGTCAAAGTTATCGCTTTTCAAACTTGGGCCATATTTTAGGTGTCCCATTTTATTTGCTACTTAGTTCATGTGGTTCATTATAGGTAGATACACGAATATTTTGACATTTTGTTTTAAACCAGAGCTGGCAGAACGTTTGTAAGATATGGCAGTTGGATTTCCTGTAAAATCAAGCAACGGTCGTAGTTCCCACTTTGGTTGTATATTAGGATTAGTAGGCACATGTCCCGACAAACAAATTTCGACCCCCAGAGTCTTCAGGCTTTAAATAGCAGAATTGCTTATTGAGGAATAATTCAGATGAACATCGAACATGAAAAATATCTTTCACTTCAAAAGCGAAATGCTATAGGAGTATGATGTTGGTCAACTGAAATCCTATGAGAACATTCATCCATCGGAGCAAAAGCAACTACTTATAAAGACTGAAGTGCTTAACTTCGTACATCCCTTGCTTCCAAGATGAAAATGTTTCTCCTCAATACTCGCCGAACTTAGCCTTCATTCCTTTTAACGATCTCTCCCATGTATACAGTTGAGTCCAGAATTGAAAAGAAGCATCACCAACTTGACTGAACTAGGAAAATTCCCGATAATGAGACGCTGTATCGATTGCACCTACTCATTTATGCTCGACCATCTCAAAGACCATTTACTTGGATGGAGACCATCGCGTTCGAAAAACGTTTGAAACTTTGATGAAATGAAGATAGATGTGGGCGTAACGACCATTAGCAGAAGTTTCACGTAGAACAACAGAGAAATAATGCCCTGCACACACTTCACCCGAAATATATCGAGAGGATTACCACTCGAAAATCGGAAGTAAACGAGGTGAAATTGTTTCGATGTTGTCTAATAGCGCTGTAGGATAATTGTGGTCGGTGAATGATCGTCTGCCGCCTGCATTCGAGAGGCAGTTACCGAAGTTTACAAAACAGTATAGTGTCCGAAACAAGTATGAAACTTCAGTGATGGCACGAGAATATTTGGGATATTCCTATACATTTCCCAATGAGTGACTGCTGAAGAAATAACGATAATTTATTCTTAAAAAGAGAGGTTTATTTCTTTAAATTCTAATTATTATTCGTTTAAAATAGGGGATGTTCAGATTTTGTAAAAATTAAAGTAGTGGACTTTTACCAGATGAATGCGTTGGGGATGGTAGTGTAAAAACATTTATTATATATCGTTCACAATCATAAAATGAATAAGTTAACTGTATGAAGCTAGTAAAGTAATAAATACAAATACTAACCACATCTATAGACTCAGAGAGACATTATTCGACTAAAAACAGAGATAATCCAGTGTAGTTCAAATGAGAAGTCACTTGAGGTCAGACTTGGACTTTGAGAGAGTTCGATAAATTCAAAATTAACACAACGTTTACAGTAACGCTCTGTTACTCTCTCATTGATTGCTCTAATCAATGATAATTTTCATTCCATTCCATAACAGAGATTTAGAATAATGAATTTTAATGAGAAGGCTGAGTTGTAATAATGATATTGGACAAGAGGTGAAAACCAAATTGTCTAAGTCTGGCAATAATATCATAATTTAAATATGAGCAGAGAAGGAATATTATAATTCAAATATGAGAAGGGCAAGAATATTATAATAAATATAAATAACTCTTGAAGAGTCCAGAAATTCATCAATGAATACAACATTTACACAGGCTGCTTACAAGTGAGCGCTAGTAAGACCTCCATCAGGAAAATAAAAGATACAATTGATAAATTATGAGAGGTACAAAATGAGAGTACTAACGAGGGAAACCATTAATCGTTAGTTTTGGGAAAAGCAGAAGGCTTGAGAACTAATATGTATATCGAGAAAGTTGAATGAATATGAGAATAAATTAATGAGAGTAGAAAGTATAATGACAGATCATACCAATTGAGAAAGTAGGGGAGACTAGGGAGCATTGATACATGGGGAGGCTTGATACAGGCTTATATCCGCGGTCTGTAGCCGTTTTCAAAAGTATTATACTATTGAACACTATTCTTTGGTAGAGGGCATTGCGTGACGTTAATCTGTAATGCTAACAGTAGTTTGTTTGTGAAATATTCAACAAAGAGTGTTTCGAGGTGAGAAATTGTAAGTTTTTACTCAAGTTAGTCAAGGGTTTTAAGATTATGCATTAATTATTCGGCATAAACAAACATTTCACTGGGAAATATGCATAAAACTACTCAATTTACAGTTTTATTCGGTTTCCAAAATATATGAGTATAAGATGAAAACATAAATTACTTTAAAAATTGCTCTCAGGGAGGTTTGATACATTTCTCGTGGGGAGGCTTGATACATGTATCATCTTCAAAAAATATTCCGTAGCAAGTTGGATAGGCCACATGAAGGCGTTTTCACCATCCAACATATCAAGGGGATTTTTAACAACTGGAATTTATCCGTAAAATCCCCAGGTATTTAACGAGGCCAACTTTTCTTGTGCGGAAGTTACTAACCGACCATTTCCTGATTTTTCTACACCTATAGGTCCAAAGCAAGCCAGTATCATTGCTGACCTATCTACTGAGCTAAATAATCCTAGTACATCCAGCAGCATAAACAGCCGAGGCAGAACAAGAACCAAGAAAATCAAACAAAAGAGGTATACGAAAGAAAGAGTATGTAGACCGGGGTATTTCGGACAATGAGGATGACACGGTTGAAGAATATGACTGAGAGAGCGAAGATGTAGCCTATATATATTGCAATGGTTCATTTTTATCCTCTAGATCAAACGAATTCTAGATCAGGTGTCAGGTGTGCTCGCAATGTGTGCAATGGGGCGACGAAGAATTTGTCGGTGTTAGAAAAGGCACAAAAATGTTTATATGTGACATTTGCAAGTGATGCCAATGGAACTTATATTTTCAATTTGTGTCTCATACCTCCCAGTACATCGTATCAATCCTCCCATATGTGGGGGAGGCTTGAGACAGTTTGCATGTTTTTGTATTCAACGTTCTGTACAGAATATTATGTTTATATTTTGAGAAGTCTATATTTATTTTGTTGAACGATTATTTGAAGAATTATATAATATAAGAAAAGTCCTGTTTCTTCATATAATTCAGTTTCCAAAATAAAAATTCCAAAAAACGTATCAACCCTCCCCAGTCTCCCCTACACGATTATCAGAGCAGGACTTCCTGGGTGGAACCAGGACGAGAGACTGACAACCAGTATCGTGGCTTACCACTCACTGTTGATCCATATTTTAGAAGTTCACATCGTGTGAAGGAAAACTACTAATTCCAGGGTCCACCAGCAGAACATGAGGATTCATTCATCTGAAACTCGACAGAATTAATTGGTCATATGAACGTGAGAGGTGAACATCAGAGTTGATTTGAAAAATCAAATTAACTCATAGGCGTAGCCGGGGTTGAGTTTCGGAGGGGGGTTTGAAATAGAATTTTTCTGATTTTGACTCAATAAATTGAGACTCTTTGAAACTAATATTATGTACTTATATTATTTCGGGGGGGGAGGGGTTGAACCTCCAAACCCCCCGCTATGCCTATGAATTAACTGATTCGAATAGATGATCATGCGAGAACAATAAATCAGCATTCATTATCAATGAGAGGCCCTTCTTGGTCCAACGAGCATTAATGGACAGAAATACTTAGGGTTACTAGAGATTTCAACTTCGACTGATTCTACGTTTTTTCTGTAGCATTTGGCAAGAGACTTTTTTCTCCAGAATTTAATGGAAAACCATGAAAGGATTTTATTTTTCTAAAATCTATCCCGCGAAAACAATTTTTGAAGGAAAATCACAAGGAGTTGTTATTTTCAACCCCTAAAAATAATGTTAAGAGGTCTGAAAAAATTGTTTGAGTAACATCTACTTGGTGCTTCATATTAGATATGTATGGCTTATGACTCAGTGTTATTAGAACCCGTAAAAAAACTGTCAACTAGCCATCGCTTTCCAAAGGCTGTATCTTGGAAGGGAGGTCGATTCCGAAAAAAATTTATATGAACTACCCTTGCTTATATTAATGGAGGAATCATCTCCCTAAGTCGCATTTGTTTACAGACAACCTGTATAAAGGTGATATAAACCTTTAACACTAAGTGGGAGCGCCCACCAAAGTAGCGTAGCACTGACATGGCACATACATCACGAAGGCGATGCATAATTTTCAAATATGAACTGAGAATGATATATTTCACGCAAATGACACTCAGATGTGCGATATCTGAAAATTTTGCATCGCCTTTGTCATATGTATGTGCCATGTCAGTGCTACGCTACTTTGGTGGGCGCTCTCCCTAACACAGAATTCCTTATTTATTGGGGTTTCTATAAAAAATTCGAATTCAAAACTTGTACAACAAGAAGATATGGCGCCTTGACCGAAAATCCAATATAGGCAAAGTGATATCACTTAGGTCCGTAAGATTAATGGTATTTTAAACCAAGAATGAGGGTTTAAACTTTGGATAAGGATTATTTCTTAAGATCAAACATAGTTAATCCATCAAGGATGGTTTAAACTATCGATTAGTTTAAACCTTCGGGACGGTATGTTTAAACCATCCAAAAGGGATTAAACCCTATATATTCTCTGAAACTATTTTCTACCTGCTTCTATGAAGTTTCTTGAAGTTACTGGTTTGTTTTGATTCAAGAAATTGTGTTTAGGTTTGCGTTGCCGGTTAGAGAATTATTGAGTTCAATTTTTGAAAATGAACATGGAATTGGAATATCATAGTGATTCGGATTCAGATATTTAAATCTTGCACGAGTTGAATGATTTCAATAGGTATAGACCATATATTATCCATGATCGAGAAAATCATTGGGATAAATGGGATGATATCGAATTCATTCAATCTCCAAAACTTCTGCAAGAGCAATTTTGAGTGAGATTGAGGAAAAAATAAGCTACCCCACCTAAAGGTGAAATATCAACATTCAATTTTATATTTTGTCCCACTTGCAATCCATCTTCTGAATTGCTATGTTCAAAAGCAATTCCTTATTTCCACTTTGAAATTTGCCTTTCGTTAGATACTAAATATAGATATTTTCAGAAATGACACAGTGAATGCTATGTATCAACCATAGGTTTTACTTCACACCTCAATAATATAACAATAATAATGCTGATACAAAGATCACAACAGAACACAATAAATAAATAAACTGATCGCTGCAGTCTGACAGAAGCACTGATCCAAAGATTAACACAGAAAACTAAAAAATGACAACCAATGAGTCACAATTAGTTCAAATAGCCAACTATTTTGGCAACTGCACAGGATTAGTTAATCTCTTCTCATTTTGTACTTGATCTCAACACGACGGTTTAAACCATAGATTAACATTAATCGGAGATTTCTTAATCGGAAGTTTAAACTACGATTAATCTTACGGGCCTTAGTCTGAGTTGTATCTAGATCAGGTAATTTGGGAGCAGTTTCACTTCATTTACTCCTCATTTTATTCGTGTTGTTGGTAGCTAAGCTTTCATACGAATTCGTCATTTCTAACGATTCGTAATACCGTACGCGTGTGCCACGTTATAAATCATACGGTAAAACGCCTTGTGATCTGGCTGCGGCAGAGTTTCATAGTAGAAGTAATGGCCGGGTAAAAAAAAAAAATGAGAATGAATTGAAGCTGGCAGAAGCACAAAACGTTTCCGATACGTCCCCGGAGAAGTCCTTCCGCTCCTTTCTCATTATCGGAAAACCTCAACCTTGAACGCAAAACACTCCTCCAATCAATCCCGCCATTCCGAGAGCGATACAATCCCCCTTTCCTCATATTCCGGGTGGCAATTCAACAGCGAGGAGTGAAATCTCCCGGTAACTAAACCATTTTTCGATCAATCCGCGCGCCACCCTAATGGTGATAGATTCGAAATGGATCCAGTGCCCCGCGGCAATCGTTTGTTTACGTCACCGCCGCCTTGCCCGGCCACCGGGGCCCTTTGCCAGACCGCGAAATAAACGAACGTTTATTATATTTTAAGGTCTTTCAAAAATTGCGAAGGTGCAAGGTTTCGCAGGAAGGGCCCCGAGGTATTGTTCGTTCGGGACAAAAACCTGGCGCTTTCCGTATTTTCTCTCGGACGGAGATATCTCGTACTTCAATTTATTTCGACCCGGGGCGCGGTTTCTTGCGTAGTGTGGAGTTCCGCGCGTTTTTGTTCGTTACTTCCCATTAGGAGGGTCTCCGTTGCCGAGAATTTGCCGATGGTTCCGTAGGTGTTCGCGGGGGCGTGTTACGATGAAAAACAGAATATACGTGCTGTATCTTCCGATTCGCTAGATCCGGTTTTATGAGCTGCACATCTCTTATCCGTGTACTATCTTTCTTTTCCACATACAGGGTCTCCCGACAAACACGAGAACTTTCAAAGCTTATCGCACATTAATTTCTCGACCAAGTCACCGTAAATTCGGATGACTTGGGACGATTGTTGAATTCAACTTGTCATGTTTTCAAAACGGTGATCTATTTTTATCTGAAAAAGAGGTTCCAATATGCTTAATGACTTAGACTATTTATTAGGATGGTACCATGCTTCGGAATTCGGATATAAATTTTGAAGAAAATAAAATATGCTTGTCCCAAGTCACCCAACGATTTTGGTGTCTTGGGACACAAGTTAAAATCTATTGATTTCTCAACTCTCAAATGAAAGAGGTGACTTGGAGACGGTGTATAGTTTTTAAAAATTAGAATCTGTGGTTATACATATGAAATTGGGCACGAAAATTAAATAATAAACCCCTATTTAAGGTCAAAGTCACAACATATCGCTTCAACCCTAAGCCTAGTTGCACACACACCGATTTTGGACGGCCCGGAATAAAATCGGCCGATATTTTATCGGCAGCAGTTGCTAGCACACTAGCCGGATTTTTACCGTCCAAACGATCAGCCAACTAAAAACGACTGAAATGGTCGGTAAAAAATATTGAACTCAAGAAAGAACTCCTTCTTGAGTTCAATGGTAAACAATCGGTGCTTATACAAACGTGTACTTAGTCACGCACGCCACTACATCCCGGTATTGCCGGTATTGGACGGTTTCTCACCGGCATTTTACCGTCACCGATCAGTGGTCGGCCTATGTGCAAGGTCCCGTTCCCACACGTGGTTCACTATTGAAATTTGGACGACCGATATAAAATCGGCCGTCCAAAATCGGTGTGTGTGCAACTAGGCTTAGTGTTAGAACATCAACCTCTAAATTTTGAATAATAAAGATAGGGTAAGTGATACCTCATTTGGAAGGTCTATTTATGCTGAATTCAGCGTATAAATTTTTTTCCCATTCAATTTATTCGTTTTCGAGATATTCAATTTTGAATGTCGTACAGTACCAGTCATTCCGCTTACCATGCTATGTGAAATCATCAATTATTATTTGACTAATTCATTCTGTGGTTACGATGGTAACCGTTAATTGTCAACATTAGACAACGAAATAATTATTATTGGTTCTTACTTTCTTCAACAATTAAGGTGAAAATGGTTCATTCATTGGCAGAAAGAATTGAAATTATTTCTTTATTTTTCATTGTTGATGAGAGAAATGAACATTATTTTGATTTCTGGTGTATGGCAGTTATGAAGTTCCATCAAATCTACAAAATAAATGAATAAATTCGCTTGATTCAGACAGCTTGCTTGACGACTATGGTATTGTTACCATAGTTGTTTCAAATTCAAATGTCGATATTTCAAGAATCAATGAATAAAATGAAGAAAAAACCAATATGCTGAACTCAGGATTAGAAGACCTTTTAAATGAGGTGAAATTTACCTATCTTCCTCATTGAAAATTTAGGGGTTGTTGTTCTAACACTAAGGGTTGCAGCGATAAAGTTGTGAATTTGACCTTAAATGTTGTCCCCCTCGAAACAAAAATCGACGTGTCCGAGCATTTTTTCGAAATAAATTTATTCCGCCCGTTATCTCGTTTGTTTCGTTTTTAAAAGCCCACCCTGTATATTGCAACTCAAATGTGAAATAACTTAACAAAACAAGGGAACTTTGATTTCTTTCATTCTTTGGTGATTTCTTTGTGGAAATAACGTTAATAACAATATCCTGCGAAAAATCGGCATATTTCCTGCTGCCAATGCGCCGCTTGTATCTATTCGGCATTGTCCCAAGTCACCCTATGAAACAACAAAATAAATGAATGGGATCCTTGTTGCCGTTTGATTTGTAAACAACCTTGTTTCATGACACTAGAAAGTATGAGGTGCTTTTAGTCTCCCGAATTCGTTAATTTTTCCTGTCAATTCAAACGCTCTGGTCACGTCAAACTCAACAGGAATTAATTGCTAAACTAACCGAAAAGACGCTACATCTTATAAGTTGGTCCTTTACTCATAAATGGTAAGGAACAAAGAAATCCGCAGGGGAGGGGGTAATTGTCCCAAGTTACAGGATTGTCCCAGGTCACCCGAATCTACCGGTTATCAAATTTTCCCAAAAAATTATTATTGTACCTATATATAAACGATGACAATAATGTGGAGTATTTTGGGATGTCATCAACGAAATTATATAAATGTTGTAGTAGAAACCTATAAGTACATATAAAAACACATAATTTTTCTTGTAGCTCAGTTTTCATCTATCATTCTTGAATTAGTTTTTTTTTCATGTCTCCACAACGGTGTTAGATTGTAACGATTCACTTTGAATTTGCTATTTTCGAACCACTCCATATACGAGTTTCTCAAGTTGCGTTGAATAGCTCGATATATACCTACTCGAAACACCCGGCATATCGAAACGCTTTTAAATTCCTAATTCTGCGTATCGAATTGAGGGTATTACAAGATACCTCAATTAATACGAGGTGACTGGCGGTGTCAGGTAGGCAACTTCATGATCTTATCGATACCTTCGTATCACACACGTTTGAAGGGTTGCACCATTTCGGCATATGAGGCATTAGGGTACGTTACGGCAACGTCCGACAGCGAGCGTGTATGGAATATTAATTCAATCATTAATAACGTAGTTCCTCAAGTAAACGCTACGAAATCCCATTAGCTTCACGTAGTTAACTGAAGGTTTCGAGGGGTTATACCCAGCTCTCGCCGGAAACACCCGGAACTGTCCAGAATTACAACGCGTAGTTCTCGGTAAAGTTCAGAAATCTGTCGAATGCAAAACTAGATTGAGATTTCAATATCTTTGCTAATCTTCCAATTAACGCCACCCAATAAACAGGAGTATGTGGAAAAAACGTTGCACTTATTATTATCAAGTAACGCTATAATTTATCGCTGAAGAAATGGCAAAATGTAGTTAGGAAATCCTAGTTTCATAGCAACGTCACCACTTCACTTTGTTTCTGGGTTTTTAACACGAATCAATTATAATCTTTGGAACTAAAATTTTGCAGAAAAAAACGTTGCAAATTCGTTTCGAAATCAGGATGTTGAGACGGTACAACAATGTTTTTGAGTCTTGTGTGCTGCTGAAGATATTTACCATCAATTCAATTATATATCCTCTTCATCCTCAAACTCATCCTGAGTTTTTGCTTCATTGGCATTAAGCATCAATTATAGTTTCTATTCATTTTGAATGTATGGGTTTCGAAAAACACGTTACAAAATTCAACGAGTAGGTAACCACTGGTCAATGTCCCCTACCACATTGAAATGTGCAATACACGTTGATGTGTTTATTGGGCAAATATTTTCATAGGAATACAAGCCTGATAAAAGTCAAAAAGTCGATTTTAAATCCAATGAATTTTTCTTTATATTCATTTATTTATCGTTCAGCTTGAGTAGAAACCCAATTTCACATTTCCATCTTACATATAATTCAATAGAAGAACAGTAAATGACATCAATAAAATGTAGTAAAATAGTGAAAATTGCATCAAATTTGTCTGCAAAGGAACATCCAGTCTCTTGATAGCTTCAGTTGCACAGTGTGTTGATATAAAATGGTGAACTAGTTTTTCCAGCTGATTTTCTCTTCAGTTATGATATTAAATAATGCTGTCTCGGAGCTCAAAATAAAAAAGTGAATTCTTCAATTCCATGAGATAGAAAAAGAAAATTAATACGTGCTAACTAAAGCAGTTTTTTTTCAAACCGATTTCTCTTTCTCCTTGAAATAGGAGTGAATTCTCATTAAACGTTCTCCGAAGTTTAATCTGTAGCTTTTGATATGGGGAGTGGACTAAAAACAATTTATTCACCCCAGGAACGACCTGAATTAATCGCTGTGTCAGATGTAATCGATCGCATTGGTGTATTCGTTCGGATGGTTTCTTGAAGGTTATTGAAAAGCCGTTTGGATTAATCTAAGTCTCATTACCATTTGATATCGACCCTCGAACTAATTTAGAATTCGAGAAATCTCTCACGTTTTTCTATCGCAGAAGGTCCTTATCTTATAAGACTCGATGAATATTCAGTTAGGTATTGATTATACATTGAATACTACAGACTACATTTTACGTGTCGAATCAAATTTACCTTCTGGAAATTGAAAGCAGCGAAATGAATAATATGTTAACTTGCATGGAGTTGAAAACTTCCATCACAGAAAATTCAATGTTACGATTCAAAGAAGTATGGAATTGATTGTTGCGAAATAAAAAAATAAAAGAATTCATTTTATGGATTATGCATATTGAATGAAAGTCGTTGATGTGACTTTTTATCATTGTCCTGTTTGCCCAATCCTCAAAAATAAGTAAGTGGATGAAAACGGTCAACGAAAAACACTTTTCTACCTTACAAAAGTTTTTCATCAGGATAAAATGTGAAATGAAGCACAAAGAAAAAGTGGAACTGTAATATATATCCATTAGATTATGGAACCTTAGTTTTCTCATGTTGGAAGCTTTCCAGTTTTGAAGTTATGTTTTTTATTACATAGTTGTTTCTGAGACAAAAAAAAAATTCAGCACAGTCATGATTAATATCAGTCCAGGAGTAACTAATTGGGGCATTTTATTAATTGAAAATCCACCAAATTTCTCAGCAACAAGGGTTCAGCTCCTTGATTTAAAGATATTTTCAGTGTTGGAACTCCTACATGGGTTGAAGTTTCCAAATAAGAAATCCAATTTCGTATTTTTATTTGAAATGATTCGTTGGGCTCTTGATTTTTTCATTTCAGTATTTATGGCGATTAAAATTGATCTAGGGGTAACCCTAACACTACCATCTACATATACAGAACTGTAGTTCTGTTCACCTTTTTTTCCTGCTATGATGAAAATTGAATATACTTGGGCTGATTGTTGGAATTCATATTTCCGTCTTAGATTATGCAGAAATACTTCCTGTTTCCTAAGATCTATTGGAAATTTATCCCTTCGTACTTTGGGACTAACTTTCAAAGATTTTGCCAAACTAGCCTGATTTCTTAGTGTCCTCGTTAGAAAAATAGGTCCACTATCTGAAACAGCAATGCGCAACCAACATCAGAATATAGAATAATTTTTTTAACGCTGAAGCTTAGCAGCAGAAAGTAGAAGACTGGAGGAATTACAAGAATCTCCAAATGTTGAATGCAAACTAAATGAAACTCAATATTTGTGTAGAAAAAGTGAATATTCCTTATCTTTTTCCATTCGTGAAGTTCGAATCACTTATTCGTTTACATTGAGGTGCAGAATAGCGTTCGAGCTATCTCCACAACAAGCTCATCCTAAAAAGTACTTTTTAGTAGGATACTAAACATCCGAACAACTCTCCTAATTCATTATTCATGAATCATGAATTCCCGTCAAGATACAGCCGTATCGTCCCAACAACGTACTGTACGAATTTATGTTCGAAAATTTTTCTTTTTCCACGATCCGTAGCTTCGTTTAGGAATCCTTGCAATATTCTACTCGAATGCTCAAAGACATTCACTTGTCGGACCGCATTTTATTCCTACCCTCTTCGTGTACCTCGGAGCATATGCAATTTTGTTACTTTCGCTTTAATATCCCCGAAGTCCGCCTTTCCTAACAACGTCTTCTACAAAACAGGGTCCGCTGTGCTTGATTAACTGGACCTCAGTTTTTACTCCACCCTCAAGTATATTGCAGAGAGATTTAGTTTGCCTCATTGCTACTCCTAACGAGCCTGGGGGAAGGATCTTGTGGTCGAATTCATCTCAAACAGGGTCGGTTCTTGAGTGTCCCAAGGAAACCGCTTCGTTGGATATTTCCCCAAGTAATGACTGCTGAAAGAATATAATTAGGAGGAATTCGGGGCCTTGGTGCTTGGTTGGGATGCTATGTCAGGAAGAGCGAGAAAACGCCATGTGGGATAACATTTTTTTCGAGTTTTTTTTTAACTATATCGTGTATAAGAGATGATTTCAGAACTTTACTGAAAGGTGATTCAAAATAAAAGTTACGGTTTTTTCATGGTAGACCTAAGAAACGCAGTGATTATTTGATTTATTCCATCAATACGCCTACTTTGATCTAGCGGTGTCATAATCTAAAAATTTGCTAGTTCAGTTTATTGCGTGAAAACCGAAGAAAACACTAGGTACGTAATAAAGTTTTGCTGGACATTCAGCGAAGCCATTAGCAAATGAATGGGTTCTTCCATGCTATTCTTTCTAAAAAGAGATGAATTCCCTCGAACAAATGGCTGTGATTATAATAGAGTCCAAAATAGAAACAAGTTCACCTTTGCCCTTAGGGAAATCATTTCAAGTACTCATGCTGCGAGAAATTCCGGAAATTCCCACATAACTGATATCCCGGATTAGAAGTTGTTCAGACATCGTCCTATTTGTATTTGTTTCTTGCTCGATCGAATATCGCCCTCAGAAACTTAAATTTAATCATATTTGATGTAGATTGTCATGTTTTCACGAACCAGGGGCGAATGAAGCACGAAAATATAAGCAAAATGCAATGAACCTCATATGTATTTTATTGTGCATAATCCGTGAATATACTGTGACAGCGAATCGAGTAGGTCCTCTTGTTAACAGATACGATATCCGAAGATTCGAAAATGCTAAAATGCTATTTTTCTTGATTTAATCGACATAACGCATCTTCGTCTAGTATTGTATAGTTGTTTCACATTAGTGGGTCACTAGACTTTGTGTCGTATTGAATAGAAGAAAATTAAAAAGTGAAACATCATTCCATATTTTCATTCCATGACTCTCTGAACCTGCTATCGGAAAAACCAGCGAGCATAGGCATGAACGAAAAACCATTTTTGAAACAATTTTTCTGGCGGATTTCAATGATTTTCAAAAGTAAATGGTTTAGAGATGATTTTCGTGTAAATTTTTTTTTATTTCAACTGGTTTCCCTCAAAATGGCAAACATTTTTTCAAAAATTGTGTAGCTATATGATTTTCTGACAATTTCAACCTCATATATACCTATATAAGAATTATACTCATATTTTATGAATATTTGATTGTTTGAATAAAGAATTACTGACACAATTAGAGAAGTGCAATAAAAGAAACAACAAAGAAAAACTGGAAAAAACTGTTGCATCTTTGATTATATTTCCTATGTCGAATGATGAGGCAATCTGGATAAAAGAGCAAGGAGCTGACTTAGAACACATTCTGTTATTCCATCGTCTCTTAGACTCAAAAACAAATTATGAAATTTGTGAGAATCACAGAGAGAATAATATGGAAATCCTTTGAACTCACCTTATCGACGACAAAGTTAAAATGAGCAGATATGCAGTCTTGGAAGATTCAACTAATTTATCATTGACTATTGAAATCTTGTTATTTATGAACAACATGTGAACTGTTTGTTGTTGTTGAACCATATGAAGAAATCGAGTTTCTCTTCATTCTTTGAGGGGAAGTAATACCTCAGGAACCTCCATTCAAAAACGGCATTCACTAGTTTCTTATTTACACAATTTTTTACGTGAAGCCTTGTTTTTTTTTTCAAATTGAAGTTAAAGGACGTCTTGATGTCACTCCGCCTCTTTTTTTCCCATTTAGTTGTTTTTTTATAAGAAAAAAAAACTTTAATTTTAGTGTGAATAAAACTTGTTTTCACAATAATTTTTCGAAGGTTTTTCGACATATTTCGATATCGACATCGGCGATTCAATTCTTCGTATATTGCAAAGAGTTTCATAGCGATATATGCCAAAATTACGCTGAAATTCAGGAATAACTGAAAATAATTCAATATTCCTAATATTACCACTCACGTAGTAATTTCTGCTTTTCAACTGACTCGGTACGTAATTCAGGCTATTGCTCAAAGATGTGGCACATTACCGTATTTGGAGTAGCATCCGTCCATCAACCAATGTTGTCGTCTTCATCTCGAATCGTATGTACTACTTCCCCTTAATGAAAAGTGATTGAAATAATTTTGTCCGTTAATTACAGCTTGGCAACGACGGTTCATACTCAAAATGAGTGATCTTAAAATGTTCTGATTTAATCCTTCCCAGATTTCTCCGAGTTGGATTCCTAAGTCATTAAGAGTAGCTGGATGATTTTCTGAACTTATCTGCCTTCTATTGAGGTTGTCCCTAACCTGCTCAATCGGATTGAGATCTGGATTTCTTGCTGTCCATTCCATTCGAGAGACTCCAACCTCTTCAAGGTACTCCTGAACGATGCGCGCACGATGGGGTCTGGCATTATCGTCCATAAAAATGAAATTTTCACCAATGTATGGGGCAAATGGCACTACATGCTCTTCAAGAATGTTTCTTATATACTTATCAGCATTCATAGCTCCATTATCAACGACCATTAAGTCTGTGCAAGCAGTCAAAGATATACCACCCCGTACCATAATCGATCCTTCCCCGAAACCAGTAGTATTCAGGAAATTGCACTGAGCATATCCTTCATGTGGACGTCCGTATACAAGGGAACGTCGAGCACTATGGTAGAGGCAGAATCTAGACTCATCTGTGAAGAGAACTCTTTGCCAATCGGCCTCTTCTCAATGGATATGCTCTCTCGCAAAATCCAAACGCGCCCTTCGATGGGCTGGGGTAAGAGCTGGGCCTCTTGCCGCGACACGAGGCCTTAAATCATATTCTCTGAGGCGATATCTTATTGTCTGAGTGTTAATTTGCACCTCATGAGTTTGCTCAAGCTGAATTTGAAGGAGGCGAGCGGTTGCAAACCGTTGTCTCAACGAAGAAACTCTCAAGTAACGTTCTTGAATGGCAGTTGTTACCCGTGGTCTACCCTGTCCTGGTCTTCGGACATTCATAACTGTCTCCCTGAATCGCTGCAATATTCTGGACACACTTGTATGGGAAACTCCAAACCTTTCTGCAATTCTTGTGTATGTACACCCTTCTTCTCGCAAAACTACCGCTTGGGCACATTCCTCTTGGGTCAAATTGCGTGTTTCGCGTTGCATAGCGATCGAGTGTAGAAAGTCAAACGAAAGAAAAACTATTGATCACTAGAATTGATCGAGAACAACTGATTGTAGAATGGAGCCAATACATTCAAAATCTGATAATATCATCTTTTTTTATTCCTGCTGGGAAAAAACATCTGTATTGAAGAAAACCGTTGGAAGTGGATAACATATGCATGCATAATTCTGATAAAAATAATTATCATTGAGAACAACTTCAGTTGTAGAAGAAATTTGAGATTTCCATAATGTGCGTTAATTTTTTGCGCATTGTATTTCACTTGAAATTCTCTCATTCTGGAAAAATAAATTGTGTACAATAATGCAGTTCTTCCCGTTTTATACTATAGAGAATTTAAATATTCAACAATTAATTCCTTTAGTTTGCCTAAAGAATTGTCTCATTCATCAAGAGGTTTTTCTAGGAGGGTCAGTTTTGAGATGTTTATTTTCTAAAATATGAAGACAGCGTACAAATATTCGCAAGAATGAATTTGATTCGATAATGAAACAAAGGCAAGGGCCTTTTATCTTTTGAGATAAATAAATTGATACTATGAATATTATCAATTAACTTCTTTGTTTTAAAGGTTTTCAATACACCATGGCTTTTTTATATCTTAGATGAACACTCACTCGTATGCATCTCTCTCCCGCTCACATAAAATGTGTCTGTCTTTTCATTTTGCCCTTCAGAGTCGATGTTTCTCCTTCTCAAAAGTGAACTTTTCACCATTAATCAATCTCCTTCAGATCACGAATGGATCGTTTGATAGCGTTAAATCGCAAAGTGATGCCGAGCCGTCTCTGACCTGTCGAAACAAGTCCTAACAAACAAACTTCTGACGCTGTTTTGCGTCCTCTTCGGCCCCTCAAATTCATCCCAGGGACCCATTCATCTCCTGCAGGAAGCGACTGGTCGCGGCAGCGGCGAAATCATTAGCAACTTGAATTATGGATTGTTTGTGTTCTGTTGCCCGATAATATCTGTGCCCCTAGCGGAGAAAGTATCAAACGGCCATGCTTCTCCCTCTTCGACGGGAAAAAAATCCTCTTGATAAACAATCATTTATCAATCTTCGACACCAAGCGGCGCTGTCCCACAAAAAAGGCAATTTCATTTGGGGGCGTTGAATTAATTCGGAAGGATTGATTTGTGTGAGCTTGATGGTGGTAGTGAATGTTGGGAAGACGAAGGATTTTTTCCATTAAAAAAACATAAACAAATTTTTTACTAACAGTTTTTCAGAATTTTTCAGATGCTCCAAAGACAAGTCCACGATCTTACTCTCCTGGCAATATTAATTCAAATTATGTACTCAAAAACAGTAGAAGCAAAGAATCAGACAAGGCCATAATTATTTATAGAGTACCTGTATAAATACCACCACTAGCCAGAAAGTAATATAAAAAAATTACTGTGGTTTAATATAATTGAATATTTACGAACGCTGATTACACTTCTTCCTCAAAAGACATAATCTTATGTTTTTCAAGCTTATAGGAAAGATCTTGACGGACGCTAAAATCGAAAGTTGGCAAGTTTTTGTGGATATCCGATAGTAATATAACATAAAAGGGGGCTTAAAAACTTACCTTCCATATTAACTATTTTGTAGAAAAATGCAGGTCAATATTTATTTCAAATCAAACACCTTATGTATAATTGAAATCTTAACAACCATAAACCATAACAGTTTCTGTCAGAAATAGATAGCCATGGTTTTTTATTAACTTTTTCATTATATCGATGAAATGGTTAAACTTATTGAATTGGAAATTATACCTTTTTTTGTGTTTCCTATGGCTTGTTAAATTCATTTTAGGCCTGAAATCTTTCGAAAAATTGATCTTTTGAATACTTTAGTGGGTCGTCCTCATTTTAATTTAAACATTTATGGTCTAAAATGACTTTTGAAAACTTTTAATTTTAATTTTCTGAAACTCTTCTGGGTTTTCTCTTCCAGTCTCAAAATCAATCAAAAAATTGAAATGATTGATTTGAAGAATTTTGTAAATTAATGCACTGAATTGTCAGAAGAAAATCAGATTATTGACTCACCTTGAACGCAAAATATGGAACTTTGAAATGATAACTCCGTAGCATTTCGTAGTCTGTATCAGACTCCTTCATCAGATGAATTCTTAAAAAATCTTCTGAATTGTAGTTTCTCAATTGACATTTTAAAATTCCATTTTGCGTTCATTGTCAGGCAATAAATCCGATTTGCTCCTGACAAATTAGTGCAGGAATTTATGCAGTAGCTAATCAATTATTTCAATTTTAAATTGATTTTGTTTCAGAGACTGGACGTGAAAATCCTAGAGTTTCAGAAAATGCAGAGTCCTTCCAGATTGATTTTCATTTTACTCTAAAATGTTTCCATAAAAATGAAGACAAAAAAGATAAGACATGCAATTTGCAAGAATGCAGTCATTGACATTTTTTGAACGGCATTTTCGAAAGATCGCAGTGTCTCACGAGCCATCTGTAGAGTGATCCGAAAAACTGAAGAATACTCTAAAATTCCCCGGTTATAAAAAAAATCATACGTTCATCTCCGTTTTCAGGATAAGGGTCATAGCTAAAACCATTATAACCTTGAAATTTGTCAAAAAAATGGCCTACGTTGTAAGTCAAAAAGATCCAGGGATATTTTATGACAATTGGGGTATTTCGAAATCAGAATTTCTTGTAGATTCAGAATATGATATAAAAAATGAGTATTCTTCTTTGAAAAAGTAATGCGGTATCGTGTTCCAAAACTTTTGGACCAGCCTGTTATGTCAAATATTATTTAGTTGATAAGTAGAGTCGATTCCGGCAAAGTTTGACCTCAACATTTCTAATGGTTATCGACAGATCGAGTACTGTTGACTCACCCTCTATATAATCTATAGTTTTTCCATTCGAAGATAAGTTTCAAGAAATAAAATGACATTTCCTAGTATATTCATTTCAACAACTATATAAGGGTACCTGTTTTCAGTGAGACAAACATAATAACTACGAATATACATATTTTCAATCTATACTACATCAAATTCCTCCTTCCGCCGTTTTGACTTCTGTCATAAATCCCAGGAAATTTCAATATACATTCAATGGCTATACATAAAATTTCGACATAAACGAGTTCTGTGAAATTCTCATCGGGAAAAATAAAGCGTCCCGCTATATGACGAAAGTTCCTCGAAACCACACATTAATTCATGCAAATTCGTTGATTAAATTTCCAATGGCACAGTTCAGCACCCAGAAATTCATCATACTTGTGCACTAATATTTGCAGATTTATTCAGCGCCATCTATTTGACATTAATAAAGCAAATATATAATCTTTATGAAAACAGATTGTGTGTATTAGGTCGAAATTGTGCGATCAGTGCAATTTCATTGCACTTTAACTGGCTTATAGAAGCGCTTGAATGTGACAAAATAAATAAGTTACAAAGCGACCGGCATCTGATAAAATATCGAACGCGATCCTGATGGTAAATATTTTGTTTGTGTTTGGTTTGTTTTACCGTTCCACTACTTGTTGCCTATGAGTATGTCGATAATGTTTTTTCTTTTGTTTCAGGTGAGTTTTCGATGCCAATCATTCCAAATCAATGCCTAGTTGTGAGTATGGATATTTCAATTTTCACAAAAAATAGCAATGCTTTTCAGCCATATACAGTTCGAGTCCCCTGAATATTTCTAGTTAATCAAACACAGTTTTTTGTTGTGAATATGCTCGGATTAGTCTATCAGTATTTTGAGTGGCGTTTTTTTTATGTCAGAAAATGTAATACAGCATGTAAATAATTTGGAAAATGATGTCATTAATAATTGTTTCACGACAATCCTAATTTTGTCATGACCATTGTTGAATTGTATATCAAGGTGCACATGCGTATCAAATATCAAATTGTTATTCCTCGTCGATAAAAAGACAAATAACAAACATTGTACCCAGAAAAAGCAGACGAAAAATAAAAAATTTCACACGAAATATCAAATCATTATAAACAAACATTAACAGATCCGAAAAATAATTAATCTGCTTCAACTCAATAAAATGATAGAGGCAGTTATTAAAAATGGAATATTACGAGGTATTTATTACATTGTCAAACAAAATAGTTCATTGAAAACAAGTAAGGACAGCAGCATCGTATTAATCTTAGATTATCGAGGATATTTATTAGTTTGTCGTTTTGTGAAGAACAACGTTTGTTGAAAAATGCCATATACTTAACTGACATTCACAAGATTGATATTTTAATGATGATGACTGGCTATAGAGATAGGACAAGATAGGCTACCAAATTCTTTGTTTGACAAAATATGATAAACAATAATACATCTTGACTTTCGCTTTTCAAGCAGGCTGGAACAGGTTGATTTTTGTTAGATTTCTTTTAAACGACAAGGAATGAGAATTTGATATGAAATACGCATGCATATCTACTTGTTTTGGCCAATCGAAATAGTCATAAAAATTAGGATTGCCATTGGAAGAATTATTATCAATGACGTCGTGCCCCAAATTTGGGACCCGCTGTATATCATTTTCTCAGATCGAAAGAGCGCAATTTGAAATTTTAATCGACCTGTTCGAGGATGTTTATAACAAAATAACTGTTTTTGACGTGCTGAATTCATTACAAGTTGGAAACACTATATTCTTGGAATATCTGAAAGGTCAGTAGATAACCGAGTTAATTCATATCTCAAAATTTCGTCTAAATGCGTTTTTGAATATTATTAGAAGAAAGAAATGGTTTACCCCATATGGTGAACAAGTTTTGTGGTTATGCTCCGATTTATTTCAAAATTGATAATGACTTTATGGTATTTCAGAGAACGAAATTTTACTGCCAAATAAAGAAAATCAACAAGTTTCTCTATAATGGTGGACGAGTTTTGTTTTTATCGTCGTAATAATTGTGTCGAGTGTCAGAGATAGAAACGACAAGAACAAAAACTTCAAACAGTTTTTGATTATCAAATTATTGGAAAGTCAAAAATTGAAATTGCAAAAACTCACATTTTATTAGTACAACTGTATTAAGTCGAAAGCTGTGTTTCAAATGCAAGCTTTCATTTGAAGAATCAGAACATGAGAATTTCTATCACTAATTTTTCAAAGCCCAACTTGCAACGACTTATTTTCCGAGAATTTTTCTCTCCCTAGTCATGTAGACTGGAAACTACTCAAGTTATTACCACTTATACCCTGAATATATCCTTCACTCTGAACGAAATTGATTTTCTTTTTCATTATTCATCACTCATTAGAATGGCGGGGTCTACGTAAGAATCCTCTTTTACGCCTTCGCATTTCACTCTCTTGGGGTGAATGTAAAGCTCCCCGAGTGAACAAACAATTATTTATACATGCGGGCTGTCGTTGTTTAGAATTGCCCTAAGCTAGCCGGATAAAAAAGCGAGATCGTAAAATTTAACATTCACTTGAATACCCACTCCGCTGATGTAATGTAATCAGTTATTCATCAAGGTCTCAATCGATTCCTTTGAGAGAGGTAAGATAGCGTTTTTCAACTAGACAGAAAACTGCCTTTATGCCCCCTATCAAACGGATTCCATCTGATAAAGTTGAATTATAGAAATGAACAATGCTGTTTCTATCCTGTTCCATCTCGTTCCGATAAGAACATTATAAAAAAGGCCAGGACGACTTGATTATTCTTTGAATAATTCAGATTCGGCTACGTTTTCTGTGAACCGGGAATTGTCTACTTCCTATTCCGAAAATAATTTATGTCCGCCCTGTGGCACGCAATACGGTCGAAGACCAATCAAGTGGAATCAGAGACAGACTGGAGATATACACGCATCCTGAAAAATTCATTATATTTTCCTGGCGAACCGATACCGCTCATTTTATGAATTGGGTCTTTCATTTCCTTCGAGAAGAGAAGAAGTAATCATAATTTTTGTGTAAACATGCCAAGCAGTTGAATATGTTTATTCGATTGATTCCTCTGCCAAATATTTGTTCGAGATTTTCACGATATATGTATAATGTGTTTCCAAAATTATATTCCAGAATCTGTCAGTGTTTCAGTTCGCAGTATTCCTACAAAATTTGAAACACCCAAATCGATCCAGTAGGACCGCTCAATATATTATGCCATAAATGTTATTATATTATATAAACAACAGAAATCGTGACGAAAAAGAAGAATTTTACCAAAAAATTTAAGCATCTATTAATTTTAATAAATTTTTTCAATTCACCAGGAATATTTCGAACGAATTTGTTTGAATCTCATATAATGAATAGAATTTACTTTCTTGCTCATACTCACATTTTCAAAGAAAACTGTGAACGTGGTTCAGTACGAAATAGTTGGGGAGTGATACATTCAGAAATTTGATTCTTCCGATCATTTCCTAAATATCTTTTACAAACTCTTTTTATTACACGTTTTGATAAATTATCTCAGGAAAATCAGATTTTTCAATAGGCTCGGAGATATTTGGGTAATTGAAGTGCAGTTCATTTTTTGTCAAAAACGACCTCGAATTGACAAATTAGTTTGAAATGCAGGGTGTTTCCGAATTCAATACAATAATTTTAGGAGTATTTTCCCCGCATAATTTTTATGTGAAAAACTCAGAAAACAGAAATCAAGAAATGTTAAAAGTTTTAAATTTTTTTCATTTTATCCATAGTACCTGCTTTTTCCGACATATTTGGCTCAAATATGAAAGATGCATTGAACCAGAGTTTTTTCATAATTTGACATGCTAATCAAAAATAAAAATTCACAGTGATATTTTTTCAGGGGTCGTTCACCCTTTAACTTCCTCTGATTTTTTTGACGGGGGCTACTGGTAAATTCAAAAACTTGAATGAATCCCTTGTTTCGTTTGCAAACTTTGTGAACCCCTGACATATATTCGTACCTCTAATCAATTTTGATAACATCGCCATTATCAAAATATAAAACGGATAGCATCTACATATATGTAGGTGGGTCGGTACCTACTTCATTTTGTTGTCCATAATTTCAATTTATAATTTGGTTGTTGACAATTGCAATTTATAATTGAAGCACCATTTTTTAGCTTTGATTTTCCCCCCCACAAAAATATAGAAATTCCTACCTCCTTCTACGTTACAACCCTCCCCTCTAAAAAAAAATTATCTTTTAACATCCTGTAACTGAGCATTTGCAGACCTGTATTTATATGAATTTTGTCGCCTTATAATTTTTTCAGAATAAGAGTGAAGCATCACAGGGAAATTCTGAGCAAAAATCGGTGAAATTCTATGCAAATTGTGATTGACTCATAATATTTGCACTCGTATTTGCATTTTTGAAGTTTTATAGGAACACCGTAAAAAATTTATATATGGTGAGTATTTGACTCGTACAAATATTAGATACTGTTGAAATACGTTCTTCCTATAACATTTTTTGGATTCGACAATGATAAAAAAATAAAGCCTTTAGTTTTTACAATGAGCTGTGCCACCACTGAAAAAACAAAATAACCTTCAGAATACCTAACTAATACTATAACACTACACATCCGTGGATCTTTCAAACAGAGCTGTACTCAGCCAATTATATAATTTTTCAAATTTCACACATACTTTTTAATTTTTGAACATCAAATTACTCGAAAATGGCGCATCATACGAGAAAATATGAAAAATATTACAAATATTACAAAACGTTCAAATATTCATTAGATAGCATCCAACTCAGTTTCAAGTGTTGGGTTCTTTGAATTTTGGTATTTTTATGGTACGTAATAGTCATGAGAAAACTGGGAGACGTGGGTGATATCTTGTGTGCGAAAAACCATTAATCAAATAAATGAAAAACTATATTCTGAAATTCATTTCATTCGATAAAACCGTTTGGGAAATAGAACTAAAAATAATTTTTTTTATGATTTTACTACAACCTGTATCTTTTAAACCGAGCTGATTCGGAAAAAATGGTAAGGGATAAAAGAGTTTCTTCTGACCTGAAGAATCTACTGTTAAAATATTTGTACGAGTCAATGACTCACCCTGTATAGATGCTATGAGAAAGAAGTTTCATTTGTATGAAATGTTCATTCGTGATACCCCAAATTATAACCCCCCTTCGTTTGTGCACCTTGCGTATCGATCGAAGGGGTTGCCAAGGGACATCCTGTACATTTGAAGCAGTCACGTGACCGAGATACACGAAAGAGGATCCATTCCGCGGTTTAGTGTGCAATCGGACATTCACTGATATTATTTAAATTGATCAATTAAAATGCTAGGTACGGCGCGGTTGGCGGCGCAGAGTGCCACCATGAATTTTAAATCGGAGAGCCGGCAAAAATGATATTATGAACAGGCGAGCTTTTCGGTTTTTTCCTCCTCCGACGGCGGCTGCGGCGGCAGCTCACCTTCCGACCCCCTTCCGGGGCCGTGTTTAGTGGGTTTCAAATTCTCATTTGAATATTTGATATCGCGAACGTTAGCAGTTATTCCACACATATAATTCTTCCGTTGATGTTTTCATCTTTTAATGGGTTTCCGTGAGTACGGCGGACGCCCGGACCGGGCGGTTTTAATTTTCGAATCGGGGATTTTGCGACTGTCCATTAGCGGCCGTCAGTCATTGCTTGTGAAGGTTCGTGCTTCAGGTGGATTCGGATGGACCGTTGAAATTAAGCGGTTGACGTGGCATAGTGCAAGTGGAAATACTCGTACGGAATGGAGGTCGTTTTTTTGCGCGAAATTTAAGGGCGGTAATGCTGAAGCGTTTTAAAAATGCCTTCGGAAATGGTGTATTTATGAGCCATGATTTAATTAATTGATCTGAAGTGTACTGAATCAGTAGATTTAAATATAGAAGAAATCTGTGGTGGTCTGTTATTGTCATAAAATGTGACATTGGTCTTGTTATATTATTTATCAAACTTGATATATTTTTTGACTCGTGAAAACATGACCTTCTGTGTGGACTATAACGCTTTTTTTGGGTACTGAAAGACCAGATGTTCTTTTAAATTTCACAAGCTCACAGAGGGTTAATTCGGTACTTATAGAGAATCAGGATAATATAAAAATAATAACAATAAAAAAAATAATTATATAAGATATATTGTCCCACAAAGGAACACCGATTTTTCTAATATGAGAGAATGAGTGTCTCTACTTATATGTAAACAGTACGGACTTTCAATGATCGTGCCAATTAACGTGCTCATTGGCTGATTTTAATCAAAGTAGCTTACGATTTAAAGTTGAAAATACAGTGCGAGTCTTTGCGTCGTACAATTATTTCAACTGTGAATTCTTGAGGTCATAATAACCATTTTTTCATATACCAGTTTTGGTGAATAGGCTAGGTTTAAAAGATACAGGCTTTCGAAAATCCATACAAAAAGTTTATTTTTAGTTCTATCTCACAAACGGTTCCATCGAATGGAATGAATTTCGGAATATAGTTTTTCATTTAATTAATGAATCTTTTTTTCGAACACAAGATATTACCCACGTCTTCCTGTTTTCTCATTATGACCCTCACGTGTCATACCAATACCAGAAATTCAAAGAACCTAACTCTTTGAACTAAAGCCTGTTTGCAACAGCCGAGAATTCTCTAGAAAATTTACTCGAGATTTCATGCGCCGTGAATTCTTTACTGTTACATACGCACTTTCGGTAGAATTCTCTGTTCAGTTGCGTACAAAATAATCTCTGCCGTTTTCTTGCGAGAATTTTGTAGAGAATTCTCCAGAGAATTCTAGGCTGTTGCAAACGGGCTTAAGTTGAATGTTAGCTGATGAATATTTGAAAGTTTCCTAAAATAAAAGTATTATTCATATTTTGTCGTATAATGCACCGTTTTCGAGTAATTTGATGATGAAAATTATAAAGTAGGTATCTGTGAAATTTGAAAAATTGGGTACTTTGGCTGAATACAACTCTGTTTGAAAGATCCACAGAGGTATAGTGTCACAGACTTGACTAGTTTTGCTGAAGGTAATTTTTTTTTCAGTGCTGGTACAGCACAGCTATATCTTTTTGTCAGGGCCGAATCGGAAAAAATTATATGGGAAAAAATTGTTTCCTTTGACCTCAAGAATCTACTATTGAAATATTTGAGTCATAGACCCATTCTGTATAGACTAACATTCCGAATTCTTCGGGAAACCAAGAAGCGTTCGAAAGCCGCAGTTGCATAATTCGACAAGTACTTAACAAAAAAGGCACTCTACGGGTGAAGACACAATCAGAAACCGATCTTGTGCAGGAGTAGTAGATCTTGTGCGTTCTCTTCTCGGTCACGTTTACAGTTTCTCGATATCGCATTTATACAAAATACACCTTCAAACAAGTCTATTTGCTACACTGTCGAACATTTTCAATATTTTATGTACTAAGTATTGAACATCGGGAATATTCAATTGATAAGAAACAATTTTTGGAATAATTGGTTAATTCATATAGAATGAATAAAATTTTTAATTACCAAATCTTTAGGCATGTCTTATTTGATTTTAATGCAGTTAAAACATATTCAGAGCAGCGATTCAGACACTGAAAAACAGATTTTAAAGTAAAATAAAAACATGTCATTAGAAATATTACAAAAAATGGGGAATCATCTTGAATACATAGTTAAATTGAAATTAGTTTCAAAAGTCAGAAACCCAAGTGGAATATGATTAACAATATTCTCAAAATTTCATTCATATTGAAAAATGAATAATAACAAAACTTAGAGTTAGTTAGAACCATGGTAGCGATACTCCCTATTAGGAATTAATTGGATTACTTTTAGGTTTACAAATTTGATTGGATTGCTATTGGAAAAATTTTTTGCCTAGGGATAAGCAACGTTAGCTGAGTCAAGTCTTGACTGGGTTATGACTGATTGATTATGTTTTTTTCATATGCTCAAATGCTGACTAATGCATCAGAAAGTTTTATCCTCTTATCTTTCCTCGCTAAGCAGGCATTTTTATGTTGATTCAGAAGTTTTATCTCGAGTTTTAGTTATTGAATGCTTTTTCGTATCACTCTCGTATTTCTTCCTTGTATAATAATGAAAACGCTTCATCTGTTAGCTGAAGTTCAGAGAAAATATTAGGAAAACTAGATTTCAATAACAATCAGAAGGAATTTAAAATTTTTCCAGTTTTTTATGCTTGAATATATTTTTTGCTGTTTTGATCATCAGTTTGTAAAGAAGCCAAAAATTTCGAGACTTCATAAGATCAAGTCTACCAGTATTCCAACATCGATACCGGAAAACTTTAAATTCTATATAATGTATTAAATATGGGAAAGGATCAGATCGCTCTGTGAAATCAACTGTTCTTCCTCATAGTACATACTCCGCAGCAGTATGTTTGTTTATCGCATCCGGTTCAGCCGTTCTCCTCTCGATGTTCAACTCCAGAACTATTTACTATTCACCGAGAGAAGGGAGCAGCCACCATTCCTCAAATTCAGTTAGACGCATTAATATTCGTTTGTCAAAACGTTCCGAATAACGACGGCCTCTAAGGAAGAGCCTCCTATTCAGCTGAGACTAACACCGGCCTCGATTCCGCTGTAATATCAGTATTTATCTCTCTGCGGGGAACGAGGGGAACGCTGAAGTGATTTATTCAATTTTTCGAGAAGACGAATGTTTTTATTATTTTCGGCGACGATTCCCCGCTTTCTTCTCGCTACGAAGGTAATTGCTCATCTCCAAAGGATATATGTGTCATGATCCTCGATTTATGGCATGTGTACCTGTGCCATGGGATCGTCGGTCGACTCGTCTCTGCAAAAAAAATTCAGGACATGGTTTGGTCCTTTTGAAATGGAATTGTCGTGTTTTTGGACGATTGATTTTCAATTATTCGTTTATATTTATTGCCAAAAATCACCAACCATAGTTTTATTATGATTTGTGTCAACATTGGGAATTCAAATGTATATTGTAGCGACATGATGATGACAGTTCGAACTAAAAAGTTAATGCAGCCATTGTGATTTTTGAGGGGGATTCTGAGATCTTCTTCGAGTAAATCCTTTTTGTCCAGTTCATAGTTGTTTTTTCTCAATTTTGAAGGTTGGTTGTCGAAACTGGATTCAAGCCTGAATTATTATCAATTTTAAGCCAATAAATGTCATGATTTATTAGAACTCATAAAAGAAATTCCGACCATGTTGTGAATTAGCTGATTAAACAGAGCAATATTGTTTGAATCCGAACTTATTGGCTCTTTACACGATCATAATAAAAGCAAATTGATTGTATTGGGAGCGACAACTATGATATCTTGCCTTCCATTTTAAACAATGGCTAAAATTGCAACATTGATACTAAGAAAACTTGTCCAAGTTGTATATCAACTTACTAGGTGGAAAAAGTCCTCTCCGGGGGAACGAGTTCGTTTTTTGTGCAAATCCTTTCATTTTGAGGTTATATATCCTGTAACTATTTTGAAATGTACAAAAACTTTACCATGCTATAAGGACGAGGTACATATGTCCTAAAGCAGTGACTAAAGGTTTTTTTCATCGTGGAAACTAGTAAAAACTGACATCTTCAGAAGAAAGTCGTAATCGAAGATGTGCTCAAAGGATGCAGATGATGAAAACTTCACTAAGCTTTACCCATTGTCACGAGATAGATGAAGATATATATTTTTCATGAAAACTTTTATTGAAACACCAAAATATTTTCCGTTTCTCGATGGAAACAAACAAGAGTTTATTAACTCAATATTAGTAGATTATAAGTAATAAGCAAAGAATTCTACTCCTCTCCACATCAACTCTGAATTTGGGCCTCAAAGAAGTCTCTTGAAATTAACCACTGTATGAAAAGGAAGTATTTCATGTCCGCAGTTAACTATTTCGCAAACCAAGAAATATTGCAGCGAAGTAATCGAGAACAGAACCAAACTTTTTCCTTCCTTTGAATGAGGTTCCTATTTGAGGAATTATTATGTGCTTGGTTCATTTTTTGTATATTCCAAAAGACCTCAGGGAAGTTTTTTTGTATTGTAAAGTGGGATGGACTTGTACGAACCCTTATTATGTTTTTCTTCATTTCTGTGGACCAATCGATCAACTCTTTAATATATACTTCGTCTAGAGAATATTCCTTTTTCACAAGTTTTTGAAGGTCCCATTTCATATTTATGCAGGGTGAAGCAAAAGTGCTAAATCGGTCTTTAACTCTTAGAAATTTTGGGCTATAAGAATGATTAAAACGAAATTAAATATAAAAAAATTTACACGAGGTCCATTTTCATACTCGTCCCAAACTTGTGATAGCCTTCAGTATTAGGAATAACAGTTCCAGTTCAATGAAACTAGAACACTGATCAAAGAAGGAAAGTTCTAATTATATTTTCTACCGGAATTTTTTATGTTTCGAGTTATCTGCCAGGTTGTTATAAGCTTATTCACTGCTTATTCGAAGTTCCTGGCTTCGAAAATAGTAAACGAACCATTCTGCCAATAATTAAACGAAAGATTTCCTTCGTGCTCCAATAGAAATCGATATTGTCGACGAGGAGAAAGTGTGCTCCGGCAGGAAAAATTCGCTAATTAGGAAATTCCGGTAGTATATTTCCACACCCCGACCTACTTTGCGATTTCTTCTGCCTCGCCCAAAATTAGCATAATTTCGTAAGGCAGTCATCCGGAAATCCCTTAAATTCTCCCGAAAAGGAACAGCCAGTCAGGTGCGAAAGCTCCAAGAACTTTACAGCGATCTCTATCAGCGTCGGGGTAAGTTATTTATATTCAGGGAGGGAGCCCTTGAGTTAATAGATATCGATTTCCCTGTGCTAGACAAGGCGAAACGAAGCTGTCCATAGTGGCCATAGTCCTACTTTCGAACAATGTCAACATATCGTTCTCATATAGTTTTTTCTGATAAGTATCACACGTTATACAGGATGTTTCGCCAGCTGTTGGCCATAGCTTTGTGGTGAATAAAGATCTTTCAGAGTATTTTGATTTTGATGAAACTTTGTAACTTTCACCAACCCTTCTAGATGACACATGCAATTATGGGATTATCAGGAGAATGATTAGGATATTCAGATTGATCTTCAATACATTTAAATCTCTATTTTTCGGTTGAGGGGACCAATTTTTGTTTTCAAAATTGAGAAATATATAATTTTTTGATTAAGATCAATTTTTCCTTTGCATGGCAAAATTCTTCCGGAAGAGAAACAAACGAACGAAATGAAATTTCATATTCGTTTTTTGAGAATACGGTTCTGTCTCCTAGTATTCAATTATAATTTTCAATGCACATGTAGATAGATATCCAAAGCCCTCTTTTCAATATCAATTTTCCAGTCAGAATCATCAACACACACCAAGTGTACAAAAGCACGTACAGGACTGCATGCAGAAGGTTCAATTTTCAGATGCAGAATTAGAAAAATCAAAATCGGACTACTCATTTTCAAGTGATGGATATAGAGAATTCAGGCCGACATCCCTAAATTACCATGTACCTCCGAAACTAGCGGTCATATGACACTAAGGAACAACATTTCTGAAGGTCTAGATGACCTACTTTCACCACTATTGTAAAATAAACTTGTTGTATTATAAAAGGTGTGGTGAGAATATCCTAGGGCTAATTTAGATTTTCTAAAATGTTCAAGACAGTTTGACTTGTGATATTCTTTGAAAATAGATTTAACAGCTTTGGTCACTAATTTTGGAACATATTACAAACTGGCGGATGTGCCAGTTACATTATGCAGACGGGTGTAGCGGTACATATGGATACACACTTAATTTCTAGTTATTGGAAACTAAAAAAAATAAAACGAATATGGCGTGAAATGAATCACAGAGGAACAATTTTGGTTTTACTTGAATATCATCAGATATTCGTTGACGAAATTCAGCTCTCAGAAACAAATTATTCCACTCTCAATCACACTCACATAGTGCTTGGAGAAATCACTTCCAAAATTTTCGATGAACTTATGTACTACAATTCATGTATAGTGTTCAAACGTCTAAGAAAATATTCATCGGATGGTTCATGATGTATAACAAGAATTGATGCAATTTATCAAACCAACGGTATGGGTCATATCCTTTCGATGGCTAATCGGGAGTATACTATTAAAATAAAATTGGCAATTATTCGAAAATGCCTATAAATGGAATTTTATGAGCAATCAAGACCAGTACCTACCCAGATAGATCTCGTTGAAATTATGTTTACGAAAAATCGGCAATAAACATCGTAGTTCTGAAATGAAGTAGATATCAAATAATTTTTTATTAGTGATATGGTTTTGGTGGTAAATGTTTCTGATGTTCTTCGTGAGCAAGATCTGATAACGTTGAAGCTTTTGTGAAGGTGAATTAATAGTGCATAAATTTTTCTTTGGATTCCGTTTGTTTCTATATAATTCCGAACATTTTGAAAAAATTAATTTTCAAAACGAGTAAAGAGCAATGTTCGGAAAAGGAAGACATTTGTAACAAAGCTAGCTATCCATACTGGATTTCAGTTGACATGGCAACGATTTTGTTATATCCCCATGAAAATATGCCAAGCATCGCCAAAATTTTCCAAATCTTTTTGGGTTAATATGTTCTCCTTCGTGTAGTCTTACTATTGAGCTCGCTCTTGAGTTACATATTCCCTGATAACGAAAGCAACATCCAACATTTACTGAAGCACTTGTACTTTCAACTTGAAAAAAAAATTGTGTGTCGCAAGGGAAAACAATATCGCATACAAAGACCCAAACTTCGCCATGTGTGGAATTCTATACATGCCTCATTTCGTCGAGGAACAGCGATAGAACGACAAGAAATCCCCTCCAGAACGGATAAAAAAGCGGGACCGTATCGATGGAAGAAACTCCCTCGGGATGAATTCATACGAAAAATCTCCGTGCAATCTGAAATTACGAAATCCTCCTCATCCGATTTAACGCGATAATCGAAACTGATTCGCCAGCAGTGGAATTAGTTTCGAATTCCTCTGTGCCTACGGAACACGTAATAAGTCTACTCGGGATTCGCATTATCCAGTTACCTCGTCCAGAGCTTCGGTCGCTCCCCGAGTGTGTTCAGACGTGGACGTATGCGGAATGCCTAAAAGTAAGGCATAAAAATTCCTAACCATTTGCGAAACACAACTCTAAGTAATGGTACAAACTGAACTCAGGAGATCTCGCTACCAACAGGATGGCAAAAAACTACCGACTCAAAAAAACTGGTAGAGAATATGTATTACAACAAAATACTCAAAAAATCGTCATTCGATTTATTTCGGATTGAGGAAGGGAGGTCCTTTAACTCTCAACTATGGTTTCGAAACCCTTATTTCTGAGGACTCGACGAAGTTCCTAGGTATCTACATTGATAGCTGCTTAAGATGGTCTCTACTCATATTGCCTATATTATTGGGAAACTTAGTTCCTCCTTCTATGCAATCCGTAGAATGAAAAATAGTCGTCCACTAACAACTGTTTTGAATGTCTATAATAATTCCTTTGTGTATAGTCATCTTGCCTGCAATATTATTCCTGAAACTTTTTAGGGTTTTCGCTCCCAATCTCTGGAACAAAATCAATTAAAAAAATTGAAATAAACGGTATGCTCCTCCGTAAATTCTTGCACTAATTTGTCAGGAACAATAATTCAGAACATTTTCTGAAATTGATTTTCGTCTGATGAAGGAGTCTGATATAGACTCCGAAACGTTATATAATTATAATTTAATTTTTTTTTCAGTTCATTATCAGGCAACAATTTTTTCTACTTGATTTGCTCCTGCATGACAAATTAGTGCAAGAATTAACGCAGGAGCAAATCGTTTATTTCAATTTTTTCAATGGGTTCCAGAGATTGGGAGTGAAAACCCTAAAATGTTTCAGGAAATAGAGAATTCTTCCAGAATAAATTTCAATCGATAGAATATTATGGTATGGGGTTGCTCTGTCGATTTTATGAGGATATTTATAGCCCAGAAATACATTCTGAGGATGATTTTTGGATTTATTCCACTTGAATATGCCTACTTGTTTTTGTCATGTTTGAAATATTGACTGCGCCCTGTATCTATACAGGATGACTGTTAACAAATGCGAAGGACTTATATAGGGATATAATTCCTCGATGAAAATAAGCAGGGGTAGTTCTTATAAATTTTTTTCCAAATCGATCGCTCTTCATATACAGCCTTTGGAAGGCTATGACGAGTTGACAGTTTTTAATTTTTTTACGAGTTCTAAAAAACACTGACATAATATGAAGCACTAAGTAGATGTTACTCACAAAATTTTTTTAGATCTCATAACTTTATTATTAGGAGTTGAAAAAAACAACATGTATTTTAGCGGGAAGTAGTCATCGAACACTTATACCATGAAATGGAATGAACAGTGATCAGAACTGCTTGTAAGTTTTTATTTATTCCGAGAAAAGTATCGACTGTATCGATATTTTGCAAGAAACTTTTTTCTCCAGAACCGAATGAGAAACCATAAGACAATTTTATTTTTCGAAAATCTATCCCACGAAAACAATTTTCGAAGGAAAATCATAAGGGGTGTTTTTTTCAACCCCTAATAATAAAGTTATGAAATCTGAAAAAATTAGGTGAGTAACATCTACTTAGTGCTTCATTTCATGTAAAGTTTTATGACTCAGTGTTTTTTAGAACCTGTAAAAAAAATTAAAAACGGAAGGGGAGTCGATTTCGAAAAAAAATTATAGAAACTACCCCTCCTTTTTTCATCGAGGAATCATCCCCACAAGTCCTTTGCATTTGTTCACAGACACCCTGTATACAGAAGTCCCTTTTTTTTGTAGAAAAAAATCAACAAAACTGCACTAAGCTTTCTAGTAACCCAATTACAATACTAGAAATACCAATGCTTTACTAATAACGAAGCATCGAACAGCAAAATATGAAACATCTGCTGAATATCGAAGTGTTATTCTATTCAATCACTTACCTAATTCAATAAAGACTCTGAAGTTGTCTGGATTCTCTAAGAAAATAAAGAGTATACTTTTGACTGAATATTATTATAGTCTTGGTGAATATCTGAATATTTCAAGTGATAAAAGTATAGGTTAATTTGCTTTGTTTCTATGTTTCTCCTCCTGCCTGTTTATTTATTAGATTATTTGTTGACTTGGATCAATAAAAATGTCGTTTCGTCATCATCATATGATGATCATCATTTTCCTGAATAAACTCTTATTCTATTCTATTTTATTCTATTCTATTCTCTTCTATTCTATTCTATATCATTGTATAAAATGGTCTTCACTCAGGTCTTTATACAATGCTATCACTCACACAGGTGAAAATATGGCTCTCGCCATAATATTCAAGACATTCTTGATAAAAAAGAAAGGATTGGCTTCCCTACGAGTTTAAAATTATGAGAAAGGAAATTACGTATATAATAACTATGCGGAATTGATGACTTCGGTTGGTAAAACTGCTTAAAACAATATTTCCGATATTGATGAGTCCACTGGAATTCCGCACAATGCGCAGTTTCTCCCATTCCCCCAAAGCGAGACCCTCGAAATTGGGTAAAACCGACGAGCTCGCATTTATCAGGGTCAATCTAAGCCTCGTACAAGATTTCACGAAAATAATTGGATGCATCACGACTGATACCGACGAGTGGAGTTTTTTCGAGTATGTCCTCCAGGGGAAGACCGTATTCATGCTTCGTCACGCGCGGTTCACGTCCAAGGGCACTCAGGCTTTATGCGACTTCTGGGAACCTGGAGCACCCTTCCCTACTTGGCTCTCCTGTTCCATTCCTGTCGTGGAGTAGCGCCACAATGCCCTGTTATCCGCATTGTATCTGTCCGAAGGACGCCGACCAATGACGTGGAGTTCTTGAAGACGCTTCACTAAACCTCCGAGGACACTCTAACCTCACTTTTGTCTCTCTGTCGTTTTCTGCGTTTTAATTATCCCACATTGCGAAGGTTCCAGATTATTCGCCGGCAGGTAGAGTCAGCATAATTCGCTGACGATGGGGGCGGCTCAGCCACGTATAGATTAGATTTCCGCGAGAATTACGTGGCGTTTTTCGGCCTTTGTTAAGATTGCCCCGATGCGGACGATTAATGAAGTGTGGCGATAAAAATGGCCCTACAAAACTATAGCATGGAATCTTGAAATGGGATCAAATTAGAAGTACGTAGCTGTAGCTGACCGCCCCCAAATTTGTCATTTTGTGGCTGACGATCTATTTATCAATTTATATTTCTTTCGTGACCTTTCAGTTGAGAGGATTTCATTTGTGGGTTATTTATAAATAGTTGGAAACATTATGAACCACTTCTCCTCCAACATTGAAGAGAAAATCGTTAGGGGGTTGAAGCCCACGAATTCCCAAAGTCAAGCTATGCAACTCCAAATTTGTAGACGCAAAGCGAAAAATTTGTTTTACTTTGAATACAAAATCGCAAAATGATAAAACACATTGAAAGTACTCCCCATTTTTCCCAGTATTCATCTCATGAATCAATAGATAAAAAATTAATTTGATAACCTAATCCCTGCCACCACATGAACAAAATATATTGCTCCATAAAAGTCAAGGAAGTTCAGAAATTTGGAGACTCAATTCCAAATATTAGAAATCTGAATCATTTTTCTGCCCAATTCTCATCAAGTTTCACAATTTCATGTGAAAATGTATTTTTAGTCAAAAATGATTATTATTTGTTCAGGTCAAAATCAATTCCCTCCAAAAATTGAGAAGTTTAGTAAAGAGTATGGCTCATCCTGACAATGCCAATGCTTACTTTCGATCATATTGTTGAAGTAGCCTCAATCTATTTCTCCTCACAGTTGTGGAGGTGGTTGAGGAGAATCCAAAGCTCTTTGTAGATGTTCAATAAGATTAAAGTCTGGTGTACGAGAAGGCAGGACCAAATGCGCAATATCAGGAATTTCCTGAGCTATGCCCAATAGCAGGATGGAACAAATCAGTAATATTGTCCATGGCTGGCTCTGTGTGAATCTGCGACAAAATCTTCCCTGATACTGAAAAAGTTATCAAACGAAGATTAGAATAGCCATTCAGATATAAGAGAGTAAACTTTTTATTTGTCATAAATGAACATTTTGTGGATGAAAATCGGCAACCTTCGTAACGGATGCGAAAACTTTCTTAACTTTTGTGGAGCAGTATACAAGGTATTCGAAGGTGAGGCTTCTTTTCAACAGATGGTAGAACTGGTCAAAATGAAGCGTTTCACCAAAAATCACCTATACAGAACTTTCAAAATGAGAAAGTTGAAAAACAAAATTGAAAATGATTACTGAAATAGATCCTTATACGACCCCAACTTATCTCCTGATTCGACCATGTGGTTTCGTTTAGGATATTGGCTCGTTCGATATTTACGTGGTAATGAAAATAGAAACTTAGGATTGCCGAATTGTTCTCATCATTTTCCAGTAACTTGCACGATTTAATGAAATGGCTCATTTCGATACCAACTGACAGAAGAGACTTAGGACACAAGTGTAAAAAATCTCACCACTAAAATTCGTCTAAAATATTCACTAGCTTTTTCACGATAGGCATCACAATCTTCTTGTTCGAACATTCTAAAAATAGACGTAAAAAAGGGGAAACATCATAGCACTTTTCAACATAAGTGACATAAGCACTTTCAAGAAACTGCCTCGATTTTCTACATTTGTTCTTTACCCTAAATTGCACGATACAACAATTATGATCATCTCAAAAGTGACCTGATGCATCTAATCCGATAAACTTGGTACTGAACCATTCATTGTCCAGCCATACGTTTATATTTTGTTTCGTTTTTACGATGCCGGAGTCACCTTCCACAATCCAGTACGTGAAGTTCATTGAAATTGGCTCGAACTTCTAGGGGTTGTATCTCAGCCATCTTGGATATTTTATATGGGTAATTATCTGTTAAACGACATATTTTGACGAGTTCTACCTTTTTTCAAAAGAAGCCTCACCTTTGGAAACACCATGTATATTATCTGGACGTATACCTTGACTAAAGTGTCTCGGAATATAATTCTGAAATAACTACCTAGGTATATTACGAGGTATATTATAAAAGAATATTCTTTTCAACGAATTATTTGCTATTATTATGGAAACAATGTACACGGATAAATCGAATACACCACTAATATCTAATGGTGGTTATATAATGAAGCACATCTAACTCCCCCTTAATATCGTGACCATTCATGTCCGTACGTACCCCATAAATTCAAAGCATTCAGCAAACCCTCCCACGCAACGTCTTAGAAACACATTTCGAGAAATGGCCGGTGGCCGCACATACCAGTCTATTTCCCACCCACCTCCTTCATCAAATATTATGACAACCCTTCAGGGAGCCACAAATTCCCCCCAATACCGAGGTCGGCCTTGAATCTCGTCATATTCTCCGCGTTAGGGTAGAGCAGACAAAACGCCCTAAGGGCGACTGCACACGTGGCTACGAGATTGACAAGTAGGTACAGGATAAGTTTGTACAAGCGTTGCCGAGCTTGTTGAATGGCGATGATGAATGAAGTGATCTTCGTGGTCTACTGAGTGACAGAACAACAAAAAGAATTTTTATATTGCGTTCTGGTTGTGTACAATATATTATGCCGTAGATCCATAATAAGTTTCGTACTGCAATTATCTGGCCATTGTGGCACTGCCGATATAAACAGGAATCGCAAACATTGAATCCAAATCGCGAAAACGTGAAGTCAAATTCTTGTGAACAAACCAGGAGATGACACGAGGAGGGATGAATTAAAAGGCGGTATGACAATAGTGACCATTCTGCTGGAGCCGCATGTTGAGAGATATTTCGTCTACTTGGAACATTGAGTATTAACCCTCAAAGAATTGGAAGTAGATTGGATTTTCATCAGAATACTACTTGAGAATACTTGAACTATTCGGAAAATTATACCTCGTAGTGCTTTGGAGAAGAAGTCCAGAAAAATTTCAAGATCTTGCAGAATATCAGTGACCATCACTTCAGAACTCGTTTGTTTTTCCACGCCATTTGAAATATCCTAGTTCTTCTGTGTGGTGCTTTAGGGAAATCGTCCAAGCTCGTGAAGAAGGCTCGAGTGAGATGCCAGTCAGGCTATCAGTTAAAGACGAAGCTGCCCTAATAGGGCTCTCCTTTGCCACCGCAACATACCTAAGCAACATAATTCGGCGATGGTGCTGTAGGCTATATTGCTCGCCGTAGCCCGCAGCCACGTGCTAAATTATCTTTTAACGGTACCGCCAAACCTGAGGCCATTTCGTATACAGACCAATTACGTTAAACGGTCAGTAACTGGCCGGCTAAAACTGGCGGAATGGGAAGATAAATGGGTGCGAAGACTCCGGTGGCGTGAAAGGGGCATAATATAGATTGAGCGATGAGATGGTGCTTCGTTTATAATGGACCTGGAGACGGGATTAATCAGAAAACGGGGGTAGTTTATCGAATGTGAAAAAAGTGTTGATGAGGTGCTTTTGTCTAGAGGAATCAGGTTGATTTCACTGGATCATTAATGTCGCTTTCATGAATTGATATTGTGGACAAGCGTTTAGGTTTAGAATGTCCAGCAATGAATCTTTGGTGTAGAGAACAAAAGATAATTGCCTGGTATTTTGCATGGTCGCTTAACTCTTCAAAGTGAACCTCAGTTCTGAGAATATAAGCAAGTGAGCTGCCGTCATGGACAGCACTTCATGGACAAAGATGACTCTATAGATGCTCATCTGATAATCGCAGTTTATGCCAGGTGAAATATTCGAAAGACCATGGCTCAAACATTCATAAATTTTGAATAATCGCACAGCAGCTTGTCATCACAACCCGCGGCAATATTGAAGTGTTTTTGTCGCCTTAAACTCTGAATCTTCACTGATATCGTTCAGCAGTAAGAACTCAGACAGCATAATTACTCGATTATTTTGTCAATGGAATTAACTAATTGGTATGGTATGGTAACAATTTCAGTTGTTTTCTTCGGAACATTCTTTGTCCTATCGCTCAATTTTCCGTTTTGTTTATTGAAATGCAAGGTCGAATGGAAGTTTTGACGGAATTCTGATGGTAAAAGCAGCTTTACCATAAATTGACCAGATAGATGTTTCTTAGTGTATCTACAACACTGTTTCACTACTACACGTCAATGTCTCAGTTGGAGGAGGAGATGCACAAATACATGGAAAATTCGTTGCGTATTTCAAGTAATGCTTTTTTTATTTTTATCGGCTAAATGTCGTTAGGAAATACTTCCCCACATCATTCAGGATAAGACAATATTGATTCAGGATAAGACTGCTGACAGTGTGATATATTGTTCTATCTGATTGTGCTTTGTATCTCTCTAGAGCCCTGATGATGTCTGAAAATTCAGACGAAACATGGACCGTGTTACACTTTTATTGGCCCTAGTTCCCGTGAAATACTCTGCATTATCTTTCAAATAACTATGGGTTAGGAACTACGTTTCATCATAAGATTTGTTCCAACTCCAGAACAATGCATCGTCAGGATTCGACGCAGTTAATAAAACTGTGTCTCTATCTTCTCCGTTACCCCAATTCTACAGAGAAATAACGAAGCAAATTCGATTCGAAATTAGGTTGTTGAGATACATACGCCATATAAAAATGTTTTTTACTCGGTTTTATAGTCTTGTCATGTTCTAACCGTCAGTTCACTCATATTGCCCAATCATCCTGATTTTGTCATGTATGGACATTAACTATCAATTACGGTTCTCATTCATACTGTCTAGACTACAAACAAATACCCATATCAAGCCAGGACTGAAGAGAGTGTTTCTTTTTTATTACCTCCCTGTAGAACAATAAGATTCATAAAAACAATTTGGTTACTTCGTATGATCTTACTTCATCTATTGTTAATTCAATAAAATTGTAAGGAAAGGGAAAGACAACGATGATGTTACGTTTCTAACATCCTATTGAATGAACGTTTATAAAGGAAGATAGGGACCTCGATGAAGACAGGTATCGAGTTGTCATGGGTTGTTAAAGAGTTTCTCATTCAACATTGATGTAATGTCTCCTACTCATTCTTAAATATAAGTTGTAAAAGCACGACAAGGATACGTTCTTTATAAGTTAGATTAAAGCGTTTTTGGAAAGTTCCATATTCATCGCTGATATAATGTTTCTTATTCAATATTGGTCAAAAGTAATAATCCCAGTAGTAATAAGCTCATTACTTATTATGCTACCCATAAATGTATCCGCCACTGATTACTTTGAGGCCATACGATAAAGAACAGCTTTTTATTTGTGGCTACAGTAACGGGAATGGTTTGTCATGTAACGTTGATGAAAGGTTTGTTATTTCTTATTGAATATACGTTGTAAATGCCCTATTAGGACACGTTCCTTATGGGTGGCTATAGCAACGAGTTGAATCAGAGACGTTGAATCATAATAGGCTGAATCAAGGTGTTATTTAATTTAGGTTTCGAAAAAACACGTTGCGAAATATAACAGGTAATCTCTATTCAACGTCCCTACCACATTTAAACGTATAATACACGTATAACTACTTGTATGTTTATCGTGGCACTCATCTATTCCTGCACAGAAAATATCACAGCATTAATCCTTCGATTGCTTCCCTTCAATGCGAGCTACTGTCTTCAGCATCGACAGGCCAAATGGAATATTGCTGTCTTCAGTTGTGTTTTCGCACAATTTAGTTTTCTGTTGACTGTGCGCAGGACTATTGGAGTAATCGTTCTGAGGGGTCATGCTTCTGGTATCCATTTACCACTTCCTATTTTCTATGTTGAACATTGCCAGACATAAACTCAAAGAACTGATTCCTTCTGCGTGTATTATTGGATCTTGCAGCGCTTTCATCTCAAGAACAATGATGCGGTGGATGCGACCACCGGCTTCAGCCATTTCTCGACAATGAAGGCGCAGTCATGGTCTCAATTCAACTAGACTCTTCACAACCTACACCCACCCAGATTCTACCAACTACTGCGGCAATGATACATCGTTCTGGTTCAATAAAAGCGCTGAAGAGGGAATCACGAAATTCAGTGTGCTTCCCCTAAGCCGTAGTCTCTCCCCTAGCGTTGTGTTTGTATCCTACACCATCATTCTTTTCGGCGTTTTCGACGTCGACCGCCATGCATTAAGTCCGTTAAGATTAATAGTGTTGATATTGCAAACTAATCGCCACTTTCCTTCCCAAACATTCTTCAGATAAAATCCGGGTCGGCTGTTTAGCTTTTGCCGCGGGATTCGTTGCGGAAGGGCTTATTGCCTAATAACATAAATAAGGCCGAGTGTTCGATTTTGGCAGGGCGGGGAAGCTACGGAAAAATGGCGTGACTCGAACGTTCGAATAATCCATGTGACAGGGTTATCGATTCGGCGAATTCACAACGCCTTTTTCGATCTCCGAATTCGGGAGAATTTCGTTTCGAAGATGGGAATCGTGTCCAGATGCGAGAATATTGGCTAAAATTAAGGGTGAATTATGTCCCCAACTGAGGTAACTATAGAAAACGCTTTCCAAGTGTGTTTCAGCAAACGGAATCAGAAGTATACAGAGTGAATCTCTGATTCGGACAAAAGGTACTTAAGGAAATCTTTTTCAGATAGAACTCGAGATGAAGCAACGTGACAAAAATTTCATCGATGAAATATTCAAGATGGTGGAGCTACCATTCCTTCAAATCCAATGAGATTTCATAAAATTTCGAGTACTGGACTGTGGTAGGCGATACCGGCTATGGAAAATTAAACTGATGACTGAACCGTCATTGTTCAAAATGGTTAACTACATTCTAGACTGTCAGAATCGAGGTCATAATATACAGGGATTCCTTGACTTGTAAACTCCCATTCACTTTCATTTTAGTACTCGGTTGACCATGATTTTCTCAAGTTTTTGTAACTAAAACGTAGTTAGGTTGGCACTCATGAAATGTCATGTCATCGCCTTTGCCACAACTAGGTAATATCAATTAAAATTACAAAAATGCCGAAAGTGATTGAAAAAGAGATATGACAGGGTTTTAGAATTCGGGTCCGCTCATTCAAATAGTAGGTAACCCTGATATTTCAATATCTACAATATATCAGACGGTAGTGACCATAATATTCAATGTAAGTGAATTGTGTCGTCTGGTTGCAAAACCGGTCATCTCCATAACAGAAAATTTTTCAGGAGAGACGATTTTTTGTCAAAACTAGGGAATTGGAGATAGGATCCAAATCTCTTGTTATTAACCCATAATAACCTAGTGTTACACATATGTAACGCAAATTTCACTGGCAAATCTATATTATTTCTCAGTAACTGTAGCTATTAGCGTTACATATATGTAACACCATTTTTCTCAAACAAAAACTATACAATTTCCAAACAGAAATTGAGTTGTTTTTGTCTGGTACACTCTATAAAGAATATTTATTCAATTAGAATAGTGACCATAACTCAGGTTATTAAGGGTTAATGTGTCACTAGGATAGTAGGTTTTAGAGCACCATAAGAGAATCTAGGGGAAGGTGCTGGGAGGGGGAAATTCACAATTATAGTTAGGATTTGGCTGGTTTTGCAACCCACTTTGGAGTTGGCCGGTTTTGCAACAAACTAAAGCTTAAAAAATCTATAAAATTGACATCAAATAGCGGGGTTTTAGGCAAGAAAAATCATTCACAATGTTTCTGTGTAACTGAACTTTATTTTAGGTTGAGTTAACTCATAAAAAAAATATATAATTATGTAATAACATAGTTGAAACGAAACACTGACGAGTGGATGTGGCCGCTTTTGCAGCACATTGGAGTTTTTTACCCCCAAAACGCACGGAGTTGATCGGTTTTGTTATGGTTTCTCATTGCCAATGGGTGGAAATGTTAGTAAAGGACTTAGTAAAATAAACAGAAATTTTCTCCGAAAATTGAGGAGTTGGCCGGTTTTGCAACCAGACGACACAATTTATATAATATTTCATCTGAATCTGAACGACTTATATTTTAGCTGAAAATTTTCTTTAATCAAAATTAAAGATTGTGACAAAAAATTTCCTTCCGCATTTTGAACGAATGCGGAAAGTTACTACATAATTTTCGATGAATGTCATCGTAGAATTAGTTCCAGAAAATTAATTTGTCTATTTCTCATTTGACTGTCCTATACATTGTAAATGTGTTAAGGGATCAATAAACATATAATTATTTGTATTATCAAAGTATTGATACACTACAAAAATGTATACTAAAAGTTATGTACGGAAAAAGAATCACATTCTCTAGCGAGAAAATATTCCAGATATCTAAAGCACTTGACTTAAGATTAATCTTTGCTCACAGAATTCTCATCAATATTCAGAAAAATAAAATTTCCATCACAAAGAGAGAACATAAATACCCAACTAGAGCAGAAGAAAATAACTACAAAACAAAGAGAGCAGAAAAAAGAATTGGACAGAGGTATGTAGTTCATATTTAGCTCCAAGAATATACTCCGTTATACCGGAAGATATAAAAAAAAACAAAAATAAATCTAAATTCAGTGAAGATGTAAAGAGATGGATGATTGAAGGAAATCGAGATTTCATAAACAATATGATAAATTCCAGGACCGGATGATTGAAGCCGAAGAGGATAATAAAACCGATTAAGACGAGAAAATGGAAAGGAAAGAGGAAAAATTCACGTGAAAAATCACTAACTCAGACAAATATATCTTATAACGAGTCAAGGCACCAAATAAAGTCAAAGTTTTTTTTTTTTTTTATCATAATCATAAATAAACGTAATTTATATCAGTTAGGTATTAATATTAAAAAAAAAAAAAAAGGAAAAATAATGACAAAATTATTGTTGATTTGTTCATAACCGTATAGAATAAGATTTATTTTTTGCTGTACACAGTCGTTCACCTCCGAGTGAATACTCCACAGCTGTAATTTCGGGTTTATCTGTAATGCGTTGCTGAATAAACTCTATTCTATTCTATTCTATTCTAAAGTATTGAAAATAAACAGCCTTTAATACGAGCCTGTTGTCCTGTTAATTGTGAATTCATGTGAAATTTTTGTTTAAAGGTTTAGTTGCTCTTGCCTTGAAACTTCCTCTATTTCTTTTGACTTCCATTGATGTATGATGATTTTTGTTAAAGAATTCAACATTATCATAATCATCCGTTGATTCCTTCAAGAGATACCCATTCCTAACCACTGTTAGATATGATATGCCTTTTATCTTCGAGTTGATTTTTTTGGAATCTACAACCGATGTAACGTATTCAACCTTTAGCCAAAGAATAACTCTCTTCAAGTTACTGCATATTATGTGTCAATAATTCAATTTTCTCCCATAGCAAAAATAATAACGTATATTTAAAAACTGATATCTTGTATTATCCATGCAAATAACCAGATTTGGTATGCTTCCAATCAGTTTGTATAAACATCAATTATGTTCGTCACATATTTTCGACTTTTACGTAGAACGGACAACATACCGCTGATTTAAAACCCAAAAATGTTTTGACAAGCGTCATAACCCCACATTTTCGTACTATACAGAGTGGAATGTGTCAAATTTACATGGAAAACCGAGTGCTAATATAAGAGTGAATGGAGTATACTCCCATATCTTAAAAGTTGATTCTTGTGGTCAAGAGAAACACTTTTTCCTACACCATTTTGCATTCCTGCTATTCAAATCACAGACGATTTAAGGTTGTGTCAGGAACTATTCGATCAATTTTTGGTGGAACACTTTATAAAAATTGAAAATGCGCTGTTCGACGAAATGGTATTTCTGTTGACACTTTGAGTGGTTTGCTAGTTTGATTCAGATCGTCAAATTTTTAGATTTTAAATCAGTGGGCGTTATTTATTCGAATTAATTTCTTTTATTATTCACTTACCTTACCTAGGGCGATCATTTTCTACTTTCATAAGATGCTTCTCCATCTAATATCGACCAAAATTTTTGAGACTTTGCTCATTTGCATATAAGGTGGTAAATTGTTTTAGAATCTTATTCATCTTTCAACTTTCAGCTTATTTTTGGGCTGTAATTAATGGAATTTTGGATAGTTATATTCTAGCGAGCTCTCGATCTTTGTATTCTGGAAGATAGGAAGCATTCTTGAACATTAACATTATCTAATTGTGTAGAATTTTTTTAAGACTTACTAAACTGAATAATCTCATAACTCGCATCATTTCGAATGATTAATTTTTTCCCCTTTATTCAGAATTCATACCGTAGATATTACATGCATCGAAACAATCCGAAAGATTTATTGTTCTATTTCGCTCTTCCTCGGGTGGCGTGCGTCATTGGAAAAACTCCTACGTTGAAGAAAATGTTATCGCAGAAAAATTAGCATGTCAGCCGTGGTATAAAGGGAATGCCTCCGTATTTGTACCTCGCAAAGCTTGCGCTTCACTGCACCAGGCGCCTGCCGATCCTCCCTCTCGAGATACCTCGAACGCGTTCGTTTTTCTCTTCATCCCGTAGCTTGTTGTTGCTTCAAAAGAGATCATAAAGTCAAAAGCGACGTCGTTTCGAAGGAAATATATCCCCCTTTCCACGCGCACATTTCACAAAACAGCAGAAGCGCGAAGAAGCAAATTATTCTACGTTCCATCCTTATCCTCCCGCGGCCGTTTTATACATCCGACGCTTTCATATCCTGAAAGCCGTTGTTGCATTTGGATAATTCAGGAATGATGCTTTTTTGCCCATCCCGACAACCCGATACTGAGTAAGAATTAGACATTGAAGTTATACCTCCTTGTGAAATTATATAAACCGTGCGCTTTCGCCATATTGCTGCATTTGTCCAAAAATTGAGGAGAAATCATTTAATTCGATTCTGATAATTTGATTGATCCACTGAACCACTGGTAGCAGCAATCAGAGATTCAACTCAGAGAGAAGTAGGTACTGATAGAGGAGCGTTTGAAGAAACGTACCGATCTTATTGAGTTGATAAATTTTTGGCAGGGTCAAACTGTCCTTGATCAGAGAACATAGCAAAGTGTGATGGCGCTGATGCTATTAGTTGGGGAGCTGACGATGCTAAATCGGGATTTACTGGAGCGTCGTGGAGACCTAGTGGATTTTGAAGATTATATGGTGGAAAGGAAAAAAGGTTCTATGTAGTATGCAATTTCAGCGGTGGGGAAAGCGTCTTCAGGTTTTCAAACATGTAAAAAAATCGTCTGGTGTGCATACTCGAGCGTGTCAGATTAAGATACTGTATATACCCTACGTGTCTCTGATAATAAATTCATGTTAATCTGACAGTTTGCGTGGAGGGGCTGGCCATACGAGAGAGTTGGGAATAGTAAAAAAAATGTTTTCGAACGTGTCAGATTTTTAGAGGATATGTTAATTGGACCCCAAAGGAAGCTACTTTTTATGTGGCTGAAAATTCGGACGTGACGCAAGGTCACAGCGGTGATTTGAAAATCGTTAGTTGTACATACTCGATCGTGTCAGATTTTCATACAGATGGTAAATCTCGGTGTTGCAGACGTGTTGACCCATTAATCTGACACTAATCAGGAGGGGTTTTCTTAATCTGACAGTTTGTAGATGATAACAAAGCATTTTTTCAAAAGATCTCCTTTCCTGTACCTCCAATGGTGTCTATATTCATTATGAAAGTTGTAGATAATAAAATTCTTTACACCTTTTTTCTGAAATAATTTTACATACTCTCAACCGTTATCGAGTAAGAGAGCGATAAGGAGCTTAGCCACACATGCTAAAGACAATGGTCAATGTAAATGTAAGACCCAGTCTAAGGTACACTCATCGCCATATATCTCAAAAACGTTCAAACATAGAAAGAATTGGTTTCGACAAAATTTGTAGAAAATGTTTTGTTCTAGAAATTTTATATGAATGCGAAAATAATTTGAAACCCAACAGAGGAGATAATTCAAACAAACTGATTTTTGTGATCTTCATGGCAAATTTGTATTGTTTCGGCTTGCTGAAACTGTCAGATTATATGATTCCGTTTTTCCTGAATCATTAGCTACAAAATAAAAAAAAAGATACCGCGTTCGAGAATGTACACTTGACGTTTTTTTTTGTTTTTTTTTTTAAGTTTGGCGCCCTCCCACACATTTTCGTCCCGCTTAAATTGTCAGATTAGGAGAAGATATACTTTTCAACATGTAATTAAGCACATATATCCTAATCTGTCAAGATCAAGTATGTACAGGATGGGCAAAATTGGTGATACCTGAATTACAACATTTTCAACATAACGAGATAGAGGTAAATGCATGGCACTAACTAACTAATAATGCCATCAACTGCATTACTCTATCTATTTTTGATTTCGAGTTATAGGTCAAAATTATAATTTCAACTTTGGTCATCATCTCCGTTTCTGTTTAAGCTAGGATGTTGAAATATTTGCTGAGCTATAACATAGAGATGTATTTTTTCTTAAGAAAACAGTAGTTTAAAGTGACTTAGAAAGACTAAGGGTGATGTCATGATGTATTTCTGGAACGGTAAAAAAATGGCGATTCTTTCTAAGTCATTTAAAATTACTGTTTTCATAAGAAAAAACACAACTTTATGTTATAGCTCAACAAATAAACCTGTAGGAAGAAATCATAACACGCCACTGGATTGCTATCAAAAAAGTGTCTGTATAATATCTTCATTTCAACATCCTAGCACAAACAGAAACGGAGATAATGACCAAAGTTTAAATCGTCCAAATTTAAATTTTGGCCTATAACTCAAAAACAAAAGAAGATAGAGGAATGCAGTTGATGGCATTATTAGTTTCTCGAAAAAAGACGACATGAATGGTACATTCATTTTTTTCTATCTCGTTGGGTTGAAAGGTTGTAGTTCAGGTATCACCGATTTTGCTTATCCTGTAGGTACAATGATCGTTTTTTCTACTATTCTGACAAGCTGTATTAGAAAATTCCCATTATATACAGGTCTAACTTTTGGTAGAAATACAAGGTCCAAGGTATCACCCCCTATATCAATCTGACACACTGAAATAAATGCCGAATTTCCCTCTTGTTCTCCCCAACTATATCAAATTTCCTTCAAAATACTGCATCTCCATTACGTTGCGTTAGGGATAAGCAATAAAAATTCGGCAATGAGGAAATATTCAAATTTCTCCGATTCCAGCTCCTTGTATTGCCAAAGTTTGGGCTCCAAACAATGACGTCAAAGTTCCGAAATATATCGATTTCCGCAAAGTACCCACGCAGTATATTCGGAGGGTGCTTATGCGTGGAGGGTTTGAAATAGGGAGCTCGAATTCACCTACATGCCCAGTTTGTCAATGTGGGGTACAGGCGAAGCCCATAACTTACGGATTTATTTATTAAAACGGAAATTAGGGACACTTCCATGAGAAAAATGGCCTCGGAAGGGCCTACGGGATGAAACATTGGGCCGATCCGCCTGTGTCGAACAAAACAAATTATTTGTTTTTTCGCAGAAGTCCGGGAACTGTCCTCACCATTCATCGCTTGAATTATCGATGAAAGGTCGACCATCCCATTTGGGGAAACGCTTGAGGTGTGACCCACGAACAAGAAAGCCGCCTATATGCCATTCGAAAAGGGGTGTTGTGGGTATCAATAAGTCTGTAACAGAATAGGGATAGTCTTATTTGATGTGAGTCTATCAATATCAAATTCATGGATTGATTGACTGATTTTAAACTGATTGTCTCATATTTCAATAACCATTTGATCCAGTGATATTTCCTCAACAAAAATTTGCATGAGTTTGTATCGATATTCTTCAATAATCTACTGCCTTTTGATAATCGACAAAAATATAGGAAGATGCCCATATTTCCGAAATCATCGACCACATTTCACCTACTAACGAACTCAACAAAAACCACCCCAAAAATATCCAACTCGCTGCTCTTTTCTTTTGGGAATTAGAATATTTATCGGAGGCCGGAAAAACTCTTTTTTTCCTGAGTTCAATGGGCAGGAAGTACGTTTGAATGACCCAATAAGGACATCAACCAGGGGTGAAAGTTCATCGCTCTTTTGCAAAATCGAAATAATACGAACATAGTGCACTGAGAGACTCATAAGAGAGACTTTTTCGTCTATTGGGTTGGGTAGGCAAAATTGATGATACCCGAAATACTTCTTATCCCAGATCGATAAAAAATGAATGGCACATTACTGGCGTCTTTTTTGGTTTTCCAGTTATAATCCAAAACTGAAATTTAGGAGATTTCAACTTAGGTCATGATCTCCGTTTCTGTTTGTTCGAAGATGTTGAAACGAAAATTTTATTGATACACTTTTTTGATAGCAATCTAGTGTCGTACTATGATTTTTTCCAACAGGTTTATTTGCTGAGCTTTAACATGAAGTTTTGTTTTTTCGTATGAAAACAGTAAGTTGAAATGACTCAGAAAGTATGTGTGTAGTGGTTTTACAGTCCAATTTCAATCAACTGTGCCGCCATAAAATGATTTTTGCCTACCATTGTTCAGGTACTAGCAGGTTAGAGGATCTACATTTTTGAGCCGATTAGCCTTAAAAAGGAAACAATAATGAAATAAATTTCATAAATACCCAGGCCAAAAGTACTACACTAACAGCGGGTTCACAAAACTTTGATCAACGATTTGACAGTCACTTGGTTTCTGAAACGAAATCACTGAAACTTTTTCATTTCTGAACATATTGAAAAAGTAGCAATTGAGAATAATTGAATGGACGTATGAACATCATAATTTGATGCGAGAATGATATTCTGAATGATCATGAGAGAATTATCGATTGAAAACAAATTGACGTCTATTCGTCAATCAAGCGTTGATTCCCTGATTAAGCTTTATTAACAATTCGTAGAAACCCATAACGAAGTTATCAATTAATAGGAGGAAATAAATACTTAAACTCCTCGAAAATGCGGAACATTATTTTATTTATCTGGGTTTAACATGTTTCTTCATTCGCCATATTCAAAAACCATGAAGAACTAAAAAACGAAAAATAATAAAAACTGTGAGTTACCTGGATAATAAGATGTTCAAATTCACTGAAAAAACAGGACTTACAAATTGGTTTCATGAAATCACATGACCAACACAAAAAAGTCATCAAGTCAATCTATTTGCAAAGAATCAGTCAATAAAAGTAAACTCATCTCAATTAGCCCAACGTTCAAGCATTCAAACATTCAAGTCAGGGCAATCCGTCAGTTCTTAAAAGAAATTTCCAGAAAGAAAGTCAAACGCGACAAGTGTCAACGTCAACTCAACACAACAGAAACCACAGAGGAGTGTTTCTTATCTTCTTTTCAATTATCAAAGTCTTACAGTGCTAAACAATGACAAAAAACAAAGGTGAATCAACAATACTATACAGCTTCATTAAACCCGGGTTAAGTTATTCGCAAAAATTGTCGACAAACGTATATTTGTTCACATTTTCGTCTGGTAAACGTCAGAAAATTTTCTTTTTACTTACAGATTATAATATACAGACAATAATAATAAAAACATTGCAGATCACAAATTTCATAAAAAACACAATGAAATATTTAAATACTCTCTAGGCCTAACGAGCGTTCAACAGCATTGGCCATAACGTAGGATATCGAACTATGAAAATTGATATTCTATATCGAGACTGACCATCACTGTTAAAAATTCAAAAAACCTGAACCTGTAATTGTTTCATTGAAGAAATTCTCATGATATCATTGATTTTTGTAGACGTAATTATTATGTTAGTTGTACTCAGTTTCCTTTATTTGAATGAGTTGATTATTCTTATAATCCACAAAACCGTGATTAATTGCAGAAACGCAATATCCTCCACCAATTTTTCGGAATTGAAAATGATGAAACCCAAATCTTATAACGAATCTCTCAATTTTTTTCATCGTTACCAAATCCTGGCCATTTCTCTTTGAACTTCCGCCTCGCCTCCCTCACCGATTTCAATTTCTGCACGGGAATTAATGAGTGACCCAAACGCTTCGAAGTCAGTATCTCGTAGAACTGCGGTCTTCGTCCTTGGGAAAAAAGAGCTCTGTCTTCATTCTGCTAATTGAAACGTTCAGGAATTATTAATCGCTTCCTGTCCTCGCTTCTTTTCATTGTGGCCGTTGGAACGACTCTACTCAAAGTCGTTAGATGACGAAAGCAATATTGCAGAGCGCCGAGCTGAAAAACTCCCCACCCACTAACTGGAATTGAAAATGAATGTTTATATAAGCTCTTTTTTCCATTTAGTCTTCTCACAGGTTATATTGTAACCCCGACCTTCTGTCCCTTTCTCCTTAGGAAAATGGCAGATTGAATTCCATATCCTATTCGAACTCTGGTTTGATTACTCGATGGACGATATTATTCCAAGTTTTTCTAAGGAAACTCTCAATTTTAAGCATCATGCAAAGTATATAAAATTCATTATTTCAACATATCTACTTCGTTGTAAAATTTCGCAAAAGCTAATCACCAGATTTATCTTTTCCCGAATGAGCATTTCCATAAGCGGTGAGGGTTTTTGACCAGAAAATTCTCAATAATAGAAACAACATTCTTCCTTGTGAAGAAATCTTATTTTAATTGCGTTGATGGGATATGATACGTTTTCAAAGGTGAGGCTTTTTTTGGACAGAAGGTAGAACTCATCAAAATAACCAAAAATTGTCTGTATAAAATATCCAAGATGGCTGAGATACAACCCCTAGAAGTTCGACAAAATTTCATTGAATTTCAAGTACGGGACTGTTTAAGGTGACTCCGGCATTGCAAAAACGAAACAAAACATGGACAATGAACCAAGTTCATCGGATTAGATGCATCAGGTCACTTTTAAGAGAATCATAATTGTTGTATCGTGAAGTTTGAGGTAAAAAAAAATTTTGTAAATCGAGGCAGTTTCTTGAAAGTGCTTATGTTAGTTATGTTGAAAAAGCGCTATGAAGTTTCCCCATTTCATCCGATTTTTACGACGATTGTTGGAATGTTCGAACAAGAAGATTGTGATGCCCATTGTGAAAAAATTCTTGAATAATTTGGAGGAATTTTATTGGTGAAATTTTGAGGTATTATTCTATTTTTTACACTTGTGTCCTGAATCTCTTCTATCAGTTGGTATCGAAATGAGCCATTTCATAAAATCGGGTAAGTTACTGAAAAATAATGAGAACAATTCGGCAATCCTAAGTTTACCACGTAAATATCGAACGAGCCAATATCCTAATATCCTATAGGATACCACATGGTCGGATCAGAAGATAAGTTTTTTCCCACTGGCTCTGCTTTCTTTAATTCAGCTAACAAACGGTCTAGGGTCGTATTCGGATCTACTTCTATAGTCATTTTTTTTCAACATTGTCATTTTGAATGTTTTGTATAGGTGATTTCTTCATTTTGATCAGTTCTACCTTCTGATGCCTTCAAATACACCCTGTTTAAACACAGTTGCGTGGATAAAACTCCATAAAAAGTCAAGTGACGCTACTATTATTTTTATTTATTTATTATTTATTAGAAAGGCAAAAAATAAAACGTTGCAATTTTATTTCAGAATAACGTTATTGAGATACGAATGCTAGACGTTGCAGTTGATTCTAAAATACCACCATCAGAATTTTCCGTTGAATTTCCGTATAAAACCAAAGTTTCTTCGTCAATTCAATAAGTAATAAGTTTATGTTACATTATCTTAAAAAGACTTAATATAGGTTACTACTTTTACCTGAACCTAACATTTTCAGTTGCCAGGGTTAAACAATCCACCTCTGACTAACACCATGCAAAAAATAGTCCTATTCCGTCAGACCTCAGACCCATACTTTCCTTTGATTCTGTAAGCTTCTTATAGGCTTCATTACTCGACATCAATTTGTAGGTAACGTCGTCTGTCACCGGTTACACGTTATACGGTGAAACGTGGATCAGCCCGTGACATGGGAATTGGGCAATAGGGCTCTAGGAAATCCTTTCTCTCGTTGTCTTTCCTCCATATCCGACTGTGAGTTGATATAACGGTTATGGATGATAATTTTCTAGTTATTGTTTTGCCCAATAGAAAAGGCATTCGGAAAACTAAAATTTACTGTATATTTTACTTTCGGTCCATCACATAATGATGTTTTATTCGATAGTTTGATATTCTTCGGGCAAACATGAATATTTTCGTCATATCTTCAATCTTGAAGATTATGAAAACAAAAACATGAAAAAATTTTCCATAACTGTACCTACCACTTAATCAAAAACTTTTTTTTTATGTTTTGAACTTTCAGATTTGTGAAATTTATTCTGACGAGCCTTTCTCTGATTCGTCGAAACTCTAATGCAGACCTGAGTCAAATGCTAGGGGCGCTTGCAAATCATGCATACTGACGGAACAAGTAATTTCCATGCAATTCAAATCCATAGGAATCAGTCAAAAGCAAAGCAATTCAGTATCTCTGAACTGAACAGTGTGACCTTGAAAGGCCTTTACGTCCGGTCTCATAATCCAATTTAAAATCACTTTAAGCTTAAAGCTTCCTTTAGTGTTATTTTAGTAGAGTTGAAGGAAGCTTTAAAATTAAAGTGACTTTAGGTTTCATTATGAAACCGGTCGTAAATCTCATAAGTTCAAAAAAATATTCAATCTTCAAGTGAAACATTTTACCACATACACCGTTTTCTCCATATATTTTCCCGTCTACTTACTGGTTAATCCAATCGGATGCACCTGGATTTGGCAAGTTGGCAAAACATTGAAAATCATTACTGATATAGATCCTAATACGACCCTAGACCGTTTGTTAGCTGAATTATCGCAAAGCAGTGGGAAAAAACTCCTGATTCGACCATGTGGTTTCGTTTAGGATATTGGCAGGTTCGATATTTACGTTGTAATGAAAATAGAAACTTAGGATTGCCGAATTGTTGCATCTAATCCGAAGAACTTGGTACTGAACCATTCATTGTCCAGCCATATGTTTATGTTTTGTTTTGTTTTTGCGATGCCGGAGTCATCTTCCACATTCGCCTACTTGATATTCAATGACATTTTGTCGAACTTCTAGGGGTTGTATCTTAGCCATCTTGGTTGGTCAAACGACTTATTTTGATGAGAAGGGTGAAAACACCCTGTATATCCTGGCACGTTATGAATCAGCCTTTACGGATCATACAGCATTATCAGGAAAGACGCATTGAAAATGCAACGAACCGGACGATTCTCGAAACAAAAGAAGTCCTCTGAAGGAAGAATAGATAACATTATCTTAAAAAGTCCCGTAACGAAAATATCGTTGAGGATGGGGAACAAAGCTCGATCTCTGGCGGGTCTAATCGTCCAGAAACAGTTATCATTTCGAATGTTCGAATCATGAGATCTGCCCATCTCGAAATGAACGCTAATTGAACGGGGGTGGGATAGGGGGTGAGTTCTTGCGTGAAGATTCCGTGGGACGCACGCCTTTTCAGCAGATTCAAATGCCTTATCTCTCGCAGAGCCTGTATTGTTTCAGGTTATCAATTACGGACGTTTCAAAGACTTTTTTCGCGACGAATTCTTTCGGGCCTGCCCTCCGATATTGTACCGCTCCCGCTGAAAAGTTCACGTTTTATTCGCGTTTTTGTTTTCGGCGGAATCCATTAAATTCCGCCTTTTCCCCCGCGCTTTTTCCCCTGTAACGAAATGAGTTATTGGAACCGTAATTAATGGAACAATTGTAGGGAAATTTATGGTTTTGCCCACGCTTTGTCGTGTGGTCCTTAGGAGAGATATTTCACGCGATGGAGTTTCAAGTTTCGAATCGGTATTTTTTTCCGCAGGAATAATTTTTTCCCCCGATTCTCATTTGCTTTGTTACGTGAACGAATGGCGGCGATGATTGAATTCGAGTGTGGTATTTAGGCTGGTTGGGGGTGGACTGCTCATTTATAAATTTCTCGAAAATGGAAATGTCCATGTTGAGAACCGGAAATAAAAAGCTTAATTCAATAAAGGCACCTTAAATTTGAATCACGCTCGTGATTTTCAAAAGGATCAGTTATTTAACTTATTCAAGTGTTTCCCTATCACAATAGCCTTCAGGTAGATGAGCGAGTAAACAAGATATAAATAAATAGTTGCGAAAAAATTCAAGGTGAGATTCTTTCTCAAAAACTAGTGTGGATCTCTCATGTAATATTTTTTCTTTTTTGGCAGATTTTAATTGTTTTCGAAGGAAGAAGAAAACCAACACTCGATAGAAATGAAATTGGGCGGACATTCCAAAGGGATAAAAGGCAATCAAAATAAATTTTCATGGTGTTTCCCTATAATGTAAACAGGATATTGCGACTACTGGGAAGATTTACCTTGGAAAATAAATCGAGCATAATCGACTTACGCTACGTACCTACCTTTGATGATATATTTTTTTCTCAAAACCATTACTACTGGCAAGATATTAAATTATACAGGGTGTTCCTAAATTCATGCCACAAAATTCAGGTGGTGATTGCTCGCAAGAAATTAAGATGGGTCTTTTCTATAACAAAATTTCCACCCCTCTCCGGGATATCATCCCTAATGTGATGTGTCAAATTCAGTTTTTATATTTTTTCTAAAATCCCAGTAAAGCTAGATACTTGAAATTCTGCAATTTTCGTAAACTCTCAAAGGACTAACCACGGGTATTTTTTCAATATTCCTGTTACATTATACGGGGGTGATATTAGCAACCCTTACTTTAGTACATATCAAAACTTTTTTTCGAGATGAAGTTTCATGAAATGAAATCATAAATAAAAATCCTTGTTTTGTTTATTATTGATTTTTTTCCCAAAACCAAAAGCTGAAGAGAAAACCCATATTTTATAATTTTAATAAATTCAGTGGAAACCATTAAAGATGAAAAATGTAGAAGGATGCATAATATATGCTGGAAATTACCACCTCCAAAATAGACGAACGTTATCAACGTCCGAACATTTGAACGTGTCACCACATTTTAAGGGTGATATCTTGGAAAGGGGTGGACTGGGAAAATTTGGTGATGGGAAAGACCCATCTCAATTTCATATACGAGCATTCAATTCCCGAATATCGTCGCATGAATTTAGGAACACCCTGTATATTATCCTTTGCTCAAAATGAATCAAGCCTATCACAAAATAAATTTTCAATGGTATAATACGATTTCGCCAAAAAGTTTCTGGCGAAGCTAATGAAAGGGGTTGCTTTTTCTACCCTTGCGATCATAGAGTAACACCAAACTTTTCTGAATGTCTATTCCCTCCAATAGAATGTCTGCGCAGTTTCATTCCTGTCAATCGCTGGTTTCTGACAAAAAAGTTGGAAATTTCTTTTCAGGTGCCATTCACACCTTGTATTCTATTTTACTGCAAAAAACAACGATTTCTGTGCAAAAAATAATTCATCAACAGTTACGTAGCGTGAGTCGTACAGCCTGGCATTATCTTCGATCTTTAATATACCTATTAGACGAATATCATGCTAAACTAGCTAGAGGAACAGCAAAACAAAAATTTATTGCCTTCTTGCTTCCATAGAATGCTGCTAAATTTAATTTCGGTAAGTTTTTCATTTTCTAAGAAAAAATTCAAAATTGCTATTCAGACAAAAGCAGGGGCTGCTCCAAAAAAGTTACCTACGTTATTATAGGAAGCACCCCTTAAAATTCACACCCTGTATGAATTCTAGAGTATTTTTCGTCTATTACTTCTCAGGTCGTCAGCGTCTTCGAATGATTCATATTTGTTTGAACTTATTTCACTCATATACATAATATTCCACATAGTGATCGAAATTGTTCAGTATAAGTTCATATAATTTCCATCCTTGATGGTGGGAGTTAAAAAAAAAACATGAGTTGCACGCTTGCCAGTTACGTATGCCTAAATTTTAATCTTCTGTTAGGAACTTTCTTGCGTCAGCTATGAGTCCGAAGTTATTGGGTAACTTCCCAAATTTTATGCAGGAGCATTTAATAAAGCTTCTACTGACGTGAAGCAGGACTTTAATTAATACCTTCAGAGTTTCCGTGAAATGTTGAGGAATACAATTTATAGTTGTTAAACGCTTTGAGACTCGGAATTTCACTCCATGGAGTGTTACACTGAACTGATATCATTGAAATAACTGAATATAGTTACAAGGAAGTAAAAATGAGATTTTACGAATTCATTGGAAGTTCAACAGAAGTAAGTATATATTCGCTATTTTTGAAGACTTAAGATATACTCTTCAGAGCTGAAGAAGTACTGAAGCGATTTCAGTGAAAACTGTTATTTCGAGAAAGTTAATGCACACATTCGGATTTTCATTGGCCTCATCATAGAATTTTCCAATATGTTCGGATACTGTTGATTGATTAGGGATTTTTTTATTTGTATTAACTCCCGATTGAATCCTTTTTTTGAATTTTTTTCAAATCGAAAATCAAGCTTTGCCGTTTACATTTTGATTTCACTGAATATTCCCAGCAAAAATCCGACAAAATGTTCCTCGACTTTTCGAAACGTGCGCTGTAACAACGTTGTCTAACAGCTCTGCGCCCCAACAGTGAATAACTAACCTTATTCTCGGCTGTTTGTAGTTTCTGCTCTGCAAGGATAATTGTTGTATCAGATTTATAGAGCTTGTACTCTGTGCGACCAGGAGAAATAATTCATTTGTCTAATTTAGTTACTGCGAATAGTTGGCTGTGTAATTGATGAAGAATTTCGTCCGTTGTTGGAACACAATTCGGCGGCAAAGAAGCGGAAATGAAGATAATACTGGTGTACGTCGAGAAGGATGGGGAGATGATGTACCGTAGAGCAGATTGCGACTTAATTCACGAGGTTGTTCGTATATCTGAAGGAACGAACGCATAAACTCAGTGTTATGGAAATTGCAACAGGAAAATTTCCTATTTCATTCCTAAGGAATTGGTGAAATTGCACTTACATTTGCTCAAGTTGGAATCTCGGAATGCAGGAACTTTTTTGTTCTGATGAGAATTTATTATTATCAGTAGTAGGTATAACTTCATGATTCGCAGAGTCAAACAAAGAGAAGAAGTCAGGAGCTTATGAGTTTGGTCGAATTTATGAACAGAGTATTTTTCTAACAATCCCAATAAAAGTTTCATTTTTCAAGTATTTATCATTGAATATACAACAAAATGTCGTTACGATATACGGTACATTTTGGTAACCAAAATTCATCGGAAAAATAACGATGCCAATTCTTTTCTGAATTATGTTGAGATACGAATTCTAGACGTTACAGCAATGTTTTTGAGTCTTAGCTTCTAGTGATATAAATCATCAATTCAATCATATTTTCCATTAATCCAGGCTTGTTTTTCTTGGATCGATTTTAGTTTTTGTTTACACATTTTAGACAACATAAACACCCTCACCAAGCCAGGACTTGAAACAAATGCTCCGGCAATACTAATCAGGTATACCGGAGGTCCACTGAGCCAGGTATACAATGTTTCTTGAAGTGAATTGAAGAGGTGCTCCTATTTTCAATTCCCTGCAGAGTAATTATCTAAATAACGTATAGGTATGCCTTCTTCGGAAATATAATTCAGATACTTCGTATTCCCTTACATTAGCTGTTAATAAAATTAGTGGTGGGTAAACACGAAATAATGTCTCTCACATATTATTGCTTAAAATGATAATAAATGACACATTACTTATTTGTGGTTAATTTAATAGTCTTGCATTCAATATTAGTTTAATGTTTCTTACTCTTTTTTTTATACGTTTTTGAATACTTTCATATTCAACGCTGATGTGATGTTTTTTACTCCTTATTGTATGTTGTAAAAGCACGATAAGAACATGTTTGTTATTGGTGGCTATAGTAACGAGTTGAATCATATACGTTGCTTATAGATGAAATCGATTTGTAGTTGAATTTAGGTTTCGAAGAACACTTTACGAAATTCAAGGAAAAAGCTATATTCATCGTAAAATTAAGGATAATGGGGAAACAGGGATTATTGATAGGTCAACACGTCTGCAACACCATCTGTATGAAAGTCTGACACGTTCGAGTATGTACAAGTAACGATTTTTTTTGCATTTTTCAAAGAACCGCTGTGACCTTGCGTCACGTTCAAATTGTCAGGCTCTTGAAAATTAGCTTCCTTTGACTCCAATTAACATATCCCCTGAGAAAACTACTGGTATCGAGAAAAAAATAGTTTTTAACATTTTCAATTTTCCGTACGGCTAACCCCACCACGTAAACTGTCAGATCAACAGGAAGACAGCTTGGGCATATACAGTATCTTAAGCTGCAGTATGTATACCTGACGATTTTTTTTATATCTGTGAAAACCTGCAGATACTTTTTCATATTTTTTTTCTTCTACCATTTAATCTTCAAATCCACGAGGACTTCACAGCGCTCGAGTAAACCTCAATTCAGCATCGTGGGCTACCCAACTATAACGTTCATTTGTCTTTTCGCTGACCGAGATTTCTTCATCCAGGAGTTGAACAATCTATTTTAATGTTATCAAAGATTTCACATTCTGGTGTATTCATGATTGAGACTTCACAGGAATTGGATAATGAATCACAAAAGCCTTTTTCTTGACTAATGCCGACGTTTCGTTGGTATTTTCCAACTTTTTCAAGGCTGTAAAATTTGAATCATTTCAAATCAAAATAAACGATACCTACTGTCAATTACAGTATGGACAATATTATGCGAATATCTTACACAGGTACAGATTGAATATTAATCCTCCTTGATGACATGTAGGCAGCCCGTGATGCAAACGGGGATGTGAGCATGAGCAGTTGGGTAGAATTGTCGTTTATATTTTTAGTCAATTCAAGGCAGGAAAAAAATGCTGTTTTGGGGAATATAAGTGGACAAATTGAAGCTTGAAATCATCACATAAGTGAACAAAATGGGAGTGATGTTGTGTTACCTATGATGCCCGATGAACATATGTTTCGATTTTTCTCTCGTCGTACCTATGTGCCTTTTGTGATAGTGTCCAATGCTCAATATTAAGATCTTGAAATTGGCTTCGTTTGACTTGGTGAGTTCGTACGTGTGTGGTATACAGTTGTCTTTTCTATTTGTTAATTATTTATTTCATTGATAGACGTTTGTATAGGTTAAGTGTGTCTTCCTTTTCATGTTTTCTCGACGTATACTCTACTGTAATCAACTGAAACTTTTTTAATTAAATGTTATACTTGAATTTTTACTTGAAAAAGTTGGAAAATGCCAACGAAACGTCGGCATTAGTCAAGAGAAAGGCTTTTGTGAGTCATTATCCTATTCCTGTGAGGTCTCAATCATAATCTATTTCAATCTCATTCTGAAATCCTGATCCTCTTAGTAAAAATAATAATAATTTCACATAACTGAATAATACTCGAAACGATATTCATGTCGGTTGCACAGATCCATTTTCCGCTCCAGTTGCCATCAGTTAACCTCTCCCCCACGTTCTCTGATAAATTGTGCAGAGCGTCGCTTACTGGCAGGTAATTCACGGGGTAACTTAAGGCCACCCCGCCACCCCCACACCCGTTTCGTCGCCACCCGTTTCCCTCCCCACGTCCTGCGACTTTTTCCTCACTTTTCGTCGTCGTTAGAAGCTGCTAGGCCTTTGCCGAAGAGATCCCGGCACAATGGGACCAAATAATAAGGGTAATTGGAGAAAAAGTGCTTTCGGCTTTGTGGACGGTAGCCGGGTCCGGCCATGGCAGAAACCAATCAATATCGACGTTTTTTCATGTCGGTTATTGAAAAATGGGGTTTGTTACAGAAATTGCATTTCTCTTTTCGGCGGTAAAACGCGGGGATTCGATTCGGATAAGTAATCGTTATTTCTCTCGAATATTTGCTGTATGCGTAGATTGACACAGAAGCAGATATCGACAATAATTTGCTGAAAGATGGAGATGTCAATTGAGTTGTTTGTTTTTACAAAATTTGGATCTAACCCTGATTATTTTTCAATATGTGATTCTAAAGATACTTTATCCATCATGTTTTGCCACATCCTGGTTCATTATGGGATTTGTAAATAAGGAGCAATTGATGTAGATAAACTACACCTCCTCTACAATGGTGTGAATTCAATCAGCAAACGAATACTTAAATTGAGTGTAGAAAGGTGCTACACTTTTTATGCAAACGAAAGAACCTAATATATTTCAAGATGAGTTAGTTCCAGTGATGTCTTTCTTAAAACCGAATGATCGGTGTTTGATAAATCGATGTTCTGATGCAAATCTTCTTTACAGAACATAAATAAGTATTTCAACGATGAGCATTTATTCCCAGCAGGAAACAAAGTCCAATTACAGAAAAGTGTTATAAAAAAAATTCTTCATCATCATCATCATCATTAACATCATCATAATCATTAACAGTGCTGTGCCTCAGGTGGCATAAGGACACAGTAACAAAGCCTACACAGAACACAACTGATTCTCCGAACTCGCACAAGCTTACGGAGCTTCTGAGGGGTACTTCGGTACCTATGGAGAATCAGGATAATATGAATATGAATTGCTGTATCTCGTTACCAAGAATAAATCTACTCAGACTCAGAAATAAAACTGTCGATGCGAGCAAACTTATGATTTCTTAGGGCTACTTGCGACTGTATGCCCTCCTGTGACTGCAGAGATCCAACCGTGACCTACAGATTCTTCCACACTCTGGGCATGGATAGTACCTACCAGATCTGGCTTGGCCGCCGCTGTATTCTTCTGGAGTCACCATTCTGTGGACCAGAGACCTCCACTGTGATCTGTCTAACGCTAGTTGTTCCCAGTCATGATTGGCATTAACTGATTTTAGGGATTGATGTAGTATATCCTCAAACTGCTAATACTGGCCTTCTGGTTTTCGAACTCCCTCTGTGAATGCGCCGTACAGAGCTATTTTGGGGAGTCTTGTGTTTTGCATCCTCAGAATGTGGCCGCTCTATCTTAGTCGGGTCCTCGTTACTTGAGTCTCAATTGTTATATAACTCGCGCGTTGCAAGACTTCTGCATTCGAAACTTTGTGGAACCATCTGATGTGGATTATTTGTCTTAGATGACGTTGTTGCGTTTGTTCAAGCTATTCAATATGTCGCCTGTAGGGCGTCCAGCTTTCGCTTCCGTAAAGAAGTAGTAGTGGCAGACCCACAGTGGAGAATTATGCAGTGACTTACATCTGCCTGACACATTAACTCCTGGCCTCAGGCTGTCGTTCTTTCACACTTTCTTTCTTTCAACTCTTCAGACCCTTACGAGTTCCTTACAGAACAAAAATTGTTGAACTAACGCATAGCATCTCAACCTGGGATCATCAATACCTGAAGAGTCCAATGTATGAGTGCTGAGTCCTGGTTGTCAGATTTCTTACGGCTATTCATTGTGATGAAGAATAATTTTACGCTTGTCTGTAGCTTTGAAATAGCTGCAAAAGTCTTATGAGATCATACCTTCGTCTCATCTCATAATGTTGGACTCCATAACCAATCAATAATAAAAACATCAATGATAGATCATTGTGACTATTAAATATCAACTTGAGATTCATGAAGCCAAGGAACTCCTCTCCTTGTCTTCTCCTGGGCAAGCAATCTTTCGTCTTTTTTTTTATTACATTGAATACAACTTAGTTCAGTGAATAAAAATTGCATTTATTTATGAACAGAATGAAATCATAGATATTCCCAATTATTCTACATCTTAGGCTGCCACTTTTTTTCGTCCCTTCGGCTCCTTTGAAGCGATCCAAGTTGGTAGTCAATTTTCAATATCTGCCTCAGAAGTCAACCTGCCAAATGATGTGGCATCTATCAGAGCAACAAGAAGTCACAGGGGGCAAAGCCTGGAGAATACAGCGGGTGTAGAAAAACGTTACTCCAGAGCGTTTCTGGATTTTGCCTTCCAACGTCTCAGAAACTGTATAGCCCATATTATGATACTGTAAGTTGTCCTTGCGTTTGACTATATAGTATAGTATAGTGAGAAGGGGTTACAGTTCACTGCGACCTTAAGGTCTATTGTGCCCCCTAACAGAGCTGTTTGACTAGGATCTTCATCGATTATTGACTCCAATTCTTTGCCTACGAGATTTTTGGCTGTACAGATCTCCAAACTTGAATTTATCGTTCTTGAAACCTCGAAAACATTCTCTACAGGATGTATCAGTTGGACTAGTTAGAGCATTGTCGTCATACTTCCACAAGCATTCGAGCATCTCAGATTCACTAGCAGAAAACTAAAACTATTCGCATTTTGTCCTTGGAGAATGGCAATGTCAGCTAATATGAAAATTTGAAATCGACGGAATGCTAAACCGAACATGGGCCAACTTAGTCAAAAAAGACAGTCTACAGGCTGCTTCTTTTAGCATACCCCAAGTACCTTCTGATATTTTTTGAAATACCAATTTATAAACCTAATTTGTTTTGAATTCGATTGGGACTCGAGTGGTAACATTCAAAACCGGGTAGTCTGAATAGAGACTACCTACATGAGAAAATATCGAGTTACCAGTTGATTCTTCACATCCTGCTCCTCATTCACCCTCCAAAAGCCGATTCCTTGGAGATCCGCAACACAGGGACCAACAACACTATTTACAATTCCGTAATCTTGCGAGTGTTTGTTTATCTAAGGGTAATTCCGGGTCGAAGAATCCCGCTTCCCGCGAAATTCCCCCGGATAATTATTTTCTCAACCGATCCGGAATATATTGCATTCCTTCTGTTCGGTCTTCCTCCGGGTTCCTCCAAACCGATTATTCACTCTTCACTTGCAACACAGATTGAGAATTAATTCTTCATCAAAATCGGCTGTATCTTAATCATTTTATCGACGGGCGGACACGGACCGAATGGAAATTAATAATCCTGGGCGCTGCTGGTGGTGGCGATCCAGAATGAGACTTGGATCAGGCTCGATTTTGAGATACACGTTCGACATTTTGCGTTGATGCCTGTTTGAAATAATACACCAATGAGTACTATGTTCTTACATTGGAAATACCCACGACTGCAAGAGAAATTTCAAGGTTAGGTTGCCCAAAACAATTGTCTCCTTTTCAGCATATACAGGGTGAGTGAAGTCTTTCCCAAAATCGAGGAGAATTCCTTCTGCAACAGCTACATTTTCTGAGATTTTCTTTACAAGTCACCGCGTATCTGAAAGTCGTTGTACCAGTAGATTCGGGTGACTTGGGACAGTCCTGTTCCTTGGGACAATTACCCCTCTTGCAGATTTCTTTGTTTCTTACCATTTATGAGGAAGGGGACAAAATTATAAGATTGTATAGTGTGTTTTCGGTTAGTTTAACTATTAATTCCTGGTGAGTTTGCCGTGACCAGAGCGTTTGAATTGACAGGAAAAATAAACGAATTCAGGAGAGTGAAAGCGCGTTTTTTATGGCCCTTATACTTTCTAGTGTCCTGTACATGTGTTTCACTTTATGCATGTGTAATTTTTTTTTTCTGGATACGTGGGATATTGGAATATTTGATATGTCATGGAACAAGGTTGTTTACAAATCAAGCGGCAACGCGGATTTCATTCATTTATTTTGTTGCTTCATAGGGTGACTTGGGATAATGCCGAATAGATACAAGCGGCGCATTGGCAGCAGGAAATATGCAGATTTTTTGCAGGATATTATTATTTACGTTATTTCCACAAAGAAATCACCAAAGAATGAAAAAAATCAAAGTTCCCTTGTTTTGTTTAGTTTTTTTTACCTTTGAGTTGCAATATATTTACTTTCGCTGTAATAGGGGTTTTTCATTTAATTTCCTTAGCGAATTTCAACTATTTAATCACAAATTCTAATTTTTCAAAACTATACACCCTCCCAACTCACCTATTTCATTTGAGAGTTGAGAAATCAATGGATTTTAACTTGTGTCCCAAATCTCCCAACTCGGTGGTTGACTTGGGACAAGTATTTTTTATATTTTTTATTTATATCCGATTTGTGATGCATGGTATATATCCTAAACAATATTCTGAGTCATTTAGCATACTTAAACCTCTTTCTCACATGAAAATAGGTCACCGTTTTTGAAATATGATAAGTTAAATTTCAAAATCGTCCTAAAAGGACTTGAAAATTTAATCATAAATTAACAAGGTTACTTGACTAATAAATAAGTTATGAAATGATGCCAGAAAACCCATTGGATTAGGTTTTCGGTTCATAACAAACGGAAATGAATTGAGTAATTTAACGAGAATATAAAATACATTCAAGTCAATAAGACGTTTACAGAGTGTCCTATTAGACGTTCATGCAGAACTAATAACAATTTCGCGCTAAAAACATGCAAGATGAAGATTTCGATTGTGAAAACTAAAAAGTCAATTTAAGGGCAATTTCAACAGTATGACACACTTTCCCTGAAAAATCAATAGTTTAAGAGTTATTGGGATTCTTATGAAAGAAATTTTCGAATTGCAACCTACATTTTTTTGTTGTATCAAAGCTTATTCTAAGAAAAACAAAGAATGGTGAAAATCGTAGCCCTCTATGATTCTTCGTATTTGAGTTATTATCAAAAAATGGGATTTTGACCATATCGAAAAGTTCTCAAAACTTTTTTCTTATTGATTTGAAACTTGAATTTTCTACAGGCACTTTTTTACGTAGAATCCACTGATGAGCTCAAAATATTTTTTCATTTCGAATCACTAGGCGAATTTTCATTTTTTTCAAATGCAATCTTTTATTGAATTGGAAAAAAATCTCTTGTCAGTAGATTCTACGTATAGAAGTGCCTAAGAAGGTTCAAGTTTAGATCTGTAACTTCAAAGACGAAAAAGTAATGAGAACTTTTCGAAATCAAAATCTCATTTTTGGCTGATAACTCAAAAACGAAGAATCGTAGAAGGCTACGCTTTTCACCATTCTTTGCTTCTATGAAAAACGCTAGGAAATGTGTCTTTCGTTTTCTTCTAACTCTTATAGCTCTACAAATCCCCTCAGTAGACAACGAATTTTGCCCACCCTATACATGCGCTGAGACATGTACAGGGATATCAATTATTGTGTTCGTTTTGAAAGCGATGTCTAATAACCACCACCAATCCAATCAATTCCCTCCCGTGTAGCATATTTCTTGATGAGTGAACAGCGACGCAATAGAAATTAATAAGTCGTTTCACAAGCCCAGAGCAGAAGGAGCAGGGAATGAGTCGCAGATCCGGATACTTTTTGAGATTTGAATTGTAGATTCCGCTAGCCCTCCCAGAGGGACCTGGACCCCTTTTATGGAAATCTGAAGAGCGCCTTCCGCCGCTAAATTTCTTTGTTTTGGATTTTTCACCAAAGAGGGGAAGGTTCTACGTTATACTTTTTTGAATTGTAAACAAGATTATGCGGGAAACAAGTTACATAATGGTTTCGTGGATTGAAGTATTAGTTCCTTTGGAATTTGAGGACGAACTCCGCTTCAAGAACTTGACCAGTTTCATATTAATGTGAGCCACATTTTTTCTCCTGGATGTTCTACACCAACGTTTATTGAAACGTAATTACTTTCGAAAAGAATACATTCAACTGCTTAATAAGTTGAAAAAATATTTCCTACCAAAAGTTCCAAATAAAATTGGAAATCATGGATTTTTCTGTACCTACATGTATCTGAAAATGTGTAGAATTCTTGGAAGGATTGATGTTTCGAGTCGTTGCGTAGTTTCAGAATGTTAGAGGATCTTTCAGGCACGTAAAAACTGGCCAAAATTTCGTGAGGTTATATGCAGGATGTCCCGAAAGTTAACCGCCATACGTTAACCATGGATTCAAAATCGTAAAATTACCCTTTTATTCTTAATAAATTATCGGCCAAAAAAGCTTCATTCCGAATTCACAGAGGTAAAATTGAAAAAACGATAGATATTGCCTTTTTTTTATTGCATTATGGATGCATTGCTTAGTTATCGATGTAAACTACAATTAGATGTTCAGAATCAGATTTGACTGGTAGAACCAGGTTCAATGTTGAACTCTGCTCGGTTTGAACTGTACAATCGGGCCTAAATGGCAAATGGACGATCAAAATCTCCAAAAATATTGTGTAGTGTGAAGAATCCACGACCATTAAAATTTTTGTGCAGAAAAATAGCTCAATATTTTCTCGCAGAATTGGGAATCAATTTTTGCCAGAGTTTAAATTGACATTCGTGATAAATGTTTGATACACTGGGGCATTCTCAAATGTCTATTGGGTCATTCTCGCATGCGACATCACTAAATTGTCGAATGAAATAGAAATCTGGTGTTCTCAAATGCCGCGTTAGACAAATTTCGATAGACAAAAGGAAGAGTAGAATCCATTCGACATATACGAATCATTCGACAATCCTCTGTCAATGTTGGTCATTTTGCTCCAATATTGCATAGCTCTTGAAAATATTGCTTATGAATCAACGACGAAGATTTAACTTAATGTTAGTACTGTGAATGTGTTTTTTTACTTGACGAATGTCATGACCATTCTTAGGGATTGGTTCATCCAAAACTCCTGCACTTTTGCGGTAACTCAAGAATAATAACGACCACGATTCCACTCCAGATTGGGTACATTATTGTCAGTTTCTGAATCATTTTGAAAATGATAGACGAAGAACTAGAAATTTTACTCCTGGAGGATAATGAAAAAGCTGCAGAATTTGAGCGGCATGCTCATCGACTGTTTCAGGAGATTAAATGATAACTTGTTCGAGAAAAGATTCCATGAAAAATGCCTGGTTGTATTGACTGTACACATGTAGCCATATTTCCCCCAAAAGAAACCACTTGTTAGCACCAGAATATATATATGTTAACAGGAAGAAGAGCATAGAGTTCTGCATTACCTTGAGTATTACTCAATGGTATCACTCTCCAGAAAAATGTAGTAAAATCATAAATGCATGTGTGCTTCTGCACAATATTTGTACTGAAAATAATGAAGAGCTGCTGCAAGATGAAGATGGAAGGAATGAAGAAGTCGATTTGAGCTATATTCCTATAGAATATTTGAATATGAATATTTTCGCACAGAATTTGGAATCAACTTTTGCCAGAGTGAAGTCCTAAATGACGTATGGGATGTATGACCACCAATATCTATACTGACATTTTTGAAAAACGGAATTGTATTTCATATAGTACGAAAATCTGAAGGTGCTCGAGTAGATAAATAAAATAAGTTCTTCCACGAGATGTAGATTGAAATCTAGAGCACTCGACAAGGCTCCCCAAGTTTTCGAATCTTCTGGGTCGAAAAAGGTCGCCTCATTGAATATGATAAGCCGCTAAAAAATCGGAAAACAACACGATATAAAGTTCTACATCCCGCAGGGCCAAGGACCGTTGCCCTACGAAACGATAAAACAGTAAGCACGGATTTCTTGGTCCAGGAAAGCGAACTCTACATAATGTATGTCAAGCATCTCCTCCTCCGGCTCTTATTGACCCGCTTCGGATCCAATCCTCGGTTCGGGAAAAGAGCAAATACTGAAATTCAAATAAAACTTTTAATAGTTTATTTATCTGCGAAAATGCAGGGCCTCTCCGAGGAGCCGTTAAGGTGCCCTTCTTGATGCACGTCTTCGCACTGGAATATCAGGAAAATGGCTCCCTGGGAACCTCGGACCTCGGTCCGATATCGGCTACTCGTGCCAGATCAATTACATCGGATATCCGGGAATTCGGAAGGTGGCCGGGTAGAAATCGAGGGAGGCTATGGACTGATCTTTCCTCCTACAACTGTCCCGGGAAATCTTCGAGCAGATATGGACACGGCCGATAACTCCGTCGAACCAATGGGGTGGGTAATTGGACATCTGCATGATCTAATCAACCCTGCATAGAGTTCATGCCTAAGGGATGGAGTTTCTAGTATCTCTGGATTACCGTCTCTTCTTGCCTGAATCGTTTTTTCAGAAGACATTTCGTTTCTTACTGCACATTTTGAAGGAATTTTCGGACATTGGCGAATGCGCTGTTGCGGAAATGTTTCGTATTTCGGCGCATCCGCCATTTAGTTCCATCAATAATAAGATCACTACCTCTTGAATGGAAGCTGATCTTTACTCATTTTATTTCTCCACGAAACTTCTGTAGTGCACCGACCATCTGGCCCCTCTTTTCAATTTGACAGTATCCCGAGAAATCTGATATAAAAAAGACAAAGTGAAGTCTTGACAACAAGACTTCACTGCTTTTGAATGTCAACCATAGACATATTAAACACATGGACACGGCGTAGAGAGAGGGGGTGCGGCCGAAATGAGATAGAGCTAGTATGGGCAAAACATTCGTTTGCACTTTGTATTTATCGAAATTTTCAGAATTTTCTCATCAATTTTAGATCAACTTTGAATGTCGTATCCTTTTTCTATTATGAAAGTAATAATGGTGTCCTCGTAGAGTGCAATTAATAGTACGAAATGAGTTGAAAAGACAGATAAAGTGAAATTTCACAGGTATAGTAACTTCGAATGTATTATTCGATTTATTATATCATAGTTGAATTTTTCATTTCAAATCAATAAATGTGTGTCAATTCTTTTCTCATCTAGATAAAATAATACTCAAGAAGCATTTGAGATTAGAAGGGAAAATAAATGCCCAGGATGCGAGCTTTTCCATTGGGACAAAATATAAATATGCTTCCTAAAAATTATCCTCAGTTGAAAAATTACTAACCCCCGGTTTCATAAAGCTCGATCGGGGAATCAACGCTTGATTGACAGATAAACGTCAATTTGTTTTCAATCAATAATTCAGCCATACGAATTCGGAATTCAATTCTCGAATCAAATTATGATCTATATACATCTATTCAATGATTCTAAATTGCTTCTTGTTCAATATATGTAGGAATGAAAAAGTTTTAGTGATTTCGTTTTTGAAATCCAGTGACTGTCAAATCGTTGATCGGGCAGTAAGAGTTTTATGAAACCCGCTGTTAGTATGCTAATTGTAATGTCTATTTTTCAACCTTTCGATCAATATTGATCAATGAAATATTTTTTCCGATATTGAACCAACAAGAAATCAGAATATTGTGTTGGCTAAAAATGTGCTCAATTGTTTTTATTCAAATCAATTTATTCACAAACTTTTCATGAACTTATCAGTTGTATTTTCCGAGGAATAGTTGCCGAAAGCAAAAATTGTGCTCTTTAGTTCTAATTGGATCATTAAACTCAATCTAAATGATACTAATATTCATTCAATTTTTTTTATTCGATTATAGGTACTTGTTTTTATCTCTAACGGGCGCCAATATACAAATATAGCTCGGAAATTAATTACTAAAATAAAAGAATTATGTTTATAATCAATTATCGAAATATTTCTAAGCAAATTTCATTTCTAATTTTCCCTATTTAAAAAAAATCGAAATAAATCGTATGCGCTTAGCGCTAAGGCGTTCTAAGGAACGTTTTCTTGCCCATACTAGCTCCATCTCATGTTGGCCGCACTCGTGGCTATTGAAACTCACTGGAAGGGCGCGTCCATGTGTTTTATAGGTCTAAGATGTCAACCTAGTATAAAGAAGTCTCAGCTTATACGACTGCAGATAAAACGGAGTATCTGATCCTGTGCAAAACATTTATTCAACTCATTACCAGCTAAATATCACGTTATTTGCCCGCTAATTTCTGCTCCTTGCTGACGTTTTCGATTGTGGACGGATCCGAACAATTAATTACCAGTCGATAATTCATACGACCCATCGATGGTTTTTATTCAGTTAATTAACAATATTGCGCAGCGGAGAGTCCGTTCGTGCATAAATAATATATATTCTGGGCCATAACGCACAAAACGTCGAATCAGCATTAACGCTAATAGGAAATTTGTGCAGTTTGAATACGACGGAATGAATATTTGCTTATTAGAATTAGGCAATAAAATTAACTGATCGACATATGGGTGTATATTCGGTGGCGATTCGAAATACGCGACATTCAATTCGGATTTAATGGCTTGACTGGTTCAAATAATGCACCGTTCTAGAATTTATACGATAATGTATGTTTGCGCCTCTGAGAAGGATCACTTCTGGATCAATCTGTCGGGTTTTCATGTCAGTTAATTCAAAATTGGAGAAATGAAACTGTCATCCCACTCGAATAAAAATAATTATTGTCTCCTTTCGGAATTTGAAACTTTCACGTAAATCTTGAGAAGAGTATCCATATTGGCATATAATATAAATATAAATAACTAATGTCCTGCTTAGAAGTCTCCAAATTTTAAAGGTTTTGTCATCATTCAGTTGTTATGGTAAAAAGCTCACTGTTTTGGATCTATTGATGCGATGAACCTATCTCTTAGATGAGTCAGGCCTATCAGCCCATTTTGAAACCTACGACTTAATTTCGTAACTATATATACAGGGAGTTTTCAAAGGTAGAACTCATAAAAATAAGTCGTTTAACCAAAAATTGTCTTTATAAAATATCCCAGATGGACAATATAAACATTTGGCTGGACAATGAATAGTTCAGTACCAAGTTCATCGGATTAGATGCATCAGGTTACTTTTGAGAGAATCATAATTGTTGTTTCGTGCAATTTAGGGTGAAAAATAAATGTAGAAAATCGAGGCAGTTTCTTGAGAGTGCTTTTGTTAGTTATTTTGAAAAAGTGATATGATGTTTCCCCATTTTATCCCATTTTTACGAAGATTGTTGGAATGTTCGAACAAGAGGACTTTGATGCCCATTGTGAAAAAATTCGTGAATAATTTAGACGAATTTTACTGTTGAGATTTTGAAGAATTATACTATTCTTCACTTGCGTCCTAAGTCTCTTCTGTCAGTTGGTATCGAAATGAGCCATGTCATAAAATTGTGTAAGTTACTAAAAAATAATGAGAGCAATTCGGCAATCCTAAGTTTCCATTTTCATTACCACGTAAATATCGAACGAGCTAATATCCTAAACGAAACCACATGGTTGAATTAGGAGATAAGTTTTTTTCCACTGCTTTGCGATAATTTAGCTAACAACGGTCTAGGGTCGTCTATTCCAGTAATCATTTTCAATTTTTTTTCAACTTTTCCATTTTGAAAGTTTTGTATAGGTGATTTTTGGTGAAACGCTTCATTTTAACCAGTTCTACCTTCTGTTGAAAAAAGCCGCACCTTCAAATTCACCCTGTTTATGTATATGCTGGACCAATTTTCAACTGGTTATGTTTGTACATGATTATGCAGCAAGTGTAATATAGTGTGGGTGTATTCGGAATTCCTTTAGTAATCTTCTGGAGTAATCTCTTTTCTGAAGGACGATTTTAATTATGTTATTTTTAAAATTGTAATGTTAATTTATGGACCAACCACTTGTTTGTTCATATTTTGGGATTCTTTGTTCCAATTATTCATTAATGCACCATAACATTATACAGGGTAAGTGTTTAACTCGTACAAATCTTTCAAGAGTCGATTCTTGAGTTCAAAAGAAACAAGCAAAAGTTTACTCTTAATGACCATTACTTACCATAAAAATACCGAAAATTCAAAGAGCCCTAAAACTAATATGGATGCTATCTAATGAATATTTGAAAGTTCTCTAAAAAAAACTGTAATCTTTATATTTTCTAGTGTAATGCGCCGTTTTCGAGTAATTTGATGTTAAAAAATTCAAAAGTATGTGTCAAATTGGAAAAATTTGGTACTTTGGCTGAATAAAACTCTGTTCAAAAGATCCACATATGTTTAGTTCCACTGATTCAGTTGGTTATTCTGAACTCAATTTTGTTTTTCCAGGGGTTGCACAGCTCTTTATGAAAACTTAAAATGGCTATATTCGTATATTTTTATCACGGCCGAATCGGAAGAAATGGTATAGAAAAAAAGTGTTTCTTTGGCCTCAAGAATATACTGTTGAAATATTTGTACGAGTTAAAGACTCACCTCTATATGACTTGATATAACCTATAGCCTCGCCTACAGCTATTATTGTGCATCTTCTATTATGATATATTTGTGCCTCATAACAAATTCAATTGAAGTTTATTATCACAACATGTGTTTCGCTATGCTATATTGCTATTGGTAAATCAACTTTCAGTTGGTGAAAGTTGAATGATCCTCTGAAAAGGATTCGTTGCAGATATAAATAATAATTCATGAACAACTACTCCAGCGCTCAGTTATAAGCATCTGTTATATCATATACACTGCGCAAAAAAATTAACGCACATTCTGAAAATCTCAATTTTAATGAAAGTTAACTCCACGTTGACTTTATAACTTATTTTTTATGTTCTCTCGGGAATATTTTGAACGAAACAAGACACATTAAATGGATGAAAAATTCAGGATTTCACCGAATCTTATGTGAAAGAAGAGAAATTAACAATTTTCAAAATACTGAAATGCTGATAAGTGATTTAATACTTGGTATTTCCACCCCTTGCGTTAATTACAGCTCGGCAACGACGTTTCATACTCAAGATGAGTAATCTTAAAATGTTCTGATCTAATCCTTCCCAGATTTCCTCGAGTTGGATTCCTAAGTCATCAAGAGTAGCTGGATGATTTTCTGAACCTCGCAGCCTTCTATTGAGGTTGTCCCAAACCTGCTCAATCGGATTGAGATCTGGACTCCTTGCTGGCCTTCTCCATTCGAGAGACTTCAACCTCTTCAAGGTACTCCTGAACGATGCGCGCACGATGGGGTCTGGCATTATAGTCCATAAAAATGAAATTTTCATGCTTTTCATGCTCACATGCTTCTTGCTCACATGTTCTTCAAGAATGTTCCTTATATACTTATCAGCATTCATAGCTCCATTATCAACGACCACTTGGTCTGTGCGAGCAGTCAAAGATATTCCACGCCATACCATAATCGATCCTCCCCCGAAACCAGTAGTATTCAGGAAATTGCACTGAGCATATCTGTCATGTGGACGTCTGTATACAAGGGAACGTCGATCACAATGGTAGAGGCAGAATCTAGATTCATCTGTGAAGAGAACTCTTTCCCAATCGGCCTCTTCCCATTGGATATGCTCTCGCAAAATCCAAACGCGCCCTTCGATGGGCTGGGGCCGCGACATGAGGCCTCAAATCATATTCTCTGAGGCGATTTCTTATTGTCTGAGTGCTAATTTGCACCTCATAAGTTTGCTCAAGCTGAATTTGAAGGAGGCGAGCGGTTGCAAACCGTTCTCTCAACGCAGAAACTCTCAAGTAACGTTCTTGAATGGCAGTTGTTACCCCTGGTCTACCCTGTCATGGTCTTCGGACATTCATACCTGTCTCCCTGAATCGCTGCAACATTCTGGACACACTTGTATGGGAAACTCCAAACCTTTCTGCAATTCTTGTGTATGTCCACCCTTCTTCTCGCAAAACTACCGCTTTGGCACATTCCTCTTGGGTCAAATTGCGTGTTTCGCATTGCATAGCGATCGAGTGTAGAAAATAAAACGAAAGAAAAACTATTGATCACTAGAATTGATCGAGAACAACTGATTTTAGAATGGAGCCAATACATTCAAAATTTGATAATATCATCTTTTTTTATTCCTGCTGGGAAAAAACATCTGTATTGAAGAAAACCGTTGAAAGTGGATAACATATGCATGCATAATTCTGATAAAAATAATTATCATTGAGAACACCTTCAGTTGTAGAATAAATTTGAGATTTCCATAATGTGCGTTGATTTTTTTGCGCAGTATATTATGAATTATGATGGACCTCTTAAAAACAAAACCAATTCTCATTGTAATAATGGTCTTTTCTACACTGCGGAAACAGAAGCTAAGAAGACACTATCTGGGAATAAAGAAGTTTCGGCCAGGGTGATATTTCTCGCCCCGTTCGACGCCGCCTCGTTTTGAGTGCCAGCGAGATTACTATGACGCGTGAATTTGCGGGCGAAAAGCGGGCGATTTCGCCCCCGGAGCATATTTCATATAAGCTCGTATGTAAGAGGTCGGGCCACGAGCTACATAGCAATTTCGTGTCCATTACTCCTCGCCTTACTTTCGCAAGGTATTTGGTTTTATATTGCGTGGTTCCGTAGGCCGCAAGTGGGGCCTCGGATGAGTACCTACTTCTCGCAGAAATTGTTTCGTCGGTTTGATGAAAGTGGATATTTCCCCGATTCTGTTCCCGGGTTACGCTGGAATGATGCTGATGATGGGGGAGAAAAAGTTGCACAATTCGTTTTTTTGCGATCATCCGCTTTTATGAATTTTGTTAAAAATTGGCATCCCCTCGACTTGTTTTGTCTGACTTCATACTCACTTTCTTCATAAATTTTCGATACTACTACATTTCTTCCTCTCTCTCTTTTCAACATTTCTCAGATAAGACATTCAACACAAATACATTCAATGGAGGTAGATGAAATTATGATCGTGCTTTTTCAAATTTCCTAATTTTTGGTCTTCAACAGATTCTGACTATGTGTTGTTCCGGGATTGACATGTTTACATAAAAAGTACACATTTACTCGAGAAAATATAAGGGAAAACTCTGAAAACACTATGAATGTGTTGATGTGTTGATGATTTTGGGACAAGATCAATTATTATCATTAACCATACTTCATCATGAAAAAGTTGAACTAGAAGTTTCAAGTTGAAATAAGGAATAATTAAACACCAAAGAGGAGCATTATCGTTGTAAATTGCACAAAACAGCTCAAAAATATTCATAATTGCAAACATCTGCAAAAAACCGAGTCTAAGTTTAAAAAAAATTAGGAAATATTCCAGACGAACCGAATCAAAACAGTCAAGGACAATTTCTGATGGAAATTTGTTCTCACAGAATGGGGATTTTCTGTTGACACTTGGTCCTACAAAAAGTGTTCACTCAATTTCTTGTGAATGTGTCTTCATTGGTGGACATTGGTGGAATTGATTTTGTCCGATTTGCATTATTCGAGAGGGATGGATCTCTTCTTGAAGAATGATCTTTCAATTGCAATGCTTGCTTCCTTTGGTGGTAAGTGTAAAATTCTTCTTGATTCAGTGTCTTCTATACTTTAGTGTGGCTGCCACTAAGCCTGGCTATGCGTCTTGTATTTGTTGTTGGTTCATCCTGAACTACTTGCACAATTTCTTCCTCGATCTCTGCCATTACAGAATTTTTGTTGACCGAAACCCGGTATTCTTTTAAACAACTTATATCTACATTTTTGCACTGAGAGGATGTACATTAGCAGACAAGGACGAATTCTCAGCGAATATCTTTCAACCTACAGGGTGGGCAAAGTTGGTGACACCTGAACTACAACTTCTCCACTCAGACATAGAGGAAAATGAATGGCACATTGCGTTTGCCGTTTTTCGAGAAATTGATAATGTCATCAACTGTATTCCTCTTAATTTTTTTTGAGTTATAGGCCAAAATTCAAATTTGGATGATCTCCACATTGGTCATCATCCCCGTTTCTATTTGTGCTAGATAGTTGAAATCGAGGTTGAAATCGAAACATTATACAGACATTTTTCAAAAGCCATCCAGTGACTTTTGCTCTTATGATATCTGAACGCATCTGGGCGATGTATAATATTTTAATATTTCTGAAGTTAATCTTGCATAAGAAAAAACACAACTGTTGTAACTCAACAAGAAAATCTCTTGGATGAAATCATAGTACGCCACTGGGAAGAGGGTCTCTAATGTTTTCAAATCAACATCAGAAACAGAAACGAAGATAATGATCAAAAATAATAAGAATCAATTCAGATGCACACCACACACTGTTATGAATATCAATATGTGTTACGATCTGAATTGAACTAGCCAATTTGACATCGTCAGGGCTCAAAATGGAGTACGCTCCATCGAAAAAAAGCAGTTGCTGACCACGATTTCCGTCTCATTTTACCTCGTCAGAGCAACGTTCTCCAATGGAGAAATGAAGAAAACACTACTAAGAATAACGATGGAGAACGTTTGGAATTGATGAACCCTTATTCAATACTGGCAAGCGCTTCTGAGTACTATCCAGTAGTGCAGAGCGCCACCCAGTATGACACGATATCCGTCCCATATTTTATCTAATTCTTATTATTGTATTAATTGCGTGTGTCGTTTAGGCGTGATCCTTTTGATCATTTTCATGATAATGATTAAAGTTGAAATCGCCCAAATTTCATTTTTGTCCTATAACTCGGAAACAAAGGAAGATAGAGGAATGCAACTGATGGCATTATCAGTTCCCCGAAAATATTCAACCGCAATGCATCATTCTACATTTTGAGTCAAATAGGTACAACAATCTAAAAATAACAGCAACAATTGTTGCAAATGTTATATCCGTTCTCCTCGATATACTCGACGATGATAAAATATAATACATACACTCTTTGTATTTTCTGCCTCATTCGATAAAATGTTCAATCATTATTTCAGTACTGAAATATTCTTCATTCTATATGGTCTGAAATGTATCTTGTAAAGAGAAATAGGCTTAGAAAGTACCTGCCCCCGGAAACAGAAATTGTAATATGGAAATTCCCAATGCTCCCTTATCTTGTGATGTCGAGTTCCATTCCACAGGTGACCACAATTTGTGTGACATTGCGGAAATGCGAAGACATTCCGACAACCGAACAGGTTAATGAGGGGAGGCTTATACTTCTTAATGCCAGAAGCGAAAATGATGTCTAATGAACGGGTCGAATCGTCCCCCTAAAACTTTCCCGAAGTAGGCGAAGCTGAGTTTGGTCGTTCCAATTTCTATCAAGCTCGAAAAGTTGATAAGATAATGGCATAAACTTGAAGGCACCTTAAAACCCTTTTCATACCTCTTGCAGTCGCGATTCAGGCCGCCTCGAATCATTATACGAGAAAGGCTCTTCGGCATAACGCTCGAGGTGGTTGCTTTGGTAATGGATCGAGAGTGTTTGCTCATTTTCTGGAGATTGAATACTCTACGCAATCTTCGTCAGTTATGCATCAATAGTTGTTGTGTATATGAGTTATGGCCCGTTCACAATGAACGTAATTCGTGATTCGAACGCAATTTCAACGGAAAAGTATACTTAGGTTTTACGTGAAAGTGTTCACAGTGCGAAACATATTTTTTCGTTTTCGTGCACCGTTTCTGAACCGTGACTCAAACGCCAACCAAACGTGAAGTTCGAAATCTAGTGATATTTTTAAGGTTTTAGAAGCCGAAAAGTTAAGGTGCCTACAGATTAATCTGACGTGACGTGGGCCCACATCATAATGCGCATGATTCAATAATCTAATATGGAATTTTGCGCGGAAGCGCATTCCCACGTCAGAACAATTTGAACGCTTCCGCGCAAAGTCCCATATTAGATTATTGAATCATGCGCATTATGACGTGTTCCCACGTCACGTCAGCGTAATCTGTAGGAACCTTTACTCTTTTTCCTAACTACACTTTTTAAGTTTTGAATTCACTTAAATTCCTTCAATCAGCATGCTAATTTAACATAATTGAGTTTAGAACCCTACCTGGTCGTTTTTGTTCAATAATATTGGTTAATATGAACATCCTCTACTTTTGCATGCACCTAGAAGGGGCCTAGGTGTTTCTAGATGGATTAAGAGTTGAGCTATATAATTCGTAAGGAATTCTACTCTGGTTCTTAGAGATCGGAGATTGCAGTAATAAGTGTATAAAATATATTACTAATTCAGTCCTGAATATACAGAATGGCCTTTTGAAAACGGAACACACAGACATAATAGACAGAATGAAATTTTTTCGATAAAAATGCTCCTTCATGTTTATTTTGTGCAATATGTGGTTTTGAAATAATGAACTTAGTTGACTTCGTACAATTTATATCAGAAATTAATATGAACCAATATTCAATATAACATCATAGCATACACATTTCTGTTTTTTACGTATTATTCACAGAATTTTCTGAACGACGATTGAAAAAAAACCTACAAGACCTGTACGTTAGCCCGTCAGTATAGTTCCTTTATGCTTTTCTTATGATTTTTTCATGGTATGGTCCCTTTATGACACAATATACAAATTGATTAATGAATGAACAAAACACTCACAGCAGGATCCATAAACCTTTGACTTTCCAAACTACAATTTGACAGTCACTCGATTCCCAAATCGAAATCAATAAAACCTTTGCTTTTCCGAATATATTGAAGGAGTAGCAATTGAGAATTTTCAAATGGACGTATACAAGTCATAAATTCCCCTAAATGGGCCCTTCATGCAAGGGATGCTTCCTGCATATAACAATTTACGTGGATGAACAGTTCTCTATTGACCTGCAGTAAAATGTTCACTGCACATGATGTAGTCAGTAGTGTTTGCAGGCCTTTACTCCCTGAAAATTTTATCCACTTCGGAGCACTGAAAATAAAAATCAATGAATGACCGACGTTTCAATTTTCCTTAGTGAAGTAAAAAACTTAACTTTGGAAAATCCATTTTCTTTCATCCAGAGTTCTTCACCACGATATAATTTTCAAACGATATTTAGAGGTTTTTCCCAATAATTGGCAACTAGAACGAGCTAGATGAACAAAACGCGGTTATGAGAATCGAAACATTCAAAACCTCTTTGATCAAAATGGCCATCTGAAGGCTTACAAAATTTCATATGTTTCTTCGAATAGCCCTCGAATTAATATTTCAACCAGTCTTAGGGTCTTAGAATCACATTTGAAACACAGATGGCGCTCATATCACTTCAGTCGCTTCATTTCCATCTCTATAATCCTATATCATCACTCTATCGCCATACACCAAACATCAAATTATTGTGTTTGATTCTTTCATTAACGATTGAAGTAAAAATTGTTTATTCGAAATAAAATCATCTATCCTCGCAGCGCAGAGTAGAATTCGTCTATTGAAGAAAACGCCCCGCTTCTTATAAGTGATGTAGGCTTTCTTTTAAAATGTCTTCTGGCTGTAGTCTTGACCACACCAAGTTGGTTGTACAGGTTGTCAGCGCTGTAGATTGGACCTTGCTGTGATCTAATGAGTCTAAGGAAGTCTTTTCGCATAAGTGATTTTCTCCGTGTATCATAACTATGAATATTCGACTTTATATTGAATTTGTCTTTATTGAAGTGAACGTAAATAACGCTTTTCAATATGAAGATAGTAGGAAAAGTCAGTAGATTCAGATCTTTGAACGCTTCCCTACAGCAATCGCGATATCCCAGTCCGCCGAATATTCTGACAGTACGCGTTTGCAGATGGAAAACTTTGCTAGCGCGTAGCTGTTTCCCCAAAGCAATAAACCGTATCTTAGATGTGATTCTACCAGAGCGAAGTATGCATTTCTAGAAAAAGACCCGGAAAGAGCTCTCAGACCAAATATATTGCTGCTCAGTCTTGGGACAAGCTCGTCGATATGAGGTATCCAGATCAACGAGGAGTCCAGACGAACGCCCAGGAATCTAACCGAATCCATGATACCTAGATCATCATCAACCCTCCTCAGACTCATCAGAAGCTCCTGAGATTTATCCCCATCAATGCAGAGTCCATTCGCAGAGAACCACTCGAAAAACCTCGACCGGACGTAACGTGACATCTCAAACAAGTCACCCAAGTCGCAACCCTGAAGCAAAAATATGCTGTTATCAACGAAAAATATGGAATCTGCTTCAGGTACATATTCCGGAAGATAGTTGATGGATATAAGAAAAAGTACTGGTGCAAGAGTAGATCCCTGGCCCAATGTACATGTACAATGGATGTAAGCGACCAATTCTTATACTTTAGAGAAAGAACTTCGTTCTTGTGTTTCCACATATCTATACATAAGCGCATGCTTAGATACCTACTGGACGAACATGTTGAAAATCCTTCGGACACATTTCTCCGCTTTCCATAAGAACGAATTCAATTCCAGAAGGGCAAGAAATGATCTCTAGAGGCCGGTGGTTCCACCGACGACGATAATTCAACACCAACATTCTTCACCCCCGATACTCAGTCGGAAAGGAGGAAGACGCCAATCTCCGCGCGAAAGGCGGATCCGTTCTGGCCTAAGAGCGAAAATCCTGGTCGAAAAAGGCGGCCGTGACAGAGATTCATATCCTCTTCGATTAACAATGGCCGAGACGTGTCCCAGTAATGGCGTACATCCGGACACGTCAAGTTCTGATGGAACTTCATTGGATGATAAATGCCCCCGAAACTCATTAGTTGTCTCCTTCAATTCATCCTGGACAGCGCGGGGTCAGGCATCACGGAGGTGACGTCCGACTATCTAAATGAATTACCGGTAATTTCGTTTTTATTAAGCCCCCCGCCGTCGATGGCGCGGCCTTTGTGTTTGGAATTATGCAGCCTGTAGGGGTGGAAAAATTGACACATTTTAATTTTCGATAAGGAGTGACTGATTACGTTTCCAGGTGTGGCGCCGTCTTTGGTCTATCCCTCGGGATCGCCGAATGAAGAAAACAATTGATGGCAGGGGAGGAAGCCTTGCCGGGGAAAACATCTTTTATGTTTGCATGATGAATTGTTTCGATGCGCCAATATTGGCTAATGAAATTTGCATAATTCATGGAATTGACGAGCGTTCTATGACGGTGGGGCTGTTTCTGTCATCGATACTTAAATTTTGAGCAGAACCTGAAAGGAAAATTAATGAAAATGAAGTTTTAATAAATAGACGATAGATATAATGATGATGGCCTGAATTTCAATACAATCTAAAGGTGCTTGAAAATCCGATGAACCATTATTCAAATGGTAGATTGTCGTCATGGAAAATTAAGACTCCATTGACAGAGACACTCATATCCACTATTTGTAGACATCGATAAATCATGAAAATTGTTCATAAACTTACTATAGGACATTGAATGGAGGAGGTCATGAGGAAATAGCTGCATAACTGATTCGACAATTTGTTTTTCATTGAACTATAAGTGATTTCAGTTAGTTCAGTTAGTTCAGTAAGTTATTGTTTCTTGCTTGATAATGGTATTCATAACGATTCAAGGACTTTCATTCAGAAGTTGGTAATGGTAATTGGCCGACAATAAAGTTTCAAACGGTATTGAAATGAATCGACTATGAAAAGTTAGTAGTGGAAATCATAACCGGTCCTCAAATATTCTGTTGCTTCAGGGAATGGAATTATTATATCCTATCTGTTCCCGAAGTATTTCCTTTACTTATCTTATTTCATTTTACTCTATTGAACTTTATATTATACTACTCTACTTTTTTTTTGTGTGAAACCTTTCTTGGGGAGTTCCCCCAGGCGGACAGACAGAAACACTTTTCCAAAGGAGTCGATCTTGTTTATATTACGTGCAGAATCATAGACCGTCCCACATTATTGAACAAACTCATTTGATTTAAAAACAACTAATTTGATTTATCGCCTATAATGCTTTATAGGCTGAGTTAACAGTGCTCGATCGATCGATAACACTTGAGCATTTTGGGCTAGTAAAATTATTCTTCTCTCTCTCTTCTTAGCGCATGTGCTGAAACCAATTTTTGACACCCTGCTCTCTCAGTCTCTCAAGTGATTATACGCAACTTGTTTGTCATATTCTGAATCTATATTGAATTCTGATTTCGAAAAACCCCAATTGTTTTGATTCATCTGTGTGCTTTTTTTACGTAGGCCACTTTTTTATTGTCCCTCATCAGAACAGTGCAGTGTTACACATCTTAACCAGAGGATGGTATCTTTAAGCGAAATTGGGGCCTCCATCCTTCGGTTGAGATATGAAACACTGCACTGTAGAGTCATTCGGGGTAACTGAGCGCAGAGGGTAAGGGTGCCCAGTGCGTATATCTCGACTATGCAATGTATGAAAGAGGCGTTCATTCGGGTGAAGCAAGGGCGCAGAATCGCCAAATTAGTTTTCCATAGGAGTACGCCGTTCGACATTCCGTCAACTTTTTATTTGCAATCAATCAAATTCGCTAGTTTTCTTGTTAATTTATAGTATCTCTGCAAATTCTGCCAGGTCCAAGTTCCGAGTCCGATAGTGTTAAACAATATTTTATTCGATCATGTGCATATTAATCTAAATATATAATAAAAAATTTTAGGTTCTCTTAGCTGCTCAACTCTATAAGAACGTCAATTCAAATTTTGGCTTACTGGGAAACGTGTGCGCGAGTAAGTGTGCGCATAGATTCATTATATGGGCATTTGTTCAGTGAAGAATAAATTATGACATTGTTGATTTTCTTGGTTAAGACTAAATCAATATTGTCCTATTTGTTCAGAAAAATATGAAGAGCCACCAACGGGGGAATGTATCAAGTGTTGTGTTCACCAGGAATGGTGGCACGAACAATAATGCAGTGCTTGTAAAAGGCGCTTCTGTATTGACAATATACAGCATTCCTCTAAAATTGAAACATTTTGATGACATTATTTTAATTTGTTTTGATTGTGTGGTTCACTAAGCACTGCGTTCACTTACCCCGTGAGGGTGCGCACACTTACCCGCAATACGGGGCATGTGGATGCACTCCTACTTTCACTATTAAATTTTTTTTTGCGAACAAAAACGTTTTTGTTTGTTTGCTTTTTGATGTTTTTTTATAGATTAGAAAATTCTCTATCTTATGAATATGTTTTAATTTTCCTAACTTCAACATTTGAAACAGGGTATGGCTTGAAAGGCAAAAGTTCGCACAGTTGCCTCGAATGACTCTACTGATAATACACTGATAAACAATCCCGAAACCGGTCTACAGTCTGTGTTTGAATGTTTCAGCCTCTCTGTGAATTCCTGCGCTGATTCATGAGCTCGCAAATGAAACGACAATTATTTGAATTGTCGTCTCCATTTTGACAGTCCTAAGTTTCTATTTTCATTCACACGTAAAAATCGAACAGGCCAATATCCTAAACGGAACCATATGGTTGAGTCAATCATCACGAAATAAGTTTTTTCTTATTGCTGTGTGATAATTCAGATAACAAATGATCTAGGTACCTACTTATTAGGATCTATTTCAGTAATCATTTTCAATTTTTTTCAAATCTTGTCATCTTGAAAGTTTTGTAGCGGTGATTTTTGTACAAAAGCTTTACTTTTACCTTTAAATACACCGTGTATATTCACGGAGATAGAATTCTAACATTATTTTATGGTGGAGTGTATTTTACGACGCCCATTAGTTCAAATCAATTTTATATCGGTCGAATGAAATGCACCGATGTCTCGCAATTTCATCCATACGGACTTTCGTCCGCACGAAACCGAATTTTATCGGGGTCCCATCCGCCCTGTCCGTACTCCAATAGCACTTCGTGGCTCCCAATCCCCCCCATCCAGTACCCGAATATCGGGCAAGTGTGCAACAAAAAATTTATCGACTTGTTTAAGGCACGGGAATATATATTTTAGCGCTCGCGAAATCCGCCGAAGCCATTCCGGTCGGCGGAATTGCGGTCCGGAGTGTCGGAATGGGGCACAACTTGCACATTGTTTAGCCGAGTTCGTGATTAATATTTTCAGGCGTAGCGGAGGATTCTGCGCGAGTCCCATAAAGCGTTCTGTTATTATACTGTTTAATTCGGTATATTCGTTATATTGCCCCTAAAAGGCATAATACGAATAAATTATCGCCGGACATTTTTGCCGGCACGTATCTGGGTTCCGGCGCAGAGCGGGAGGTGGTGGTGGTGGGATTTGTCCGGGCAAATTTGAGACTTTATTTCTGAGTAGAGAGATTCCTGCCTCTGTTACGTGCACAAGTCAATTTCGGTCAGAATACTGTCAAAATGGTGTCATTTATTTATTATTAGTATTTTTATACAAGTACTTATTGAAAAATTAAGGTAGATGAGGTTTTTAGACCAATCAAAGTTACGTGGTCCATGGGGAGCAAGTACAACATACAGCGTGCCAAAAAAGTAAAGAGTTAAGTCGTTAATAGTTGGGGTGCCCAAGAGAGAAATTCGAGATTTACTCAAGCGTGTCAGATTAATATATCAAGAGGAGATACCTTACACCCTGTAGAGTTCCTATACCAAAAATTAGATCTTTATATAGATAATTGTCTAGGACAGCCTGTCAGAATAGTAGAAAAAAAAACGATCATTGTACATACTCTAGCGTGTCAGATTAAGTTATATATGGTTAATTGCATGTTTAAAAGTATACATTCTTTTAATCTGATAATTTGAGCGTGACGAAACTGTGCGGGAGGGCGCAAGAAAAAACGTCATCGTCATCGTGTAAATTCTCGAGCGCGGTGGCTTTTTTTTTATTTTAAAGCTACTGATTCAAGAATAATAATAATTTGACATTTTCAGCAAGCCGAAACAATAAATATCGGCAAAAAAGGCCACAAAAAATAGTTTTTCAGAATTATCTTCTCTCCTGGCCTCCGAATTGCTTTCGCATTGATTATAAAAGTTGTAGAGCATAATATTTTCTACAAATTTAGTCCTAAACAATTTTCTCTACTTTTGAACTTTTATGAGATATGACGTTGAATGTACAGGGTAGCCAAAATTGGTTATACCTGAACTCCAACTTTTTCAACCCAACGAGATAGAGGAAAATGCATGGCACATTACGGTCGTCTATTTTCGAGAAGCTAGTAATGCCATCTATATCTATGCATTCCTCTATCTTCTTTTGTTGTCGAGTTATAGGTCAAAATTAAAATTTCAATTTTGGTCATTATCTCCGTTTCTGTTTGAGCTAGGATGTTGGAATTAAAACATTATACAGACACTTTTTTGATAGCAATCCAGTGGCGTACTATAATTTTTTCCAAAAGGTATATTTGCTGAGCTAAAACATGAAAATGTGTTTTTTCTCGTTAAAACAGTAGTTTAAAATGACTTAGAAAGACTGGAGGCGATTTATCATATATTTCTGAAACAGCAAAAAAAGGGCGATTCTTTCAAAGTCATTTCAAACTACTGTTTTTATAAAAAAAACATAACTTTATGTTATAGCTCAGCAAATAAACCTACAGGAAGAAATCATAGTACGCCACTGGATAGCTATCAAAAAAGTGCCTGTATAATGTTTTCATTTCAACATCCTAGCACAAACAGAAACGGAGATAATGACCAATGTTGAAATCGCCCAAATTTAAATAATAATAATGCAGTTGATTGCATTATTAGTTTCTCGACAAAAGACGACATGAATGGTACATTCATTCTCCTCTATCTCGTTGGGTTAAAAAGTTGTAGTTCAGGCATCACCAATTTTGCCCACCCTGTGCATTAGAATTGGTTTCTACATTAACCTTGGCCTTTCGCATGCGTGTCTAAGCCCTCATCACCCCCTAATTAGAAAACGAGTATGTAAAATTGCTAAAGACAAAAGTTGCATAAAATCTCATTATTTACGACTTGCATGATGAATACAGGAAGGGATATACATCTTTTGAAAAATTGTCAGATATAGAAAACCCCCCTGATTTGTGTCAGATTAATGGGCCAACACGTCTGCAACACCGAGATTAACCATCTGTTTGAGGACTGCTGTGACCTTGTATCACGTCCGACTTGTCAGTCTCTTGAAAAAAAGCTTTCTTTGGATCCAATTAACATAGATGGCTGGAAAAGTTGGACACTATAAAATAAAATAATCAACGTTTTCCATATGACTCAAATTATCAGGAAAAAAAGACGGACAATGTCAAGAATCTACTGACGTATTTTGAACAATTTCCGTGTCCATTTACACTCTTTTAAGTTAATTTTGAAATGTAGCAAAAGTGTCACTTTTTCTACATGAAAAGTCAGCCATTCTTTATCCACACCAAGTATAGATTTTGCTTGATAGCATGCTCTAAATCAAACAAAATCACCTGTCCAAGATTTTTGATGTTGTTATAAAATCGTCCGTAAAACGGGTTTTTTATGGCATCACCACAAGTGGTCCATAAAGGGATTTAGTGGTTTCGTAATTTCCCCCAAAATGTGTCGTTACCATACCGCCATTCAGGCTTGACTCGAAATTGTTATTTCATCTATGCACTTCCCATTCGAAGTGAGTTTTCATAATGGTTTTATCTTGCAAATTCATTCCATAAATACGTCCCAATTTTTTGTAGCCATGGTCGATATGTTTGCTCTCTTCTGTTTATATCCTATAAAAGATAATAGTGTAAAAAAAAATCATTAAATATATAGTTTTAGTATTTAGAAATCGTGTGACTTTAAACTGAAGCGATTTCATTATTTGACTCACGGAACAAATCACAGATTGAAATGAATTCCATCAAGTATCCAACGACAAAATATAGTAATTTTTAAATAAACCCTAAATACAAAATTAACAATAATGTAATTCTCCACTTCAACCCAATTTCTTTCTGACTCAGTTTCTGATGAGAAATAATGATTGCTGCAATATTAAGGATTAGGCTTCAGTGCTGAATCAGTGTGGCTTCAAAATATACAAAGTTTCAAAATCATATTCAATCGGAAATACTAAGTTTGAAATACTAAGTTTTTCTGTCTTTGCTCTGTTTTGTTGAAATTTAATATGGGTTTTATTTTCTGAAATTTGAATAGCAATAAAAAGAATGCAGAATTGCTTACAAGAAATGTTTCTGCTTTCGGTCAACAACATGAATTCGAGGTCCATAACAAGATGCAAGTATTAAGTATTAGTCTCTACTATGGTCCAGGAGACTAGCAATTTGATAAAATTTCCTATATACCAATATACCTCGCTATATACCAAACACGTGTCGCTGGACATTTGGAAAAAAAAGTTTCCAAGTTTGGAATATTCGTCGCTACACTACTGAGGATTTTTATCTTCCAGTGTTCACTCAGATTAAATTGAATCAGCACGCATCAACAAACAATGGTTATTTGTATTTATCCTTTACAAATACTCTCACTGGGTTGTTCAAAGTGTTTTGAGAGTCGGTGTAGATATAAAGCTGACTATAGTCAGCTCAAGTGAACTACAATTTTGTGAATAATTTGTAAACCCGTTAATCCTCTTAATTCCATAACGATTTAATTTTCTGTTTGTGTCTTCGGAAACTCCATTCATATACAACATGAAAAATAACCCAAAAGCTGGGGTCCATGGAGGTAAAATGGCCCCTGTATAAAACGAAGAGAAATTAACCATAATTTACATGAAGAGGTGCGAGTAGGATTCAAATTCGCGTAATCCTAGTCTGTATGTTGTAAATGTGGACAGCTACTTGTTAAATGAAAGTCTCCTGGGGCTACATATTAGCATCGGGGCCGCGGTGCGAGGCCCCGCTCTCGGAGCTACATCGTCGGTCTTTTTCTGGCGCCTTTGCTCTTGCTCGTGTGCACCTCGGCTGGGGGCTCTAAGCCGCCGGTATCATTAGACGTAGACGTTCCAGTTATACAGCTACACTCTACATGGCAATAAAACCAAGCCAACAACAATCGTTTCCACTTTACTCGGACGTAATGTACGAGGTTTGGAATTTGATATAAATAATAGTTTCTCATTCCACCAGAGTTCCACCTCTGTTCGCTCGAGATGGTTTACGAGGGCGTATTTGTAGGATACCTCCGCTAATAATAATTCCGGTGAACACGTTTTTGGTTTAGAAACGAAACGCCATGCTCCATCCAAAATGCTTTGAAAAAGTTTCCTTTCCTCTGACCACAGTCTAAGCGTTCAATTCATTAGTGTAAAATTTATTTAGCAACACTAATAGCTCAACTCATTGAACTTTGTAAAGGATGTTCACTCAGCTGTTCCACTAAATCGAATGATGTCACATACATTGCCACGTCACGCGTCGAAAGGGACCATTAGGATTTTTGTGAAAACAAGTAGGCCCGTAGATCTACCCTAGCTGTCAGAATCGCTAAATCGACTTGAAAATCCAATAAAGAATATTTCGATATTAAATTCACAAGAGTGATTCCAACGATCTATAACGTTTGACAGGATATGATAAACGTTGCTAATTCTCTTACAACGAAGGGTAAAAGACTGGCTCGAAAAAACATGACGTATTATCATGTAGGTACTAACCTTACTTCTGTCAGTCATGTCAACCATTGACATAATGTCAACTGACCTGAATTTGTTAATATTCACGTTTGGTAAACGTCAAAAATCATATATACTCTATGGTTTTCTTTAAGGTTTTTCGATCTGGTACCCGGTCGAGAGTGTTCGGTGCTTATGTCCCGTTTATTCGTCCTTCGTTTGGCATTTTTCGCGGACATGGACGTGCAGCTGTTCGCGAAGAGATGGAGATTTCCCAAACCTAACCAAGCAGATTGTAAATCGGAAATTACCGGCTTACTCCAGTACCGCCACACGCTACGTCTTACTAGCCCACATTGGCGTAGCTTGACCCTGCCACCTTCTACGTCATCAACCTTCCGATCGGCTTTGATCAGAATTGCACCTCCTTTCTATATCCCCATAAATGTTATGATTTCTTCAAAAATCTTCATGCAATTCCTGATATTGTCCATTTTCAATATTTGAAACTCAATTGCATTCGTCGTTAGTCGAAAAAAAAAATTTTTCACGAAGAAACTCGTCGACTTCCGTTGTTTGGTAAACGTATAACTCCACTTTGTTCTGGCACAAGTGCTTCCAACACAATATGAAGGAACTTTTTTATTTTTTCCGATTTTTAGCAACTCAGTTTGGTTTCTTTCTTCTTCGAGTACTACATTCCACATCAATTTGTTTTCACCTCGGTATTCTCATAATTTCCAACATCCCTATCCGAGATATTTCTACGTTAATCCGAAAGCTACAAAACGGCATCGGACAGATGTCATTTTGTAGATTATATAGGATAAAACGATCAAGATTCTTTAGGTGTTTACACAAAAATTTATGGTCAAATTGACTGTGGAATTCTGAAGATCCAGACTTTGAGCTTGAACTTAGCTACTACCCATTTAAACTTACAGATTGGAAACAAACTGCGAAGGTAGCATTTTAGAGAATGCAGAAATATGCTACAGTACTTTTCTTTCGAGATCTCAATCAGGTCGAGAATCACGCTACAGCAGTGGTTCTTAACCTTTTAGTGATCAGGGACCATTTGACAATATTGTTGTCTTGTCACGGACCACCAACTGTTCCGAGGTAATATTAAGTACGTAAATGTCAATTTTTGTAAATGAATAAACAAGGTGGTTGTAGTTATAAATTTGAATCAACGAAACACGCCAACAATCATTCAGAGCCAACAGTATTTTATATTTGCATTTTTAAACAGATAAATATACAGAAGCTTTATTATTTCAGTGCGATTTTTTTCACTGCATACTCTTCACCAATTTATGAATCCTTGGTTCAGTGCTAGGTACTTAATGCCAAACTGGCATGTCGGCACTGGCATCCAACCGATTTCGATGCTTGTTTTCAATCATCAGTAGAATCGAAAACCCCTACTCGCATAAATATGTCGATGAAAAGAGAGAGCATTGGGGTCTAGTCTCCCCATTTTTTCTATTGAAGAAACCCAGTTCAATATAATAGCCATCATACTTTCGTTTCGGTGGCATTTTTCTAGAAAACTTATATAAAATAATTGTTATCCATAAGTGCTCTTCAGTCTGGTTCAACCCTATGTCCTGTAGGATGGCTTCGCGGACCACTTTGGGTGCTTCCAGGGACCACCAGTGGTCCGCGGACCACCGGTTAAGAACCAGTGCGCTACAGTTTAATGCTAGGTGTTGAGGTCTTTTCAATTTTCGCACAATATGAATCAGATTTCAAAATTCCATGGTTTACTCACATAACTCTGTGCTTATACTCTATTTTTAATTCTATGAGTTTACTTGACTAGTGACCATAAATATCTTGAATACACGTTACGTGAAATTTTGTAAATTTCGATGGAAGATTACTCGAAATTGGTCCTACGCGAATCTAATATAATGCCTAATAAAATATTTCTATATAGAAGGTCTTTGTATACGATCAAAACATAGCAGTTGACATCGAAATATTACAGAATTTCAAAATTGAGGCTCACTTCGATTGTACAATTATTTATAAAGAGCCTGTAATAATATAATTGTGATATAATATCATGAGATGTTTTGAATCAACAAACATGAATGCAATTCAACTTTTTTGTCGTGTACTGATGATTTTTTTTTCAATTCCAGATAGAAGACGCAATGCTGATGTTCGACAAGCAAACAAATAGACATAGAGGTAAGTTTTTTTTTAATCATAATATGCGAATACTATCGAACTAGTAAAACCAGTTCAAACCGTCAAAAAAATCCTTCCTAAACATTCCTCCGTATTTTTGTGAGTCAGATCAGGGCACCAAATCATTCTTTTTGCCTACGTTCATTCTAATCGAGTTTCCTCTAGATCCGCATTTGTGCATGCATGAACGAAGCGTGTAATACAATTTTGTTGTTTGCCAACCACCTGTCATATAAATGTCAACTCAGCTGGGACGGAACTTCTCAACTTCCCATTTTGTGAAATGAAACTTTTCCCTTCTGGACTTCCCTGACATGATTTGCATCCACCTATTCGGGGACTCATACAATTCAAATGAGATGGTTCTTGTCTTGATGTGGAATTTTTGCCCGTTTTTCGATACTGGAGTCTCTTTATCTTTCTCATTGATGCAATTGCCTTAACCTGAATCCGGAAATTCATGGGAGCGATGCATTTATGTATAGGTCAGTAGCGTTCTCGTTCTGCAAGTTATGTTAGACTTCTAGTTATTGAAGCCAAGTTTAGCCGAACAGAATTTTTTCGAATGAGAAAATTTTAGAGAGAAGCGAATGCTAAGGATGAATTAGATTCCTGGGTTGGATAGTTCCAAGAAGTTTCTTCGAAACTTTAATATTGCGAGGATCTTATAAGTATTTGGATTTCAGAAAGAATGTGCACTGGATTCTTTATAGGGCATTGCTGCCTCAGGAAATATCTAATGAGAATAGGTTTAGCAGAAAATGACTTGGAAAACGAGGAGTGCAAACATGTGACATTAAGGAAGTAACCTGGTTGAAGCCATCTCAGGTACTGGAGTTCATTAGAACTCTAAAACTGAAGGAGAGCTATTAATGGCGAGAAGACTTTCATGAGGGGCACAATAGACCTTTAAGGTCGTGGAGCGATAAAACCCCCTCAACCCAAAATCTGAAAGGGCTTCAAGGAGGCTAAGTCCTTATTCCTCCTATGATTTTCTTGTCCAAGACATTCCTCGCACAGGCTTTTGATTCCTCTTCTTCCCCATAGAATCTACACTCGTCAGTTTCTGATAAGCCCATTCTCATCATATGCTGGGACAACGTGCTGTGAGGAGAACATTGAGGCGTAACGTATTTCTACTCAGATGCAAATACTTCTTGGATTTTGCAGTTTAAAAATTCCGGAGGAATTTTCTGGATTGATCCATTCCTAGAAGAGTGTTTCTCTTTTGGTTTCTTCCTTCTCTAAAATATACTTCCTTATAGGTTCATTTTCCTATGCCACAGAAAAGCTCTCGGTCAGTAAGTTGTGTTTGTGCTCTTTTACTGGAGAGTTTGTTGGCCTCCTCATTTCCTTTGATGCCAAAGTGATCATGAACCCAGACTTAAGAGACCTTGTGCTTTTTGCCAATTTCATTGAGATTCCTCCGGCACTCCCATATCACCCTTGAGTCGATGACATAGGGGTTCACTGCTTTGATAGCGGCTTGAATATCAGAATGGATGACTATGTTACATACTTTAAAATTTCTTTGCAATTTGATGTCTACGCAAGATTGAAGTATTTTCACTTAAAAATATTCTAGCAGAAGCCTAACGATAGTGTTTACTTTGTGCTTGCTCTCTATATTCCACTGCCTGTCATGTCAGGGTTTTTGAACCATCTGTATACTACTTAATGGTTTTAACTGAATTAACTCTAGAATTTTAGGTGGAGTATTCCAACCTGTATTCTTTATCCCATTCTTCACTTTTACATAGCATCATGTTGAAGTTCTTCTCAATGCTTAATTTTTTAAACGTTACATGACTAGGTAGATTCGTTAATTAGATGTACTTGTTCAGAGAGGACCAGGCTTCCTGACTTTCAATTCTCTCATTACCTGTACCTTCCTAGATGGCCCCATGGGCTACCCTATCTATCACTAGATGTAAAGGAGTGAGATCTGTGAAGACCTCAAGTTCTCCAGTTGGGCATACGTTCTCATAGTGATTCAGTGATGCTTCAGTGATGCATGCACAAGCAAGCCTTCGTACATTGTCGAATTTTTTTTTCGTGCTAATATATGCTAATATTATGAAGAAGTGAAGTGGGTTAGCTTGTAGGAAGTAATATTTGCAACCGATTCATTATCTGTCTTCCGATCCCTGACTTCGAGATCCCAATATTCGAGTATTAAAATGAAAAAAGTGACAAATCAATGAAAAGAAAATTCGTTGGAAGCGAACAATTGAAATTTAATTGGCATGTCAGTCGGACAATTCAATGGGCCATCCAGCTATATGGACCCGTAGATAGCTCCCGTCACACTTATCCAATAAAAACTATACAAGCTCACAGGAGATTACTGTGCACCCGCCTCGTTCTGAACTCCTAGCTCGATGCATGTGATACAACAATAATAAACAGTTTACCTCATACTTGTGAAGTTTTCACTTCTCGTTTATCGCTAAGAGCAAAGTTTACACAAACATGCTGGCTTATTCCCCTTGGCATCATGCATTGTGACGAGATTTGGCGATTCGAATTTAGCACAGGAGCGATATGCGGATGATGGGATTTGTGCGGAATTATCCGCGGCTTTGTCTCGAATTGCAATTATGGGTTAAAATGTATCACCTGAAGAGAAGAGCTATCCTGGTATAATTCCTTTCAGGAGAAATTCTGCTCAACTTGTCCAAGGTCCTACATAACTATACAGGGTTATACACTACGAATACACCAAAAATAAATGTCGAATTGGAATTGTAAGTTTGTGGCTTGAGGACAGGGCAAATGAAATCTATCCTTTTTGAAGTGCCGACGTTTCGATCCTTAGTTCGGATCTTTTTCAAGGCTGGAAATATATTTGTGAGAATATAAACAATAACTTTGACATAAACAGGTTTACAAACAATAAGAACATTATCACAACACAAAGATGTTACTTTTAGATGCATCCAGGTCTCTCAGGACGGAATTCACTGTTAAAATAAGATTTAACTTTTCAAACGGATAAATGAGGCAAAGCAATGCGTTCAAGAAAACCATAGGTCAAATTCTTATGTGTCATGTAGGTAAGCTAAAAACACCTATCACTCGTGAAACCAGAATTAAAACAATGAGATGACATGGAAAGGTTCAAATTTGTAATGATGTTATTTATCAATTTCGACATGTGTAGGACCGCTGGTGAAATGTACCGGTTGGATGAAATAATTAATTTCTACTCCCTAAATTTTCGTCAATAAATTGCTGTACACAATACTGAGGGATTCCGAATCCCTCCGAATTTCAGGGAATCTCATTATATTTCGGGGGATGATAGCTCCGCTATACAGGGTGTTTTTCAAAAAATGCGAAGGACTTAGGAAGATGATGCCTCGATAAAAATTAGCAGGGGTAGTTTCTATAAATTTTTTTCGAAATGGACCTCCTATCCAAGTTACAGCCTTTGGAAGGCGATGACGAGTTGACAGTTTTTAATTTCTCTCATGGGTTCTGAAAAACACTGAGTGATAAAACAATACATAAAATAATGCACTAAGTATGTGTTGCTCACACAATTTTTTCAGATCTCATTACCTCATTATTAGGGGTTGAGAATAACAACCCCTTATGATTTTCTTTCAAAAATTTTTTTCGTGGGATAGATTTTCCAAAAAAAAAAATCTCTTGTGGTTTCCCATTCATTACTGGGAAAAAACAGTCTCTTGCAAAATTTCGATACAGTCGATACTTTTCTCGGAATAAGTATAAACTCACCAGCATGTATTTTAGCGGGAGGTAGTCATTCTATGGAACACTTATACGATTAAATGGAATGAACAGTATCGACTGTATCGAAACTTGGCAAGAAACTTTTTTCCAGAATTGATTGGGAAACCATAAGAGACTTTTAGTTTTCGAAAATCTATCCCACGAAAACAATTTTCGAAGGAATATCATAAGCGGTTGCTATTTTCAACCTCTAATAATAAAGTTATGAGATCTAAAAGAATTGTGTGAGTTGCATCTACTTCTTATTAGTGCTTCATATTATGCATAATTTTATGAATCAGTGTTTTTCAGAACCCGTGAAAAAAAATCAAAAACTGTCAACTCGTCATCGCCTTCTGAAGGCTATATCTTGGAAGGGAGGTCGATTTCGATAACAATTTATAAGAACTAATTTTGCTTATTTTGATCAGGGAATCATCTCCCTAAGTCCTTCACATTTGTTCACAGACACCCTGTATAATGTGTTATATGGACGATACAATCAATTATTTCGATGAGTTCTATCTTCTGGCCGAAAACAATTGAATATTAATGATGAGGGATCCAATAATCAACCTACCCATACAATTACAAGATAGAACTTGCATACGTTCCTCACTCATGTCTTCTGAATATGTTTTTTCCACCCTATCACCGAAACTTTGGGCGAGAATTACAGTGATAAAGGAAGCCGCTAGTCTAACAACACATTGAATAAAGCCGCTCCTTTGTTATCTGTTGTATGATGCGGATATCTATAGTACGCTACTAACCCCGAACGGTCACCGAAAGTAGTTATTCACCAGATATCATGAAAATGGCGAGGGAGTGAGGGAGGCTCGAGTTCTAACCCCGGCCATCCGCCAAATAATATATCGGCGGTAAATTCGATAAGCTCTCTCCCGCATCTTTATGTTTCTAACAACGAGAAGATATTTTTCGAAAAGGGGGATGAAATATTCGGACACTTTCGTTGCTCGTAAACAGGGAAATTTGTCGTTGTGGAAAGAACTATATTTCCCGGTATATATTCGGGGGATTGCTATAAGTTTTATCTCAACTAAAATGTGAAACATTTTGGATTGGAGGGGAGCAACACTCGTCACAAACTACTCTTACATCTGTGTTGATGAAAATTGGAGTTGAAAATCGACAGAGACCATGTCGAAAAACCATAATAAACTGAATTTCATAAATACTGAGACCAAAAATGCTCCACTCCACTGTATGAGTCGAATCAGCACTACATGGTAGTGTTTTCATCATTTTAACCTTCTCACGTTTTATAAATCAGTACTATAATCCCATCTTGGTAGTCTTTTTATTGGATACCCTTCTTACACTTTCATTAACCTTGATCTTCCTACACGAGATATTACAATATGTAGACTTCCTTTTAATGAGTTTTATAGTTCTTTTTACCTGTATGAAATCAAAGTTTTAAATTTTTTTTATCTCCTGATTCGACCATGTGGTTTCGTTTAGGATATTGGGTCGTTCGATATTTACGTGGTAATGAAAATGGAAACTTAGGATTGCCGAATTGATGTCATTATTTTTTAGTAACTTACACGATTTTATGAAATAGTTCATTTCGATACCAACTGACAGAAGTGACTTAGGGCACAAGTGTAAAAAATAGAATAATACTTCAAAATCTCACCAGTAAAACTCGTTTAAAGTATTCAAGAATACTTAGAATACATTCCAACAATCTTCGTAAAAATGGAATGAAATGGGGAAACATCATAGCACTTTTTCAACATATCTAACTAACATAAGCACGTTCATAACGAACTAAGCACTTTCATGAAACTGCCTCGATTTTCTACATTTTTCTTCATCCTAAATTGCACGATACAACAAATATGATTCACTCAAAAGTGACCTGATGCATCTAATCCGATGAACTTGGTACCTACTGAACCATATGTCCAGCCATATGTTTATGTTTTGTTTCGTTTTTCCGATTCCGGAGTCACCTACTTGAAATTCAATGAACTTTTGTCGAACTTCTAGGGGTTGTATCTTAGCCCATCTTGGTTATTTTAGATGGATAATTTTTTGTTAAATGACTTTTTTTGATGAGTTATACCTTCTGTCAATAAAAAGCTTCACTTTTGAAAACACCCTGTATATGCTTTTTTCGTAAAGAAATTTCCACCATGAAAGTTTCGATTGATTTTCTTTCATGTTCAAACATTACCCAATAAACAGAGATAATCTTCGGTTGGAAATTTGTTTGAATGTTCTGAACAGCATACTTGAAGTCAGAAAAAGAAGTTTATTCTGTACCTAATCATGAATTTGTTTATATTTGTGTTTAATGAACGTGAGAAATCTGAATTTTGTTAGTTTATTTCGATCTATTGATATAGAAAATGAACCGGAATTATCTGACATCATCTAGAGCAGTGTTTACGAACCTGTATGTCACGACCACCTAGGGGTTCGCCAAGCTCCTTTAGGGTGGTCGCGAGGGGTTCAGAGAATCACCCCACTAAAAAATCAATAAAGTTCGGAAGGACGGATTCGTTTTTGCTACTGTGAGAATTAATTCGCTTTCAAATTCAAGCGCAATTGTTGAAAATGTCAGTTCTCACAAATACTAGGTAATATGAAAGGGGCGAATGTTAAGAGGTCGCGAAATAATTTTTCTTACTGTAAGGGTTGAAAAATTCTGCTCTAGATGTCCAAATAAGCAAAATTGAGGTTGAGGTTGATTGTCCCTCATCAGTACAGTGTAGTGATAAATATTTTCAACCGGAGGATGAGCTCCGAGCGAATTTTGTGGGCTTCTTTGAGAAATATTTTCAAAATCTCATCACATCGCCCGTTCCTCCGTCTCTTCATTTCACAGGCGACCGATCGCGCGATTGGTCGCGCACTTCATCAGCGTGAAAAAAATCCGCGACTCCGTTGGAACGCCAAGCGGCGAATATCCCGGCCAATATTCAAGATTTATGCAGTGCTTTAAACCGGCTTGCGTTATCCGGGCTCCGTGAGGATAACGCGGGCTCATCATGTCACCCCTAACAAATCAGGAAAACTTTGTCGTTATCTAACCGCCGTACCTCGACGGAGAAGAGTCCATGAATTACGCCGCTGAGATGCCAGTAATGGATTGTCCGAATGCGTCCTCCAGAAGTCGTTTAGATAGCGGTGCCGGACGCCTAATTGAAATATTAAATCATTCGAAGTTGAAAAGTTTATCTTCGAATTCGCGAACGATTATCCCGTTGACGTACATCCGGGATCATGTCGCGGGGGGCGATTCCCGAGTTTTAATTCCCGCTGAAATATTACGGCTCCGAATTATGGGGCGCGCTCTCGTTCCCGAATGGTCTCCGGTTGTTATCGTTGGTCCGATGAGCTCCTTCGCTCGTAACGGACGACTATGAGGGATAATCTGGAAGAAACCCTTTGTGGAATTATAAATCATTCGTCGTGACCCTTCTCATTTGCAGCCCGGAGTTCCTTTTCGGCGGTCTCTCCCAAAGAAATGAGTCCCCTCCAATTATTCTGATCATATGCTCCTCGCGGCCGTTTCTTTTGTACTGATATTTCGTTTGATAGAGGTAACGTTGGATAAAGAGCTTTAGTGGTCTCACGAACAGACTGTTCTACTGCCTTGGTGATTTCGTCCATCTTTTTGATGACAGAAATCGTCATTTGAAATGGACTGAGGGATGCGAAGGGTAGTGGTCAAGGATCCGACCTTCAGCTCAATCAACTGGCAGTCATGAGAATCTGTTTAGCTGACGCTGACATAGAACAGGAAAAACGTGAAAGGTCTTTGGATTTTGGAATGAAATTTTTGATTGCTGGGATATTTATTTGTCTCTTAAACCTTTTTTCGAGATTCAAAAAAAATAGAAGACATGGATAACTGCCCCTCTGGGAGAGATAATTTACTTCTTTACGAAAATGTATCGTTCGGTAGGAAGAGAAGTTGCCTAGATGGCGTGAAAACCCATGCAAAGATCTAGCTGCTTTATGCAGTTGAATTACACTGAACATATGGAAGGAATCTGATATCTCCAAAATGAAGATAATACTGTGATAGCGAAACACGTGGCGTGGTGACGAGTCATGTAAATGAAAACTATGTGATTTCTCTTCCCATTGTCGCATTGTCAGATATATAGTCCATTCAAGAATAATTGACATCTCGAGTGGCTATGGAAAATCGAATTTAAGTTGGTAATAGCCCATAAGTTCAGATTTTGCACTGACCGAAGGTAATTTGAGTTTTGTAGAGCTGTTTACATTCTTACTTTAATCCAACAAATTGTAAACATAATTATATCAATTTTGATTGCTCATTAATATGCTCTGAATTTGAATATTTCTTCTTTTCAAATACTCTTCTAGGTTATATTTAAATATTCCACTTCTGTGATTGAGTCTACAGAAATTATTGAAGATCTTTTATGAACAGATTTAAGCTTCAAGTCCTACTGGGATGTCAATCATTCTTGAATGGACTATATATTTATATCTGACAATGCGTGTCGAAATGTATTGGAGGGCGCCAAACTTTAAAAAAAAAACGGCACGTGTACATAATCGAGCTCGGTGGCTTTTTTCATTTTTCTGCAGCTAATGATTCAAGAATAAGAAAAAATATATAATATGAGAGTTCAATCAAGTGGAAACAATAAAGTTGGCCATAAAAGTCACAAAAATCGGTTTTTTCAATTATCTCCTCTCCTGAGTTTCAAATCGTTTTCGCATTCGATTTGAAAATTGTAGAGCATATCATTTTCTAAAAATTTTAGCGAACGCGTCAAAACGTTTTTGTTATATATGGCGATTAATGTACAGGGTGGACAAAATTGGTGATACCTGAACTACAACTTTTTAACCCAACCAGATAGAGGAAAATGAATGTGCCATTTATGTCGTCGTTTTTCGAGAAATTTATAATGCCATCAACTGCATTCCTCTATCTTCATTCGTTTTTGAGTTATAGGCCACAATTTAAATTTGGGTGATTTAAACTTCAGTCATTATCTCCGTTTCTGTTTGCGCTAGGATATTGAAATGAAAACATCATACAGACACTTTTTTTATAGCAATCCAATGGCGTACTTTAATTTTTTCCCACAGGTTTATTTGCTGAGCTATAACATGAAGTTCTGTTTTTTCTAATGAAAACAGTAGTTTTAGAATTACTTAAAAAAATACATTTTTTTCCCATTTCAGAAGTATATCATACATCGCTCTCAGTCTTTCTAAGGCATTTTAAACTACTTACTTACTTCTCTTATGAAAACATCATAAGAAAAAACACATCTTTTTGTTATATCTCGGCAAAAATACCTCTTGAAAAAAATCATTGTACGACACTGGATTACTGGCAAAAAATTGTCTGTATAATGTTTTTTTTCACTATCCTAGCACAAACAGAAACGGAGATATTGACCAAAGTTGAAATCGCCCAAATTTAAATTTTGGCGTATAACTCAAAAACAAAAAAAGATGGAGGAATGCATTTGATGGCATTATTAGTTTCTCTAAAAAAGACGACATGAATGGTACATTCATTTTTCTCTATCTCTTTGGGTTAAAAAGTTGTAGTTCAGGTATCACCAATTTTGCCCACCCTGTACATTAGACTGGGATTCTACATTGACGTTTCGCATTTATGCCCAAGCTCCTCGCCCTCGTCATCCTCTACCTCGAAAGCGGTCAAGAGTACGTAAAATTGCTTCAGACAAAAGTTGTATAGACTTTTATTATCTACAACTTCCATAATGAAAACAGAAACGATTGAATATACAGGAAGGGAAATATTTAAAAAAGCATTGTTATCATCTTCGATTCGACCAGCATCACCACGCAAACTGTCGGATTAACATAAATTTATTATCAGCGATATGTAGGCCATATACAGTATTTTAATCTGTCATTCTCGTGTATATGTACACTTGACGTTTTTTTAAGTCTTTGAAATCCTGCAGACGCTTTCCCCACCGCAGAAAGTGCATACATCATAGAACCTTATTTTCTTTCTATCATATAATCTTTAGAATCCACTAAGTTTCCACGACGATCGAGCAATTCCTGATTTAGCATCGTAGGGGCCCCAACTACTAATAACTACTGTCAGGAATTTCAGACTTATCTATTTACACTGGACTCCCTCTATCACTTCAACGTCGTCCATCAAGTCTCAGTTAAGGTGGTAAACGTCAGACGATGCCAACCAAGATGCGAAATATCGAACCGTCGTGGAGCGACCATGCCAAAACCGCATTTCAAACTTGCACCGAGAGACCCTTGTAACAATCGCCAGACGACATGGGAATTTAACCATATCAATAACACGGGAAGCAACGCAGTCCCTTTTCCGGTGTCCCGGGCCGAACCCCGCCCGGAGTTCGCCGCGCGCCGACCGGGATCGCAGTCGGTCGTTTAAATAAAATATATTGTACCGCAGGTTGACCGACAGGAGTTGAATTTATTACTGCTAACCGAGCGATATAGCGTAGGACTCGGGGTCCTGACGAATTATGGAAGGTATTGCGGCCTCGCACAGAGATGGCTGTACGTGGTTGGTCACTCAAGATAAGATTCGATTCGGAGAAAGATTCACGGTGGCGAGATTTATCGTGGTTGAAATCAATGAAGGATGAGGTGAGGTAAATTTTTATTCGTCCTAGCAGGCGTAATTCTTCATCCTACTAAGAGAAAAAACAAACTCACCAACACTGATCACTTGCTAACAAGGAGAAATGCTCCTTAGTCTTCACAGGAGGCTTTTGAAAGATATAAACCCTCAACGTACGCTGCTGCACTCTACAGGATATATGACCGCCCTAATTTCGAGTTCGCTGGTCCTCTGTGGAGCTGGGCAGCGTTGCTGGAGAATGTTGCACGTTGAGATATACCTACGTTTAACCTAAACTTCCTTGATTAGCAGCTGTAGCGAGATAGTTTCTGAAGAAGCTGTCCATGTTTGCCACCAGAGTTCACAATCGTTTCGGATGGTTCAAACAGTTATTTGTTTCCAATAGGCAACGATAGATGTGGATGTGGTTATAACTGAGAAAAGAATATTTCAGGGCTGTGCTGTATCAGAATTTTTGACGAATGACGTTAGTTGTCTTTCCATGCCGGAAGCCATTTCTACTGTTGAAACTTTCTCGAAACATATTATACTCGATATTATATTATTTCACCTGTATCTTCACCTTATAAATGACATATAGACCAGCTAAATTACACTGCTCAAAAACTGAAGTGGATATTCCAGAGGAAATTTAATTTTTTCACTTTCCATTATTGTGACAGGTGCATATCACGTGTAGAGGCGTATGTTTGCGTATTACACATAATATATTAAATATGGTCCTCATGACACTAATCTCCGTTTTCTAATCTCCATTCAAAGAATGTTAATCTATTCGATAAACTTAACGGACCGATAACTGTCAATTTCAGTTGCTGAGGCTTGCTTGTGAAAAAAAACTCTGAATAACGTCGGATTAAGTTAAGCCGTCGTACTATGTATATACAATGTATTTGGCATTCTTGTTTTATAGGCATTCAACCTCACTTTAATAGATATCACACTATAGTGTTTGGGATTATCAGTAGTAGTGAAAGGATTAGTAGAAGGATAATGAATGGATTATTCTCTAGAAATCCATCAGTTATCTGATTGACAACTGTCAAAACTTTGAAAGAGACCTCGGAAACTCACCCAAAATTAACGACAAATTAACATTCGTTTAATTTTCATCAAAATATTTTATTACTCAACATCTTAATTGGATATATATTACATCGAACCTGCAACGTCTTTAGACCTTTCAAAAAAATTGTTTCTTCTTGCTCTGCAAACCAGACTTCTAGTAAATCAAACCCTAAATCACGAAATTTTGCATGGCAACATGAGATATGTGTGCAGGGGCGTCGTCCTGCAAAAACACAACACCTTCGGATAGCTTTCCGCGTCTTTTCTCTTCAATTTTTTCCCCTAGAGTGGGCCAGTAATGTCGAATAGTAATCTCCGGTTATTGTTATACTCATAGATTAATAAAACAGGAGATAGAGCATCTCGACAAAAACGCGTTCACAAAATACTGCCATAAATATGAATTTGGATATCTTGGGTGGGGGAACTGGACAGGGGCGGATTCAGAACTAGTCACACTGTGAATATTTCAGGTATTCGGCAATAATTTTATATCGAATGGAAATATGTTTCAATGCAAAGATTTCGAGTATTTTTCTTATGACAACTAATCAAAGGGATGTAGAACTAATATGTAATACCAAAACAACTTATGTAAAAAAGAATTTATTTTGAATACAATGTTACCATTCACAAATAGTCAATATGACCTTAACCTACATACAGATTATTTGAAATTTTATTCACTAAGCATAAACTGAAAACCAAAAATTACTTTCATGAAAAAAATTCCCTTTAGAATGGTTAATTCTCAAATCAATAGAAGTGGAAGCAGCTGAAGTTTATGGAATTTGTATAATGAGAATCTAATAAAGTTTGTTCATTGAAGAAATCCTCAAGTCTTCCGTACAGATTTTGCGGAATGAAACAGTAATGTAATACTGTAAACATGAACCAATGATTGTGAAATAGAAAATTATTTCTTATTGTATACAGTAACTCATAAAAGAATCCCTCAATTCAAGATGAAGCATCAATATTTTTTTTTACGGGCAGTTTTAAATTGAATTAAGTTATATTGCATATAAACTAAAGAGCAGTGTTTTTCAGCAACTCAAATAGTGCATAATAATCAAGAGTTATTTTACGAAACTGTAAGCTCTAACTCAATAATAATGTAACTTTTAAGCAAATTGTTCGAGGACATTGCCAAATTTATATATTTTATGCATGCAGCTGTCTTCGAAGAAATTTTTTATTAGGTATTTGCCTCGGCTTTCCAAGCTTTCATCTTGAATTTTTCTTTCCAATGAATTGGGAACTGCTTGTAGTACTGACGACTCACTGGTAATCTTAAATCGGTTTTTTGACGTCAATTAGCTGTTTTTTAATTTCTGTTCTCCGCTTGTCTTCTGCAACAATTTTTCAACTGAAGTTTTACTTCGAAATATGAGGTATCCTGATAACAGACATTTTCATTTAATAAATCATAAAAATAATGGGAATATCTGAGCTCTAATTGAATGGTCATTATTGTAATCATAATTACAGTGGTAGCATAATTTTTACATTGAAATACATTTTAGAAATAAAGGAAACTTTTTGATTTTCACAAAAAGTTCCAAACATGACCTCAGCTCATTTTTATGGATCTTCATTCCTAAGACGAGTTCTATTTGCCATAGCAGTTTATAAGGAATTTTGTATACCTCCCTGGGTAGGTATGTACCTCACTTGTTTTATCCTTGAACTTCAAGAAGCTTTCATTTCTGCAAATCCTGAACTGGCATTCGTGTTTCTTGATATTGTTCCCATTTTCCTTCCATTTTCCTCAAAAACTCCAGTACTGATAACAGGTTTGGCACAGTAGTGGCTATAATTACAACATTATTGAAGCAATTAAAATCTCGTTCTACTGTTCATCTCGAAACCAGGAAGAATGTTTATACAAAAAAGCATGATATAATAAGAAAAAGAGAATCTACTATAAATTTCAAGTTCAGAAGTATTCAGAAATCACTTGCAAAATTCCAAAGAAAGTGATAATCAGACAATAAAGCGAGTTAAATAAGTGGTAAACTACCTATCTTACCTCACTCGGGATGGCATCTGCTTTCAAATTTACGGTAAAAGTCGATTACTCTCATTATACTAAAGTCTGGAGTATAAATTACAAGAGAAGTGTAAATTGTTTTCAAGACCCAGTGCAACTCTCCACTGCCTTCGGCTGGTTTCATTTCTGGGAAATCTAAAATTGAAATCAATTATTTGATTGTATAAACTCAACATTTCAATCCCATCATTAGATGGGATTCAAACAAAATACGACCCTGGCGTCCCCTAACTCCCTCCCCTGATTTCATAAAGTCGTGAACTCAAACAAGAATAAAATATCAAAAACTTACCAGAATAAATAAATCGCTTTCCTCTTTCGTGTATAAATTGCACTTTTATTTCGAACACACGTTTTTACGGCACATCGCTGCTTATTTTCCAAAATATTACGACGTGAATGATTGAAATAATATTTTGACAATTACAAATACACACGCCGTCTTAGAAATTTTAGAAGCGATCTGGAGGGGAAAACAAGCGAAAATTCATTTCATTGGTGGTTATTGGGAGTGGGAATAATTTGAAAAATGAACAGTCTGGAAAATAGCTTATGATCCATCTATTTAATCTATGGTTATACTCTTATCCAAAAAATCAATCATGATTACTCTATGGCAATCCCAAAAAACTGAAGCAAGATCTTTTCCAGCAGACTTTTGGACACGAAACTTCTTAAGTCTTGGAGAACCAGAGTGTCGCCATTCCATCGATTGTTGTTTTTCTCTGGATCGTAGAAATATACCCAAGTCTCATCCAAAGTAACAATTCGGTTTGAGAAGTCTACATCGTTTTCAAATCCAGCACAGATCGAACGCGATGCATCTACCCCTGCACGCTTTTGGTCAACATTCAAACATTTGGGGATCCATTTTGCACAATTTTTTCTCATGTCCAGTGCTTCAGATATCTGTTTCAGCCCAATTCAACAGTCTGATAAAATCATGTCATGAACTGCATCGATATTTTCGGGGACAGACACAGAAACTGGCCTTCTCGATCGGTCACCATCTTCAATGGAAAATTTACCTCTATTGAAGCTTGCAGTCCAATTTTTCACGGTCGCATACGAGGGACATTGATCACCAAGGGTATTAAGCATATCTTCGTAAATCTGCTTACCTCTTAACCCCTTTAAATACAGTTACTTGATGATGGCTCGATACTCCAATTTTTCGATTTTCACAATTTCGGTGGACTTCTTCTTTCTTTCAATTTATTGCGTAACTCTGGTTAACTTTTTTGACCTCAAACTTCACACTGACTGTTCTAATGAGTTATTGTTCGTTGCTATGGTAACGCAATATTTTGTTTATGCATGGAACTGATCTAGGCTAACTACATATCAATACATTCTCTTATGTCCCTCCTAAAAAAATTGACCTGTTCCGGCATTTTCTCTGCAAATGTCGCGACAAGTTTTCAAATTGTCACACTTTATATTTGAATGACCCATACACAAAAATTATTCACTTTTACCATATTTGGATAGTGTATTTTTTTCCATAGAAATAGGCCCTCTATTCTAGTGTGTCCTTCGATTTGAAGTTTCCATATGATTCTTTTACTTGCAAGCAGTTTTTTTTGTGATTTGCTCCGTTGTTTTCTCTTTGGAGCACCCATATGTACAAGTTATATACCCTTGAGTAATCGGCGGAGTGAACTCCTTCTCATCCAGACGTTGGAATTGTAATTGTTATGACATTCAACAAACAGCTGCAGTGCTCTTCTGATACAGAAGTTGTATGAGTGTATAATCGTTGTGCATTGTGTAGCATCTTTTGTCTTGCGAATACGGATATTGACATTGAAATAATGCACCATGAAGCTCGCAGTGTTGTTGCGTAACAAATAAAGGATCACGCGTTATTCAGAAGGAAAAGCCCCCTCGCATCAACTTCCATCTAATCCAGTGCAGGAGCAATCAGTAGAGAGAACGCAGCGCTCTCATTAAGAAAACTCAACATGAACAAGTCCTCCCCTCGAATGTTCAATTCATCACATCGATTCGCCCTTTGCACCGCTCTCTCTCTCCAAACAATTCTTCCCGACGAAGAAAAGCCCAAGCCGTGCAAGAACAATGTAATAAATGCTGACACTAATGAGCCAGCCGCTGCCTTCTCCCTCCGGAAAACTGCATCTCTGTCGAATTATCCGCGAACTATATACGTGGGCGGAGGGGTGGACGAAACGGCAGGTCTCGGTTGTTTTGAAACGGATCCAGGTACACGGCAGAAATATGGAAAAACTTGTGTTCTGACCCATTTGGCCAGATTTCGCTGCCGGGGATCGATAGGTCAGACGTGCCCGAAAGTGCCGATGTAAATCGAGTTAGTAGGAAAGTTCGCGGCCGGTGGAAAACCCCGAACTCCTTCCACATATCCCGATCTGATGGTTGGGCGCGGGGAGCTCCGGATAAATTCGTTGTTTTCCACGAAAACAGATCCATAGAGAGTCGGCGAGAGCTGTTTTTCCACTTGAACGTCCGAGATCACACCTATATATAATCGAGTTTTCCCATCAAATTGAAAACAAATATTTTCCCCGGTTGTCCCGACGTTTTGTGGGACGCCCTGGAATTACTGGATTTGCCGTTATTGGTTGGACGTTTTTTCACGCCCTTTCTGCCGAGCCGACTGAGACGAAAATAATAGGTATATTGTTTACCGGGTAGTAAAAGCCTAACATTTCTGGACGACTGCGCAACACAGAGTCCAGGAATGTGGCTTTTCCTACGAGGTGAATATACTATCTTTCCGCGAATCGTTTAAAATTCGACAGATATTGATTAATTTTGAAAAAATCGCGAATTATTTTATTCATAAATAAATTGTTCTATGAAATTCGTAATGAAATTGGTTGTGTTTCTATGGAAACGTATTGATGTTGAATTGTCAAAATTGACGCATAGCATATAAATTTAATTGCTGGTGTTTTCAGAAACAAAACAATGTAAAATGATAAGTCACAACGAATATACATATAAACGTTTTACGCAGTAAAAACACGAGTTCTTTCTCGGAAAATGTTGTAATGGGATAATTCTTCTCAAATAACTGTAAATATAACAAACTGATTTTGAAATGTATTCTGCAATGCATCGAGATTTTCAAAATATGAAAGAACTCCTTATAGACAACCTGTTTTCAATCATTCATGTAGAACACTAACAATTGTAAGGAAATATCATTTTCTTACAGTCAGGAAATAAATATTTGCTAACTCTTGGGCAATCTTCTCTTTTTCTTCGAGAAATTTTGTCTGGAATGTCAAAATTTCCTAGCGATTTGCGGAAAAGAACATTCATTAGAAGTTTTTGGCTATCAGTTCTGGACACAGTAAATTGAGCTGTGTGGAAGGAGGATGTGACGAGAGTTCAGTAATTAGGCATGAACCTATATCATCTGGGGCTCAATTCTATAATCTGTATAGGAGATGCGCATACAAGGGCGGTTCCTTTGAGAACCTCAGACAAATGTTTTTTCGAATTTCGAAAAATGATTTTAGTTTCCCTCTTAAAATATAAATGAGTTTGAAGATATAGCATATATTACAATTATAGAGATATACCTACTTATCTTATATCAACAAATACCTTACAGAATAAGGTGATGAATTAAAGAGATTTATCACTAGAATAGTTGCCCTTTCAAAATCAGGGTGTTTTCAAAGGTGAGGCTTCTTTGGCAGAAGGTAGAACTCATCAAAATGAGTCGTTGAACCAAAAATTGTCTTTATGAAATATCCAAGATGGCTGAGATACAACCCCTAGAAGTGCAACAAAATTTCATTGAATTTCAAGTACGGGACTGTGGAAGGTGACTCTGGCATCGCAAAAACGAAACAAAACATAAACATATGGCTGGACAATGAATGGTTTAGTACCAAGTTCATCGGATTGGATGCATCACATCACTTTTGAGAGAATCATAATTTTTGTATCGTGCAATTTAAGTTAAAAAAAATGTAGAAAATGGAGGCAGTTTCTTGAAAGTGCTTATGTTAGTTATGTTGAAAAAGGTGCTATGATGTTTCCCTATTTCATCTCATTTTTACGATGATTGTTGGAATGTACGAACAAGAAGATTGTGATACCCATTGTGAAATAATTTAGACGAATTTCACTGGTGAGATTTCGAAGTTTTATTCTATTTTTACACTTGTGTCCTGAGTCTCTTATGTCAGTTGGTATCGAAATGAACCATTTCATGAAATGTGTGAATTACTGAAAAATAATGAGAACAATTCGGCAATCCTAAGATTTCATTTTCATTATTACGTAAATATTGAACGAACCAATATCCGGTCTAGGGTCGTATTAGGATCTATTTCAGTAATCATTTTCAATTTTGTCATTTTGAAAATTCTGTATAGGTGATTTTTGGAGAAACGCTTTATTTGGACCAGTTCTACCTTATGTTGAAAAAACAGCCTCACCTTCAAATACACCCTGTATTCATCACTTTCAAGATCTACGATGATTTTCTGTGGGAGAAACGCCTATCGAAATTGAACCATCGAAAACTCCCGAAAAAGATGGTGTCAGTTAAAATTTCGTCAGCACTGAACGTTTGCATCGATGCACTTAAAATTTTAAGATTCATTAATAAAAGTGTTGCGCTTTCGAATTATTCACAACTTTTAAATCTACGATGATAGGCATATCCTAAGTTGACATTCGAAAAATTCTGAAAAATATGGGGTGAGTTAAAAATGCGTCAAGACCCAGCGGTTGCAAGGAGATCGATGAAATTTGGAGATTTACCTATTACTAGAAGAGTTGAAGATTTGTTTCCATTTTCCATCATTTCATCTAAGCTATGTTTCCTATTGAGTGCAACTCATTCATGAAAAATTCCATTGATTTATCATCGTTTATCATCGATGTTCTGAAGATACTACTACTTCTGATATGGTCTTTGGAATATTCTTTCAAGATGAAGGAGAAATATTAAATCAGCATGTACTATTTATTTTGTCGGTCATCTGTGAAAACTCCAGATGGAATTATATTCAAATGCAACTCAAGTTATTGGGCGGTAAATGAAAATAAGAGCCCTCTATCAAGTAAGTCTTTCTATCCTTCCCAACTTGGATTAGTTCACGAAATCTCCTCTTCAAATCGCTAATATCGCGAAATTAGTTCAGTAAAAGCAAATCACTAATTATAAAAGATCAGGCATTTTGAAACAACGTTATCAGCGGCATGATTGTTACTGTCAGTCCTTAAAGAAAGAAGTTCTCCAGGAAGTTAATCATCTTCCCCCAAATATCCTTTTGCGATTCTCCGCCAGAAAATCCCCACCCACCGTGGGGACTGACATAAATGTTATCTCACTTCCCAAGCATCGTTTCAATTATCGGAATGCATTCTCTCAAAACTTTTCCAACAACTTTCCAAAGCGGCCGATATCTGGAGGCTGCTATTGTTCTTTTGGCGGCTGGAATGTCAGATAGTTCGACAAGAGCGCTTTCTGGAGGTTAAAATGTCGACGGAATAGCGCAGAGGTTTCACCGAAATGACATGTTGATAAATACTCGGTTCCTTCGGAGGACTTTTTGTTTTGGATCGGGGTGGTATAGAAATATTGCTTTTGTTAGATTGGCGCCTCGATTTTATTGAAATAAGTTCGAGCTCAGCCCTTCGATCTTCGTCGTCTTCAGAGGAAAACCAAACCAAACCACACATCTCGTAATTAGATGTTTGCTAGGATGTTTCAGTTCTATTTTTGTGGACCTGAACAGCATCCCAACAGTTTTATTGATTTCCCCATAATAACTCATCCACAATTTTTTTGCAGTACGAATTATTTGAATGAGGTTATTGAATTCTAAAATTTTCGGCACTTGGAATTCATTTCCTCTTTTGTTTTTGGTTGCTTCTTCGAAGATATGATGGACTCGTGTGTAAAAAAACAGCGAGATCTTCCTTTATTACATTGATATTAATGAAAATTATGACTAGTGCTAATTATATCCTGAAAGTTTTTAGGGTTTGCACTATGAATCTCAGGAAACAAAATCAATTAAAAAATTGAAATAAACGATTTGCTCCTGCGTAAATTCTTGCACTAATTTGTCAGGAGAAAATCAAGTATAAACAATTGTTGCCTGACAATGAACTGAATAAAGAACTTTGAAATTATAATTATATATAGTAACGTTTGGGATTCTATATCAGATTCCTTCCTCAGACTAAAATCAATTTCAGAAAATCTTCTGAATTGTTGCTTTTATTTGACATTAATTTATCAATAGATACAGAGACTGCATAGAAACGTTGATTCATATAATTTTTAAATTACCGTTTTTTTTGTCAGTAGATTAATCCAAACATGATCTATTCCCTATTCCTACCGAGCATTAATGACAGAACCGGATCATTATAAACGAAAGATTAAAGAGTCCACGAGTATTTGGTTTGATCAAAATAGTACTTTGGCCAATGGTTCGGAAAGAATAGATCATATTTGGATTAATTCGCTGAAAACATTCTGTCATCTGGTAATTTCAAATTCAAAATAATAATAGTGTTTATATTATATATTTATATATTTATTTATATATTTAATAATAATAGTGTTTATCTATGATGAATAATCAACGTTTCTGTGCAGTCTGTGTGTCTATATATTGACAATTAATGTCAAATAAAAAGCAACAAATCAGAAGATTTTCTGAAATTGACTTTCGTCTGATGGAGTCTGGTATAGACTCCGAAACTATACTATACAGGGTGTTCCTAAATTGAACGTACAAACGAAAAGGGGAGATTCCTTAAGTGAGTTTAAGAAAAAGTCCCATAAACATAGGGTCGCAAACGTTTCGTTTTCGAGATACAGAGTGTTGAAATTTGAATTTTTTTCAAGTTTTTTTCTCATAGTATCTACACTTCACAAGATATTCAACTGAAATTTGGCATAGATATTACATACTAGAGTTCTCACCACGTGACATGGCAATTTCGATAGAAGATCTACAGAGTGATATTTTTTCTGGAACTCTGCCACCTGTTCTTCCGCAGAACTTTTTTTGGTGAGCAACTGTTGATTTGAAAAAATGTGAAAAGAAGTTTTGTTCTTATACTAAACTTTTCGGTCTCTTGTAGTTTTGTCGTATCTACCAACGATTTCGAGAAAAAAATTTTGGACGATTCTCTCGAAATCCTCGTGAAAATCCAAATTATGATGGGGAGGCCACTTTGTAAGCTGTGGTGAATGAATTCAGTGTCAGTTTTTATGGAAATTTTCCTGATCTGTAGCGATGATTCATAAAGATTCGATAAACTCGTATAATCAACACAAACTTCAACACTCTGTATCTCGAAAACGAAACGTTTGCGACCTCATGTTTATAGGACTTTTTTTTCTTAAACTCACTTAAGGAATCTCCCCTTTTCGTTTGTACGTTCAATTTAGGAACACCCTGTATAATTAAAATTTCGAAGTTCTTTTTTCATTTCATTGTCAGGCAACAGTTTTTTCTACTTGATTAGCTCCTGACAAATTAGTAAAAGAATTTACGCAGGAGCAAATCGTTTATTTCAATTTTCAAATTTATTTTGTTCCAGAGATTGGGAGTGAAAACTCCCAAGGAAATATAGAATCCTCCCAGAATGAATTTCAATCGATATAGTGCCCATAAGCTTCGTTTCCAAGATACAGAGCAGTACAAGTGGTGCATCCTAGAAAAAAAAATAGGTATTTTTTTTTGTTCTAGCTGACTAAGAATTCTTACAATTGTAGAAATGAATTCTTTTTCGGGAGAAGAACTATTAATATGCTGAACTACAATCCAAAATTATTTTTCATTTCTGTAATATCAATAATGAGAAATATACTGTCATGTAAATCATTTCATTTATGGTATTACCTGCCTCATTCAGAAAAGTCGAAGCTCCTAAACAACATCATTTTCTTGATTGATTTTTCTCTGAGAATAAGTGGGTTTAGTTCCAACTTCTAAATAATCCTTCGGGCGCATGAAACTCATTCACTCCCTTCGACGCCGACCTATATCGGGTGGTTCAACAAGATCAGATTCCGAGTACCTACTTGAGCAATATCTGTGGCGCATCCAGAGATTCGACTGGTATGCAAATAATATCCCATAGAGGAATCGTGTGTAAACCGCTTTAATTGGCTCATTGGCGTAACAACATAATAATTCTATTTTGTGCAAACACGTCAAACCCAGGTGTCCCCTAATTGGAAGTTGGTGTGCAGATAATTGACTCAAATAATTAATAACCTGAGGATATGCATAAGTTAGTGTCCTATCATAGTTTCGCCTAACATTCATTATTCCATAGCAATAGTCGGAGGAAATCGGGCTGAATAATTGGGCGGTATTAACGGGGTAATATCTTAGGGATGGATTACGGAAATCATTCTTGATTACGGCGCATTACGCAAATGCTCTACGGAGTATCAAAACTTGAATTATGCTATTCCCAAGTGATCGAAATTGAAGCACGATAAAAGTAGGTAAATGAATTGGACTGAATGAGTCGAGTCAACTTGTGTGGCTAATATTGATTGGAATTGAGATGGAAGATTTCCAATTGCGTAATAAATTAGTTTCGGAAAATATTCTGCAAATTGTCCAAAAAATATCAGGAACAATATACCTCTTAAGGTTTCGTGAAATGTGGAGACAATTTTTACCGAAATTGGTGTATAAGTTTCATAACAGAATAAGCAGGCTGGTCAATAGTTAGGATATTAAAATAATTGGTGTTTCCTCTTTAGGTGAACCCAATTTTCTGTATTAAATTCCACCAAAAACCGAAATTCTGAATATTTAAAATAACTCATATTTCTATTCGTCGATACCAGTTATAACCTCCACGTCCAATTACTGCTGGCATCTTCTCTAGATGATTTCCACTATGTTGTTGAGAAAATTGAGATCAATTTATTGGCAACATTGTGGCAAAAGATCTCGCTCTTGAAGGATTTCTGGCTGTGATCTGTATGTATCAAGGGCTTTTTGCAACTGGTTTCAAGCGTGATCGATTGGATCTTTGAAGTGATGCTAGATGTGGGACAACCTTGTATTCTCCATCAGTAATCACCTATAGTGGGACCTATTTAGCATTATCCTTCATATCTAGTGAAATTCGCACTTACTACCCCTTCTCAATAAGCATCTCGACGCTTATGGAAAATGAATTATCCATGTCTTTGCGAAAATGCAGACTGAAGAAGGAATCATTAAAATTTTTAAACTTGATTAAATCTCAGTGCACGATCAACCAGTTCTATTTTCTTCGGAAAACATCACTAGGTATTCTTTACTTTCGACATGCAGCTCATTAAAATATGATCGGGGAGCAACCAAAGAAAATTCGTCTAACTTTGTAAAGCTCGACCACTTAATGAGCATCAACGATCTCTTACAATGAATTTTTCAAACCGCAACGAATATTTTTTTCAGCAATTTCATAATAGAATGGCCAAACCTTAAAAATGATACTTCACTCGAACCCTTTTACCATTCTAGAATATTGAAAGGGTTTGCCAGATCAGTTATGGTGTGCTGCATCCGCGATAAAATCTTAATTTCTGAAACTTCAAAAGCATTCCACATGATTTTTCAGTTGGAGCATTGTGACGATAAACTTTCACAAGAATTCAATGCACTTCAGCTATCCTTTTTTTCTAATAAGAGCAGAAGACTAGAATCTGCTGCTTTTACTGTCATTGAACACATAATTATATATTTAATATAGTAAAGGCCACGGTTTCATAAGAAATTGAAAGTGATATGATCAATATTATACATTAATGTCTAACCTCTCTGAAACCAAGAAAATCAACTGCCACTATGAGACATCAATAAAAGTCAAAACCATTTCATCAAAACGGAAATAAGTAGTTTCTATTCCCAATATTTTAATCTTCAGATGATTAAATCTAAAATGAAACTCTCAAGCTTATACAGGGTCTTTGACTAGTATTTTTTCTGACTCGGCTCAGTTTAAAAGATACAGGCAGTTCTAAAAACATGAAAAAATTTCACCAACGATTTATCGAATGAAATGAATTTCAGGATATAGTTTTTCATTTATTTGACGAATCATTTTCGAGCACAAGATATCACCCAGTTTTCTCATTTTGACCATTACGTACTATAAAAATACCATAAACTAAGAAAAACCAACTCTAGAAACTAATGGTTGTATCCTGCTTTTCATCTGTAAGTTACAAATCTGTAGCGTGCGATCGATCTGACAGTGTCCGATTGACAGATTCGTAAATAATGCAATTCTGGAAATGTTCCTGTAACTATCTTCTTTACAGTGTTACTTTTGAACTACTTATCGTAAATAGTTACGGATTCCTGTAAGCTAGAGATCACTAAAAACGTCCATGAGCATAAGCTCATGGAACTTTTCATAAGAAAAGTTACAGATTGGTTACGGACGAAAGCAGAATACCACCATAAGTTGGACACTATCTAATGAATATTTGAACGTTTTGTTCAGTTTTAGACTAATTTCATGTTCAAAAATGAAAAATGTCTGTGATATCCTCAAATATGTAGTGTTATATAATAGATTCAGCATGTTATTCTGATGGGAATTTTATTTCTCTAGGAGTGGCATAGCGCATTATGAAAGCTTAAAATGGCTATATCTTTTTATCAGGTCCGAATCGGAACAAATGGTATGGGAAAAATATTTGTACGAGTCAGAGACTGTATATTCCTGAAATTTCAAAGAGTGTTTTTCAGTGTTCGTTATGTTAACAATTGATATGGCAACCTGAAGATTATCATCAGTTATAACCGCAAATGAGTTCCACCTTCACGAAAACTCCAGCTCTTCTCACTTGTTGACGTTTTCGAATTCCTATTCAGCAAAATATCAAAGTATCAGAATCCCAAATTAAATTCCCCAGTTGAAGAGATGTGGCATTCAACAGGAGCCAGTCTTCCTATTTCGTCCAAAAGGAAACGTCGTAACAGGCTCCGTAATGAGATGTAAACAAATTGGTGCATTTCCCTAATATCGCGCATTTTCAACGAATTAAGAAAACGGCTCCCGTAAGACTAATTTCGTGGAGTGCGGAGAAATCTGTTAATTTAAAAATTCACAGACCGTTAGGAGCCGACCGGGATAAAACACCTGAAGGGGGAATGGAGAAAATAACCCGGTTCAGAAGGTAGGGTACTTTATCAGATTTCGCAGCTCTCCGTAGTTGGATATTGCCAAGTGCTGTTGTTCCTCGGGGGCTGCTAGATTCTTCGCCAAATTGTATCTCTGATTCGTAATGAAACGTAAGATTGACCGGATTGGGTTCCTGTTTCATTCGCTGTCTTCAATTAGGGCTTTCATAATGGAAATCAATCTATATCCACTTTCAGAAGCGTAACATTGGATATGATCTTGTTGGAGCGAAATGGAAAGAGTTCAACTACAAACTGAAGTTACCTAATGAACATAGCACACCTTTCAAACTCCGAATGAACCCTTATACTTCTAGTACTGAGGAAATATTCGGGAAATGCAGCTGCCGCTGTAAGACGCTATATAGAAAGGTATAAGAAGTTTCGAACCAACTTATTCAAATACCTAATTTACAATAAAAAATATAACGTATCTATTAACTCTCACTTATACTCCAAAAGTACCATGTATTCGTTAGATATATGGAATAGATCGTGACATGCAATTATCTGTCCCTCTGATATTCCCAAAATTCCAACTATGGCATAAAAATCTTTTGGAAAATATTTAAAAAATACTTCCTCGTTATTCAATTTTAGAAGAAGTGTACGTAAAGAAGTACCTACTGTTATTTTTGACGTATTAGGTATCTAGAAATTGATGATTGATGTGTCTCTTCACATAATTCTAAACCTCCTTGTATATTCGCATTTAGAATTGATTAAGCTTTCAGTACATTGTACGAAAAAAATTTGCCTTCTTCCAATAATCCGAAGATGAAATTTTGTTAGCTTGTGATAATTCGGTCAAATTTATGGTTCATTCTTCAATTCTGCTCAATGGAAATCACAAAATCCAGTGACCCGTGTACGTGACACGATCCACGATTGAATATCTTCTGTAGGTCTGCACCATCTCAAACAGTCTTCAGTTCTTTCAAAAAAATGTTGCCTGAACAATAATTTTGAAACTACGAATAAATGTAATCTCTTCGAAGCCTATATCAGAAAAATAAATCCAAATCTTCATTTCTTAGAGAGTATCCTATTCGTAAATTTTTGATTGAAAGAATGAAAAATTCCAAATGGGAATTTTTGAATCCTTTCATGAATTTCATCAAAAAAATTCAGCTAAAATTGTATTTTATATAACAAGGAAAGCGAGCGCTTACGAGACTGATATTCAGAATTTCTACGCCCACATGATATTCGCATTTCTGAGAAACGAGCAATATCATCTATATATTAATACGCCAACACAAATATTTATGAATATTTCTAGTTTATTTATTGGGGTGGGAGGGCGTGTATGTTATATCGATGCAAAAGTATAGCTTCGCTTAAGTAGTTTTATTTTTAGGGCCCTTTTTCTATTCACGGCACAATTTTCATATTGCATTTATTTTATTAGATTTCTATTAACTAATCCTGGTTTGAAAATTTAATCATTGTTTACTGGAACACTGGAACACAAATCAGGACCCGCAAAAGTTTTGAGTTTTTAATTTTTTTTTTCACAAGATTTTCCATTTTTAATTACTTTTTGGCCAAAACATAAATTAAGTATATCGAATGAATAATTTACTGGTGAAGTGATAACCGATTCATACAGTGTGGTCTTAATTTGACGTGATAGAATTGAAAGTTCACAAAAGGTGATTGATATCTTCTATTCAAGTTTTCTGAAACCCTCTAGCTCATTTCAAATTACAGTTACCTGAAGTTACAGAAATAAAAAAGTTCAGTGTAGTCCCTCAACAAATGAATCTGTTATGCTGATCATTTTTATTCTGACCTCTGTATAGTTTTTGAGGAAGTGAAACATTTTGCAGAGCTAAATAAAATATAATCTGATCTAAAACAATGAGGTCCGAACCAAAAATGAACAGTATTTCGAAGGCGTTTCAAGTGGTAAAGAAATGAATATATCAGACCAAGAAAAAAACAATGCAAATTCCAGCTTTTCACAAGAACTTTGCGCTGCAGAATTGCAGCCGCAACTTTTAGTTTTTGAAATATGGTGTTGGAAACACAAACAAAATGAACAAACGAAAAAATCGAACGAACAAAAATGCGGGGGCATATCAAACCAAACGAATCAATAATGGACTTTTTCGATAGGAAATTTTTCCTATCGAAAAAGTCACATGAACAACATTGCGAGTTGTGCCATTTTGTATAAGTAAGTTAAATGAATAACTATCCCAAATTCTAATATAGACCAAAATCTGCGCTGAGCAAAGAATAAATATAAAAGGTTCCTCTGATTCTCGCGAAAAGCAACTTCTTGAAACCATACGCGTGAATTGAGAAACAGTCTGTTTCTGTGTTTTTATTATATAAATTCACAAAATAAGTAGGTGATATCATCATAACTACTATAACCACAGCCTTCTGAAGCTTTCTAGGAATCTAATTCGCTCAATACGCATTCGCCATTTTGCAACGTAGTTTCAGTAGATAATAATATGAGATGATGTTTTAGTCTTCAACAGCTCGAAAATGTAGCAGAATTTCGCCAAGCGATGACATGCTCACCACCGAAAGAAACATTACCATAATCAAAGTTCAGCTTGGGTTTCAGATATGAGTTAATGATGGTAGATAATAAAGATTGCGTTCTATCAGGTGGATGGGGAAGAGCATTAGAGCGATTAAAAGCTAAGCTAATGTAGCGAAACTGTAATTAAAAAGCAATTCATAACGGACGTAAGCTGCTGAATTTTCCATATTATACGGCGAGGAACGGCATGTTGCATAATATTTGCGATGAGTCTAATGATTAGCATATCCAACTTGCTGACTATAATTTGAAATTAGCATCGTGCTCGATACGAAATATTTTTGGAGATTCAAGGATGCTATTTTCTTCTGAAAAAGCACTAATGGAAAGTATAATATATTCCTTTTTTTCAATATTGAAGTTGGAACTCATGTGTATCCTACAACAAAGGAATATTCACAATCGATCCTAGTTTGCTGAATGAGAGAATTCTGTAAGAAGATTTTCAGGTAGTTAGTTTTTACTATAGTTAGAAGTAAGTGTTTTTCTGATCTATACAGGGTTTATTTGAAGGTGGGGCTTTTTTTCAACAGAAGGTAGAACTGGTCAAAATGAAGCGTTTCACCAAAAATCACCTATACAAAACTTCCGAAATGACAGAGTTGAAAAAAAATTGAAAATAATTACTGAAATAGATCCAAATACGACCCTAGACCGTTTGTTAGCTGAATTATGTCATAGCAGTGGGAAAAAACTTATCTCCTGATTCGACCATGTGGTTTCGTTTAGGATATTGGCTCGTTCGATATTTACGTGGTAATGAAAATGGAAACTTAGGATTGCCGAATTATTATTCTCATTTTTTTAAAGTAACTTGCACGATTTCATGAAATGGCTCATTTCGATAACAACTGACGAAAGAGACTTAGAACACAAGTGTAAAAAATTGAATAATACTTCAAAATCTCACCAATAAAATTGGTCTAAATTATTCACGAATTTTTTCACAATGGGCAGCACAATCTTCTTGTTCAAACACTCCAACAATCGTCGTGAAAATGGGATGAAATGGGGAGACATCACAGCACTTTTTCAACATAACTAACACAAGCACTTTCAAGGAACTGCCTCCATTTTTTAAATTTTTTTTCACCCTAAATTGCACGATACAACAATTTTGATTCCCTCAAAGGTGACCTGATGCATCTAATACAATGAACTTGGTACTGACTGATACTTATCAGCCTGGTAAAGCAACACAATAAAGTATTGACCACATTTCTGAGTTGGCATAGCTGGCCAGTTACTCTCACATGACTATTTTATGACATTTCAAAACATGAGTGCTCCCTAGAACAAAGCAAACCTACATGTCGTCAAACTTCATGTAGATTTCCATTAGAGGAGTACCAGAATACTGAGCACTTCCTTTGTGACTATCCTGCTGTAAACAGTGTCAGAGTAAACGAACTCTAAATCTATAAAAGTCTGTCGCCTTGCATTCTGCAAGGCAGAGTGACCGTTAGTAGAACTTCAAAAATTCGTGGATGCCTACAGAATAGAAATTGTGTAACACGTTGCACTGCAGTCATCTCTATGTTGCCTAACTAATTATAATGTGCGGTGAGGTCGAAGTGCAATAGAGTGTGGTCTTTGTAAATGATTTTTACATCGTAGTAGTTGTCAATTTTGGAATGCTATGATATTTTGTTCGAAAGTATTTGGTACATATCTGCATTGAATAATGTTTAACATGCATTTATGAAGGTACTGTACAAAGATACCCTTTACTTGCTGATTCTATTGGAGATTCAATAATCTAATGTGGAGTTCAGCTCTGACAATCTAGACTTGATGAAGAACTCTTATTTTTAATGCGACCTGTTGACATTTGTAAATTGGAAACCTTTCGGCTTTCGCCTATACACTTTTACACCACCTCCCTAGTTTCGATGCCCGTCGACAGGGGCAAAAACGATAGTCCAAATATATCCGAAATGAATCGCTGGTTGAAGTCAACGGAGTGAAAGAATAGGCGACTCAGTGGCGTTTTTGTTCTAACAAGCGCATTATTGAAGCGGGCGTTGAATCGTTACGGACACCTCACTGAGCTTTCTCTTTTTAGTCCGAACTGCACATATTTCAGGGGCTAACAAGCTGCTATCGTACCCCTAGAGCAATCGAGATAGTCTGGGTCAGTGCCTAGTTGTCCGTCTTTATGTCTATTCATTTCTTCTGTACTCAGTAGAAATGTGTTAAATGGGGTGAGAAATGAGCCTTCTGAAATGAATATTGAACATTTTTCTTGTCGTTTTCTACCCTCATTCCATATCAGAATTAGTAGGGACAAAGTTGAAATGAACTGGATTCTTGCAATTTCCCTCTGGTCATTTATTGATCCGGACCAACTCAACTAAAATTTCACACAGACGTGAATATCCTCAATAACATTTCCTTTTGGAAAAAAATTGTTTCAATGAGGATTTTACCTGTCTAATTTCGTTTTTCTAGCCTCCAAACCTACTAGTGTGGGTTTTAGTGATACCCTCGCTGATACATAATTCCGATGGTCTCACCCTTTGAATGTGGTCGTGCATGTTTTCTTCGATGTTTTCACACTACAAAGTGAATTATTGACCCACCCTTCGTTGTGTAAATTTTTCAGCTTATCCTAAGTAAAAGAAGAACCATTCGAATTGATGATACTTAAGATAACGCTTTTATCAGTGAGACATGAATCATCATCATCATCATCATCATAAAGCTTATCCTGTCCACTGCTTAACGAAAGCCTCCCTCAACTCTAGCCATCTTTTTCGGTCCTGTGCCACCTGAATCCAGTTTCCAACTACTCTTTTTATATCATCCGTCCACCGACTAGGAGGTCGACCTCTACTTCTATATGCTTCATGTCTGGGCCTCCATTCCACAAGTCTCTTCGTCCATCTTCCATCACTCATTCTCGCCACATGTCCAGCCCAATTCCACTTGAGCTGTACGATAGTCTCAACTGCGTCCCGTACTCCTGTTCGGTTTCTTATTGTTCGGTTTGGTATTCTATCTCTGATAATATGAATACCAGAAAGTGTTACGATCGGTATCCATAGACAATTTGCCACCGTTCGGATCCTTACAGGAAGAACGTCCATTGAAGAAGCTCATGCTGACCTTTAGTTTCTGCCTCATTCAACCTCGTCAGTGTAACAAACCTTCCACTAAGCCAAACATGAACCATACATTCAGAATCAAAAAATTTCCCTATTCTTCTCAATAAATTAAAGACCAAAAATGGCTTCGTTTCGACTTTACAGGGTGTTGAAGTTCGATTGAAAAAACAGCACATTTTGTCCTAAATGTACCTAATTCTTTCAATTCAAAGCACTATTGTTTCATCAGAAATAAAATTCACATTTTGTTATAAGTTGACTGTGACAAAACGATGCCTTGCATAGTGGTTGGTGTTGTTACTGTCAGCTCGATGCTTAAACTCTCAGAAGCGTCTATCGGAAGTAATGGAGAGAATTTCGAGCAAGTTTCGCAGACATGATTGTTCTATTGAACCTTATTTAAAATTCTAAAAAGCCATCCTACGGTTTATATGTGTAACACTGCACTGCACTAATGAGGGACAAAAATGCCGAAATCGCTTTAGAGTTTTTGTTTATATGTTTCAGCCTCTTTGGGAATTCCTGCGCTGATTCATGTCTAGCTCGCATTAATGAAACGACAATTCTGAATTGTCCTCTCCACTTTTAGATATCTCCGTGATGCCCGCAGCGCGTTACTGTGTGCTCCAGGTCTTGCTTACGCTTCTGTTTCCGAAGTATCTTCGAATAAATTTGGTCACCGAAACGTTTACTTAGTTTAAGATGTCTTTTCGTTTTGCGAATTGACTCAGGTTAATATTGGTTGAAAGTATGCTCCATGAGTAGGTTTTTTTCTAAAATCTACACTGAATATTTCGTTCACAAAATGAAATTCCTTGGACCTCTGCATATCAATATGGAACAAAACTTTTTTATGCCAATAAATTTTCCCGCGTTCTTGCTTCGTCCACTGGATACATCGGTGAAATTAAAATTTGCTCTGCACCCACGTATACTTGGACACAACCCAATCCAATACCAATTCGGTGGAACAAGTAAATATAGTCGTGTTGGAATTTCATCAGCGCCAGAGTATGTTCGCTGTATCGAACTAAGCTTTTCCAATCGAATCCAAGCGGTCTGGAAATTTTTGCCGTGTCGCGGGTGCTATTCATCTTCATAACCCTCCGGTTGCCATCTCGAAAACCGATTATTAATTTACTGCGAAAATGAGTGTAAATGATGTGGCGTAAATCACTGGCCGTAAACAGATGACATCGGCAACCTCCGCGACTTAGAGATGTGACATTCTGGGTAGAAAATTGAGACAGGCGGATTTTGCTGCATTTAAAGTTGACATTTCTCCATGGTTTGATACTATAGGCCCCGTTATTTTTATACAGAGTGTTGTTGACGAGACGTAGGCGATTAGTCAGCAAGGAATGGATTCATTTTAGTTTATCGATTCATTTGTAGATGTTCCAACATCTTGAGCAAAATATCTATTATAGATATTTGATCGCGCCAACAAAATATCACTAGGAGAAGAATTGATGTGCTCACAGTAGTTTCTATATACAGATTCCAAAAGTTTAACGCCGAACATAGGGAATACAATGAGAAAGAAGAGGACTGTAAGAATTCAATCGCCCAGTGCGAGAGTACTTTTATTAAGGGGGGGATGAATCATTCAATATACAACTGGACCGCTTCATTCGATTTTGCACCACTTATTTTTAATCGAGATGCGCCTACTGGCCACGAATTCACAGTTCCCACTATAATGGGAATTCCAAACAAGCGATACGCTTCCTGTTGTCAATTTTTGTGAATAAAATGTTGATACACTTTTGTTTGTTCACATCGAGGAACGGAGAATATTTTGGTATTCCAATAAGAGTAGGTACTCATGAAAAAAAATCTTAATTTGCTGAAAATATCTTCATCTCGTGATAATGAGGGAACCTGAGTGAAGTTTCTTTTATTTGGATCGTTTCAGCAAATCTTCGAATACGACTTTCCTATAAGGGTGTCAGTTTTCACTATTTTTCCCGATAAAATGAACGTTGAGTCAATGTTGAAGGACATATGTATCTCCTCCTTATAACATGATAAAGTTTTTGTACATTTCACATTAGTTAAAAAGAAGTTGAATAATTAGTCTCAAAATGAAAGGATTCACACAAAAAACAAATCTGTTTTCCCCAGAGAGAACTTTTTTCACCTAGTAAGTTGATATACATATGAATTACGATAACGTTCACACAAAATTTATTAAAAAAATCATTTCTGATTTCCAGTTCAACCTGGACAAGTTTTCTTAGCTTCAATGTTATTGAATGGCAATTTTAGCCATAGCCATTCAGAGGGCAGAATATCATAGTTGTGGCTCTCCATAAAATCATTTTCCTTCTATTATGTAAAGAGCCAAGAAGTTCGGATTCAAAAAATATTGCTCTCTTTTATCAGCTGATTCAGAAATAATCGGAATTTTTTTCATAAACACTAATACTTCAGGACATTTATTGACCTGAAATTGATAATAATTACCATACTTGAATATTGTTCCGACATCCAATTTTCAAAATTGAGAAAAAACTACTTCAAACTGAGAAAATAGGTATTTATGTACCCAGGAAGAAAAACTTTCTATTACAGTCGAGCTTGCAAATTGATAGCCGAGGCGCTGCCGAGGATAGCAAGCGTGCGAGAATGAGAGAAAATAAAACATTTTTTCGTCGACCTCGCATACCTTTATGAAAGTAAGAAGTTGCCCGTTTTATGGCCTCATCAAGGTATCCGTAACTGCCAATTCCCTGAGCTCTGTTGAAGTCTTACTGTTGTCCATATCGCTATCACTATCCATTCTTGCTTATACTGAACACTAACATTCAGACCACGTACCTAATTCACTGGTAAAATGTAGCCGATTATGTGAAGAATTAATTTGACAGCATCAAATGACATTTATTGTCACAGGCATTTATGTTCAATTCAAATTGATTCAATCGCCCCGGGATCTAATATATTGCTTGGTGACTAACAGCCGGACGAAAAGTAAATCAGTACGAAAAGTGAATCAGGACGAAAAGTAGTCGTCTTCGAAAATAGTCGACTTTTCGTTTGGAAATTAGTACGTAAAAAGTAATTTTTTGTTCAGGTCGACGAAAAAAGGATTTATTTGACGAAAACTCAAACTCCCCTTCAAAAATGACACAGATGACTGCATTAACTTTCTAGTCCTAACTGTCATCATCATGTCGCTGTAATCTACATTTGAATTCACATAGCAATAGAAAATTTCAAGCACTTCATAGGTGTCTTTGTATACCTAGATTTCACAGAGTCTGTATTTGGAAAAGTCTTATTTTCTTAACCGCCCCTACACCAGTTTATCAATATTTGGTCGTTTGTTATCTTCAGTTGTCAGCAATATCGAATTCCTCTCATCCTCCCCGAATTCCGGCATTCAATCGATGAATCTAATAATCCCCAAACCCGAAGCAGTGTTAGCGGCGTATAGCAACCGTTGGCAGAATTCCGCAGGACCCAATAACGGCCATATTCCGCCGAATAATAAAAAGCTGCAGCGATCCAACTTCTGGGCGTGCGACCGGACCTAACCTCAATGAACTTGCAGAATACACAAATCGGAACACAGAGCGGTCGCTGCATCCCGTGCAGTTCAGCATGTTCAGCATGCTTGTCTGTGGTCTGCTCATTAAATCGCATTTATAATCGCGCCCCATTGGCCGTCCGTTCTGGTCCGGCCCGACCAGTGTCCGCCACTTGATTTGCGGTATGTCCAGTGTGTGTTTGTCGAATAAATTGCCTTCTGTACACGCATGTATATTTAATTGACCGTAATGATCACTTTTAACGTTGTTGGCTTAACGTCCGTACGATTAGGATGTCAACTTGACGAATACCGTGGCGGACGACGCCGTGGAATTGGATTAGTCAGCCGGATACGTCGGACGTGATTCCAAAATACGGACAATTCGGGTTTTCGGACCGGTCGAATTGCCACGTCCGGTTGAAATATTGGCGATGCCCGATAGGTTACTGCACTGAACACTAATGTAAAAGAACTGAAAACTATGCTTGGTTCATCTTAACAATGAACTGACGTCAGTAGTCAGAAGTACAACATCGTTGCCACACTGTCAAAATAATCCTAGCTTCTACTGCTGACATTAGTTATGACGAATTCTCATGTGGATTGAAAATTTCGATAAGCTATATTTCGAATGTTTGATTATGAACATGTTACGTCAATTGCTTTTTTTCTTCACTAGCTTACTGAATGAGCATCATGAAATGAAGAATAACGAGAGAAAAGTTTGGAACACATAGAAGTATGAACGTAGAGCCCTCTGAAGAAATATTAACCGGGCTTTCGGAGCTGAGCAGTACGCTGACAAAGTGCAAAGATGAATAACCATAAATGTTCTGCTGGCATCTGTTGGTCGACTCCGTTAATTTGAGGTTTTGGTTTGCCACAAAGTGTTCTTCCTCTTTGAAATTTTCACCCTACTTATGAGAGCTGAGAGTCCGAAACCTTAGTCTACGGTCAACGGATTTTTAGATTGTTGAACTCGAAGGAATTATTATTGATCAAAATCTCAATCCTAAGTGTTCAACAAGTTTTACGTCAGAAGGTTTAAAGAGTTTACCTCCACTCAACATTATCATGTTCATCATCAAAAGAATTCAATAACGAAGCTATCATAAATTTTGGGCCTGATTAAATAAAGTAAGGAAGGTTTTAGCGGCATACAGACAGGAATTGAATTCTGAAAAAAGTACCACCCAGGGCAGGATTCTTTACATTATATTTTCAGACACTAAAACTATCATCACAATGATTAAATAAAATTTTGGCATGTTTTCATAGGAACGGAAGTTTTCAATATGAAACTTCTGAAAAGAACTGATTGTGAAAAACTAATTGAATATGATTATACCAGATGAGAATTAATCGAAAACTACCAACACCAAATTTTATGGAGTAACCTAAATCTTTGACCAAAACAAAACGATTGAAATGAAATAAATCGCGGGCGCCCACCAGCAACGTAGCGCAGTTATGACAACTGAAATTCTAAGAAATTGTCCGCTTTTGTGCAGGTGTACTGATCTATTTTTTTGCATAGCGACGTTTCTATTCATCTTCAATGTGAATTTACAGCTTCGAATCACATATTATGATTTAGTTACTCAGGATAATCCATGAATACTTGCAAAAAGTTACATAAATGATGATTTACGGCCGTTTTCAATAAACTTATCTATCCATCGTTCCACTTACTGACGATTGGTAACCATTCTAAAATATATCTACAGATAGATCATAGAAACGAAATCACATGCATTTTCTATCTCCAGTAACTGAAACAATGGATAGATAGGATTATTGAAAACGGCCATAAATTGAATACTGGAATTGAAAATCAACCATTCGACTCGCGCATTGATGGGGTACATTGATCACTTTCTTTTGAGTATCCGATGAAGAGGAGGACACGGACCTGAAGAAGAAGAAGCACCGCAATAGTCATTCCATGTATCTATGTTCCAAGATTTCAACAGTTTCGATACACTGTTGAACCGTATTCATTTCCATTTTTTTAAGTTTTATTTCCCATATCTGTCAGAAAATTACAGCTTTCAATATAATATCTTCTGAAAATAACAGGATATTCAAAATGAAACGTCGGCGTCGTATTGAAAACCTGTAATAACTCAAACAAATATTCAAAGCTGACAGAATACTCGATTCTAAATCTCCCTCATCTTTCATCTTCATTGCGTCTTCTCTAAGGGAAATTCAGTGGGTCGACTACTCTTTCTCTAACATGGCCACATTCGAGAGAAAGGTACGCGCATAGAAATTTCGACATCAAACAAATCTATTCAACGCGATCAAAGAATCCTTGTCTCTCCAATGTCATCAATTAGGTTATTTTTCATTTTACTGAGACTACGTAAGCCAGGTCTCTGCATCCCCTTCCTCCACCACATTACTTCAACCTTACGTGTGGTGCAATGCGGGCTTATTACATAAACTGAGTTCATCTGTAATATCCCGTTGCTTTCGAACCGAGGCAGAACGTAACCTTTTATCTATAGGGGCAACTTTTCATGCACGACGATGTGAATGACGTGCGCAACTCGGTTACTTATTCTAGTGGTCTGATAAGGGATGAAATACTGTGGGAGATTCGCCATAGACGAATAGAGGTTGGCACCGGTAAAGGAAATGTTTGAAAAATTCCTCTCTTAGTTCTTTGAGTTCCGGAAAGTTTTTCATTTCACGAAAAACATCGCCGAATTATCATGATTATGTCCCTTCCTATATTAGGTTTTTCGTGTTTTGACATAACTCTTTGAATCTTTGAAAGGGGGCAAAGTAGAATATCGTTACGAAATATAACACCTACCTTCCAACCTCAATCGTTGCAGCTCTCTGCTTCGATGGAACACTTGAAACATTTCTGATATTGATGGGGGTAGAAATGAGAGATATACGTAACACGTTTAATAAAACTAATGTCTGAATTACATATATCGAATTTCTTGCAAGATTCTGAAACTGTACTACTCAAAATTTGAAGCAGATTTGTTGTTTTCGTAATTTAATCAAGTTTTCGGTGTTCTACCGCGTTTTTCACTATAAATAAAAAAATATAAAATGAATCGTTGTGGAGATATGAATTGTTTTATGTTCAGAACAGTTACAATGAAAATCTTCTACGCACAAACTCCTGAGCATATTAGAAGAAGTGAATATTCATGGAGAGACAAATAACCAATTGAAAATAAATTTTCTGATTGAAAGACGTAAACAAAAATTTATTTATTATTACCGGGATTTCACTATAAATTTCCCCCCCTCTAACTCTATTATAAGAAGAATATTTACTTAAAAATATTTCAAAAAAAAATTGTACGCAATCCAATAATTTTCCCAAAATGATTACGGCTATTGAAATATATGTTGCATTAAATGCAGCTTAATTTTTTCAAATCGGACACCTTGTATATTCTTCTATTTTTGGTATTGCTTCTCCTGATCTCGAATATATTTGAATATATAGGTGAATATCTCTTTTCTCTCTTTTTTGAGATATTAATATTATGGTTTTGATTCACTTAATATCCTTATCAATGATTTACCGCAGCCTACCCCTTGACAACTGATTACTGAGCTTGCTAGATGGTTCTCACACAACTTGAAATTGTGTAGTTCTCAAAATAAGAGACATATAATGACATATGCATATACAGTCTGTACTTGAAGGTGAGGTTTTTTTTCAGCACGAACTGGTCAGAATGAAGCGTTTCACTGAAAATAACCTATTCAAAACTTTGAAAATGACAAAGTTGAAAAAAAAATGAAAATGATTACTGAAATAGATTCTTATAATACCCTAGACCGTTTGTTAGCTGAATTATCGCAAAGCAGTGGAAAAAAACTTATCTTCTGATTCGACCATGTGGTTTCGTTTAGGATATAGGCTCGTTCGATATTTAGGTGGTAATGAAAATGTAAATGAAATGGCTCATTTCAATACCAACTGAAAGAAGAGCCTCAGGACACAAGTGTAAAAAATAGAATGATTTTTCAAAATCTCACCTATAAAATTCGTCTAAATTATTCACGAATTTATTTACAATGGGCATCACAATCTTCCTGTTCGAAAATTCTGAAATGCTGAAACATCATAGCACCTTTGCAACATTACTAACATAAGCACTTTCAAGACACTGCCTTGATTTTCTACATTTTTTGTTCACCCTAAATTACACGATACCACAATTTTGATTCTCTCAAAAGTGACCTGATGCATCTACTCCGATGAACTTGGTACTGAACCATTCATTGTCCAGCCATATGTTCATGTTTCGTTTCGTTTTTCGATGCCGGAGTCACCTTTCACAGTCCCCTACTTGAAATTCAATGGAATTTTGTCGAACTTCTAAGGCTTGTATCTCAGCCATCTTGGATATTTTATAAAGACAATTTTTGCTTTAACGACTTATATTGATGAGTGCTACCTTCTGTCAAAAAAAAATCCTTACTTTTGAAAGCACCCTGTATATACAGGTTGTACGATTTGAAAAAACTAAAGGCGGTTATGGCAAAATGTTTTATTTCAACATCGACGAAGATAATGTATATTTAGGTATAATTCCGAAAGTATAATATTTAGGTATAGGGAACATTTCATGAAATATATTCGCCATTCCTTTGAGATTTCAAAAGACCAAAAAGAGGCAGGATGGCCATTTGAAATAACTTAGTTCATTATTCGTGCAAAAGAAAAGATCTGACAACAATATTAATACCATAATAATGTCGGCCATACCATAGATTCGTACACCAAAATCTATAAAAATCGTGCCATCCGTTTCCGAAGTAATTGAGGCATTCCTTACTCCAAACTCACTGGGTATTATTACAGAATTGTTCGCAAATTATCCACTTCAATTCTTGAGAAGTGTATTTCCAATCTAATTCAATATTAAAGTTCGAATTGGTTCCGACCAATGATGTTCCCTTCATGTATGAACCTATCGCACGAGTTGGTTGGAATAAATGCCGAATGTTCGACGTATTCCCGAAATACATCGCAATCCATAATGGTCGCAACACGGGCGCATTAATCAAAAACAAGCCGACCGGCTGTACGAAAACATTTATGCCGTCCCGGATTTTTCCGGGCCAAACAAATCGAACTATGTGTAGTTGATGCCGCTTTCCATTACACTAAATTTCATAATTTAATAAAATGGACCTGCATAATCTAGTTAACGTAGCGGAACAGCATTTCGAACTGGCCGTCAATTTCGGACCTGGTCGTGTATCGGATATTGTGTATGATATCGCGGGCGGTTTTGCGGATAAACTGCGCTTTTTATGTCATTACCTGGTGCCAAGATAATTCAATTTGGAGAATGATATTCAGGAAATTCCGAACGACGTGATGGATGATGCGCGGCTCTGTTTATTTTTCCAATTACTGCTCCATAAAGCAGATAATGGCGGCCGATGGGTCGGTAATGCAGACGTTTCCATTTCGGTGTCAATTGTGAAATTGTTTTAAATATCAATATGTATTTCGGTGTTCGTAATAGATGGGCGTTGAATGTTGATAACCACGCCGTTTTATGTCAGAGTTCAGGGAATTAGGTTTCATGGGATATGCATAGGTATCTGGTCGTGATGTCCATTTGTTTTTATTATCGGCCATGAAAGTCATGAAAATTATTTGTGATCGCTTGACACACATTCCATGACATATAGATTGAAATTTCGACAAAAAAAGACACTTAGTTATACCAAACATTCACCCTCGGTTTCATAAAGCTTGATCGGAGAATCAACGCTTGATTGACCAATAGACGTCATTTTCTTTTCAATCGATAATTAAGTCCTATTACCACAATTTATTTTTTCCAGTGAGTACGTCATTGCTTTTTCTCATATTTCAGAAAGTGGACTTTAATTGTTATAAACCAATTCGATTTGACCAATTCTATATGTCGAAATTTAAACAAAGACTTACCCCGGGTTTCATAAAGCTTGATCGGGGAATCAAAAAAAAAAAATCGGGGATTAACTAAGAGACGTCAATTTGTTTTCAATCCATTATTCATGGTCATTGAGAATATCACTCTCGCATCAAATTATGATGTCCATACGTCCATTCAATTATTCTCAGTTATTACTTCTTCAATATATTCAGAAATAAAAAAGCTTCAGTGATTTGATTTTAGAAATCGAGTGACTGGCAAATCGTTGATCGGACAATCAAAGTTTCATCAAACCCGCTGTCAATATAATGAACTTGAAAATGTTATCGATGAAATGAATCCTAGTACAACCTCAGATCTTAAATGTTATACAGGGTGTCTCGAAATAAGGTTCAAAAAGTCGTTAATTTATTCTACGTTGGAAAATAGGACGAAAACTTCTGGTTCCTTATTCGAGATAGAGGCTATTGAAGTGACTTACCCGAAGACAGCAATAAAAATTGTGCTGAAGCACTGAAACATTTGTACATTCCTGAATTTCTTCAGCCTCTAGTAAGGAAAACTATAAATGATCCAGGTTAAGTCAATGGCAAGTCAGAGAGGTGTAGGCTAAATGACCCGTATTCTTGGAACATTTTCCGCATTTTGCATTATAAAAATCTCGAAAAGAGAGCCTTTCCGGATAATTTTTCTTTTCTTTCCCATATATCGGGATATTAGTTTATAATATTGATTTTCAATAGAAATAATTGTCAATGGCAACTTATTGTGACTTGAATGCGAAACATTTCGCAACAATACTTGTGTACAAAAAATTCAAGACAAAGTTCAAAAGCTCCTGATATCAAACAATTTAATAGCATATTTATTAGTGCAAGCAGAGGTTAGTGCAGCGGGGTACCATACAGTTCGGAGTATTACACAAGAACGTAAGAAAAACCTCAGTAAAAAACCCTGTGTTCTCGTGAATATTTTAGTGATGTCAAATTTGTTTATAGAATAAGCTTTTGATATTGAAGAATGTCCTCGAGGGTGTCCCTTCCATTGACATAAAGTTTCTTTATCCTCTCTCTATAAAGTAAATAAAAATATCTTTCACTGAACTGATTCGAAGACTTGATAATGACTAAAGAAAAAATGAATCATCATTCAATACATAACTTGTTCTCCAATTGCAGTGTGAGGAATATCATATCTGCGTGAAAAATCTTCTGATGATTTTGGTGAAGGATAACTCTCAACTCTCATCATTAGAAAGCCTTCTAGTGCTGAAATAAATGATATTCCAAATGTTGCTTTCAACCTGTAGAATTTCTCAACCAGGTCTTCAAAATGATGATTCTTCTCTTCTCCAGCTGTTAGAGGAACGCTTAAAGACCCTTATATTGGGGAAGCATGTCCCATAGATATACCAGTTGATATCCGAATTCAAAAAAACATTGGCACTTTATTGATGAATGTCAGTAATCAAATTCTTTGCCCACTCAACCTGCTTCCGATCGATATGTGTCTTGAGACCCACCAGTAAACTGCTGAATATCATATAGTTCCCCTCAAAACACCATTTTATGCACATTCTTCATCTATTCATCTTTTACCTGACATAATTTATTATCTAGATAGGTTTAGCTTCATTTACTGGATGCAATGCCACTGATGAGATATTCTCCCCGACATTTAGATCCATTCATCTTTCGGAATGTGAATAGGTATCTAGGATTACTTCACACAGCTCCCTAATGAATTTCCCAGTTCAACCTTGAACAAGAGGTCCTTGGCAGGACGAGAACTCTCTGGCAGCTTCCAATCCACGTTCAAGATAGAGTCGTCGAGTCCTTTCGCTATTTACCTATCTGAAATTAAGCGAGCACAAAATTCATTCAGCCCCTCCAGTCCCATTATCCTTGTTTGAATTTCAAAATCACTAGCTTTCCCGGGACTTTAATTCGAATAGAGCTGCCAGTATCCCTTGGGGTCCGCAGTAGGCCTGAAAGGTTCGGAGGGTCTAGCTCTCATTGCTCTTACATTACTGGTATATTCCTCCTTAACTAATGTTGCAGTTCTGGAAATCTTTCATTTTAATCCCCCATTGAACGTATTGTATATGACCATTGTTACAAGTTGCGCCTCTGACCGCGTACTCCTCTGATTCTCGGGGAATTTGTATTCATTATAATTGTTATTCTCTTGTAATGGGGATTTCAGACTGCGTTAAATGTGTAGCTCGGAAATAATTAGAACGGAATGAATAGTTCGAGAGTTTCTAACTAGGAATTTATAATCTTTTGAACTCGAAACTCGACTCATTCTTCTCGTAATGGGGTGGCTTCTTATTATGCTAACTAGCTTGTCCCATTTCTGAACTCTTTCAGCGGTTGCACTTGAGGGAACTTTTTGATTTAACGATGTGTTAGTTAGATTCTTTATGAATTCTTATTTCATCATTCTAATTGATACCCAATTCGAATGTCTGGCATCATTAACTGTGATTTCATTATATATTTCTGGTGCTATAGTAATATTCTTCCAAATTCAAGCGATATCTAACAGAAATACAATAAGTGTTGAATTCTGCATATTCTGAATAACCATCAATCGCTACACCTTATCGATATTTTTCAGGAAAAATGTTCCAATATTCGGAGTGTCAATAGGTTACCATTATTACTGCCGAATTGCAGTTTATGTAAACAAATTTTAGGAATATCTGACTGATCCACATATACAAACTCCACCTTCAAAACTTCTCAAAGACATTTGAAACTTCATATATTTCTCTTACTTTCCAAGTGGGAGACTTTGTATAAAATATATCTTCAAATGCCGAATCCAAGAACCTATTCTGTAACCAAGCTAAGCTAGTTACATTCTCGGTTAAATCATCACAATAAAGCAATAAAGCTAGGCATTTTTATTTGATTTTTTGATTATTATAAGAATTGTCCAGCTTTCTTCATTTTACATCTTGTTCCACAGCAACGTGAACGATATTCCAGAAAATATTGATAATACATACTAATGATAAGAGATTCAAAATGAAAAAAGCTGGACTCTTTATGTAAAAACAGAACAGAAAAGCCTAGGTAATGATGATATTCAGATGAATTCAGCATTTGAAATATCCTCCGAAGATGCTATTTTATACAGGGTGTTCAAGATAAGATGGGAAACATTTTAATGGGAGATAGAGAAGGCCTAGAGGATCACGAATTAGAATTTGAATTTCATCAATGAAATAACTATACAACTCTGATTGCAGAGATAATTTTAATTGATGTTATTCCTTATAGTAGTTCCTTCTCATTTATTTCCGCTTTGGCTTTGACTTATCATGGATAGATTAAATGAATGATCAAAATGATCTAGTTTGCCTTCATTTCGAACAGACAATGATGACCGCTGAGTTTTTGTTTTATTTCGACTATTTCTTATCCACCACATTATAGCTTATTCCTGCTTCTTGCTTTCTTTGCTAATATAATTATTTGTTGGGGACGCATCCTTGAGTTACGTTTCAGAAAAATGATTAATTAGATCAAATGAAAACTGATTGGATATACATCATTTGATTAAATTCATAAATATTCAAAATGACTTCGTTATGAAATATTTAGGATTTGAAATATCGATACGAGAGAAAAAATTATCCTTACTATCTAGAAAAAATCAGTCCTTGGCAACCTGGATGGTGCCATGCATAATTATTCCGTGGATTGTATATAAAGTGAATCTCACACAGTTCACACAGATAGTTCATTGTACAGGGTGATTTCGTGAACATTTAAAAACTGTCCAAATTTATGTGTAACGGTCCTGAAAATCAAATCATATTTGATTGCTATTTTCTGGAATCTCAACTATTTTAATGTTTAAATTTCTATTCGAATTTGAAAAACACCCTGTAAATCAGAATCTAGAACTCCTACATTCTGAATATGGGGTTTTATTGTGACCCTCTAGGTCTTTTCTATCTCCCATCAAACTGTTTCCTATCTTATATGGGACATACTGTATGGGTAGTGGCATTAAAAAAAGACGAAACTGTACACTTCAGAATTCAGAAAACCCGCTCTTGACCTTCCAAAAACGTTATGTATGTGTAAAGAGTTCAAAGTTGGATATTCCTTGAATGTATGAGTAAAAACCAAGAAGATATAAAGGGTGAGTCTTCGACTCGTACAAATATTTCAACAGTAGATTCTTGAGGTGAAACTAAACACTTTTTTTCCAATTCGGCTCGGTTTGAAAAATAAAGGCAGTTGAAAAACCATTAAAAATCTCACGAACGGTTTGAACGAAAGGAAAGAATTTCGGAATATAGTTTTTCATTCATTTGATGAATCTTTTCCGAACACAAGATATCACCAACGTCTTCTCATTATGACCATTACGTACCATAAAAATACCTAAACTTCAGAGAACCAAAATCTTGTTGGACGCTATCTAATGAATATTTGAAAGTTTTGTAAAATAAAAGTTTTCTTCATATTTTCTCTATAATGCGCTGTTTTCGAGTAATTTGATGTTCGAAAATCTAAAAGTATCTGTGAAATTTGAAAAATTGGATACTTTGGCTCAATGCAACTCTCTCTCTCTTTAAGAGATCCACTGATGTGTAGTGTCACAGATTCAGCTAGTTATTCTGAAGGTTATTTTGTTTTTCCGGGGGTGGCACATAGCTCATTATGAAAAGTTAAAATGGCTATATCTTTTTAACAGTGCCAAATCGGAATTTTTTTCATGAAAACAGTGTTTTTTTGACCACAAGAATCTACTGTTAGAATATTCGCACGAGACAAAGACTCACCCTGTAGAAAGGATGCCCAAATGAGTACTTGAGTCACGAGCATTATCGTTGCTTTATATAAAATTGCTATGCATTGATTTTTATTAATTTAATTTTCATTCATTAACTCGTGAAAATATCTTCAATACTTTATTGACATATTTATTATGTTTTTGCACAATTCATATTATTTTAGTCTCCTTAAATTAATGAAGTCTTCTAGGCCGAGAAAAACAACTTGAATAATAAACGTCATTTATCGGATTCTCATGCCTAGAATTTAAGATCAAGAGGAATGGCCGATGTAAAAATTTCGAGGAACGACGTTTTCACTTGAAGCGGCCACGTTTTCATGAAGTTGGACCATAATTTCAAAAGGGCACGACTCATCATTCGGGACGCGACGTTTTTCATCCAATATTTTCGGCCTGAACCGCCGAAAACTCCACGAAACTCATCCTGCAGTCCGGGTTCTCGTCCTCCGCCCGAAATTTACGATTGTCCCCAGATTGTTCACTGAAAAGAAGCGAAAGATTGGGATAAAATGTCGAGTGCGTTAGCGTCGACCCTTCCGCAGTCCCGGACCATCCGCCAAATCCTCCTTCAACTTTCGGTGTTATTTAAAGCTTATACCGGGATTGGTGGGAAGGTTTTGTGGAAACAGAACTAGGAACGGGACGTGGAAATGTACCGTACTTAACTGTTCTCTAATCCAATTCTCCGGGGATGTGCGATGTTGCCGAAAAGGGGCGATTGTGCTACCGCAATTCCAGATTCTGGAACAATATCGCTTGGGAAAACGGGACAGTGGGGACTGCCGGCTAAATCCCCCGAAAGAAAGAACTTAAGTATCGACTTAATTCGGTAGTGTCGCCGCCGGTGGAGTGAACAACTGAAACGAAGGAGGTGGATGTTCATGCGCTCTGTGATAATGCCGGAAACAATCGGAAGGGTTAACTGGTCAAAAACATCATGGGGTCAGAGAGAATCCATAAAGAAGACCAGACATTTTTCAGATCAGTTATTGTCCTATAGTTTCATTTGATTTTTAAATTACAAAAAGGTTTTCATTGAATTATTGAGAAATAATAGGCAATGTTAATTTTTTCGCTATCATACAGGGCGAGACTTCGACTCTTACAAATATTTTCACAGTAGAGGTCAAAAGAAACAATTTTTTTTCTTACCATTTTTTCCAAATGGGCTTGAAAGATACAGTCTGTTGAAATAGGGAACTCACAAAGGGTTTTTTCGAATGAAATGAATTTCGCATTATAGTTTTTTATTCATTTGATGAATCTTTTTCGAACACAAGATCTCATCCAGTCTTCTATTATGACCATTACGTATCATGAAATTACCAAAAATTCAAAGATCCCAACTCTTGAAACTAAGTTGCACGCTATCTGATGGATATTTGAACGTTTTGTAAAAGTTATATTTCCTCTTATAATGCGCCGTTTTCGATTAATTTGATGTTCAATAATAAAAAATATGTGTGATATTCGTAAAATTAGAAACTTTGTCTGAATGCAACTCGGTTGAAAAAATCCACAGATATGTAGTGTCATATGTAGTGTGTTATTCCCATAGACTTATAATACATGGACTCACTGTCACGTGACTTTTCAGTAGATCGAGAGGTTGGGTGCATTAGAGAGAGAAGGGCTTATGCGTTCTAATCGAATGAGAAAGAGATGAAATGATTCCGTGTGGGCAATGTCAAAATCATATGTGACGAAGACGTTGCCCACAAGGTGTTCATACATTGAGTATTATTCACATTATATTTATTCTTGAATGAAACTCACATAATTTTTATATTTTCCATTTCGAAGGAATGTTAAGGAATTCCTGTTTGCCTTCTCGGAAGCTTGTTGAACATTTATTATGGATAATTTACACAATTTTCGCAGACTTTGCCCACAATGTGTTGATTATTATTCTCATTACATCTATTCTTGAGTGAAACTCACATATTTTTTGATAAATTCATTTCGAAGGAATGCTATGGAATTCCTGTATGTCTTCTCGGAAGCTTGTTGAAAATTTATCAAAGAAATTTTTCGCACAAACTTGTGTTCTATAATCTTTTGACAGCTTGCCCACAAACTCTCCATCTTATTCAACCTACCGACCTCTCTCTCACAGGCGGAGTCCATGTTATTATAAGTCTATGGTTATTCCGAAGGGAATTTGGTTCTGCAGGGATGGCTTAGCTCATTATAAAAACATATAATGGCTTTATTTCTTTATCTGGACCTAAAAATGGTATAGGGAAAAGTGTTTCTTGTGAACTCAAATATCTACTGTTAAAATATTTGTACGAGTCAAAGACTCGCCTTGTATAAACGTTAGCTATGTTCATCACCTCTTTTATTCTAATTCATTCATCTTCCGAAGTGAATTCACACAAATACATAATTACAAAGACCTTAATGTAATATGCACAACATAACTTTCACAAGCGTCATAACCTCTAATTTTCGTCCTATACAGTGTTGAATGTGTCAATTTTCTAAGGCCAACCGACTGCTTCATCTAAAGCTGTTAAGGTTAGAGTAATAAAATTTCGAAGAAATTATCTTTGCAACAGTTGTTGCAGAAAATCTCGGCACTGTTGAAACGTTTCCGGCTGTGGTCTGCAGGCATCAAGGGCTCTTTTTAATTGGTGTAAAGCGTGATAGATTGGATTTAGGTTAGGGGATCTTGGAGGTTGGGGGTAATGCTAGATATGTATACCCTGGTTTTTTCTGGTAGTAATCACCTGATGAGATCTTTGTCGGAATACAATTTCATTCAGAGAAACGATATTTTGCCAACTACTCCATTGATAACTTACGTTTATTTTTGAAAGCAAACTCTCCTTAATAAACGTTCCTATGTTAGATTCACTTCATGGAGACTTCTTCTGACTATGCTTAGAAAAATTGTACTACCTCTGGCATCCCGAGAACCTTGACTCCATTCTGCATGTTCTCGGAGGCTGTCTTATCACATAAAGAATACTTTATGTGGTCTACTTATCTTGTAGCAGGTTGTCTACTTGATTTACCACTTGTAGTGGCAAAGTAGGTACTACTGTGACAGAAAACTTTATATCACATTGTGGCTTGCATTGAATGAAATGGCCACTTGCCAAACTTGTAATTAAACAACCTGAAGCATTCCAAGGCTATGATATCTGTCATATATAGAATTGATTTTTGTTTTTGTAGAACTGTTTGCTCCTATTGAAAACAAAAAACAGACTGGAAGGAAAATCATTCAAATTTAACAGACTGAAGGGAAAATCATTCAAATTTGGGTTTCCGACGTACATGGACAAAAATATTCCAATTCTCGCTATCCCGAATCAAAACTGACTTTTTACACCCAAGCCCCCTTGTTTTCGTTGAAGAAGAATGACAGAAAGCGAACAATATACAGAGAGGAAATGTCGGTCGTCCCAGAAAGCGTATAAATTCATAAAATGAGAATATTCCTTTTTCTCCTATGACAGTTCAGGTCGAAAATCAATAAGGTCCAATATATCCTGGGGAATATGGAAGTCCTCTAGAAGTGCGTACGTAAGGGTCGCAACCTAGAGGGAAAACTTTGGCCATTTTCCGTTCAATAACGAACTGTTAGGGAATTGGAAATTTAGGGTAAACGTATGCAATATTCGCGGGACCCTAAATTTGCGGGGGTAGTCGAGTTGTTTGTGTCCAAGGAACTTTATGTGATAAGTTTTTTGTGCGGGTCGCTTTCATTTATCATTCGCGTAACAGGTCACGATCTTGCGTCGTTTGGAAAGGATTTGAAACGGGCAAAAACTGTTGTGTTTTCACTCACGAAGGAAATTGGGACTCCCGGATTTTCTTCGGTCCGAATGATTGCTTCTCGTTCTTTTCGATTTGGGAGTAGTTATCCATTCGTGTCCCGAAATAGGGATCCATGATTGATGCTCTGATATAACCGGAAAAAAGAAATAACAAACCTATTCCGGATGAATTGTTAGAATAATATATTTCCTAATACTTATGCTTAGGAAAATTCATAATTTTTCCCGGGCTTCAATACAAAAAATCCTACTTCAACGAATGCATTCCATGTATCTAAGTTTCATTTCCGTATGGGACACTACAATAATATAATTTTAGTATTGTCGATAGAAACAGTGTACAGGATGTTTTCAATTCTGACTTGTTTTCTAAAAAATAGCAAGAACTCCTCAAAAGGGACTATTTCACCAAAACTGCCATATACGAAATATTCAAGATGGTGAAATTATCATCCCCCAATTTCCAATGCGATTTCAGTGAAATTTAAACTAAAGTGTGGGCAAAATTCATTGGCATTAAATGGTAGCTCTGTAATCGTAAGAGCTCGGGAAATATAAATTGCAAATTGTTTTCGACCTCAATTTTTAAAAGATGGATAATGACCAAAACAGTTTCCCTCTATCTTCTTTTGTTTTCAAGTAAAACTAAAATTTTTCGGCTATTCGACATTGTGCCTCTATTTCGTAAATTTTCAGTAATATCGTAAAACGAATCTAAAACTTGTTCAATCACTTTTTATGTAGAATCCAGTTGGGAATTAGAAGACTTTTTTCAGTACGCCACTTCAGTGATATAGTAGTTGGATACATTTTTTTTAATATGAATCCCATATTTTCTAAATATTCCAGTCGCATATTTTTTTTCCTATTCAGCATATAGATGGTGTTAGTAAATTGGACGTACAAACGAAGGGGGTTCCTTGTGTAATTTGAAAAAAAAGTATCATAAAGTTCGCAAATATATAGCGTTTTCGAGATACAGGCCACAGGGTGTCAAAGTTAGAAATTGTTTCAAGTTTTTTTCTCGTAATATCTACACTTCGCAAGATATTCAACTGAAATTTGGCATAAAGATTACAATTGAGAATTTACGCCATGTGACATACCAATCTCGAGAGCAAATCTACAGGTGATATTTTTCTGGAACATTGTCCCCAGTTTTCTTCCAGAACTGTTGATTTGAAAAAATTCATAATGCATATAGAACTTTAAGCTTCTATGTTGCATTAGCGTATGAGAGACTTTGAAGATAGCTTTCATTCCGGACATTTGTAAAGATAGCTGTGCTAGAACTAGTGTAAGTAAATATGTAAAGTATAAGTAGTCATATCGAAATTCTCGTTATTTCCTCATCTTTACAAATATCCAGAATGATAGTGATCTTAAAAGTATCTGATAACCTTACCAACAGAAGTATTATAAATGAAAATAACCTGCAAACAAAATGTTGGTGGAAAACTTACCTCAAACTAGAGTAAAAAAAAAAGAGCAGCTTCAAACAGTGTTTGTGAATTATTCAGAGTATTTTTTTCACTTTTTTTTTATTAATACCTATACTATTCCAAACCAGAATCGAAATATACCCTTGAAAATTGGTAAAATTATGTGATAATAATTATTATGATTTTATTAGGCCAACGAAATCCTATTTCCTTTCATTCCTTTTCACTCGATATAGATCAACTAATGAAATCGAAAATATGAAATACCTAGTTACTTATCTATTAATTTCACGAAAATCACAAAAACAATTTGGTCCGTAAAAATTTTTTTCCCACCGACGATGTTATTTTGAATCTCTTCAGAATCTGGAACAAAAAAATATCCTACTTCGTATCACCTCCATTCGGTTCGTAACAGATTTATCCTTGTAATTCGTTTTGTTTGCCTCAGGAAGAACGTTGCGCCTTAGGGCGTGTTCGCCACGAGGGATGGTCGGTCAGCCTTGATTTTTCCAGAGATTAAATGGCCCGATACGATTATGATTGACGTGAAAAGTTAGCCCTTATTCATGCTCTATAAAGCGGCAGAATGGGCCTGACATCGATATGACGAGCCCCCGTTGATGACGGTAGGATTTCCGGCATATAAACGGACGGAAAAAGAATCGGCGATGTAGATTTCGACCTTTGGCAATACCTCGTGACCGACGTTGACGTTACTGATTTTTATCTGAAATGAAGAAATATCACGATAAGTATCGACCCTTACACTTTTGAAGTGTAATCCTTAGTTTAACCAGCTCTGAAGTATGTTTACAAATAGTGGATTTGTATACAGGATGTCCCAAAACTAGTGAATCAAACGTCACACTCGATAGAGTAGATCAAATTCTATCGATAGTTGAGTTGAGCGAAAATGTAGGTACCGTTTCTGAAAAAACCTAACCTAAAGTTGCCGATTTTCGAACTATCTTTTTAAATAACAAGGCCAATTTGTGATTAAGGATAGCGTTTTTCTCCCATATTATCACCCCTATAGAGGGGGTTTATTCTGAGTAATAAAAATCATGTTATTAAAACAATTGTTTTAATTTATATATACTTAGGTTATCGATTAACTACTTAAAATAATTCAAATTAGGGGAGATAAAACACTAATCTTAGTTTTATATAATTTGAAATCGATATCCTTAATCACAAATTGGCCTTGTGATTGAAAAAATAGTTCGAAAATCGGCAACTTTAGGTATTTCAATAGAATTCTGATTATTTTGGAAACGGTACATTTTCGTTGAACTAATGCTGGTGTCATTCGATAATATTTCGTCTACTCTATCGTGATGTGACGTTTGATTCACTAGTTGTGGCACACCCTGTATATAAGTATGTAATTTTGAAAAAAACTATAGGTTGTTGAATACAAATGCGACAAAAATACAAGAGGCGATTCCTTTACCAAAAATGATATTATTTCGTGGAAAAATAAGGGATCGCATATACACTCTTTTTGAGATATAGATTGTCCAAAATGATAACTTTTCTCAAGTTTTTGTTGATGAAATTTGATGGGGCAAGGATATTTCATTCAAATTTTTCGATATGTTAGCAGTGTCTCATTTTCCTCAACGGATAAAGTCATCCACCTTTCGTTTATTTCAGTGGTCTTTTTAGGGATTGCCGCCCATTAAATTAATTCACTCTGATTTCTTCCGAGATGCAAATTCGTCAATGTTATTGAAAATAAAATATTTTAACGTGAAGACTCCATATCTGGTGTATATTTGACGCTATATTTTTTTACAAAATTATGATTGCAGACATGCATTTCTTACAGATCTGTAGTGAACACCTTGTAAGAATGTTGTTTTTTAATGGACGTGAAAATCATTCAATTGAATATGCCTCAAGATGAAAGAAAGTTGGAGACTGTTGGTACAATTCTTTGAATGTTCACAACTGAAACCTTAGGCAGTGTGAAACATTAATTGTCCTTAAAGTTAAAACGACTTGTAGTTGAATAATGATGACATCTTCCTCATTTGTAATCCTGAATTCGAGTGAGGACAATATGAAAATTAATAAAGAATTCGAAAATCTTCCAAAAGAAACAAAAATAAGTTTTAATCCAGGAAAATTTCCATATTAACAACCCTTTTGGCCTTGTAAAATATGCTTAACTTACCGAACACGTCAAAAAATTGGAAACATAACTGTTCATCGAAAACGTTAGAAAGCCACGAAATTTCTTGCATTGTCAACCGTGCTCAGTTCTGAAATTCATTCACAATTAAAATTTCTATTTCTATATAAAGATATTTTTTCGTAATATTGATCCATGCACGTAGAAAAATTGCGAGTCGTTATTGAAATCAGTTCGAACGCTTCTAACTGAATATCAAGGGAAGCTTATCTCAAACCGAATATTTCTGGAAGATCAGGTTCACAAATTCAAATGTTTTGATTGTATTTAAATGTAACTGTAAGGGCTGAAATGGCCTCAATTTGATTTTGCGCAACTCGATGATGGTTTTTACTACAAATCTCCTCTGCATCATGCTGCTCGTTATGCGATAAATAATAGGAAATCTACAGGCTACCAGCATCAAAATTCGTCAAATTGCACAGTTTTGAATGCTTGGCGCATTCCTAAAAGGAAACAATCGATTTGCATTCCAAGGAGCAATATCGAAAACTTGTAAAATTTCGTATCAAATGATATACCGCAGCATAAGTGTTTTATGCTCTTGGGAAGGGTAATAGTTGGTGTAAAAATCTCTGAAACTGAAACTCATGCAATTTGGCACTGATAGTAACCTAAACAAGAATGAACACTCCTAAACGGGGAGGCAATGAATACACTGAGAGAACGAAATAGTGAAATTACAGTGAAAATCTTGGGTTATTTGTGACCAACGATAATCACTGGAATTTCACAAGGAATATTCTGAAACGAAAACCTTGTAAAATCACAGAAAATATAAATCACAAGTTGGTTGTGATTTCACATGAAATTTTTTCTAATGATTTTTCTAGAAACTAAACCTGTGAATACTCATTGTGAAATCACAATGGAATTTTATGGTATCAACTGTAAAATTACATTTATTCTGTGAATTCGCAAAGGATTTTCACAGAAATAAATTGTAAAATTAAAAAATTTTGGAAAATTACAGGATTCATTGTGGAATCACCTCTTGGTCTCGCGAAAATACGTCGTGAAATTTAGCATCAATTAGACCGTAAAATACTATAATGTTGTGAATAAACAGAGCAGATTCACAGAATTTAATTGTGAATTTCAAGTATTTGTTAAAATTCCAGAATTCATCGTAGAAATACCCCATACCTTTTTAAAATTACTTCGTGAAATAACCATGAAAATTACTGGATAATTGTCTTTATTTTGTTACTGATCAAAGTAGTTGTACAGAACTAAATTTGGCACAATCACTGCCTAAAATATACATCAATTGGAAAAAAAACATTAGATTAATTAAAAATAACAACTATAACATAAAATATAGTCATCAATATGAAAAAAATTTGAAACATTATATCAGTTAAAAAACAACCACAACATGAAATTAATATAATCTTCAATATAAAAAACAATATGAAACATAACATCAAACAAAAACAACAACCACAAATATCACCTAAAATGATTAAACATTTTTCTCAAAATATAAAAAAAATCAACATAATTGTGAAGCATTCAACTGTGAAATATCAGCTTCTGAAAATATTGATATAAGTATGCGCTTATTTAGCGGTTCATATCATAAGAGTATAAAATTAAAATTCAAAAACAAAGTATACCTAGTCTTCTTCTAACAAAAAAAAACACAATCTTCTGGAATAGATAAATTTATGAATTTGTTTTCTATAAAACTTGCTTTTGTCGTGCTTGACTTACTTCCATAATCCGGATGAATGTTGAAATGCATCCTTCGGAACATCTCCATAGATTAAATTGAGGGCCTCCCTGAATACATAGGTTGTAAACGTACACATATCGTTTTTCCATAAAGAATTCGTATCGGTGGTTTATTCCTGAAAAAAAATGAAATAAGTAGGAATCCAATAGGCAATATTTCGATACAGAATAATTGAATAATAAGTTGTATGCATGCGGTGTTCAATTTTTTTCATTAATATCTGCCAAAGGAAAACCACAAATCGAAAAAATAAACATCGCTTTCAAAAAATGTGAACTATCTACTTACCAGTATATATTTCTTTTGTCACACACTTGAATCCTTGAAGGAACTTGGAAGGCAGAATTACTTGGAACTTGAAAGAACTAAATCATAGGAAACAAAAAACTGAACCATGTATAACTCTTCGCACTTCAGAGTTCTTGAAGACACAGTGGATCATTCCAGAATGAATTGGGTTATGGGCATGGGGTAAGTTAGAAAGTTAGTGAGTATCTACGATAGGATATGGGATTGGGCAACGAGCAGGTGCCAGTTGCAGGAAAGGTTTTGATTGGCCACAGAATGAATCTAGAAGCAGATAAAAGTTGTGATTTTACAATTGCATTATGAAATTCCATTGAAGCTGTGAATTCGGATCCAGCCGAGCGACGTCACGTACCGCATAGGTGGAAAATGACTTGATATTTGCAATCATATTGTAATATTACGTTCAAGCTATGAATGTGTTTAACACATTTTTAAAATAGATATTTTACAAAAATACCCAGACTTACGAGTTTTTTCAGCAGTAGGTACCTACTCAAAATATTTTCTGACCAAGTGACAGAATTTGTTTTTTGATTATGGTTGAGGAGGAATGCAGGAACCTATAATTTCCTTAATGAATTATACAAAGAATAGAATGAAATATATTTTATTTATATCTTCAGAAATGTATTCATATAAAGAACAAGTCGAGAAAAAAATTTCTACAAAAAACGTCATTGTGGACTGTCTCAATGCGATGAATAAATTAGACAAAAAGTCATCTGTATGGACTCTATGTTGTACTGATGGATCAAAATTAGAAAGAGGTACAGGCATTGGGGTGTGTGGACACAGATCAATATAAGGCAGCAGTCCAAAATGAGGAGGGAAGGAAGCATTAAAAAAAATCCTCCTAGACATGCAGAGAATAGTTATAACAACAAAAAAATTCGTCTTTCCTTCACCGATCTACACCGGAAAGCTCCTGGAGCTGCCACTAGATGAGCTTCTGAAAAGTCAGCTTCAGATGAGACTCTTCGTGGATCGGAAAAAGAACAGCACAATTTTGGCCTTCGTAAGATCAAGATCATCAGTTGTTTATTAAATTTCAAGCGGCATCTTTGGAATGCTCTAATGGAAACCGATTGATCTATTTTTTTTATTCTGTTTTCATATTCGAGAGAAATATTTTGACCATAATAAATTTCAACAATTTCGCGTAAGATTTTCCTCTTGCTGTAGACATGTAAATAAAAAGTGTTCTATCCTTGAAGGAAATTGTGCCGCGATATCATGTTGTAAAATTATATTTTTTCGTGGTAATTTCACAACCGCCTTAATAACACATTGTATAAGCACATTTGGGAAGGAATTTTGAAATTAAAAGGGTTCTGCATTGTAATTCTACAACACAACATTTTCTTCTTCGCAAATTCACAAGAAAAATTCTCAAATCACAATAACTTTGTGAATTAACGTTGTGAAATCACATTTTCATGTGATAATTCACAAAATTATTGTAATTAAAAAAAAATTAGATCACAATAATGTTGTGAAATTACCGTTTCATGTTGAAATTCGCAAATTTATTGTAATATTGCATTGCAGTTGTAATTTTTCAGGTGAATATTACAACCCTTGTGATATCACAGAGAATTAACACATATTTTCTGTAAATTTCATATTCACTGTAAATATACATGATAGTTTTACATTTTTCATGAAATTTCGCAACACCCTTGTAGAAACATCCAGATATTAGTTGTGAAAAAAATAATCCAACTGTGTAACTGTAACCTGTCCAGCTAATATGTGGGTAATTTCACATTGTAACCTCAAGATTTTTCTCAGTGTACAATAATAAGGATCAATTCAGATCGTAACACTTGTTGAGATTCATATCAGCGAGTGGTATGGATCTGAATTGATCCTTAACTAGTCAATTTGATCTGGAGGGGATTGAATCGGTTCTAGTTTCATGCGTGGTACTCTGTTTTACTGGATAGTAGGTACTCAGTAGCCCTTGCCAGTATTGAATAAGAGTCCATCAATTCCAAACGTTCTCCATCGGAGAAGAAGCTATGTTGCTCTGACGAGGTCAAATGAGACCGAAACCATGATCAGCATCTGCTTTTCTTCGTTGGAGCGTACTCCAATTAGGGCCCTCACCATGGAAAATTGGCTAGTTCAATTCAGATCGTTACACATACATATCAGCGGGTGGTATGCATCTGAATTAATCCTTATTACTGATAAAAACAATACTTCGAAACTCAGACCACATACACGATTTTCGTTATTCCAACAGATTATACTGCTTTTGACCACCAATATTATTTAAGTTTGACTTTGCAGTTACCTTAAAGGTGAACTGGAAATAAAAATCTTACAAACTCGAACAAAGGTAGAACATGACAAATCGCTCGGTAAAAATGAGACTTTTTTATAGTAGGTATCAATAGAAATAATTTATTCATGCTTTTCACAAAATATCATCTTCAGATGGGTGAAAATTGAATATTTGGTGAAATAACTCATGTTAGTGAAAATCATGTCATTTAGTTCTTTAGTTTAATTTTGGATATTTATCAAATACCTACTTATCCGCTACATCAATTAAATTTTGTGTTATTTTAGTAATCCACTATTATAAGAATATAATTCCAGTTGTCTGAATATATCATCCATAACTTAAATAGACCAGAACTGAAGTCTATGTGTTTGTTATTCATAACACTCTCCAGAAATAGTCATACCCTGTGAAGAACTCATGATTAGGTGAGAAGCTACCAAATGGAATGGTGTATAATAATATGGGGCAACGCGACGTGGTGTCGGTTAACGAGTTATTTTGTTAATTGCATTAGAATCCCGGATAACAAACGGATGCGAGCAAGACTTGTGAATATTGAATGAATATCCGCTTCCAGCCATGTGCGCAAATGCCGCAACTCTATGGTCGAGCGGACAAATCTCGATTAACGAAATAAATGAGGGGATTTGAATGTAGCGTTCATTTGTACTTGTTTTAAGGGGATATACGCCCACGCGACTGGTGATGATATATATCTCCGGTTTTTATAGCAGCTGTCAACTGGAAATGCTGAATGCTGATGCCAGTTCTGTCCCCCTTAAGCCGATGGGATTGCGAAATATCATGGAATGCAGAATCTATATATCCCTGTAGTCGGACGTTGGATGGATTGAGATTCAAATGATATTCTGCTAATCGTCGGCGCTGACCGATATATGTACCAACTACCCCTGTTATTGAATTATTGAAATAAGTCTGAGGTGTGCATCGATTTTGATCATTTTTTTGTCCATTTGTAGCCTATTTCATCTTGTTTATCATCTGATGTCGAGTCTGCAGGAACTTCAATTGAATTTGATGGTATACAGGGTAAAACTAAAAGTTGCAAATTCCTCTTAAATTTCTCAACACCCACTGGAGGTTATTAGTGACGCAATGATAAGTATTTGAATGAGTTTTCAAAACTTGATCTTCTCTTAACATTTTCCAGTTTAATTCACGTCAACACCTCCTTCCTGAAAGGAAATACGATTTTTCATGCAATTTATAACATTGAGACATCAAGAATAACACATACCTACCTACAAGGAACACGGTTATCCTGTTGCTTAGCAACGTTATGATTACTGCTTATGTAATTCATCTTGTCAGCTACAGTTCACTGGAATTTAGGATAGCATTTAGAAAAAAAAAAACGGTGCGAACACTATTATAATTTCTTAGGGCTAATTGCGACTGTGTGCCCTTCTGTGCCTGAAGGGACCCAACCGTAACCTACAGATCCTTCCACACTCCGGGCATGGATAGTCACCAACCAGATCTGGCCGACGCTGTATCCTTCTCGAGTCTCCATTATAACTGTGTACCAAAGACCTCCACTGTGACCTGTCTAACGCTAGTTGTTCCCAGTTATGATTGGCATTAACTGATTTTAGCGATTGATGTAATATATCCTTAAACCGCTTATAGGTACTGGCCGCCTGGTTCTTGGGCTCCCTCTATTTTGGGGAGTCTTGTGTCTTGCATCCTCAGAATGTGGCCGCTCCATCTGAGTCGGGCCCTCGTTACTTGAGTCTCGATTGTTGTACAACTCGCACGTTGCAAGACTTCTGCATTCGAAACTTTGTGGAACCATCTGATATGCATTATTGGTATTAGATGACGCTTGGCGTTTGTTCATGCTGTTTAATATTTCGCCTGTAGGGCGTCAAGCTTTTGCTTCCGTAAAGGAGCGTTGGGAGGACCACTGATTTGTAAACAGCTGTCTTGGTCTTCAGATTGAGGTCGTGATTTTGAAACACTATGTCCTTTAGCTTCCAGAATGCCCGTGATGCCGAACTGATACGGTTTTGTATTTCCGTGTTTAGATTAGCCCCACTATTTATGAAGCTTCTTAAGTATTTGAACTGCTCGACCTCTTCTAGAGTTTCATTCTTCAGGCTGATATCTATTTGAAGGCTTTCTGGTATTTTGGTTTTGTCGATATTGAGTCTAAGGCCTAAAGCTTCGTATTTATGTTTATAGGTGTCCAACATTATCTGTAGATCCTCCGAGCTGCTAGCGATAAGCGAGAATTGTAACAGATTTTCACGATGACATGAACAGCTATTAAGCACATCAACGCAATACTCAATAACAGAATATAAGAATGTGTTTATTTTTCATAATTTTATCTGTATATTCTTAATGTGTTATCGTTAATGTTATAAATTGCATAGTTTCGTTTGAAAAATAATTATTCCTTTCAGCAAAGAGCTATTGACGTGAATCAAACAAGAAAATGTTGAGAGAAGATCAGACTTCATAAACACATTTAGAGACCCATCATTGCGTTACTAATTACTTCCACAGGGTGTTCAGAAATTTGGAGTAAATTGCAACTTTCAGTTCTACCCTGCATACCATCAAATTCCTACAGATTCGACATCGGATGATAAACTAGATAAAAAAAGGTATAGGTAAATAGACAACAAAATGATCAAAATGAATGCCATCTTAAAGAATTATTTTGAAATAAACTCTGTGCACATTTTGTTGTCCTGTTTTTTTTTGTTCAGGAGTGTATCTTTCGAGTTTCGTATATTATTCTGCTCTAAAGGAAAACAATTGTTGCAAGTTTTCACTTAATGTTGTTATTGTTATTCAAAAAATGGCTGGAATTATGTTACATCTTTATCTTAAATAGGTTGTAAATTTTTCATCTTTGTGTTTCTCACTCTGTATGACATTTCATGTTACCCAATTACATTTTTCTCATGTTTGGGTCCACCTTGTACTACCAGAAAATAGTCTTCAATTTTTGTTAAGCTCATATTTTTTATTTTTTATCGATTTGAGGTTGATGGAAATAAAAAAAGGTTTGGGAATAATGATGCTGAGTATAAAATTTCGATCATTTTATTACTTGGTTACCGATTAATCACTCTTGGTTACCGATTAATCACTGAACAACATATCATCCATACATTCAGAGAATCAATCTTTGTAGAGTCTATTGACGAAAACTCTCTCGCTGGTGTCCCCAACAGCTCTTTCAGTATAGACACTTCGAAAACGGTGTGAAAACAATCGACGAAAATCAATCATTAAGTCTGCTCAAGCCTCATTATAGACCGGAAACTTCCGTGAAACAATTGATGATAACATAATAGACCCGAAACTTTCGTGACACAATTGATGATAACATAACCATCGGCAGCCTCGAGATGAAACCCCATAACGATCCTAATCTCGCTTTATTTCCTTCTCCCACAAACAATACCTGCTAATTTCACCCTACATCGATTTAATAGAACCCTCCGGGCCATCCCCTCTGCCGCCGTGTCGGAATCCTACCGAGCCTCGAGGCCCATTGTACTTGAGTACACGATTCCCATTTGATTTTCGCCTATAAGCGATATTCAGGTGAGATACAACATGTGGCGTCATCATTAATCAAAGACAATATAGCTGCTGAATAAATGTATCGACAGCCGACGCACAATGGCCGCGGCTGAATTGCGGTTTAATGAATATTTCCCGAATCGAAATACTGTTTTCGCAGCACAAGGGGGCCGGCCCTTTAGGCCCCCTTATTCTTCGATGTACGTGAGCAACTTGGGAAATTGGCGTTCCTCACGATATTGTTCGCGTTCCTTTGGTAGTCTTCCGGTGTGAACAATGACTGTATTTCGATAAAGATCGTTAGAGAAAGAACCATTGAAATCACCTTTTCGCCTATCGATTCAGAATGCTGATTAGTCGCTGTCAGCTTGCTTTCATCATAACTTCATTTTGCAGAGCACGATTCATTAAAGCATGAATTTAGAAGCTCAGAATCCGGCAAGAGTGAATTTTCGAATATGATATGTGATACTGAATAATGATAATGAATATGATAATGTAAAAATTGATTTTCGGGTTATATCATTGATCATTTCTTCAACCATGAATGTTTCATTAGCTTGACCTTCAAGCATGTAATCTAACCTATTTTCAACTTTGTACACTACAGTCTTTGAATGTTTCTAGAGGGAAATATCTGAATCATTTTCCTTAGAAACGAGCTGTGAATCACAGCTCATTACCAAGGTGTGAACTATAACCTCATTAAATTTGAAATCATAATTTTTCGGAAGTACTAACAAAGTAACAAGTTGAAAGCATTCTTGAAAAGGCAATCGTTCAACCTTTAAAACTAGCTGGCCTCAACCCTCATTACCATTTAAGATTTCAGACGCTGCTGTCATCACGCTCGCAGGATTGGTTGATACAAATTGATTGAAACCAATTGTATAAGATTTCCCCCTACGAACCACAAAACGAAAAATTTATAGAAAAATTATATTTATGTTAGTTGCTGGTTAGCTCGGAGTAGTTGAACAGCTAAAAATTGCATACTGTAGACTGGCCTTATTACTTCAGTCAACACTACTCTTTCGATATGTATGAGATGGAAATCGAAATATATCAACAATTTCTTATCTATCTTGAAATTATTCTCTTTTTTCAGTTAAACTGACAGCATCGAGCATCGTATCTAAGTTTTATCAGCCTATTATGATCCCAAACATGCGAACGTTTTCCTCTGCTCCTTTACTCCTATACCCTGTACGTCTTCTTCATCTGTCATCTGCCTTCTTGTGACATTTATGTCCAGCTGTCATCAGTGGCGGCTCGTGATCTAGTTCACTAGGGGGCTACTTTTAGAATAATAATAAAAATATGAAATTTTAAAACCAGTTTTCCGCAAAATTTTATGCAATTTATAATTCTTTTTGAAACATACCTGTTCTTATCTACTTGCTCGTTGTGCTTTATAATATTATTCCGGTATTCTAATTGAGCAGCGATTTTAGTCGTAACCAGAAAAGCTAATTCTGTCGAATAATTTACATGCTTGGCAGATAGATCATGCTTCTTAATTTTTTCATTTAGGTGCTTCAAATCTCTAACGGCCATTTTCAATAAACCTATCTATCCATCCTTTCACTTACTGACGATTAGTAACCATTGGTAACCATTCTAAAATATATCTACAGATAGATCATAGAAACGAAATTACATGCATTTTCTATCTTCAGTAACTGAAAAAATGGATAGATAGGATTATTGAAAACGGCCGTAAATCCTTGCCCTTGCCCATACGTTATCAATTGTTATACACTTGTCTTGAGAATCGTCTTGCTTAAGAAGTTTTTGGAGTTTTATCTGCCTGGGTTAAATTTAAATCGGGAGTCGGTCTACCCAGCAGTTTAATACGACTTTTTTCCGCCAGCGAAAGCCTCGCGAAATCAGTTTTTAAAATATTTTGAACACTATTGTCGCACACTAGGTTGTCTATACGCTAGCCGGCAGCGGCTAGAATGAAGCGGACAGGGGCGACTTTTATCGTAGCCCTTTTACTCCTTAAAACGACCGACACGAAGAGTTGCGGCTGGAGCCGAATGCAAGAATTCGGGGCTATACGATTCATCGCCCATGCAGGGACGAACTGCTAGATTATGATTGAAATAAACAAAACTGCAGGAGTCGCATGAAAGTTTTACATTAATAAATTATATAAATAACCGTGGAAAGTAATATTTTCATTGAAAATCGTATGGGAAGGTAAATAGCATAAAAGGATTAATTTCTTGTGATTTCTTGTATGGGGGGCTGTAGCCCTATAGCCCTCACAGACCAGCCGCCACTGGCTGTCATACCAACGTTTTGGGGGCCTACCAACTGGTCGTCCTGTTCCTGGCTCTATATTACATCCCGCAAACACTATGATATTCTTGCGGCCTTCTTCACCTGGCTGTCCACTTCATTCGCTATATTTCTGTTGCTCGATGTTTCCACACCCCAACAGCTGACATTGCCTTTATCTGATTGAGGTTATTGAGTTGGATCTTGTTGCCTGTTAGATGTCGCAGGGGTTTTACAATACTTCGAAGTATTTCTACCAGCATTTTATTGGGGTTCATCAATCCGAGCTGTTTTTCCCCGAGGTGAGAGTTGTGTTGCCCGGATGAGGTAGAATTAGACCCAAAACCATGGTCTCCATGCACTCTTCTTCGATTCAAATACTTTGTCATGGCTAGTTCGATTCGGATCTCAAACTTGGTTGATATTTTCCCGAATCTGCGGGTGTACTTTGTTTGAACCAATTTCAATTATTGTGTTCTCGTTTCCACTTGTTTTTGATCTTTTACCTTCTACCTGACCTTTTTCCGAGACTAATGTAGTTCGATAAGGTTTTCACTGTTTCAACGTCATACCCTAGCATCCAAAACTATTAAATAAAATTTGAAAATCAATCAGATGTTAGAACTCTAGATTCTTTCACATATGGTCTTCATAAGATTGTAACAACGTAGTTGGCTTAGAAGATTGTAGATTCTGGCAAGAATTTCGAGAACAATAAGGACAACTGATGAATGGACAATGAGTATTTCTCGATGCATTATTCCAATAATCCGTAAAGTACATGCTGTAAATGTTAAAAGGCCATAGAAATTGCTCTCAATCAACTGAAAACCGTATAAATCTATGATATGTATTGCTCCGAAATGGTACACCTAATTCCAAAACCTACATACATCCATTCCACGATTCCAATATTCAGTTTTCATGGTATAGACATTTTCCATAATGTGGCAGTTAATAAATATGGTGGAAATTGCCGTAATCAAATATGTACCTACTAATGATGATCATATCGAATACGAATAAAATACGGTGGATCGATTGAGCGTTACGTTAGTTTGAGTGATTTACATATTGAAATATTCAAAGCGCATCGGAAAATCGGATTTTTTGGACTTTCATCGAAACGTATCGCGATAGAATTTGTGACTAGTTGACACGTATTATTATTTAATTTTTTTTAAATTTCAACGTTATACTTAACATAACCATTAGTACCTACTCTTTGGATTTAATCTATCTATATAGCATCTAAACGGATGTTTCAAAATCAATTTGAATAAAGGGTAATTTTCGTGAAATATCAAGTCGATAAGAGTTTCGGACTGTTCATTCGTTGAGTATTGAGGGGTATTGAGACTTGTGAACACACTAGCCCTACAACTTGTACTTCTAAAGCCGGTTTATTCCAACACTCCCTAAGCACGTATCCGTGGAGTGCCTAGTTGATGATCCGTTCCAGCACCTTTATTTATAAACCCTCAAACTCGATCAGAAACCCCAATATCCTGCAACAACCATCGGCCTTGTATAATGTTGGCAGTCCCAAAATGGTAATGGATGGGGTAATAAATGTAAATAACGTGGAATGTTTTCCATTACACGTTTTCACCTCAAATAATCGATTAAGGGGGGTTTCGATGGCTTTTCCCCGAAGTTATATTACCTGATATAGCGCTACAAATATAAATTAAAATCCGCCTTTGTAGTCTTGAATTAGTTCCCGGCTCCTTTGGTAGAAGGGTGAGACATTAATTAGATGAAACTGGTGGTTAACATGCTCTAGGAGTGTGAGTCGTTTTCGTTTTTCATGGTTTCTGTGGAAACACTATCCTGAACTCAAATATTTCTTCGTTTTTTTTCGTAGTTGTGCTTCTTGACTTCCGAAAAATTTGAAAATTGATGAAAATAGAAGGCCACATAAAAAACTATTTATTCTTTTATGTTTTTACTGTTATAAAGTCGATATGGGCTTCTACCTGACTTACCGATACCATTGATATCCACTCACATTGTTCAGATAACACAATAGTCAAATGAACATTTAACTCTGTAAATAAATATGCCGTGTTTGTCCCTAACTTTTGGATAATTAAACTTTAGCTTCCTCTCATTAGGTAAAATATTGGCTCATTTGCCCATTTGGTCAATTATTTCTAGAAGAAAACGTTCAGTAGCCAACATTACAAAAAAAGACTTAAAGAATAATTTCAATTTGAATCCTTTTACAAGATGATCCATGTTGTAACATCCAAAAATATCAGTTGATTATATTAGATATTTAATGTTTTTTATTAACAACGTACCAAAATATATTCTTGAGGTACAAATAAACAGTTTCTTCCTACATCATTTTTTCCCAGCAGCTCGGTTCAAAAGATACAGGATGAACACCATAAAAAGTGTTATTATAAGTTCTAACTCACAAACTGCTTTATGGAATGAAATGAATTTCAGAATATAGTTTTTCATTTATTTGAGGAATTTTTTTTGAACACTTAATATCACCTACATCTTCCAGTTTTCTCATTAAGACGATAACGTATTCGTCATATTTTCTCGTATAATGCGCCGTTTTCGAGTAATTCGATGTTCAAAAATAAAAATATCCGGGAAATTTGGTACTTGAACTGAATGCAACTCTGTTTAAAAGATCCACAGAAGTGTAGTGTCATAGATTTAGCTTGTTATTCTGAAGGGAATACTATTTCTCCAGGTGTGGCATAGATCCGAGCATAGATCACCAAAAAACCTTGAAATGGCTGTATCTTTTCATCTGTTAAAATAATTGTACGAGTCAAAGACTCACCCTGTATATTAGTACATACATATGAGATAAGCAAATGTATTCTTGATTTCTGAAATCTTATCCTTTCATTTTTGTTTCAGGTGAGTGGACCCAAGCAACTTAGGAGAGTGAGTAAAAACTTCCTCGTGCTTATTTTTGAGATGACGATTGAGGTTACCGAGAACACACTCCTATCAGTTCGACCCGCAGTACTGACACAAGCTCACAAGAAGAGCACGACTCAGAGTAAACTTTTCCAATTTTTCCCTAGCTTGACTTTAAGTCGAGTAGGTAACCACAGATGAACATCTGTGTCTGTCGAATCCGACATCGATAAGTTGTCGATTGATCGTTGTACCATTGCTGGATCGATATAGTATTATGTACATTGTACCTAAGTAACCGAAATCTTTCCACATTTTGTCAAAATTTATTAATTCAAGCTGGTTGCACCAACATGGCGAAAGAGTGCACGATTCCTTTGTTAAAATCAAGGTGATGGACAAATAAAAGGTCTAATAATATTAAATTTTGCATACGTATCAAGATGACCATCCAAAAACTTCATATATCTCTATTTAATCATGAAACTGATGATGAATGTGAATGTCGAAAACATTTAAAAAACCGTGACCTATTAGAAATGACCTTGTTTAAGGACTGAAAAAATTAATGGTTGCATTGTTGAAAAAATGCTTCACATGTCAATTTGTTCTTCATTATACGATAAATGCACAGGGTAGCACCCTGTATGATGTAGAAATTTGCTGCTTCATCTAGCTCCGTCATAAACCGAGAGTTTTCGTTCATGTAGCACATTGTGGCACATACTGATGGTGAATTTTATGACTGAAAATTCGTTATGCCAGCTGGGGAATACATTTATGCCGTTTATGTCCCCTGTAATAATTAGGTGTTGCCCATCCATATTTGAAGAGGAACAAATGTGCCACTCATAACTTTCTCCCTTTATGGATGAACCGAGTATATATTAAGTTTTATGATTATTCAACTTCAATTACAATAAGTCAGTACCTCTGCGGAAATCTCTAGAGTGGCGTGAAACTAAATGATGTTCTAACAAACTTTACTGTTATACCTAGAATTCGAATATAGTGAGGAACCTAGATAATGGTGCCAGAAATCAGATCTTGATTATCTTCTTCCGTGTATAATATCCAGGGGGAGTCTTTAACTCGTACAAATATAGACAGTAAATCCTTGAGGTCAAAAGACACACTTGTTTCCTTTATCATTTCTTCCAAATCTGCTAGGTTTAAAAGATACAGGCTGTTGAAGAACCTTTAAAAATGTTTGTTTTTAGTTCTATCACACGAATGAATTTATCGAATGAAATGAATTTCGGAATACAGTTTTCCATTTATTTGATGAATCTTTGTCGAACACAAAATCTCACCCACGTCTTCCAGTTTTCTCATTATGACGTACCATTAAGATGCCAAATATTCAAAAAACCCAACCCGAGCAACTAAGTTTGACGCTATCTTATGAATATTTGAACGTTTTATAAAATAAAAGTATTCCTTATATTTTCTCGTATAATGCTCCGTTTTCCAGTAATTTGGTAATCAAAAATGAAAAAATATCTGTGACATTAAGAAAATTGAGTACTTTGGCTCACTGCAACCATATATCTGAAATGTCATACATTTAGCTTATTTCCAGAGGTGACATACCTCCCTATGGAAATTTGATATGGCTATATCTTTTTATCTACGCCGAATCGGAGGAAATGGTAAATTGAAAAAGTTTTTCTTTTGACCTCAAGAATCTACTGTTAAAATATATTCACAAGTTAGAGACTCCCCCTGGTATTAATTTGGTATTAATCACGTTGATTTTTATACATTGCCATCTGAACTTTTCCAGTCGAAGAGGAGATTGGATAGGGCGAAGGAAAGGGTACTTTTATCATGATTCTCTGCTTTGCTATTTTGATATCGCCGCTATTTTCATGACACAGGTCGGGATATTTCTTCGTATCATCTTGCATTTCCCAGATACAATCACTGGCAACCTTTGAATGCGACACATGGTATCATGTGTTTCTCGGATAATGCAGACTTTTTATTGTTGAACACCCAAGTACCTACCTCCGTTCGGAGCATTACCATCTCAAATTCTCCTCAACAGAATGAGATATTAGGTTTCTTCGAGACCAAATAGGAGACGCTAGAGCGTAATCAGCTCGGCTCGTCTGCGCCCCCCTAGGGGCTGGTTTTCCCTGAATTTCTCTCTCTGGAGGCTCCTCGCGATAACTACGACGATAAATAACCGTCAGGCTCATCGCAAGACAGAACTTGTCGAGTTTACAACGAACCTGGCGACACACGCTGATATGTGAACATAAACAAGAGGGCCGAGTCTTTGCCTACAGCATTCTCCAGTCGACGAGGGGAAGCCGTCTCAGTTGCTCTCGAAATAGAATTAAATTATTAAGCAATTTATTGAACGTATTTTGCAGTCCGACGTGAACTCTTGCTTGTGAAATTTGGTTTGTGGATTTCTTCGAATTCCCGATAGGTTCGGTGATAAGTCTTTGGGATCTAACACCATTAAAATTACTAGGAGCTAAACCAGGAGATCTATCTTTATTGGCCCAGTTGTCTTAAAAAATAATTAATGGATTTCATACATAATAAAATTAGGTTTCATAAAGATCAAGGCTAAAAACGATATTCTTTTCATCGAATTGTCACTATCCACCCCTGTCTATGATCGGTGCTAACCTCACTTTTGTCTACTGACGTTTAATCTATAGGGTACTCTAACGATTTGTCAAAATATGCCCGCTTTTTGTTTTGTAGTCAAGTGTGGAACTAGAGGTGAAAGGGACGATGTAAAGTTTTCAGAATGGCTGCTGTTCGGAATAAAAAAAATAATGGAGGGAAAAGCTTGTGTGCCCTACGTCAACGAACGGTCACCTGATTTTGACAAATCGTTACAGCACAAAATCATTTTAGGATCGTGGTAGTTTTCGCAGAAAATTTTCTTGGTTTTGTTTAAAACATTGACTTGTTCTTTTATGCTCTCATTGTATTGTAATTGAAGTGATGTTTCAGAAAAATGACACCACTTGTCAAATTCATATGAATTTTTACGAATTTAGATGAGGGGTTCAAAAAATCAGCAATAAATTCAATCTGAATTCAATTAGTAACAAAAATTACCGAATTTGTCACCTTTAGTTCGATGTCTGCACAGCGATGTCTCAATTACTTAATACTCTTTATCCTCTGTTTGCCTGATACAAGTTTTTCAAATGAACTTGAACATGCTCATTTTACAGGCATCTCCAACAACCTTACGAAATACTTACAAAAACAATCTTAACAAATACTAAGTGGTAGTATGTATTTTTCGACATTTCGACTTTATAGACCGAACTCAATAAACTCATGATTCATCAGCTTCTCTCACTGATCAGACCTGGCGTTTTTGGCTAATATCAGTCCCGTACTTGAGAATTGACACAAATCCTTTCGACTTTGGGGTATGAAAGCTTCGCCATTTTGAATGTTTTATATAGACAATTCTTGTAGAAATATTTTATATTATAGATTTTGACCGATAGATGGAGAATGCGCTGAGAATATTTCTCTAATCGTATAATAAAAGTTTGCTCGACGTACAGTTTGTTAGCGCTAGTTGAGGCATAGTATGAATAATATGCATTGAAGACTGAGTAAGCGAACTTTAAAGGATTTGGAGCAATCTGTAGTGACATTTAAAAAAATTTCACACCTCGCAGGCGAAAATACAAAAACGCGAATTATGGATATTGATCTGTACTTCTTGATGCTATTTATAGAATTTCAATATGAATATTCACCTCAAATATTCGCATTTTGGAAGGTGGGCCACCGTTTCATGCCTAAATGTTCGTCTACTAGCTACAAATTTATAAAAATTATGAATTTTTGAATAATGGTCTATTCGTATAGGTTTTCCCGGTGCAGATAGCACCGATTCGGTGCCACAGAGAATAATTTCGTGAAATTTTCGTTTAGCTGTTTTAATGCCTGTGAGACGATTCATTTCACTTCTCAAGATTCTTGTAAAAAACCACGAAAGAATCATAGTATTTTGAAAATATTTCTTGTTGAAAATTCAACGAGGCAATTTATTGGGCCTACATCAGGGTTTTCTTCTATCTACGAATTGCTGGAATATCAAAGGTGCGCATATCTATATCACCACGGAGAGCCAGGTCACGCTGAGGTCCCTGGAATCACACTGCCAGAGATCTCTGCTGACATGGGAGTGACGTAATACTATAAAGCAACTGGCCAGAGAAAACAAAGTGACTCTACTATGGGTACATAGTGGTGTTGAAGGAAATGAGAAAGCCGATGAACTTGCAAAAAGAGCATCAAGGTTAACCTTGATACATATATTAATACCTGCTTGACCTAGGCCTTTCTGCGGCTTGGAAAGTAGCAATACAAAGCAGCAGTCCAACAATGGGAGTTGAACAACAGATTAACACTCCTGGACTTACTCAGTCAAAGAAATTCGTGATGATTTCACCGACCTACACCAGAAAACTGCTAAAGCTGTCACGAGCTGAGCTTGGGGTGATGGTGAGACTACTGACAGGGCACTGTCGGTACAAATATAATTTGCACCGTATGGGTAAGTGAGCAGATGAGATTTGTAGGCTCTGTGGATCATAAGCAGAAACAGCTGAACACATGGCATACAAATGTCCAGAGCTGGTGGACCTAAGAACCACTCACATGGGGAAACCGGTCCTGGACGTAACGGCTAAGACCCCTCAGGATGTTGTCAGTTTTATCAACACCATTGACGACCTCCTTGGGTTCCTATGAATGAGTAGGATAGAGAACAAAAGATATACATATATATTTAAAAAATTTAGGCTGAATTTAGACTCTCATCTAAAGAAGTAGGAAAAATTCCCTGAGGTGTTAGCTTGTTGACTTTGTTTTTTATGAACTCGCGTTTACGCAGTCACCCTCCAATCGAGAAAAATCATTAATTCGTTGCTTTTCAGCGTGCTTCCTGATATAGCCCATACGTCCCGATACAATAGAAGCGAAAGGAGGTTTTATTTCCATCCCTCTTCGAAACAAACCGACGACGACGACGACGTGAAACCCTGCGAAATTAGGGGAATGCCACCGTTTCGGTTAGTTTACGAGGCCGGGGCGCGTACAAGTTGTAACATTTCCGCGAAGTTTACATGCCACATCGTGCAACTTCGGATTCGAACTTCAGGACAACCGAAGAGCATCAGCAGAATTACATAATAAAAGCAAATATTAAGTGGCGTTTCAGTGGGAGACGCTCAATTACTCGTCGCTTCAATTCTTGGGCTATCGAGCGAATCGCCGACCTTCTTGAGGGAATCCGATTCGAACGCGAGCTCAAGATATTGCAACAAACTCATTTCGCGAGGTTACCGCTTTATTTTGACCGTTGTAGATACTTATTGCTGGGACGTAAAGTTTACTATGTCTAGGATCGCATCTGACCTAGATCCATCGGGAAATTCAACACTGCCGATTGTGAACACGTTTAAAAATACACAGTATCCCAATTAAAACACCACAACTTTGTTTTTCCAGAATCCTCAAAGTTTTCTTCAGAAAAGGGCCAATGTTTGTTGGGGTTTTCTAATCTTCAATTCCATTTTCCAAGCGACCAAAGCTAAAATTGGTCAATAATAAAATCAGAAGTAGAAATTTATCTCCAGTATGTTATTTCAAAATATTCAATCCTTATACTTCGTCCCTCAAGTATGAAATGATGTCAGCAGTCAGAAGTGAAACATCATTGCCAGAAATAATTTATGATTCATACAGATTCTGATGAGATTAATTTTCCGTATAAATAATGATAAACATTCCACTTTTATTTATTGTTCTCAGAAATATTGTTTTCTAAATGTGTTCAGTACCTTATTACTTAATGATCATATATTTTTGAATACTATGACAAAGTTGAGGTTAAAACGATTTTATTGACATAAGGATTGATCGAAATCTCGAGATGAACTGTTCTATAATTTTTAGGTCTTTACAATTAGGAGGCTGAACTGTAACGACTTGTGTAATCCCAGTTCTCTTTATTTCTCTAAAATTTTGACTGGGTTAATGAACTTTTATGATTATTGATTGAAGAACAGTTGTATTAATACTCAAAGTGTGAACTTCTCCTAGCTACATCAACATAAGGTAATGGGCAGGACAGGAAATGAAAACTAAGATACGTGCGGGTAATAAGACCTGTCAGACAATAGGGCCTAAGTCATGGAAATTAAATTAATAATGTTTGCCGTTCAAAATCACAGCCATGGGTAGCAATCATTCAAAGATGGCCATGATGCGTTAGACCTCACAGTGGTATCAAAGTGGTAAATGCGGAATGTGATATCAGCAGCAGTGCGTTAGTTAGTCAGCATATGAAGCAGATAATTTTGGATGTCCTGAAGGCTGTTGCACATGGAAATTTGATACTCTTTTTAAGATTCAAACATCACCTCTGCATAATAATTAAAAATTGGTCTCAATGACCAAATACAGCTAGGGTATATTTGAAGGTGAGGTTTTTTATTCAACAGAAGGTAGAACTGGTCATAATGAAGCGTTTCACAAAAAAACACCTATTCAAAACTTTCAAAATGACAAAGTTGATGAAAAATTGAAACTGATTACTGAAATAAATCCTAATACGACCCTAGACCGTTTGATAGCGGAATTATCGCAAAACAGTGGAAAAAACTTATCTCCTTGACTTGTTGTCATTATTTTTTAGTAACTTACACGATTTTGAAATGGCCCATTTTGATACCAACTGACAGAAGAGACACAAGTGTAAAAAATAGAATGATACTTCAAAATCTCACCAATAAAATTCGTCTAAATTATTCACGAATTTTTCACAATGGGCATCACAATCTTCTTGTTCGAACATTCTAACAATGGTAAAAATGGGATGAAATGCTGAAACATCATAGCACTTTTTCAACATAAGTAACATAAGCACTTTCAGGAAACTGCCTCGATTTTCAACATTTTTTGTTCACCCTAAATTGCACGATACCACAATTTTGATTCTCTCAATAGTGACCTGATGCATCTAATTCGATGAACTTGTAACTGAACCATTCATTGTCCAGCCATTTGTTTATGTTTTGTTTCGTGTTTGCGATGCCGGAGTCACCTTCCACAATCCTGTACTTGAAATTCAATGAAATTTTGTCGAACTTCAAGGGATTATATCTCAGCTATCTTGGATTTTTTATGTAGATAATTTTTGGTTAAACGACTTATTTTGATGAGTTCTACCCGAGGTTCTACCTTCTGTAAAAAAAGCCTCACCTTTGAAAACACCCTGTATAATAAAACTTTTTAGAGTAGAAATTGCCATTTTTTGTTTTTATTTTTCAGTACTTGATTTTTAAGTTTAATTTACGATGAAATTTGTTGATTGTAGTTCATAGTTTTTGTGTTATTCCAAGTCATGCTTAGCTAGGCCTTATTACCCACACCTACCTGCTTACATAAATAGATTTCTGTGCGCTGAATATATCGGTATTCAAACATGAGCTAATTCGAAAATGAATTAATCTGATTCAGCTCAATGAAAAACAAATGAAAGAATTCTGGCAGTTCAAAAATAAAATGTCAAGAGAAAATGTAAAAAAAAATAGGTATAAGGAGAGAAGCCCCGCATTGAGCGATGATTAGCGTGATAATTTATAGTACTGTGCGACGTGAGCAGTGAATAAGGGTAGTTCTCTCTGAATAAATGAAAAACTTCATTTTGTGTTCTTGCCCTATCTTCGTAGCCAATCCTCATTCAAGTTTCAATCCTGTGGGTTTCAACTGAGTACGACATTTTGCCCGATTTTTTAAACTCTCCGAATTATTTCGTTGAGTTGAATCATATCCTTTCATTTTCGAATTAGTTGAAGTTTGTTGAATTGTTTTTGACGACAATAAATAAGAATTTGATCTTCGGAACGCATGTGTAAGTTATAATACGTTTTAAGATTAGCAACTAATAACTAAGGATTGCCATTCAAAAAATGTATCGATGACGTCATATCACGAATTGGGAACACGCTGTGTAACATTTTATAACATGAAAAAGAGCACAATTCAAATACAAGTCCACCTGTCCGAGCTTATTCACAACAAAAAGGCTGTCTTTGATTTTTGGTACAGGTAAACCGCGTGAAATTCTTCCTCCAGATATTTCCCATGATTTCTACGAATAGAATAGTTGCCGAAGCCATCATGCGATAAAAATATACGGCTGCCGCATTTCCCGCGTCGGATTAACTAACGTCCTGCACTTACGATCCCCGGAAAAAAATCACTAAATCGGAAGATTGCGCCCGGGCGGTTCTCCCCGGTGTCACGAGATACGGAAGCGAACAAGATAATCTTTCGGCCGCTTTATTATGCCCATTTTTAACGGCCGACATGGACATTTTTTCTCGGGAAGATTGGTGACTCCGATCTAATTGAATGGAAGGGCGTCTCGGGGTCCCGGGAGAGTTTGATCGATTTCGAACGCTGTAGGTGATGCGTCCTTTGTTTTTATCCGCGCCAGGACTCGGCGGATTTAGCGTCGGCGAGGTGATGCTTTCTGGCTCCGGTTATATTGGGGGCTAGTCTTTAACGTGTTTATATCTAAACCGCTGATTTTTGAACTTTATTCATCAATTGCCTTCGACTGATATTCAACTCTTAACAGTTGATGGAAATATTTTATTCAAATTAAGCATATAGCTGAGTAATTTTGATGTCCTAGATGGAAATATCATTCACAAAGATTGAGTATAGAGTAAAAAGATAGGAAACGCCCTCATATCTCTACACCATTTCCATTTGTAATTCAGAAATAATTAATTGAAATTCAGAAAACATCAATTGTATTTCAGAGAGCTGGCAACGAAATTCGGCAAGAGTTTTGTGATGGCTTATAATTAAATATGATTTAGTATTGAGGGTGTACATTAGTCAGCACCCACTCTCAAGGTCAGGTAGTGGAACACCTAGCGGCAATGCGCTTTGATGTAAGTATATAAAATTACAACATACTCCACAAGTATTTTGTAATAATTGAAAATAGTTACTCACACTTTATACAACAGAAAACTTGAGAAAGTGGTCAGACCTTATTTTACTGAAATGCGGTGGGTCAGTACCCCACAGAAGTTTCTGCCTTAACGATGTCGTTTCAAGAGATTTGTAATGGCCGAAAATGCACTTGTTGCTCAAATATCATATATTGTTGAATAAAAAAGTCAGAACCACATATCAATAGAATAGAAGCAGTCAGCAGTCACCCAAAGTAGGGATATTGTAATTTAACATAAATCAAAGAGCGTCGCCGCCAGTTGTTTCGCTACCTGACCTTGAGAATAGATGCTGACTCATGTACACCACCAAAACTAACTAATCTATATTAATAAAAGAGGATCTATGGTTTACTTCAAAATGCTTTATTGTTCAAACGATCGCACCAAATTGGACAATTCTTTTTTTGTTGTGTTTCTTATTGTTAGGGCAAGGTTTATATAACAAAATATTCCCAAAATATTACGACCAATCGAGCTATCATAGAGTACTTATAGGTTTTCGACATTTGGACAAAAAGTTATTATTATCTACCCTAGAAATAATTTAAATGGCAAAACTAGGTTTGCCGGGTCAGCTAGTATTCAAATAAGAGCCGTTACAAAACTCTTTCCGATTTTCGTCGCCAGCTCTCGGACTATTGTCAAAGTTTATTCAATAGTGGTGTAATGAAATATTTCAATATGAAAATAGTAGCTTTTGAAATACCCTCGGGAATACCCGACCTCAGAATGTTTGAAATCGAGATTGGGACTTCCCTAGAAAGATCAAAATTAGGATTTGACTTGATGATTCAGTTGTAATAAATTTGTAATTACTTCTAGTCCATATCTCACTTCAATTTTACAAAAACTTCAAAAGTCACAAGTGGACGTTGTGGCTTTAGAATCTTCAGATGCTAGAGCCAAATTATGCCAAATAGGCATAGGTAATTCGGGAATGGCAAGCGTATTGAAACTCGGAACTGGTGTAATGAATTGTAATGAAAATGTAACAAATTGAAGGTTTCTGTAGGGTGATTTGAGTAGTGTAGGTTTAAATCACTTCTTTTACCACGGTCACCGTCACATTCCACACTCCCTTATTTAGATTTGAAGAAATCAAATTGAATTTTGGGAGATGATTATGTCAAAAAAAAGACTATAAGCTCCGAAAGCATTCTGTATTTAGTGACAGCAATATTGGATTAATGCTTAATACCATTGAGTATATTTATACCGGGATTTAGGTATACTTATTTATACAACAAGTGAGTTGAAAAAATGGTTCATTCATGAAAAGAAAGTTTAACCCGAGGGCTCGAAGGGCTATTAGGTTCATTTCTTCGAATGAATAAACATTTATGAATCACTGGTTTTATATAAGATCTTATTTCATTTTGATTAGAATTCAAATCATAACTGCTTCCAGAGAATTATCTAATCTATGAAATACCATGAAACCTTTCGCTTTTATGACGTTGCAAGATGAACTTTATCTATTCGTGGTTATGTTATTTTATTCCACTAGTGAATTAAAAAAAACTTATGTCACTGTATGGATAAACATCAACTCACCCTTGTTTCTATGGGTTGAATAATGTCTTCTTCAAATGTCAAAATTGAAAAATAGTTCTTGATACAAAAATTGAGTTAAATGAATGTTTATTTATGAGAAGAAAGTGTAACTCACGAACCTCAAGGGTGATTAGGATAATGACCTCGAAAGAATAAACAAATTATTTTCAGTTGCCAGAGATTTGTGTAATTTATGAAATGTCATAAAAAGTATCGCTTCCATTGATAGTAGCTAGGGTAGATATTAAATCCATAGCAACAAGAGCAAGATGACGTTTATCCGCTCATGTTCAGGTTATTTTATTCTACTTGTGAATTCAATACTCAACGCAAACACCATTGAGTATTAACCCAATTGAATACTCAAAGCTTATACATATTTAATATTGAAAAAGGACTTCTTTTCCAGAAAATAAACTGAAATCTCCAGATGTCAGATTGACATTTTGATAATCAGAGAAACCCAGATTCAGTCCACATGGACCAAAGAGTATCAAACAGTTGATACACTTTGTATCGCTTTGTATAGACACTCCAATATTCTACCTCATTTTGTAATAAATCCAGCCAAATATGTTGAAGGCATCACTTGCACACTGCTCAAGAATCTTAAATGGCATTTCTGCCTAGTTATACATCATTTTGAAACTTTCGCAATGCTTTTTGTGAATATGCAAAACGCTTCTTGTCTCGTTCGTTTAGGTTATGAAAAACTAGTTGGAATGCACAGGAAATATGAATTTTATTCCACATTTCTGCTCCCATTGAATATGTCATCAAAAATATCTTCCTTTCATGCTATTCACGCATTAATCCATAAACGTCAATCAAACGCCACACTACCCCACCCTATTATCACTAGAATTACACGAATCCCACCCCCTATTCCAGCGGAATATTCATGTGTCAATCAAAGAAGAAAAAAACTCAAATCAGTTGATCCCTCGCCAAATATGACGTTTACCAACTGGGCTGGGCGTGCGCCATAATCGAAATTAATAATAAATCGACACCTGTTTCCAGGCACTATTTCCTCGTGGGGAGTCCCCCTGACGGACATTTCAACGGAGAAATGTCAGTACAACTCCGGAATTACATGCATCCCAGCGGAATTATCCTCGGAAATGTCACCACTCGGCGTTTACTTTTACCCCGGCAATAATGATATCCTCTGGGAGACTCCCACACAACGACATAGACAGGCCGTGCTTAATGTTCTATGCTCGATGTTAGATTCCTGTTTTCGTGACATAATTCGGGATGACATTTTCACAGCCTACATACCTATGGGATCGATGATGTATTCCTTGCTTCTTGGCGGAGTGAAACGTATAGGAGTAACATGATATCAATAGGGAGAAATTTCGGAATAACTTTATGCAGGGTAGAATTAAATGAGAAAAATCTCATTTAGTACAATAAAACGAAACTTTTATCGAACACCATGAGGAAAACTAAGGTAACTAAGTAACTAAGGTAACTAAGGTAATTATCTAAGTATTCCATTGGTGCTTGTTATAACTTTAATGTTTCATCTTACAGTATTCAACGAGTAAGGCAACAAAAATGACATAACATTGTCACCAAACTTGGAACATAGATACATGGAATGGCCATTGCATTTATTGTCTTCCACAAATTCGATACTTCTCTGTCTATCGCAGAACTAAGTGGCATGGATAAATTTATTTATATACTTTCCCATCTTTTCGCATTGAAAATTGACGTGACAACAATATCCATTTCAACTTCATCAATTGTGACACTGAGCAACCATCTCATTCTTGTCTTCGGACAACAGCAAATGTTCATTTTCCATTCCATGTATTTATGTTCCAAGTAACAAAACATTGTTGCTGTCTGTAAACTATTGTTTCTTTGGGCATAAAAACATTCTTGCATTGCAAAATTTTGAAATGTCAGAAGGAAGATATTTTAAAAGGGATCTTTTTCCTGGACAAAATAAAGCACTCGTATTCTACTTGCATATTATGGCTATCCCTCACTTGGAATTCTTCTCGTTTGGTAAACGTCATCCTTGTGAATAGTAGCCATCATTTATATGCTGGTTTAATAATATATGGGAGAGTTCCTTTGAATTGGACAGCCCATGAACCGGACGCTACAGTTTTCTACTACACTAAATAGTAATTTAGCATCCTTTACGTAAATCCCATTTTCGTAACAAGGCGCGAACCACTGGGTCAGCCATTTTCCAAGAGATCTCGATCGATGTTGCGAAAATGGGTTTTACGTAAAGGATGCTAAATTACTATCGAGTGTAGTAGAAAACTGTAGCGTCCGGTTCATGGGCCGTCCAATTCAAAGGAACTCTCCCCTACTTTCTCCAATGCGCGCTACTGTGACGTTGCATGTGGTAACACCCGAGTGACTTCGATCTCCTATTGTGCCTCTCTTCTCTATACATTCTTGCTTCACCCCGAATTCGGTTTCTGTTTTGCCAAACAATCTATTATCCACCAATAATCGTAATAATCGTGATTATTCTTTTTAATATACATTACAATATAGGTTGATCTATTAAGTTTTATCTTCTGAACATCAAAATTTCTGTATTATTCTGATAGATCTTTTGTTAGTAACCGAGTTTCTTGAACATTTATGATTTGTTCATCGAGATCTTCGTGACGTGATGTTTTTTCTCTATAGTTTTCAGATTTGTTCGATGGTACTAGAAAGATTTCTTTAGTGTCAGATTTATATTGTCACTATAATATTTCGTCTTAGTTATTGAAGATTCTTTAGACTTTTGAAACCTGCCTTGAATTGAAAAAATTCTTCTGATGTTTTTTTGAAAGGCTGTGAAAATAAGAGACTGCATTCTATAAATTTTTCTTGTTCTTTTTGATTTGTTTGTAGATTTGATATTGTTCTATTTACCAATAATTGTAATATATTTATTTTCTTCACTAAATTCTTCGTTTTCACGAATTTAAAGAGTGTTTTTGTCATTCCTTTTCATATAAGATAACTATTTGTATGTTACTGTTCCCAGAACATACTTGTGTCAGAATTGTTATAGTGGTTTCCGATTAATATTAACAGTCAAAAAGGGAGTTTAATTTTATACTTTGTTTCCATCGTGAACTTATTTCTGTATGTGGCTGATACTTGAAGGAAATACATAAAAATCGAATTACTTACATATATCATATATGATTTTCACTAACAGCAGTTGTAAAACCACGACACGTGTTTTGCTATACCAATGGCCTTGGCAATGGAATTCGGTTTTTAAGTAAACGGTATTTTTGACATTTTATCTACCATATGATCTTATTGCCAATGTAGTCTCAGCAAATATGAATCTATAAATTTTCAAGAAAAATGTACCCATACTTCTTCGAAATATTGGTTGAAAAAATTCACCTTCATCCGGAAAAACTTGAAAATTTCTGCTATTGAAGGTGAACTGAGTAGACTATAACTTCTCGTGTTAGAATTACCGAACTACCTTTAGATACAGTATGATTGTTGAGATAAATTCACCAGAGTAAAGAAAAACCAAATCCGTTAACTCATTCGGAATTCTCGCCAACAATAAATATGTCAAATGCGATTGTTTTATTAGACGACAATATTTGTGCTGGCGGTAAAAGTGTTGAATGGCAATTGACAATCCCCAGCAGTGTTCGGCTGTGTAAACCATATATGTATTATACTTTTCATTTGCAACCTATATAGTGTTTATAAATATCTTTTAGGAATAAGATATTTCTCTCCGTCTCAGTTAGTCCTAGTTTGATATTCATCGAGAGTATAGATCGACGTCCGTTAAATCGATTGAATTAATATACCGATTGTTTCAAAAAGTGCGTTTATAATTGAAGAAGAATTTATCCTAAAGCAACCTAATTTCCAACAATGATAAATTCTTCAAAGTATCCCTTGTTCAAACTATGAAATAATCATGTAAACTCACAAATTTAATTTTTTTTCCCTCGTTGAAGTGAGGGTAGAGAGGTAGGTAAAGAAATAAATTTCTATACCATTCTCTTTCTATCCAAAAGGCAGACAACATTCGATTCGAACTCTTCGTTCAATCGATTCGATACAACCTCCTCCTCAATAGGAAGAGAGAATCGAGAAAGCACTCTTCGACCGATACTTCACCGGCAGAAATTCCGATAGAAGCCGACCCTAGTACGTGTTCAAGTGCCATACTTCCTTCACCTGTACAGGCATAATCGATACGATTCATTTCCTCGTCTGAGTATTCGCGCAGTAACTCAGTCGGTCGAAGTCACGAACAACTTACGAAGGTTAATCCTCTCAAAAGGGGGAAGCTCCGTTTTAATCGACCACGATAAGCCGGCGATTACATCTCCGGCTTTGTTATTGTGTATAAATAAAATCAGTAGACAAAAGTTGGCGTTTCGCGGGACGTGACTGGAATGTTGCGAGGAACGCTCGACTCGGAAAATTGGAGATCTCGCGGGCGTCTCGTGAAGCCCATCTCGATTGCCAAGGATCTACATGCCTTCGAATCCGTACATTTTCGACAAAGTTTTTTTCACAGACTAGAACTTTCAATGCAATCAGTTTTCATGCCCATGAACAGGGAGGGATATATCCTGGCACCGTGAATCCACAAACTCGCTCTGAATTGTGGGCAGGATTGCGTGAGTCCTTTGAAGTATTCGATTAGTAGCCTCAAGAAGATTCATCAAAATTTATCGAAATTTCTTGAACCTCACAGTTTTGACAACAACTTTTTGAGAGGCGTTGCACCGTTGGATATATGTACAACATGAAAAATGAAATAATTCATAATGCACAAAAAAGAGAGCGCATATCATTCAGATATGCTCGCCAAGGTGAGGCTTTTTTTCTGGCAGATGGTAGAAGTCATTGAAATGAGTAATTTCACCAACAATTGTGTAACCTGGTTACCTCGGAGAAAACTTATCTCGAGCGGCAGCTATTCTTTTCACTAGGAAGAATAGCAAACCTACCAGAGTAGCTTCTAGTCGGAGACAGAGTTCGCTGTTATCTAGGGTGGTAGCGATAACGAAGTAGTCAAAATCAAATTATGTACTAGTTTATTCACACCTTCGGAAACTGATTATATGTACAACGGAGATATGTGTAGGTATGAAATATGATCGAATCTATCAGCAAACATACATTCGGGAAATTCTATCCGGTCACGAGCACTTTATAAAGTTTATACCGGGTACAGTAAAAAATCAAAGGTTGTTCAATAAAATGCGCCAACCAGAACTGACGAAATGAATACTAAGGATGACCTCGCGAAGTGAAATGACTTGCTATACGGTATCGGGATATAATTAATTGTATTTCTCCAATGAAAAGAAACACAACCAGGGCGGATCTATTTGAGATTTTTATTCGCTACCCCAAGGGCTAACGCTCCATGACTGATAACGAAGAAAAGGTCTATTTTTAGCGCAACTACGGGATTTCACTGACGACGAGCGATATCTCTTATTCTCTACCCCAAGGGCTTACGCGCCATGACGGATAGAAAAGAAGAGATTTCGGATTCAACACTTATGACGCGGAACGCGAACAGGGTGGTTTACGGGACTTTCCCTTCAGTACCCCAAGGGCTTACGCACCATGACTGATAGCGAAGGGAAAAGTCAGACTCGCGAAACAGGGTAAAGTTCGATAAAATATAACAGAAAGCGATACAGTACAGCAGTGTCAAAGAAGTAACCGGTGTAGGTCTAATTAACAAACTGAACTGTAAAGACGGGGACCTACCTCCATTATTTCAGGCACTCGCGGAAAGTAAACGAAAACTAAAAATTAATTCCTAAGAGCACTAATACTCGCAACACAAAATTATTTATACATTTGTTGAACGGATTGTCGTGCACACAATTAAAGTCGAATCGCAGAAAAGTACGGAGCGTAAACTAAACTAAAGAGACTGAAGTGAAAGAGCAGAAATCAAAAAATAAAAAAAAAGCGTCGCGGGGGAAAATCTGCTTTTATAGGGAAATTCCCCCACACGTTAAAAATCTGAAAATTCCAGAATGCGACAAGAATGAAAAACGTCGTCAGCTCCGGTTTATTGCATATCAACATCAAAAAAACGTCGAAATCTTCGAAGGCATGCAAGAAAAACAACGTTAAATACAGATAAACGGTTTTTTACATTTACTCTGCCTATCGGAATGAATGCACTGAATATTTGAGAATTAAATATTTTCAAAGGCGAAAATATGTAATGAAAGGAATGCACTAAAATGAACTCCAATTTTTTTTTTCAGAAAACTGGAGATCATTACAATTGTCCGTATAAAATATTCAAGATTTCTAAGCAACAGCCCGTAGAATTTCAACAAAGTTTCATTAAATTTCATTGGAGAAATGAAACAAAACATAAACATACAGCTGCACAATCACACATCCACATCCGTGTCCATATCATTAGTTCCATCAAGTCAACACAAATTGTGGTATCGTGAGATTTTGGGTGAAGACAATGTAAAAAATTGAGACACTTTATCGAAAGTGCTTATGTTGACAAAGTTCTATTATTCTTCTACTGTTTCACCCCATTTTTAAGACGATTTTTGGAGGGTTCGAATATAAAGAAGATTGTTATGACCTTCTTTGAAAAAATTTTTAAATTATTGAGGCGAAATTTTGACCTAATATTTTCTTTTTACACTTGGTCCTTAGTATTTTTTCTATCTAAATGAGCCTTTCCAGAAAATCGTTCAATTCACTAAATAATGAGAAAAATTCGGCAGTCTAAGATTCCATTCTCATTCCTACCTAAAAAGTTATCAGGCACCAGAAATGGCAAACTTCTAAAATATCTGAACAATCTTATTTGCTATTAATTAGTTTGAAAACGAACAATAAAAGGCATTTATATTCATTCTATCACTTAGGGATTCAGCACCAAATCTATAAAAAAGCAGATTATAATAGAAAACTATGGGTGGATAAGAAGCTCCATTTCCAAAATCCTCTCCAAAATTTCTCTGTAAAGATTCGATTCTTTTTTTATGACACTCATATATTGGTCTCCAAACTATATATCTACTTCATATCAAGCTGTTAAAAAGAGATATCAGCGTGCTTGAACTTTCACAGCATCTATCATTAGGAATTATGAATCCGAATGTTCTGTTAGCAGCAGATATCACCTGATCGATGTGAGGAACAAAAGAATAACCACTATTACACCAATTGCCCAGATCGTTTATCCACCCATCTTCGCAGGACACAAAGAAGACCCTGTCTCAACCTTTTTCTCAAAGTGAAGAAGGAAGCACTGAAATTGTCAATATCATTAACAGATGTTAACATTCTGCATGTAGGTGAATTCTGGATTAGGTCTATTCTTCTGAAAAGCTTTCTGGATGTAGTTTCTGCGCTCGGCATCCTGAACCTCGTCCTGAATATAATATATTCCAAAACACCCGGAGCGGAAGGCTCTAAAAAAATCATCCGAATGGAGCATGAGAACTCGAATCAGGCAGTCAAGGCTTCGTATTTAGGAGTTTCTTCTACTTCTTCTATGATGTTGAATAATCTGACGTCATCTTCTGGAGCTTCAGCTGTCACATTTTAAACATTGGTAGCTTCTTAGTTGTACTCTTCTAAGTCTAAAGAAGTGGCTGTTTTTAAGCATACCAGCACAATGTTTAGCTTTTTCCTCAATTTCATTTGATGACAGGCTCGTGCTCTTCAACGTCTTGCAATGGAGTGTACAGGGTGGAAGCCTTTTGATACTGTAGGTCCAAACTCTACGGGAAAGCGTTTGGTGACGCAGAGAGTTCCGAAGTCTGGTTGCTCAAGTAATGAAAGTGTGGTCTTACTGTGTCGTTCGTTGGTAAGGCAAACGGACGGTAGTTGGAACGTGAATTATGCGAGCCTTTTTCTAGAATAGGGTACTCTTCTAACCTTCAGGAAAGTTGTTGTTTGTTTAGAAAAAGTTCAAGCTCAGGACATTATTCTTCTTGGAGTGGATCCTGTACCCGTCGAGCCTTATTGATATTAAGCGACTGAAGGATCTCCACATCTTTTTCACCTTGAACATATTAAAAGTTTATACATACAGTTTTACCTCCTTTACGTATTTAAATTCATGTTTTTAAAATCACTTTGTACACCCTGCCCACCTTGATTGAACACAAAATTGAACATTATCATGAGAATTTTCAGCCTTCGTCGGGCTTTCCATTTCTCGAATGAAATATTCAAATGCATATCCCAGGTTTTCACGAGTGCATAATGAATTCAATTGGCATATAAATTCCCCCCTGAGTGAATAAGGTCTCGGCTCAGAATTGAGCACAATTTCGAGCGAAATTGCTGACTCAAAGTGAGGTACAAACTGGGGGAGAGACGGAAACGGAACTAACTTCTTCTGTTTGTTTACCCGTTGATAAAACTTTGAGAACTCATCTCCTCGTTGCGTCGGCTTGCAGAGGCGTCTTCCTCCCCTACCCGCGCCCGCCCCTGCCAACGTGTAGCGCGTCAGGTTGTCGCCCGAATACTTTAAAAACTGAATAACCCTATTAGGATGTTGATGTCGCTGTTAGAAGTTTATAGGCGCTGTATTTATTTATTTATTCGAGGTATACGTAGTCCGTCCCTTTTTCATCGAATAACAGAATGAACTTTAGTTGGAAATATCTCCGCTGCAGCAGCACAAGTAGGAAAATACACATAAATCTATCGCATGCACTAATTACTTCAAGGATGTGGGGGATGTCTATTCTGGTCTACAAAAGCGATATTGAACTCAGAAAAATTATGCAACCACTTACCTGGACACAGGTGTCTTTTTAACTCATTCAAATTGATAGTTATACCAGCCACCCATCCATGTGCTGAACTCGCTCAACGCTGTTTGGTCCCACAACTCAATGGCTTTGATATTTTTCCAATATCGAAAAGGAACATTTCGGATTGTTCTAAATCTGAAACCGTCGAACAGATTTTGCCCTCAAACGAACTCAACACGTTTATGCAAAGCCTGAACCTATTCTAAAAATTTCAAGTACCTCTCTCTTTTCTATTGGATGTGAGAGTGTTTACTAATGGTCGGCCAACAGGACCGGCTGAGTTGAATTAGTCCATGAAATCTACGCACTTAAGTGCATAATGGCTGAAAATAAGATACATGTGGCAAAATAATGAAGAATCTTATTCTTAAAAAAAGGGAGAAAATATTCTTTTATGCGGCCATATAGAATCACTGAATGTTCGAGGTCCCTTCTTAAACAAAGGGGGCTTATCAACCCAATTTTGAGTACAAACATATAGATCAAGCTGCCATCTAGAGCTCTGATTAACTTTTGCTGATTATGAAATTTTCTCCAGATCAAAGAACTCAAAAGTTCACTTATTAATCAGACTCCACATTTTTCTATTCTTCAGCTTACTACATCTGGAATTCCGAGGTTCTACAATGTGGAAAGTAATATTTCGAAAAACTAAAACAGTATAAGGGGAGTCACCTTTTCACTCTGAAGCCAATTAAGTTTTGTCTGTAAATGGTAGCAACTCATTTTGCGTGAAGATATCATGTCAAAATAGGTAACGATAGGTACAGCAATTCTTTTTTTGTAGGAACCGAAAATTGGCTCATGTTCCCCTAACCCAGAGTTGAACAGAGGGCGAGAGAGACTTGACCATAGGTTTGTTTATCAGGAAAGAAAACAATTTCCAATGAACAACGATTGTATATGTAGAGGTTTTTATCCTCAGATGTATCAGCGTATGAAATACATATTTTCTATTTAAGAGTCACTCTCACTTATTTCCGAGGTATTTTTTACTATTTTGAACCTCTGTATATTTTGTTATATTTATTTCTATTATTCAATTTACTTCTTCTGAAACAAACTATTATCCAAGCTCAGTGCGGGAAACTTGGACCACTGATTATATCTCCCGACCATAGCATGGGTCAAGTCTCCCGCACTCTCTTTTAGTCTATTCAACAGATATTTTCTTGGAACTTTTAAAACTATTATTGAAAAGGCTCATCGTTTGGAAATCAATATTAATCAATTGAAGCAATAAAACTTAATAACACCTCGCACCTATTAAACTTTTCAGACATTCAATTCCTTACTTTCTAACAACAAAATAACGTTCTCGATAACGTTCAAACCATTCACTCCCGAAATGTTCTGATGGCGGCCAAAATGGAGCCTCCACTAGTTGTGCCTTGTTACGAGTATGTCGTATATCGTATTTACGATACCGGTAGCGCGAAATTTAAATTGAAATATTTGAGGTGGTTGAAGTCTCCTACCTCAGCAAGTCTCCCGGACTCCCCCGACCTACCTTCACTGGTCAGGTTTCGCCCAGACCTAAAAACCAGTACGGTTTCTGCAGCAAACAACAGACTTACAATTTGCATCACACTCTCACTCTATAACTCTTCGTGTTACAGGTCTTAAATATAATGCAGTATACTACAGTTCTAAATTCTTGAAGAATTGTTACCTTCAATAAACCTTATATCCTTGAATATATATTCTGTAACATGCATGGAAATATGTGGGGTATAATTATAATATTCTGGCTATACTGGTAGACCTAGATCTTACGTGTCTCAGTAGGTCGTTTGAACTATTTTTGTCTCCACGAAACTGATAAAGGAAGAAGGTTCCTTCTAGTAGTACTATGGACATTTTCGCCATCAGCATATTACCCAAGAAAATAGAAACCGTATTCTTGAAAATAACCCCCATGTCATAACTCAGATGTGCAAGGGCCGGAAAACCCCAAAATACATCTGGCTGCATTATCCAATTTCGGGAGAGCATTAACACTCAGTTTGTCGCGCTTATAAAAATATAATTTCACACCTATGGAGTTTGCAGAACGTAATAAGCATTAAGTTATGCAGATTGGGTCTGTAGCGGGAATGGTAAAAGAGAAACAAGTAACGCCTCGAAGGCTTTCCTTGTAATAACCGTAATAAGAAAGACCGAGTTAAGTTGGACTCTTTCCCATTTTCGTTTTTGCGAAGCGCCGAGAAAGTGATTACACAGACTGTGAAGACAATATATCCGGATGATTATCTTGCATTTCTGGTCGGATATTATTCGAGAGGTGTTGGGAACTTGTGTTTTCAGACAGGGGAGTGTCGTTCTCTCCATTAGCATCCCGGATAACTCGAATTGATAACACGGGTCAACACCAAATTTGACCTTGACTGCAAAGCATAAAATTTCGATAGTTTAGATCCTAATTAGACGAAAAAAAAATATATGGCATGAAAAAGTTTGCTTCTGTGTTCAGGAGACTGATTCAACGATAGCATTTACAATAAAAACAAGCAACATGTGGAGCCCATGGCTTGTCTTGATTCCAAACAGGAAAGTCAAAATATGCTTCATAGGCTTCAGAGAGGACGTGAGATGTCTTTAATTCGTATTTCACGTCACGAATTTTAATAAATTGACCACATATAAAACAAAATGCATCAGCAACGTATTTACACTTCCTTGACGATATTTGAAGTTTGTCTGGGCTAGTAAACAACACCTGATCATTGTTTATGACTCGAGTGTCCTCTAGCGGCACCTTGTGAACGTAAACACCCCACTCTCATCGGACGGTCTTTTTGAATTATTAAAAATTATAAAAAAAATGAAGAACGACTATTAATACTATAACTATCACAGAAGCAAACTTTATACCAAAAAAAGTTATTTGCTTTTCGTTTTTGTGTATAATTAACCGGAAAATCCTAGTATAAACGTTAGGACAAAGAACAAAATTTTTTTTGTAGAGTCTTGTAATTTACTGTGATACCTTTAATTTATGCAGGCTCGAAAAATTCGTGATAAATTTTTGGGAGACATAAACCGTTGTCAATTTCTCTTTACGCATTACAATGAGACTAATTTTATGTTGTGACCAACATTTAGAGCATTTCAGGTTGAAATTTTTTCTTAATTTACATTAACCACTCAATACTCGACCCCCGAGCCAACTTCTTTGTGCGAGTCCAGTTGTGCCATTTGCTGGCCTACTTAAACATTTATAAGCAGATGAATTCTATTGAAGTAGGGCCTTAAACCAGTTACTCGTAGTATTTAATAAGCTATCATTTGAATCAGCCTCTAGATAACAAAGCATACTCACGTTCATGAAGATGTTATTGCGATAGCTAAAAACTTGTACTGGTTAAATAACTCAACCTTGTGACATATTTTTCAATATACCAGAGTTTCTAGTTCAATTATGAATTTTCATAAATTTCATTAAATAGTTTGCTAATTTCTCAATTTTGAACATAATATGTACCTGCCTTCCCAGAAAATGTGGCCAAAAACTGAGACAATGGTAACAAAAAATTAAAATTGAAAATTCTACGATATGAATTTTCAATTTTAATTTTTTGTGGCGTTGCCAAACACTGGTTTAAAATATATCAAACTATGATTTTACAGATTTTCGTCATATTTAGGTACACTCGGAAAGATGAGAGGAAGATATGTAAAAGATATGTAAAATATATGTATTCGCAATGTACAATATTTTATTTCATTTCACATTTTGGATGTGATATCATCAATAGCCTCTCAATTTCACATTATGAATCCCAACATTGACTTCATTTCGATACTATTAAACGAAATTAATTCAGACGCATAAAACCCACTGATATTGAATCGAACTAACGAACCACGATCACTCAAATTATTCCCAGAAACACAATATTGGCCAGCAAAAGTGACCATGGTTTAGGTCTCATTTGACCTCATCAAAGCCAGACAACTCACACCTCGACGAACAGGGAATGAGCTGATGGCCCCTTTATGCGATGTAAGTAACGGATATGATGTAGTCATACACCCTAACGACACTTGACAGAAAATGAGGACCTATTCTATTTAATTTCCTAACAATCGGAGTAAAGATGGCAGTATGTATACATTGCAAAAACAATAAAAAAATATTGCGAACTAAATCGGACTAATTAACCGCCATCTGTGACTCCATTTATCGGACGTTAATATATTCGATAAACTCCCAATAACCTTGGATTGAGCTAACCGTCGACGATAACGTACTATTTGACGTTCTTACAGGCATTCAACCTAACTTTAATAGGTGATGGTAGGATGAATGGAAGGATACTGGATGGATTAATCCCTAGAAATCCACCAGATATCTGTTTGGCAGTTGTCAAAACATTGAAAGTGATCTCATACATACTCACACGAAATTACCACAGTTTATCCATTCGTCAAAATTTTCGAACTAAAGTAATGATGGTTATTGAATGAGCTCAGAAACCGAACATCAGTCTGTTTGAATGGAAGTGTTATCATTCGACTAATAAATCCGTTTTTGGCTTTATAAGAAGTCTTAGATAAAAAAATTTGATGTGGTGATCCAAAAATTATTTCACAATTGATAGATTGGTGATTTGAGGACCAAAGAACTATGTCAGTTCGCTGACGTTTATATTTGTCTAGTCAAGCCCTGAAGATGGAGAAATATATTTCCGAAACGTCGGCGAACTGACATAGTATAAATCTCCTGCTCTTCGATCCTTACACCACCAATCTATCAAGTCCTTGATGAAGACTAATGATAGATATAAAATCGAAGGTATAAATCAATCTATTCATTCTGAAACTGAGCTAAAAATTTCATTCACTGAGTTGTTATGAATCTAAATTGTCGGGTTTCAGACTTTTTTGGAATGAAATTTGAAGATTGAACTTGATTGTAACATTTCGACTCTTGTGTTGGTGTATTCCTTGCATGGAGATTTTCTCACCTCATTTGAAGTTTCTTGGAATCTTATGAGCTAGCTCATCAGGACCATGCAGGTTGAGCATGCATTTCAGACTCGCATGGACTAAAAATAATCATGACACAACATCGATATCAATATCCTCAACTTTTTACGTGCAGTTTATGTGACGCCGCATTTTATGCACCATCTATCAGTTATTGAATTGCTCCAAGAGGAAATTAAATAAAATCCACGCAATTCACGTTATATGACATAACGATAGCGTTGCATTCGCATATTATATTAATTCCATTCGATAGAAATATTCCGATATATATTTTCCACACAATACATATTTACCGACAAACCTCCGAATAGTGATGCCATTATGTTTCACAATGAGGTGAATCAACTGATTGATGGAAAGCATTTTGTACACGTAGGTTGGATTTCCATTTTTCGGCCCCTCTATTATTCGACCAGAGCACCTGAATATAAATATCCTCCCGCATAGGAGGCCCACATGTGCGGCGCATTTCGGGCTATTGTAGTATGCGATATATTTGCGGTAAATTGATTTTGAAGGAAGGTCGAAGAATGATTTTGTTGTAAACTTAAAAGGATTTCCTTTCGCCTTACGTGTATCGTTTCTCATCCAAGAATTCAAGACCTACATCATACGGGTTGTCGCTTGAATGTTACGTCATTTTCTTTGAAATTGGTATGTTGTTCTGGGACAAATTAGCATAAGTAGGCCAGGAGATACGCCTATTCAAGACGATTTGCCTTAAAAAATTATAATCAAATGAATTGCCGAGGCCAAAAACAATAATCTTTGATCTGTGATCAAATGTCACGATCTAAGTCGAACTAACTACATAAACACCATTACCGGTAGATTCGGGTGACTTGGGACAGTCCTGTAACTTGGGACAATTACCCCCCTTGCAGAATTATTTGTTTCTTACCATTTATGAGTGAAGGGACAAAATTATAAGATGGTGTAGCGTCTTTTCGGTTAGTTTAACAATTAATTTGTTTGCCGTGACCAGAGCGTTTGAATTGACAGGAAAAATTAACGAATTCGGGAGAGTAAAAGAGCGTTTTTTTATGACCCTTGTACTTTCTAGTGTCCTGTACATGTGTTTCACTTTGTGCATGTGTAATTTTTTTTCTGGATACGTGGGATATTGGAATATTAGATATGTCATGAAACAAGGTTGTTTACAAATCAAGCGGCAACACGGATCTCATTCATTTGTTTTGTTGTTTCATAGGGTGCCTTGGGACAATGCCGAATAGATACAAGCGGCGCATGGGCAACAGGAAATATGCCGATCTTTCGCAGGATATTATTATATTATTTACGTTATTTCCACAAAGAAATCACCAAAGAATGAAAGAAATCAAAGTTCCCTTGTTTTGTTTAGTTTTTTTACATTTGTGTTGCAATTTATTTCACTTTCGCTGTAATAAGGGTTTATCATTTAATTTCCTTACCGAATTTCAACTACATAATCACAAATTCTAATTTTTCAAAACTATGTACCGTCCAAGTCACCAATTCCATTTGAGAGTTGAGAACTCAATAAATAAACTTGTGTCCCAAGCCTCCCAAATCGGTGGGTCACTTGGGACAAGTAGGTATATTTTATTTTTTTCAAAATTTATATCCGAATTCTGGAGCATAGTGTATATCCTAATCAATCAATAGTTGATTAGGTTAAATTAAGTCTTCAAGGTGTTTATTTATGTATAATCATTTTTGCCGCTTAGCGGTTGTTCTCTTCATTTTTTTGATTCGTTGTTTTCATGCTATTGTAATTTTTAAATTTTTTTTTTAGTTTGCAATATTTCTCATTTGCATATTTCTAGTCTCGGTATAATATTGCTCAATTTTGTTTTTCTTCCTTTTCGTTATTAGCAATGTAGCTTGGTTTCTTTTATTATGCTAAGTTAAGTTATTTTCTGTAACTGGGTATTTACCTGTTGAAAATAAATAACTTATTCTAACTTATTATTAAAATAGTCTGAATCAATAAGCATATTCGAACGTCTTTTTTAGATAAAAATAGGTCACCGTTTTGAAAATATGACAAGTTGAATTCAACAATCGTCCCAAGTCACCCGAATCTTCGGTACTAATAACATTAACAGAAATATCATCTCGTCCAGATAGAGTAGATTTTGAGCTCGATTTAGGTCCCTTTTGATCTTGTCAGATCAACACAACTCATATCTCTAAGTAAATGGAATGAATTGATCGAAGAATGGCATTTCTGTTTATCGTAAATTCGTGTCACTGAAGATTAGCTGATTTCGAGTTCTCTAGCTATCTTGATAGTGGGAATCTGAGGATTTTCTTAAACCAAAAATTGAAAGAACCCAATATTTGAACGGTTTGTAATAATATAAAAGTATTCTTCATATTTTCTCGTATAATACTCCGTTTTCGAGTGATTTGATGTTCAAAAATGAAAAATTGGGTACTTCTGCTGAGTACAACTCAGTTCAGAAGTTCCACAGATGTGTAGTGTCATAGATTTAGCTTATTATTCTGAAGGAAAATCAGTTTTTCCATAGGCGGCATAGCACATTATGAAAACTGAAATTGGCTATATTTTTTTATCAGGGCCAAATCGGAAAAAATGGTGTAGAAAAAAGTGTTGCTTTTGACTTCAAGAATCTACTGTTAAAATATATTTACGAGTTAAAGACTCACCCTGTATATTAGATAAGGCTCCTTTCTATTTGTTCAACTATAATTCCGAAATGGAGAAAGAAAGGAGAAATTTCATTTTACCTACAAAGATGCCCTTCAATTTGAATAGTCATTATGTTATAAAAAAGAAATTTTTTGTTGAGGTTCTTATCCCTCTCTGTATCCTTGTATCATACAAGGGTATGGTGCTCCGTTTAAATTTCCTCAGCTAGTACGCCACTTTTTCAAACTCGCATTGGAATACTCGTTATAACTGACGAAGTGCAAGTAGGTCGGTAAGCTCAAAATACTTTCGGAAAATGCCAGGGACTCGAGCAGGACATTATCAGGCGAGAATCTCATCCTGGAACTTTTCATCTCGAAAAATATCGGCAATATTTTCTATTAATATAAAACATGCCGCTAGCGATAAATTCCTCTTATCGGATATAATATTTCATGTCGGGGTCCCCCTCTTCAGTTGTTTTTCCGCAATACGTTGAAATTCCCTTATAAATGATACATTCAGAACGACGACGCTCTGTATCTGATTGCGGATTGCAGCGGAGCGGGAAAAAAGGGATGGATGGGGTAGGGAATAGTCGGGCTAAGCGTTATTAGGAAGGAGAGACTGCAAAGCCTCGTCAGACGCGCATAGAGATCATCCCGAGGAGATATATGTTCTTCCTTCCGATTACATCCGTATTTTCAATGTGAAATTTTTTTATTCAGGATTTGGAACATTGATTTCGTGAGTGGTTTCACAGGGCGACTCTTTCTCTACAGCGAGTATGATGAACTGATGTCTTTTACATGGATAACTTTTCGTTTCTTATTTTTGAGAAATGAATAGAAACCTTTCTCAGTTTATACTAATAAACAGAATTTCAGTATACGTAACATTCGAATATCTGACTTTTTTGAGTTCTTCGCTTTATTTTACCGTGTGTAAAATTTGAAAAAATGAGTACTTTGGCTGAAGACAACTCTGTTTAAAAGATCCACAGATGAGTAGTGTCACATATTCAGTAAGTTATTCCGAAGGTAATTTTGTGGTACCGCTCATTATGAAAACTTAAAATGGCTACATCTTTTTATCAGGGCCGAATCGAAAAGAATGGTATAGAAAAAGGGTTTCTTTTGACCTCTAAAATGTACCTACTGTTGAAATATTTGTACGTGTCAAAGACTCACCCTGTATATAAGTAAGCATTTGAATCTACTCCTAGGAATCTAGATAGGGTAATGACAATTTCTGGAACATTCGGAGCAATTTTGAGGCAGGAACAAATCAGACAAATGATAATGGTAATTTCCGGAAACGTTAGAGCAATTAGAGGGCATGATCAGTTATGAAATAATATAGAAAATGGAACTTTTTATTAGTTCATAATAACATCGTTATTCGTCTATATCATCGAAGACTATCATCTACCCTAAGATTTCAAAGAACTATTTTATTTTATTTTTTTATAAACATTCAAATTATATATATTTTTTGTTTATTTCATTTTTACAACTAAACTGACGAAAATACTATTAGTTGAACACAAATATTCAAAATAAATTCAATAATGAGGAGTTGTAATTGAGGTCAATCACGTCGTTGAGTGAATCTGTCGATACTTTACATGAATTGATCTCCAAACTTTCTGAAAGATTCAGTTTCTGACTTTTAGTTTCTATACAGGGTGTATTTGAAGGTGAGAGGATTTTTTTTTCAACAGAAGGTAGAAGTGGTCAAAATGATGTGTTTCACCAAAAATCGCCTTTGCAAAACTTTCAAAATGACAATGTTGAAAACAAAATTGAAAATAATTACTGAAATAGATCCTAATACGACCCTAGAACGTTTGTTAGCTGAATTATCGCAAAGCAGTGGGAAAAAACTTATGTCCTGATTCTACCAAGTGGTGTCGACCATTATTGGATGGTTCGATATTTACGTGGTAATGGAAAATGGAAACTTGGGATTGTCGAATTGTTCTCATTATTTTTATGTAACTTACACGATTTTATGAAATGGCTCATTTCAATAATACCAACAGACAGAAGAGACTTGGGACACAAGTGTAAAAATTAGAATAATACTTCAAAATCACACCAATAAAATTCCTCTAAATTATTCACGAATTTGTTCACAATGGGCATCACAATCTTCTTGTCCGAACATTCCAACAAAGGTCGTAAAAATGGGATGAAATTGGGAAACATCATAGCACTTTTTCAACATAACTAACTGACCTGATTCATCTAATCAGCTGAACTTGGTACTGAACAATTAATTGTCTAGCCATATGTTTAGGTTTTGTTTCGATTTTGCGATGCCGGAGTCACCACCTTCCACTGTCCCGTACTTGAAATACAACTTCTCTCAACATAAGACATTCCTTGCGCAGTCTTGCAATTGCGAAGCTCCTATATAGGAGTTCAGTGCTATTATAGCAGCTTGACTATCAGAATGGATAACTATGTCACATCCCTGTTAGTTTTTTCCAGGGTTATTTATGTTTCAGCATCTTTCGATGTATTTCTACCTGAAAAACACTTGAACAGGAGCCTAACGAAGATCACCAAACTCTTGGTGCTTGCCTCCTAAATTCCGTCTTCCTATCGTCGTCTTTCAACCATCTGTGTACCATTTAATGGTATAAGCTTTGAAATTTTACTAATGTATTCCTTTTTCAATTCTTCCCTTTAGCATAGCATCGTGTTCTTCTTAATGCCTTTTAAATCATTACATCACTAGGTGAGTTCGCTGATGAGATAAACTTCCTATATACATACAGGGTGGGCTTTTTAAAACGAAACAGACGAGACAACCACCTTAATTGTTGAAGAAAGTAATTACAAATAATAATTATTTCGTTGTCTAACGTTGACAATTAATGGTTTCCATCGTAACCACAGAATGAATTAGTCAAATAATTGACGATTTCACATAGCATGGTTGGCGGAATGACTGGTACTGTACGAAATTCGAAATTGAATATCTCGAAAACAAATGCATTAAATGAGAAAAAAATTAATACGCTGAATTCAGGATAAAAAGACCTTTAAAATGAGGTATCACTCACCCTATCTTTCCTTTTCAAAATTTAGGGGTTGGTGTTCTAACACTAAGGGTTGAAGCGATATAGTTGTGAATTTGTCCCCCTCGAAACAAAAATCGACGTGTCCGGGCAATTTTTCGAAATAAATTTATTCCGCCCGTTATCTCGTCTGTTTCGTTTTAAAAAGCCCACCCAGTATACATCGATTTTGAAGTTCGATTATCCGCTTAAAAACACGAGAAGATTCACCAAAATCAGTACAGCAGTTTCTGTACGATGCTCTATGAGATAAACACATTCGTTTTACAGCAGATAATAAAACAACCATCAAACGACATAAATACACGAAAATTCAAAGTAATATTTTTCTATCCCTCCGTCACAGTGATACTTGGAGTCGTTTTCGGAGCACCCTCATAACAGCATCCGTCAACATGACGTCGTACACCACAAAAACGGCCGTTTACATGATGAAATAAAAGTTGGCTGGAACATATAACCCGCTCAACTTTTCCCCCGTCCCATAAGGACCTGAACTCCCAACTCCTGGCGAATTTAATAATTTTATTTTTCGACCTATCTAAAACACGGCTCTGGTCAAGTCGTTTTGTTCCCGCGGAATGCACCGGGGCATAAAATCGAAATAAGCTGTGTTTTCCCTATTCCAAACTCCATTCAAGTTCGGCCAAAATAAGTCGGTGAAAAGGCATCCGCTGGTTCAGAACTTCTGCAACCTTTCCGTTCCGAAACAGCCCTTTTAATTAATTGGTCTTTTCGTATTTTCCGTCGGGAATACGTGATATTCGGCGGAGTTTATCTAATTGAACGGCTTGAGAATGACCGATGGCGAAAAAATTGAAAAGTTTCTGATGAAGTATCAGCTACTACCAAGTTTATTAAAGCTGGATTGGCATATTCGGGTCAATCAGGTTATGGACAATATCTTCATTGCAAAATGCAAATGGAACCCAGATATTATCGCATTATTGGAATTCATTATGTACGAGTTCACTAGTTTTCTAGTTAATTTTTAGCATCTCTGCACATTCTGCCAGGTCCAAGTTCCGAGTACCTCAGTGTTAAACAATATTTTATTCGATCATGCGCATATTAATCTAAATATATAATAACAAATTATAGGTTCTCTTAGCTGCTTTACTCTATAAGAACGTCAATTCAAATTTTGGCTTACTTGGGAAAGTGTGCGCGGGTAAGTGTGCGCATAGATTCATTATATGGGCATTAGTTCAGTGAGGAATAAATTATGACATTGTTGATTTTCTTGGTTAAGACTCGATCAATATTGTCCTATTTGTTCAGAAAAATATGAAGAGCCACCAACAGGGGCATGTATCAAGTGTTGTGTTCACCAAGAATTGTGGCACGAACAATAATGCACTGCTTGTAAAAAGGCGCTTCTGTATTGACAATAAACAGCATTTCTCTAATATTGTAACATTTTGATGACATTATTTTGTAATTTGTTTTGATTGTGTGGTTCACTAAGCACTGCGTTCACATACCCCGTGAGGGTGCGCACACTTACACGCAATACGGGGCATGTGAACGCACTCCGACTTTCTCTATTGAATTCTTTTTTGCGGAAAGATAACGTTTTTGTTTGTTTGCTTTTTGATGTTTTCTGATAGATTAGAAAATTCTCTATCTTATGAATATGTTTTAATTATCCTAGCTTCAACATTTGAAACAGGGTATGGCTTGAAAGGCAAAAGTGCGCACAGTTGACCCGAATGACTCTACAGCTTTCCGCAATAATGATCATTCCTTCGATATTTACCATTTTAGAAAGATTTCATCCAACACCCTGAAATGTAAAAAATGTTTTACATACAAGGTGTTTTCAAAGGTGAAGCTTTTTTTTGACAGAAGGTAGAACTCATCAAAATAAGTCGTTTAACACAATATTGTCTATGTTCAGCTAACAAACAATCTGGGGTCGTATTAGGATCTATTTCAGTAATCATTTTCAATTTTTTTCAACTATGCATTTTTAAAGTTTGGTATAGGTGATTTTTGGTAAAACGCTTTATTTTGACCAGTTCTACCTTCTGTTGAAAAAAAGCCCCACCTTCAAATATACCCTGTATTGGAAGTTTCCATGGCGAGCCTTTTTTGCAACAGAATCTACAAAAATTGTTGATTACAAAGCAGTCCAGATGCAGCGAAAATACCTGGTTACAACATATAACTGTTCAATGTCTGTAATCAAGCACTCTCGCATGTTTTTTATATGCAATTATTGGTGAAATTATTCACTTGATAAATTTCAAATGATGAAGAACTCACCTTTAAAAATATTCAAGTTTTCAATAATGAATATGTAATTCATCATTGAAAACTCATTTTGAAGGGCTCGATGATCCTTATTTCAAGAAATAATACCTTTACGAGCGAAGGTAGGCCATTTCTCGATTAGACTTGTTCAGTAAAAATTTAAATTCAACCAAAACCTACATGAATACGAATTTGGCGGAGACAAAGGTTTAAATTACCGGTCACGAACTATTGTCAAGTGTCCATTAGGAGACATTTCCAAAATGGAGTATGCGCTGGTAACAAACTGCTCTAAAATATTATAATAGTTTCTCAAGAAGTTGTTAATCATACTTGATTCGCAAATGTGTTAGCAAAATCTATATAATTTAGAAATTTATGCTGATGTGAGTACGGTCTTCCGCGTGTTCTTACATTCCAACGGAAAATTATCAGATATATGATTCGTCCGTGAAATATTGTTCCTCGAATGCGGCTTGAATGTTGAATGTTGAGCAATAATTTTTTCGATTGATGGAATGTCTAACGGCCGGTTTCATAATCAAACCTAAAGTCCCTTTAATTTTAAAGCTTCCTTTAATCCTACTAACGTCCAGTTTCATAATCAAATTTAAAGTCACTTTAAGCTTAAAGCTTCCTTTAGTGTCATTTTTAGTAGGGTTAAAGGAAGCTTTAAAATTAAAGCGACTTTAGGTTTGATTATGAAACCGGCCGTTAAAATGACAGTAAAGGAAGCTTTAAGCTTAAAGTGACTTTAAATTTGATTATGAAACTGGACGTAACTATCGAAGTGTCGATCATTCTCAGATTGAAATGAACTTCGAAATTATGTCACTGCATATTCATTCCGTCTATAAAAACCATGGTGCCTGGTAAAATGAATTCCTCATCGAATGTCACCCATTCCCAAATTCTCAAATCCTTGAAGTATAATTTGGAATGCACCCAAAAATTGAGGGCAATTGTTAGGGGAATACTTTTGGAACAAGAGCCTAGCGTGCTGAATTTGTTGCCTTTTTTCAAATTCCGAAACGATTTACGTATGAATTTATAGCTTAACCCCGGCGTGCTGAAATAAATGGAGAATATATGTACCCGCTTTATAACCGTCTAGTAATAGAGACATGCCACCCCGCACCTGTCGCGATCATTAATTAGAAAACTGGGGTTAACACACAACGAAATTGCATGTAGATCCCGAAATAACGAAAGACGCTTTTCGAGCCCTCGAAAGAGCTCGCATCTCAAAAACTTCCCCATTCGCATATCTGCCATTCGTTACCCCTGAAGAATTGCTTCGGGTAGTTCTGGGAAAGCCATTTATCCATTCGAATGTATATAAATAACGGAACGCTGGAACCGGTTTGAGAGGGTGTAAATATACGTTCATTCCGAACTCATTGAAAGCCAGCGTTGAAGGATATATGGTTTTGTTTCGTGGTCTGGATGGGCCCGTACATGGTTATTCAATTAATATCGTAGCGGATTCCATTTCATCAACATTGAATATCATTAACGGTCCCATTTTATGTTGGATTAGGCACTGTTTCGAACAAGATTCTCCGATTCGGTTAAACGAATACGGTTCACCATTAGTAGGTATAATTTGAGCAAGATATCCGTTTATTCAGTGGCTCGAATTTCATGAATGACTGCCCTGAATGAGATCTGATAATAGATAGAAAGTTCATTGTTGTCCTTCGTTCGCTACGAGGAAAATGTATGGAAATACCTACTAATGGTTTTTATATGCTGACATCACAGGCAGTATACTCTTCGAAAAAAATCTATATTATTTCCATACGTATTATTACGGACTTCCATAATAAAGTCTTCCTTCGGTTCAAAAAACAAGATCCTTGCAATTCTAAACCGATTCGGAATAATCCTCAAGCATATGATTATTTTTGTACATTGTTGAAATTGTAAAATCCTAGATTGTAAGCCATAAATATTATTATAGAGTTTGAAAGATCGGAAACGAAACGATTGTAGTGATGTGAGCGCCATCTCGTGTTTCAAATGTGTAGACCCTTAGACTGGTAAAAATATTAATTTGAGGTCCATTTGCAGAACTATATGAAATGTTGTTAGATTTCAGATGGCCCTATCGATTCTCATACCTCATACGACTTTTCGTTTACCTCGCTTCTCTAGTTGCTGATTATTACAAATTTTTGCTTATTTTCTTAGAAAACACCTCAAAATGACTTTCGACCATTACTACATGGTGAACTACTATAAGGGTAGTTACTATGGAGAATAGAGAAAAGGAAAGCATGGGATAGGAGTCGCTGCGATCGCTACGTTTATCGATAAGGGGTGGGGATTTAAGGCAAGTGTCCACAGTTCCGCATCGTACGCAACGCACGGATCGTTTTAAAATTATCAAGCGATGCATCCGGGCAGTACGATGCGTTTCAGTGGACGCACTTATATGAGTTCCTATACAAAGCATTCTAAAATACTTTCGATACGATCCGTGCGTTGCGTACGATGCGGAACTGTGGACGCTTACCTTTAAGCGTCAATTTGAAATGAACAACATTCATTTTGTTTTAGGTTATGTGTCGTAGTTTTTTCTGATGCTTTCTCAAATACGTTTCTTCAAATCTATAATAAATATGAATTTTCTGATTTATATGCAATGAAATACAATTCACATTATAAAGGGGACTAAGTAATCAGCTTTATTCGTTCATAATAAAAGACGAAATCAATGAAATTCAAAAGAAATCACTGATCAAAGAAATGATACCTACATAATATATTCATCATTGTTTATTGAAAACAGGATATGTTAGTTGGTTTAAGGTAATCTTCAAAATTATATACATTCGCAGTGGGGAGTAGGACAATCAAGACAACAAAAGGTAGCAATCTCAGATTTATCACTTATTAAAGTAGATTCTGTTTCCAATACTCAGCTGAGAACCGTTTTAAAACATATATTATGTTATGCCAACAAAATTCTTCAAGAATATCCACTTCTGAACCATGTACTCAGACTCAGACGTACTCAGACGAGTCCACTTCTAACGAGGGATGACAATTTCGATTTCGTTCATAATGAATCCTATCATCTTTTTGATATCTTCATCGCAAAAAGGCTCTTGACACACAAATTGATTCCCAGTCGATTCTTGAGGTATGGTTTCTTCCACTTTTCTCTCCAAAATGCACTCGAAAATTTTATCCTTTCTCCTCTTCTTTCCGATGCCAAAACCCTTTTATACTAGCTCACGCTTCAATATTTCACCATGGTCATATGTTGTTCTCTTATCGAAAATCGAAAATAATAATACACTGCGCAAAAAACTTAACGCACATTATGGAAATCTCGAATTTATTCTACAACTGAAGGTGTTCTCAATGATAATTATTTTTATCAGAATTATGCATGCATATGTTATCCACTTTCAAAGGTTTTCTTCAATACAGATGTTTTTTCCCAGCAGGAATAAAAAAAGATGATATTATCAGATTTTGAATGTATTGGCTTCATTCTAAAATCAGTTGTTCTTGATCAATTCTAGTGATCAATAGTTTTTCTTTCGTTTGATTTTCTACACTCGATCGCTATGCAACGCGAAACACTCAATTTGACCCAAGAGAAATGTGCCCAAGCGGTAGTTTTGCGAGAAGAAGGGTGGACATACACAAGAATTGCAGAAAGGTTTGGAGTTTCCCATACAAGTGTGTCCAGAATGTTGCAGCGATTCAGGGAGACAGGTATGAATGTCCGAAGACCAGGACAGGGTAGACCACGTTTAACAACTGCCAGTCAAGAACGTTACTTGAGAGTTTCTTCGTTGAGACAACGGTTTGCAACCGCTCGCCTCCTTCAAATTCAGCTTGAGCAAACTAACGAGGTGCAAATTAGCACTCAGACAATAAGAAATCGCCTCAAAGAATATCATTGAAGGCCTCGTGTCGCGGCAAGAGGCCCAGCTCTTACCCCAGCCCATCGAAGGAAGCGTTTGGATTTTGCGAGAGAGCATATCCATTGGGAAGAGGCCGATTGGGAAAGAGTTCTCTTCACAGATGTCTCTGGATTCTGCCTCTACCATTGTGATCGACGTTCCCTTGTATACAGACGTCCACATGAAAGATATGCTCAGTGCAATTTCCTGAATACTACACTGGTTTCCTGGGAGGATCGATTGTATGGGGTGGAATATCTTTGACTGCTCGCACAGACCTAGTAGTCGTTGATAATGGAGCTATGAATGCTGATAAGTATATAAGGAACATTCTTGAAGAGCATGTAGTGCCATTTGCCCCATACATTGGTGAAAATTTCATTTTTATGGACTATAATGCCAGACCCCATCGTGCGCGCATCGTTCAGGAGTACCTTGAAGAGGTTGAAGTCTCTCGAATGGAATGGCCAGCAAGAAGTCCAGATCTCAATCCCATTGAGCAGGTTTGGGACATCCTCAATCCCTCAATCATCCAGCTACTCTTAATGACTTAGGAATCCAACTCGGAGAAATCTGGGAAGGATTAGATCAGAACATTTTAAGATCACTCATTTTGAGTATGAACCGTCGTTGCCGAGCTGTAATTAACGCAAGGGGTGGAAATACCAAGTATTAAATCACTTATCAGCATTTCAGTATTTTGAAAATTGTTCATTTCTATTCTTTCACATAAGATTCGGTGAAATCCTGAATTTTTCTTCCATTTAATGTGTCTTGTTTCGTTCCAAACCTTCCCTAGAGAACATAAAAAATAAGTTATAAAGTCAATGTAGAGTGAACTTTCATTAAAATTGAGATTTTCAGAATGTGCGTTAATTTTTTTGCGCAGTGTATTATCCCAATCATCTGTCACCAGGAAGACAATTCAATCAGCCAACTACAATCAGGTTAAATCAAAATTTCGTCATCCGATGATCGCCAGCGCGGCTATTGGCAAAAACATGAACTACTCTATTGGTACATATATTAGGGGATAAAGAATCTATGGTCTCCAAGCAGCGATCGTTCTCCTTCTCTCTACTCTCCATAGTATCTACCATGTACCACCAACGTTTAAATGAGCATGTCAGATTTTGAGTAATGGGATGCAGTTTGCATAATCGCACTTTTGTGATATACGATGATTTTTTTTTCAGACGGAAATTGTATCCACTCTTCGGACAATTGAATTATCGATTAATTTTTGCGTCAAGGATGCGTAGACATTTCAACGCCGCGCAAAACCCGAAATGCGTCTGCAATGAACGAAATTTTCGCAGGAAATTGAATTACGACAGGTTCGTAATTTGTTTCATTCCGATTTGAATTAAAATTCTGGCGGAAATGGAAAAATTCTGGCGACATTTTCGACGACGCCATTTCGCCCCTTTGCAAGGCATCTTCATTAGGCATACTGGCTGAGGGAAGAAAGGGAGATAAGTAAATTTGGGGCACGTCAACGAATTCTGGTTTGCCATCGTATAATAATTCACAGTAGATGAGTTTACTTCCTGTGTTATGTATTGATTTAATTCAATAACTCTTTTAAGATTATATTTGCAGACCGCCTGTCATTTGAGATTTTAATGAAAAAAGTTTTAAGACCCCGAAAATTGCATATGAATATAAGTTCATTATTTACGAAGTTTCAGAAATTTCTACCCCTAGTAGGTATTTCTATTCAAAATTTTGAAAAATGCATGGCCCTTTCAATTTATGATTTTTTTTTAAATTTTGATATGGACAATTTTCTACGCTTCGAAAAAAATGAGAGGTTTAGTGAGTCCACCATTTCCAGATTGAACTGGCAATTATGAATTTGTTTGGTTCAGATTTAGACGTGAAATAAACGATGATGGACGTGTAGTAGGAGTTATTGGGCTATTTCCATCATATGGAACGGTCTGGCTAGCTTTCGCCAGCTGCCTCTAGGAAGTTGCCTGTTATTATATTTCATATGATGGAAATAGCCCAATAACTCCTACTACACAATACCATATTATACTACTATTCATTTAGTATCGAAAAAAAGGGTTGGAAAATACCTTCTCAAACTTTCCTGGCAGTATCTTGAACGTTTTTCAAATGTCCCTCGAATCGCAGAATGAATTCTCCTTCCAACAATTTATCTTAACATCGTGTTGGAAAACTCACTTTGTTTACCGAGAACTAAAACGTAAAAGTTAAATTGAAAAGTTTCCTGCCCTTGTTTATACGCCTTGGATTTCATTCATCATTTCGATTCACTTTCATTTCTCCACTTATGTGTTAGCTAGACAGAATTTGTTTTATGGCGTACAACATTATTGAAGTGTGTGTTGTTATTTTCCAAGGTTTCCACCTACATTACATGAAAAATTCAAGAAACGAGCGAGCTTCGAACTCAGGGTGTTCATATTAGGAGGGAAATTGACAAGACAAGACAAGACAAAAATATTTATTTAGAAAATTATGTACAAAGAAGGTTTACTTAGGCAAGTTACCTTTACAATTGGTGGATATCTTGTGTGTGAACAATTCCTGTATAAATGCTCACACCTTACGCTCTGTCAGTACAATTTGAAGTCGATCAAATGCACCTTAGGATAATTGTATAGTTATTTCCGTAGTTGTGATTTTTATAGTGAAAAGTGTATTTTTGCATACTGTTGTGCTTTTTAAAGCTACATTTAAGATAAATAAAAAAAAAACTTGTTTGAGCTAGTTTTTGTATATGAGGAACTATGTTGTGGTTATTCCTTCGTTTTTCGGAAAATCTGTAGGTTTTGATATGGCAGTTTATGTTTGAAATTGGGATACATGTTGTTGTACTTCCGGTGGGTGATTTGTTCTGTTGTTTTGCTAGCGGGGCAATGGTTGAAGATTCTGTTAGTGTAGTTTGGTATCGTTTCTATTTCGGCTTCATGATGTAGTTTCTTCATAAGGCTATATCTATTTCCATTCGTAATTATTGGTGAGATTTTATTTTGAAAAATCTGTAGTGGGTGAAGTGGTGAGTTTTTCACATGGGAAAAGACTGCGTATGTTACGACGGATCTGAGTATGGAACTCGAACTGTTTAGCAGTTTTTTGAGGTAGATGCTCTGCAAATGTGCTACCGCATTACACACTGCAGTGTGATTCGAATGCAAATGAATTGTATATTTTCGTCATAAACGTGCATATTGAGATATTCCAACTAATTAAGCTAAATACCTGTCGTGAAATGTTATATTTTCGATATATATATTCTGAAATTTTAATATTTCGAGTTCAATTGATCTCCCATGTTTCATTTCTCATTTTTCTGTCAAATTTTTTTCTGATTTTCCTAAGCAGAATCAACATTATGAAGTACGAGTTTTTGGTCTGTTTCCATCATTTTGACCATTGTTTCTGCAAGTATTTGTCAGCCCTCTTCAGAAGTCCTCTCGTTGTTTAACCGAAGAAGATTTACTTTTCAGTTTCTCTTTTTTCGTACCAGATTTTCAGATGAATGAAAGGTGGCTGAAAGGAACATCTCAAAGAATAGACCAAAATGATGATCATAGGCCAATAAATACTACTACAATATATATTTCTCATCGTCAATGATTTTAAGTCAACCCCTGAAGATTAGAGTCATTCGGGGCAACTGTGCGCACTTTTGCTTTTCAAGCCTAACCCTGTTCCAAATGTTGAAGCTAGGAAAATTAAAACATATTTATAAGATAGAGAATTCTAATCTATAAAAAAAACATCAAAAAGCAATGAAATAAAAACGTTTTTTTTCCGCAAAAAAATATTTAATAGTGAAACCCTCACGGGGTAAGTGAACGCAGTGCTTAGTGAACCACACAATCAATTTTTCTGAACAAATAGGACAATATTGATCGAATCTTAACCAAGAAAATCAACAATGTCATAATCTATTCCTCACTGAAGTAATACTAATGAATCTGTGCGCATACTTATCCGCGCACACTTTCCCCAGTAAGCCAAAATTTGAATTGACGTTTTTATAGAGTTGAGCAGCTAATAGAACCTGAAATTTTTTATTATATAGTTAGATTAATATGCACATGATCGAATAAACTATTGTTTAACACTGTCGGACTCGGAACTTAGACCTGGCAGAGTTTGCAGAGATGCTAAAAATTAACAAGAAAACTAGTGAATTTGATTGATTGCAAATAAAAAGTTAACGAAACGTCGCACGGCGCACTCCTATGAAAAAAACTGATTTGGCGATTCTGTGCCTTTGCTTCACCCAAATGAACCCCTCTTTCATACATTGCACACTCGAGATATACGCACTGGACTCGCTTAAAACATATACTTTCACTCTATGAAACAAAATCTAGATCAAATCGCTCGACACTGCGAACTAAAAATATCAACAGCTAAAAAATTGATATTCAGACTACGGCAAACACAAGAGCCAAAAGAGGCCTTTTCCTCCATGTTTTTTCAAATAATTACCACCATCTCTCTGAATATGATTCATTTACATGTTCTCCTTCAATTAATTCATACAATCTGATAGAAATCTCATAGAACTAAAAGCGAAGCAACATTTTCGCAAAATAAAACTGAAGCTGAGCATTTATTCGCACAAAAAGTTTACGAATAAAACATAAAACTGCAATGTACTCCTTCAGAAATAATGATTCTGACCTCTGAAATCCGCGAATAATATCTCCTTTCCGCTATTTCGAGGAGCGATAAAAAAGGTCGAGCGCAGGTCTTTTGTTTTCAATTTGTTCCTGCAAATAGTGCGGAAATCGCCGCTTTTACGCCCCGTATTTCCATGTGGGAATGCGCTCGATAAATCCGACCATAAGATGCACAGAATATGCAATAAAATCCTTCGACTAACAAGGCATTTCCCACTTTATACGAAAAATCAAACGCAATTTATCCCGATCCGAGACTTTATGGAAGTTAAGTCAACCTTCGGACGAATAAATCTGCTTTATGGTGGATAAACCACGTAATGGGCGTAGTAAAATGACATTGGTGAAATAATTTTAATAGATAGTGGGATATATTAAGTGCACATATCATTTTTGATGATATATGTTTATGGGAATCCTTATTTCCGGAAGGAAATCTATCAAGGGATTATGGCTTTTCTTCGGGAATAATTGAGGGCTTTAGGAGTGGATCATAAGTTCGAAAAACCCTTCATCATAATGTTACCTCAAAGTACCTCAAAAGATATTCAGTGAAGCAGGAAGAAAACTAATGACAGCTAAATATTTCAACCATTTTATAAAGACCACATCTGGTCTCTCTACAATGTCTCAACTATGTTCTTTTCTTGAGGTATGAACTGAAAAGTGTATGTCAGAATCTGATTTCTATAGAGTTGAAAGCTGAGCAAAATCATGTAATATTTCACCCATTGGTAGCACTAGTGCTGTACATCAATTATAGATCACTATATTTTGAAATTATTTTTCTGTTTAATCCACAATGCTTAATATAGATAGATTTATTCTCATAGACATATACTTGACGTGAAGAGATATCGTCAATGAAGAAAAAAAAATTAAAATCGTACAGGCTTAGGCCTCTGCGGTTTATGTTTATATCACAATAAACTATTATTATTATTAATTATATAAAGAGCACTCGAATCTGATATATGACTAACTCATGAATGCTGTAGGGCTATCTTTCTATCAGAAATTTTATCTAGTGAGATTTAAAGATCTTGATCCAAAAGGTCACTAGATTTATAATAACTGGTAAGCTTCCTAGATGCAGAAAAAACATGCACTCGGTTCTTGCTAAATTTAGTTAATATTAAGCCATTTCTCTGACACCACTCATACACAGACACCGCCACCACTGTTAGTTTAGTCGATAAAATGACTAAATTTACATCGTTTTCTTGAATAATAAAGCTAATTGTATCATCCGCAAATGTTAGGAGGAGATAAGGTCATTTATTAAAAACTACGAAATAGTAATGGGCCAAGTATGCTTTCCACTCAATGTGCAACAATTTAACCAATGAAATTTGTTATAATATTATACTAAATTCCATCTATAAAACTGTCGGTAAAACTAACTTTGAATGTTTTGGAATAATTGTTGTGGCATCAAGATCTTAATGCGATGCGCACTGTCCTGTCAATGGAATCTGCTATTAACTCGCTAAGCCATATCTATAGGGTTTCCAGCCAGAATATATTTATGGTAATAACCTCTACCTTAATTCTTGGTAGGAATCATTTCATTCAATGAGGTACCTAGAAATCGATAAAAATTTAAGGCGATTAAAAATACATTCAAGAACCTTATTTCCTACTCATGTCTTATATTGAGATTTTTTTATAGTGCAGAAACCTGATGGGACAATATGTTGCTATAAATTCTTATTTTCTGTCCCAAATATTCAAACTTACCCTCTGACATACACAGTGAGTAGAAAGTGACAGTCATGCATCTTCGATATTAACACTTTTGGTAAAAAAGCTCGATCAGAACCATTTTATTTCAAATAACCTAACTTTTTACATAGAGGATTTAGTCATGCACCCTTTATGAGGGATGAAAGGATGTTGAGTTCATTCACCTTTTTCATTATTGAATTCGAATTTTTACTCGCATGAAATTAAAATTGACCTGTTCCACCATTTTTTTTTAAATATAGTAAGTTCCCAAAATATGAATTTTCTGCGTTACTTTTTTACACCCTGTAGATTGCAATGATTTGAGATGCAAATCGACAGAGGTTCGAACAGTTAAAATTTGCCCAATTTCATGGGTTCAAAAAGAAGTATATACCCTGTTAAGTGAAGAACATGAGAAATGAAAGTTACTTCGACTTCATTATGTTTCAGTTTTTTTTCCTGGCCATTACACAAACTCATACTTTTGTGGAACTAATTTCAACAGTATTTTTCGAATGACTCTCCATGACTTTGTTCATTAAGAGGGATCTACAGCATTTTAGTGGTCAGTTCAAAAAGAGAAAATGAATATCTTACGTCAGAAACCACTAATTTATATGGTGTTTTCACTAAAATTGAATTCAAACAGTTGGCAACCTCGAAAAGTCAGGAATTTTTTTATTCGTCAAATGGAAAAAAAAATTTTTTTCGTTGAAGAACAAATATTCATGCATTTTATTAACTTTCCGAGGTGCAATTATCTCTTCTATGAATTTCCACATGAAAAAAATTCTCAAAAACTCTCGCCATTGGCTACAATTCGTATCCTGGTGAAATTGAAAAAAGACGTTCTTTAAGTGCTGCCTTCTTTTCGATGAAAGTGGAAATTATTGTAATATTCGTTACTTCTACTTATCGTCCAGCAATACTCCACATTCTGAAAGTCTTTCCCCCTTTACACCTTATACGGATGGAAAGAAAGTCCCGTGGTATAAACTCCTCTCAAGTTATTCCATTATTTATCAAGTTATTCCATAATTGATTATACAATTTTCCAATCATTCAATTCCTGTCAGGTTCCTCTGATGAATTGCAAAAAAGTAAGCGATAACATTTTCCGTGTCACAGTCTGCCAACCAGAGATAAATATTCCCTCCCATCCACTCTCATTGTTCTTCGAGAATGCGAACGTAGTTGCCGAAATCCGAAATGAATCGAATATTGGCACTTTGAAATAATGCCCAGTCGATAACGGCAAAACAAGAAGTGACTTTTCATTTCCGTCCATAAATTCTTGCCGCTTTTTCCCTATCAGACGTGGAGAAAGGAACGAAACAAAGTTTAAAATAAGCAAACCGCGACCATTCTAGCGAAAAGTCCAAATAATAAACGACATCGGAAGTTGCGGTTTCATCAGCCGACGAATGTTCTTTAAGTAACTCGTTTTCTTTTTTGTTTCAGGTTTTGGATTCGTCACATTTCAGAGCGAGGACGTAGTAGATAAAGTTTGTGAAATACACTTTCATGAAATCAACAATAAAATGGTAAGTTTCTCGATTTTTATTGGATTGGGGAAAGTTCGACGCTTTGTGCCAATAAGACGTTTCCATTTGTTATTTTCGTCCAATTTGCCAGATAATGGAAGTTTTACAGCTTATGTCAATGTATCTTCGATGAAATATCACCAAGTATTAGTCGCGTGCTAGAGAACTTTTCGATTCTTTTGTGGAATTTTTCCCCATGAAAGGAAAGAATGTCGAATGCAACAATGGGGTTTGACGGGTGGAGAAAATCGAAGAAATAATATAAAATGGCATTTTAAAGTTACTGGCATTTTTCGGAGCGCGAGTAGTGAATCACCTGATGATTGTGTATTTATGATTCTCATTTTATTGAGTATTAGCAATCACAAGCTAATTTAGTTCAATTCTCTAAGTTTAATAGTTAAGAATGATTTCTAAAAATTTTTATTTCTTCAGATTGGAAATATCACAGCTGAAAATAAATATTTTTTTGAAATATATACAGTTATGGGAGGAAATAAAGTGATGGACACAAAGCATTTGTTGGATTTTTTTGAAGATCTTTTATATTCTTCAATTCTAACTCTGAAAGATGTACCAGTCTTGCCACCTTAATTCCTTAAGGTGTTCTGTAGTTTTGTGATAGCGTTGAAGTAATAATGAATGAATAATAATAAATGAATAAAGAATGAGGGTATTTCATGTATTACATCTGCGCATAGAAGGGATAATATAATCCTTCAACATTATGGCAGAGCAACTTAACTTCAAAGGTGTTTGTCGACAAAACTTTGAAAGTAATGCGATAGCTTTATTAGATTAGAAATCCTTGGTCCTTAATCGCTCTCATCAATGAATTAGTTGATAAATATTGAGCATAATGATATATATATTTCCCACCATCTCAATACACATTCATTCTGTGAAATTTTATTACCCAAAACGTTACTTGAAATACTACACCTCTCAGCATAAATTCAGAATGAAACAAAATGTTTGATTATGTGCAAGTAAAATACAATATGTACTCTCAATACAAGAAGTTCCTAAGACGGGTCCATTTTTATAGAAAAACCGACTCATAAATCTATTAAGGACCACTGAATGAACTAACCTCTTAAATACATGGTTGTTATTGAACTCGTGAAGTCAATGATTATAAAATATATAGATATATCATCAAGGGACAGAACCTACCCAAAAAATATAGTAGATGGGATAGTGTCACAAATCATATTTTCTGCTCGAATTTCTTCAAGAAACCTCTATAGCCTAGTGCGACGAGTGATAAATGGAAGGAAATTAATTTTATTGCTACTTTTATTACATCTCATCCCTCTCCTCCTGAGTATACTTTTTATTACGTTATAAATGTTTCTATATTCGATTTGATTAGTCTCGGTTATTTTATCTTTCCTACAAATCATGGACTTTTATTTTTCTTGCTATTGTTTTTCTTCAGTTTTTATTGGCTTTTCTAGGCGGAAAGAAATGGTTTTTCGCAACCTGGTTGGCGATGAAGGGTGTGGCAATGGTGCTGGTAATCGAAATGAAATTGAAATGAATTCATTCGCCAATGTTACTCCTTCGTCTTTCTGGAGTCTATAGCAGTGTAAATTGCATGGAAAAAAACATTTCGGTGAACCTATACTAGTATGTGAATTCGAAAGAAATACCTAATCAATAAAACTCTTATCAGGTATTTGGATTATCTATTTCACCACTCCCTATTCAATCATTACACCGACGTTTCGGTCGCCAATCGGACCTTTTTCAAGGCTAAAAAATTTTTCAAAAATTTAAAAATTTAAAAAAAGACATCAATAGACATGAAACAAAACTTATATAAATGATCTCAAAGAAGTTGAGTCAAAAATAAAAACTGCACACAAGGTTTCATTAAAAGCGACTTTGAACTCAACTGAAAATTTTCTCAAAATTTTCTTTAAAACAAGTCAATAATGTTTATGAAAACAGAATAATCTAGGTTAGATATTAGAATCATAGAGCATAATTTTCGAAATAGAATCATTGAAGTTGGTAGGAAAAGAAGAATCTTAATCATTTTCTCAAAATGAATAATATCTGTTTCAAGTTATTTTCAAACTTTTCACTCATGAATATACAGACTTGTTGTTGAATTCGTTAGAAAATGGACTTTCTGAAGTTACTTTCTCATTATAAAACATCAATCATCACCTGCTCAAATCCCCGCTTCACCTTTTCGCCTAAAAGCTCAATATAGTGTGGCTCATGGAAGATTTAAACTGCAATATCTGCACTCAGATGAGGTTTTGTTTGAAGGGTATCACGGGTGTTGTTAATTTCGTTTATTATCGATCGATTTTACGTTTATTTTGAACTCTTTAACAATGGGTGTTTATTATAATTACGGTTATCCTCGGCCCTCTGCCGTCGCCCTATTCTGTGCTCCCTGAAACCATGAACGTGCAGTCGGCCCTATACAGTCTGACTGGAAATAGGAAGTAATTCTGCAACCCTTAGTGATCTATTGAGCCGGGATGCCAGATATGTGTGATTTCTCCCAGCATTGATGGGCGAAAGGTGTACCTTGAAAGGCTACTAAATTCTTCCGAATGAACCTATTTCTACTTGACTCTTCCTGTATGCTCTGTATGATTTGTTTAAGTTGCATAGGAGTCAAGTGTCTTCTGTGCATGGCTGATGCCTCGATATTGCATCAATTTCTCCCATTATTGTTGTATCAAATCGAACGTATGCGTTCAAACCAGAAAAAACAGATTTAGCAAAAATCCACAAAGTTTTTAAACCACAGGTTTTTTAGGCCACCATCTATAGCTTACAAGTAATCTTTTTCATAGGATAAGAGCTTAACAAAGGGAAAAAAGAATATGGTGAAAATAAATCACAGATTTTCCCAAAGAACATATGTACAACAGACATTCCAGTTCCACGAATCCAGAGAAACTTATACGCGATCCCTATCAATTGTTGAGCAGCGTATTTCGTTCTACAATTCCTCCGACAGGAAGTTGTAAATTCAACGACAAATCTACCCCTCTCCCCAAGTCCCTGACCAGAGATCTCCGACATTGTTTGGTCGTTATGTTGGCCTATCTCTTGAACAAACTTGCAACAATTGCAATTTAGTTCTGCAGCGACGTCATCTTCCCGAAATACGAGCAACAAAACAATCTGTCCGAACTTATCCTGGCACAAAACCCGTCTCTTGCCACGTTCCTGTGCTTCTTTCGCCCCGCCCGACCGCACCGTTCGTGAACCGTTCCTACAGCGTTCTACGACGTAGATATATGGCTGGGGACGTTGTAGGCTAGGCTTGCCCCATTGTGGACCAGAGGGTGCGGACGAAGAGTGTTCTCAGTTCGGAGGCGACACATAATTTGTGAGGGAACATGTATCAGAGCAGAGTCCAAAGCCTTTCGTCGAGTAAGAAGCTCGGTTGCGGGTTTTTGCGACCTGTTAGTATTTTATTTTCTGAAATTTGTTTTCTCTCCTAACATCAGTAACATAATGACGAGGGGTGAACCGGTCATGAAAATGTTGTACACCACAATTCAGACAATTCACGCAATTCCTATAATACCATATGAAACAATTCAGACAATTCTAACAATTCACACAATTCAAGAAAATTCATGGCAATTCCTGACAATTCACAGACAATTCATGAAAATTCAAAACAATTCATACCAATTCAACACAATTCAATACAATTCATGGCAATTCATATATCAGAGTGAGTCTCAAATATGCAATATCGAAGTTTTTTCACATCATACTATACTTATTCAGACTAAGGTCCGGTTTCACTAGCTAGATTGGAGAATAAACGCTTGATTGGTGATTATAATGAAACAACATTGACATGTTTGCAATCGATTTCAACAACAATATGAAACTGGATAAGTGAACTGCCAGGAATTGTTGAGAATGGTTGTGAATTGGCAGGAAATGTTGTTAATTGTCGTAAATTGTCAGGAAATTTTGTGTATTGGCCTGAATTGCTAAAAATTGTCAAACAATTCACAAATTGTTTGAAAAATTTTATGAGTTTTGTGGAATTGTTATGAATTCCAAAGATTTTTTTAATTATTAGGCCATGCGCTGACATGAAAGCTTTAGTTCTACAATTTTCTAGTCGCAGAAATAAGTATTACGCACGAACCATATACTGGATGCATGTGCATTAGGTATATGCATATTTTTTATCCTTCCCCAAACATGATAATCTAAGTGCGTTAGATCGGGTTGACGCGGTGGCGTGGAACCAGAAATTTTGTTTTTACTTTAGTAAACAGTGTACTATTATTCATCATTTCATTATTTGAAAATAAGATAAATAATTAGAACTGAAAGTTACTACTAGATATACCTATTATTGGTTGAATATTTCAAAAATGATGAATTACAGGTACAGGCATATAGTTGATGTGAAATTTTTTGATGGTTTTCAGAAGTAAAAATCATAAGACGAAATTCAAATTAAGAAGTGGAATTCATGACTGTGAGTTATAAATAAAAAGGTTAACGGCATGCAGGCAATTATTGAATTCTGAAAAAGTACACATCCGGGCAGGATTCGAACTAGCGGCCCTCTTGATTCCCTGCAGATGTCGCTAAATGTCGACGATGCCATGGGTAATGGGAAAAAAGGATCTTGATCACTGAAAGTGAATGTTGTTCCCTTACCACCTAACAATCTCTCACCCTTGCGAACATTGTAACGGTCGCGTGTTCGAATCCTGTCCGGAGGTGTACTTTTTCAGAATTCAATAATTGTCTGCATGCCGTGAATAGAAATCATAATTCAATTTGGGTTCCCATTTTCAGTTTTAACGAAGTTTTTAATAAAAATTTGGCCTGTTTTTGTGGATATCCTGTAGAAATCTTCCGTCAATATGTGAAGTGAAAGACGTACAACATAACTTCAATATTAAGTACTGAAAATTTCATTCTTCTAGCCGTCAAAAGGTGGTGACTAAAATTCAGTTTCTATTTTTCTTCTAAAATACCAGTATTCCATAACATGTAGACTACGTTCGTGAATTTTGACTGGAGGCGATCATTTCCAGCAATTATTATAAACCTTCCACATTTTGCTTGCGTGTAATTGCGTGAAAATATCTTCTGTAGTTCTTCGTATGATTTTCGGTGGGATTAAGAAAGAATGACACTGTATGCCCATATAAATGAATAGATGCTACTCATTTCTAAGACGAGAAAGTTGTACAACTAAAAATTACATGTCAGCGGATGCATAATATTTAAAAAAAATTCTTTGCAATTCATAACAATTCCAATCAATTCGCGAAAATTCATGACAATTCACAACAATTCCTGACAATTCACGACAATTCTCAACAATTCCTGGCAATTCACGACAATTCATGACAATTCCTGGCAATTCAATTCATGACAATTCATGGCAATTCAAAACAATTCCTACAATTTGTACACTACAATTCACGACCGGTTCACCCCTCGCATAGTGAATAATAACTGGAAATAAGTGGCGCTCAAGTACTGCTGGATAATATCCAGTAGCGTCTGCCAGTAATCAATAAGAGTCCATCAATTGCAAACGTTTTTCCATCGGAGAAGAAACTGTGTTGCTCTGATGAGGTCAAATGAAACCAAATTCATGGTCAGCATCTGCTTTCCTTCGGTGGAACGTTATCCATTTAGTGGTCCTGACGATGGCTCATTGGCTAGGTCAATTCAGATATTCATATCAGCGAATGGTAGGCATCTGAATTAATTCTTATTATTGTATTTATTGTATCCCTGTTTAGGCGTGATCTTTCTTCCTTATAATGAATAATAATTGAGAAAATGCTCCTGCGTCAGGTGATAAGTTATGCACTATTTTTTATAAATTGAAATATCCAAATTATTCACTTGAAAACTAGAAATTTAATGTTCCCATTGAAACTTCTGAGAATCAAAGAAAACAGATTCCCTCCTTCTAGAAAATACCGAGTTTTACCTCGAATTGTTTCCTCTTTTTCTTTTATTATTTCTCTTCACAACATCAGATTTCTTCATTAATAACTTTGTTTCATTCCAATCTATAACGTGACTACCGTTAGTTCCACAACATTGTTGTTGTACCTACTTCATGATTTTCTTGCCGATGAAAAGGTTTTTTGGCCGAATGTGTTACTTCTCTGAATTAATTGATAATCTTCTAGAAATGTCTTGATGATATCATATCAATTTAATATTTATGAATTTCAGGAGTAGATGAGATTATATCAGCTCCATCATAAATTGTTTCAATAATACCTTTCTTCAGGTTGTATTGATGATTTAAATATTTTTTCTTCTTGGGTTGGAGTATTGCAGACAACCTCATAACGAATTTCTGTTGATTGAGTAATTTCCAATCCATAAACAGTGTTGGAATCGATTTATAAATACTTACTTTTGTATTGAATTAGGTAGTGGTAGTTGAAAACAGTAGGTCGCAAATGAACCTTTTTTCGAGAGACTTGCCATCAGCCATCCACGAAGTTCACACTATAACAGATGAGCTGACAGGATGTATTCAGGAAGATATTATGGTGGTTCGAGACGGTCGTTCGTTTCAGATGTATCCTTAAAAGTGGGTAGAATAGAAATCAAGAAATAAATCTCAAGAATCCAGAAAGAAAATCAATTGAATTCTCTTGTGTAGTCTTCGATAGCCCTAATGACTAGAAATTACCGGACAAGAAGTAAAACCTGAGTGAAACGAGGAAGATCCACTTACTCAAAATTGTATATCATTAGGTCTTTCGGGAGGCCAAATACTTCTCGAATGTGACGACTTTCCAATGTATTATCGGATTTGAACGTTTCACGACACAAACTGAATCCAAGAGATTTCGAAAAGCTTTCACCCTAACGGAGTCATCAGAGGATGGCAATGGCAGACTTGATTGTAATCCACAAAACGACCGCATCAGTCTTAATGGCAGGACCGTATTACTGTAAAAAATCACATCATAGCATCTACTGATATATCAAAAACAGAATTTTCAAAACAGCTGAAATTGGCGAAGAAATTTTGATGCAGTGATAATAATTTTTCTGATATCCATAAATTAATTCCCGATAAAGAAGACGATCAATTCTCGAATGAATACAGGTTCACTTATATGAATATCCAACGAAATTCATTGCATCATCATTTCATTCGAATATGAAGAACTAAGCTTTTTATAATAATTACCCAATTCAGAACAAAACTGTTGAACTACTGAATTTAGGAATCTACTGTTCTAGACCCTCAATGTCAAGCTCCATAAAACCGTTATATGGTAATTAGTTCCGATATTCCCGAACTTCATTGCTATAATTAAGTGTATTATTTTCTAAGGTAACCTAATTTGAATGTGGTACAATATATTTGGACCAATAATACATATTTTGTGTTTCAATGACCGATTTCTGGGACACACTTTGTCACTTTTTGACCTCCAAAATCACTTGAAGTGCAAACATATGTTGTTAATTACTTAATTCTCCTCATGTAGAAGTATACCACGTGATCTACACAGGATGATTCAAAACGAAAAGAAAGTCGTTTTTTTTTTTGTGTAGCAGGGGGAAAATCTGCAAGTGAGACGAACCACCCTCTCCTGAGGGGGAACAAGTGTGTGGATTCTAACTCTCCTGAGTTCGAGACCCACTAAAAACCCTAAACTGCTTCTTGAATATTGGTTCCGGACATTTGCCCATAAACCGTTCATCTCTCGAACGGTTTTCTTCTCGCACACTATCGTGCTGGGATTTATGTGTTTATCCTCTATTGGATAACACTTTATTGGAATTTTCAATAAGTTTTTGTTCTTATTTTAATCTCTTTTTAATTGATCTCTTGGTCTCCTTCGGTAAATTCGCATTCTCTTTTTGTCTTCCTCTGGGTCGTAGTCCACAAGTCTCCTGAGTTCTTGATTCGGATGGTTTTTAGCTGTTCCTGCTTTTCTGTTCATGAACTCCGTTATTGTTTCCCATTTTAGGTCCCTATAAATCTGTCTATTCCTGCCAAAACAAGGTGCATCTATTGCACACCGTAGCAGCTTGTTTTCAGTTGCCTGAATTCTTTTGATATGGCTCTTTGCCGCGAAACCCCAGGCAACTGATCCATAAGTCAGTTGAGGCCTAGCTACGGCTTGAATAATCTTCAATTTTGTCTCTTTCGACATGTGGCTTCTTCTTCCTATCAGAGGGTAGAGTCTATTCATCGCTGCTTTCTTTTTGTCGATTGCTTGTTTGATATGACTTTTCCAAGTAAGTCCTTTGTCAAGCGTTATTCTTAAATATTTGGCTTCATTTTTTCAATCGATTCCTTCGCGGTCAACATCTAGATTCGTTGTGGGTCGCAGTCTTCTCTTCTGAAGTAATATTGCTTGGCTCTTTTGTTCAATGAGCTTGATTTTCCACTTTATGCACCAGTCATTTGTTTCGTCAATCGTTTCTTGCTGAACTCGTTCTATTACTTCTTGGTTGCGGTGTCGAGTTGCTATGATGTGTCGTCAGCATATAACGTTAGCATGGTTCTTTGATTCTTCGGAATATCGTGAATATATATGTTGTACAGAAGTGGCCCAAGTACTGACCCTTGGGGTACTCCAGCCTCTATATATCTTGTTGTGGAGCATTCTCCCAAAGAAAGTAGAGAAACTGAGGATACTACAAGTACCTCTATGACGATAAAGCCAATCTTGGCACAAATGTTTCCAGTTCTCGGGATATAGGGCGTGAAAGTATTATCACAAGGTTTGTTATAATTATGTTGTGTCAGTTGCAACATGAAAATTGACTACCAGGTGTTTTTGTGGTTGAGAACTCAGAATATGTAGCTCAAATTCCCTTGTTAGAGATTCATTCCTGCTCAATATCATAATTCGTTATCATTTTCGATATATTTCCATTATATCTAGAAGAAGTAGTTGAATTTACGCATCTTGAAATAATTATAGTTGGTCGATATCACATTTAATTTTGATTGAGATTGGGAGTGAAAACCAAAAAAAGTTTCAGAAGATGCAGAATCCTCCCAGATTAAATTTCAATCGATATTTGATTTTCTTCATGGCAAGTAGGATCATGTCAAATAACAATATTCTCTTGTAGATAGTATCTGCAAATTTTGTCCCTTAGGTGTTGAGACAACCTGTTTGTTGAGATTCATCATGAAAACTATGTCAAATTAACTTTAGGACATTTTTGAGAATTAGATTTCCTCTAGAGGAGATACGGAAGAATACCATAATAAACCATGGGTGAAGCTATAACGGATTTTCGAAATTCTCGACAAGATTTTTCGAGCTGATTAAATATTCTCCCTAAATGAATGGCATCGCCATCTTTCCTCCTTGGAATCTTCGCATTCCTGTACCGTTTCCTTTCTTTATACGAAATAAGTATCCCAGGATAAAGAATGTCTCCCCTTGTCCTCCTCAACGGTTTTATACGAGCGTCGTAACGGATGTCCTGGCGTTAAAAATGTGATTCTCCTTAATCACTTTCTCAACGCTTTAATTGATTTCGATTCATTATTCTGGAGGGGTTTCGTCGATTTATGTCCCTCGTTTTTTTTCGTTCTGCAGACCCGACTCACAGAAGATTCGAATTTTCTGCAGAATTGCGTTCTTTTCGATATCCTGCACTATATAATAATGAATACATCAGTTAATTCTTTCTTTAGTTTCATCTTTCCGGCAATGTGGATTTCCTACATGATTGGATGCGAAAGTTTATCTATAAGGAAACGATACTGCTAATTGTACAGGGTGATTCATAACTATTGGGACATAGGCTAAGGGCAGATTGTTTGGACCAAAATACGGCGATAGGACCAAATATACCTCATTAAAATATTGCTGTGGAAAAAGATAGAGGACGTTAAAGTTGAAGTTTTCTTTCGTTTTTTGCTGATAATTTCACTGTATATTTTTTCATCCGTTTTTAAGAAAAACACAATTGAACAGTTCAGAGCATCCGACGGGGATTTGAAGTAACGATTCATTTATTTTATTGATTTATTTCGACGATAAAGCATGATTAAAAACAATATAACATAAAAAGAATAAACTTCTTTCAACTTTAACGCCCTCTACCTTTTCCACAGCAATATTTTATTGAGGTATATTTGGTCCTATCGCCATATTTATTATATTGTTTTTAATTATGCTTTATCGTGAAAATAAATAAATAAAATAAATAAATCGTTACTTCAAATCCCCTTCCGATGCTCTGATCTGTTCAATTGTGTTTTTCTTAAAAACGGATGAAAAAATATATAGTGAAGTTATTGGCAAAAAACGAAAAAAAATTCAACTTTACCGCTCTCTATTTTTTTCCACAGCAATATTTTATTGAGGTATATTTGATCCTATCGCCATATTTTGGTTCAAACAATCTGCCCTTGGCCTATGTCCCAATAGTTATGAATAACCCTGTAGGTAGAATTCAAGTCATTACTTGCACTTTCAGTATTCCATGCAGACATGGAAGGATTCCATATAAAGTGAGTGTTTGACGTACAGATATTTTAACAGCAGATTCTGGAAGTCAAACGAAACACTTTCTTCCCTTACCATTTTTTCCGAATCGGCTCGGGTTAATAAAAAAATATTATTTTTAGTTTTATCTCACAATCGGTTTTATCGAATGAAATGAATTTCGGAATAAAGTTTTCCATTTATTTGATAAATCTTTTTCGGACACAAGATATCACCCACGTCTTCCAGTTTTCTCATTATGATCATGAGGTACCAAAAAATAACAAAAATTCAATATTCATATACCTACTCCAACTATACCTACAGAGTTAGTAAAAAGTGATTAACGCACCAAATTAATTTTTTCGGTATTTATTATTTTCATCTTAGTTTTTATTCCAAAAGATGCACCTTTTCATGTATAATTAAAAAGTTTTATGAAAGGCAAACCCAACTTTTTATGCTACAAATGGATAGACCTGATGATGATTTTCTCATTGATGGGCTCTATATCCAAACCTTATTTCATAATAAGGATGAACTTATCGAATTAGAGTTCTTACTTATCATAGAAAACATACCTCTTTCCTAGGTTAGTATTCAATGAATGAATAACCTATCTGAAAGGAAAATCACAATCCAAAAAATTAATGAATTAAAGACAATTGAATTGACCTCTTCTTTCATCTCCCGTCACTTACTACCCTATGAATTTCCGATAACACATTAAAAATATCCATCCCTCATGAAAATGTTATTGATCACAAAATACTCAGATGAAAATTCGAATTCAATAAGCTTAACTTTTGCATGTCTATAATAGAAAAACACATTTTGATATTTTCAATACATTTTTTTTTGGCTATAGTACTCTGAGGGGGAATCTGGATATGTGTTGAAACTTTTCTACTGTTGGTTGAATGATCGTCATGTGATCATCATGATTTTTTGTTTTTGATTTTGGGGATTGACCTAAGATTTATCAATTTGAAAACTCTATCATACTAATAAAAGCATCAATTAACTCACTAGACACATTGCCATGCAATCAAGCCTGTTTCAACTTTTTACTGACATGACAGGGTGTTTCATAAGAAGCTGCTGATTCCTAAAGGTGCGACCCCTAAGGAAATTTTAGTGAGAAAAGTCATGTCCTGAAGCTGTTAAATTTCTTGCTACAGGATGTTAAATTTCTGAGGAAAAGAATCACTCGAACGAGACACTGACGATAAAAAAAAAATTTGTACTTAGAAATAATAATTTTCGTGCATGGTTGATTCATTCATTCAGCAAAATGACTCAATTAGTCGAAACGAAAATAGTCAATAAAGAAGGTTTCAATTTCACAATCCTCATCAGTGGCCAAATAAAACCGTCTTAGGTTATTTCCTTGGGGAAGGTTTGTTTTTATATAAGGCGTTGGAAAAACCCATTTGAGGAGCACATTTTCGGCCATCTGAAGTGAACTAACCTCTGCCGAGGAGGCGAATCTACAGTAGATTCATAATATCACTTATGAATGAACCGACCTTAGGACAATGAAACCTCTTAAAGGAACTGAATCCTCGTTGAATCCCAATTTGACTCGACTACTCATTATGAAAGCAAATTAAACGTCGTCTTCACTACGAAAATAATTCTTTTGCAACACTGATTCGACTCAAATTATTTTTTTCCTTTCTCACAACAACTTCCTCATACCCATCTGAAAGAGGTGAATGAAAGTATAGCATCCGAGGACGAAATTTCAGGAATTTACGTAAATGTTCCAGGATACCCCACTAACATCACTCACACCAATCGGCCATTAATTCTGGGGATTCTCCGTAAATGAAGGCACGTAGAGAAACTTGCGTTCGTACCTTTTCTCATAGCAAATCTTGCAGAAGACTTCGATCATCTTAGAGGGTCTAAAGGACGCACACCTTATAACGAAGGACATTAATAATGCTGTCACTTAGTCTTTTCTTGTGTCATTATCCTGTAGAGGCGGTCGTCTTGGAAGACGAAGTATTGCACCCTTGGGAAGAATGTAAATTGCGTTTTACATGCTACAAACCTCCGTCATTTGTGACATAACCCAAAATTCTACGTTGACTGCTTGTGATATAACGAACAATCTTCAACGCCTCTTGCGGCTTGGGTTCGTGCTCACGAGCGAAGTAGTTATTAATTCTGCGTAACTTTATCCCCATATTTTGTAGGACTTTCCATTATCAGAATCATTCGATGGGGATTAGTATCTAGCAAACTTCATTATCAACATTAACCCAGTTCATCAGAACTGTCTCACAGTTCAGTTCGATATTCAGTAGGGAAATGAGCGACTAAACGAATCCTTCAGATCTCATGAGCCAATTGCAGATGATAAAGTCATAAAAATATTACATTGTACACTATTTTTATTCGACTTACTTCTTTCTTCTGTGATTCCATGACTGGACTCAGCATTTGAAAAAAGATTAACTTTTGAAGCATAGGATTGCAGGTTTTTCCGAAAAATTTCAAAATGATTTAAGTTTGAGCCCTGTATACAGGGTGATTCATTGGCAAATGGGCATATAATCATGGTAGATGGAAGATACCGAGGTGCCTCTAAATAACCTTTATTTTTTGGGTGCACCATTCTTTTTATCCAAGCTGATTTACAAATTTTCTCCATTTATTGAATGGATTATAACTTAATGAATCACTCTTTGAATTTTTCTGATATTTGATTCGGAAATATTCTTTGTCAGGAGTACTATCGACTAACATAATGAAGAAAGTCTCATTCTAGGTGCGTCTCTAAAAAAATTGATGAGTAATTTCCCAATCGAAACAACACCCCAAGATGTTTAAAAAATTAGGCGGCAAAAAATTTGAAGAACTAAATTGTTTTTTCCAGCTTAAATTCAACTTTTTTTATTCTCCTAATTTCTGGATACCAAACTAATTGAAAAACGAGAGGGCATGTCCGTATTCTGGACAAATTTAAAAATCAATGACTTAGATACTTCAAACATCTTAAATGCGTAAATTGATCTTCACATTACGCCCATAAAAAAATTGAAAAAGAAAAAAGTTGACTATTTTGAAGGAAATGTTGCTTTATTTTGTATAAAATAAAGTTATGATGAAAATGATTCTCATTTTCCATTCTTTTCTCAACGTTGTGCTATGAACACATGCTATATAATTTTTTTCACGTATACGAAGTTTTTGGGACCTATTTATTTTCAATAATAATTTGTCCTAAAAACGGATATGTCACTTCGTATTTCACTGATATTTGGATCCAGTAATTCAGAAAATAAGGATTGATGATTTGATGGAAATAATCTAGAAAAGTACTATATGGGGAAGGCAATTTATTTATTTGTTCAATAATTCGTTACCTCATCAACGAAAAATCCATATTTGACAAAAGTTAAAAATTGAAAAACTTGTATAAATAAAAACCAAAGAGAGTTTTACTAATTTTTTCCGGTCTTTCCAAATTTGTAAATAAAACTTTAAAATATTGACATACAGAGTGTTGGGTCGACTCAAGACCTACTAATTGATTTTTTTAAGGGCAGACCTGAACAACAAACTTTTTCATTATTTTTATCGACTCAACTGAGGATCAAGAATGTATAGACCAGATATTATGAAAATGTGTAGGGTGGTTCATAAGTTACGATTAATTGAAAACATGGTGAAAATCACTAAAACAACCTGTAGCCTAGTAATAAAGAGAGGCAGAGCCATAAAATACTGGTTATTTATAGAACGATTTTATCCTCTATCTTCAGTTTGGGTCCACTTAAAATGTATGTTCTTTGGCCCTGTTTTATCTGGCAAAATGTTCAAAAATATCTAATGTGTCCAACAATTCTGCTGCAAGTGTTCTGTCGACTAATTTTTCCACCTTTCCTTGTTTCAGGTAGAATGCAAGAAGGCGCAACCCAAAGAAGTTATGCTTCCAGCAAATTTGGCGAAGACGCGAGCAGCCGGTCGTGGCGCATACGGTGAGTTGCTAATGCTGAACTCGGGCCAGGTCGCAAGCAGCTCAGCCACCTCCGCATTAAGATACGCACCCTATCCTCTCCCAGGTAGCGCTGGGGGCTTACCGGTTGCTACAGCTGGTCCCTCCATACCCCTCACGGCCATTGCTGTGGCCCCCGCGCCACTACATTACGCCTCTGTGTACGATGTGACGGGTTGCAAAAGAGTTTTCGCAACCCCTGCCTTGCGACCAGTGGCACGAGGTCCGCCAACGCTTACCTATAGTATGAGTGATCTTCTTGGCGTTCAGGGTTTGGATCTACCGACTATATACACCAGTACATTGCCCGGTTTGGGCTTGTAAACCGCAATTCGCACCTGCCATTCGGTAGATTTTTTTTCAAATTAGCTGGTATATTTTCTCAAAATGCTATATTGTATACATATACAAATTTATAGATGTTGCTATATCCGTTTAGCTTTAATATCTTGAAATGTCCATTTATATGAAATTCAAGTTGACTTTCGTGTCCCAAATCACATCATAGATAGATTCAGCATTTAGACAACACAGTTGGGGATTCCCATCACTCAACTGCAATTAAAAATTATTCATGCTGTATATAGAAATTCGATTGAATCAAGAATTAATTAACAATTAACTATTAGGAACGAAAAATTTGTCATGAGGTTATTGGATACTCAGACATTTGAGTTAGGAATTTGTAATTGAGGGTCATCATTTTAACTGACAACAACCAATCAAGAACTCCATGACCTATATGCCTACAGGGTTGAAATGAGAAGTATGTAACGCAAGTAATTATCGTTATTTAATAATAATGATGCATTATACAGCCGTATTATGTTTACTTCCAGATTCATCACAAAACTTTCAACTTTTTTAATTTGAATAGGACAAATCCCAAATTCATGGAGAAAAACGCAGAAATTCGATTTTTCATAAGTAATGGATTTTTTTCTGTAACTAAAATGAATCGATCCAAATTAAAACCACTGAAAATTTGTATATTTTTTTGATAAAAGTGAAAGAGTACAGAATTTTAGAACTCACAATTTGGTTTGCTGAATTTCGAATTCTCAGCTTTACTACTTACTGCTCATTTTCCTCCTCGAAATCTCGACTTAACCATGAAATGAAAAATATAATTTTTGACTCAAAAACATTGTTTGAAACAAGACCAACAAAACTATGGATTTTTCATAATCAATTATTCAATGAATGCTGTATTCTATTTTCATTTTTATTACATAATATGATATTTTTTTTTATCATAATAAAAGAGTAATTTCATGTTGTACTAAACAAACTTTACGAAGTTACGCGACTTTTATTTTTAAACAATTTGAAAACAATTCACAATCATTCATTCAAAATTTGCAGGAATTGCTAGTTGAAATATTCAGAAAATTTTCCCTTGTGAATATAAATTTGAAGAAAAGTAAATCAAGTTTTTCTTCGATGTTTATAAACACTTCCTCATTTTATAAAGGTCCTTCTTAGTCTGTTAATTCGCAGTGTTGGTTTAGTCGAGTTTATATATCCAGCATAAACCTCATTTTTAGTTGTATCGGAGAAAATATCAAGAGGAAATTCATCCCCATAAAACCCCTCTTGAATTACTTTTACTATTGAAATTACTCATAACTTTAACTTCATATAATTCTTTTAAATTAACGAAATGGTTATCCCACATGATTGAGCTACGAAAGTCTGAAAATATTCGATTTTTGTGTGTCAAAGCCAGCCTCTGCTAGGTATGAGAATGTCCAAGAGAAAAAGAGTTCGTGTATTTATAAATATTCAAATCTTTTCTATTTGAAGTAGGGTTCCGGCCCTCGCCTTCTGAAATATTTATGAAATATGTACATAAAATATTATGTGTGGCACAAAGTGCGAAGTAACTGTATTTTTGAAAACGGGTAGCCCACGATCAAACATTCAGTTCGGGATTATAAAATATGTATGTTGTTGCAGTAAACATATCAGCCCAGGAAACCACCTTTCGTTTATTAAACATATATAAGTCAACTTATTCCGACGTATAAATACGGTTTCATTAGACCAAAATAAGAAGGACAAATGTCCGCGTGGTAGACGTATAAAATCAATCCTGGATATACGTCCCCTATTCGTATTTTATATACGTCTGATACTCGTATTTCATGTACGTCTTTTAGACTACTTGAGTAATTCAGAAATTACGTCGAAAACCAGTCGTCTATAAACGTTCACAACTCATATATTATAGACTATATTTCAACGATTTCAATGTACCAAAAATAGACGTTTAATAATCGTATTTTGTACTACAATTAAGTATCAGTAATAGACGTCTCTGAACAACGTTAGACCTACTGTTCATGTATACGATATCCGACGATACGATGATCCGAAATTGCATTAATATGTGTTGATCGATGATTTCGAATATAATAAATTAAAAGAACAATAAATGCACTTTGGGATCATCGTTCATACTGTCGAATATCGTATGAATGAACATTAGGCTTATTTGTTGTTAGATATTACTGTTCTGAATATAGTCAATCTTCAACATTTATTATAACAATCTTACCCTCTTTCATACTTATCCTTTTCATATTTTCGAATAAGACATAACGTAGTGTCAATCGGATTTTAGGAAAACTAAATTTTAAACTATTTAGGTCTCAAACCAATTTATTCAGAAAATAATAAAATAGTAGTTTTCAAAATTTAGGTATATACATTGAGCACACATCTTCAAATAAATATAATGGTCTATTCCTATATTTTTAGATTGCTTCAATCAGATGTACCCACATCAGCACTACGACCTCTGTAAAATGTTATTTCAGTTAGTTTTAGGAGAAAAAAATATGTCGAACAAAACATACCAAATATCTTTTACATCATATTAGTAGACTTGAAAGTGGAGAGCTTTCTTCAAAATCGGTTATATCATTTTGTTTTTTAGCAGATGTTTAAACATGTCCATCACTATGTTGAATCAGAATCCATTTCAATCACTCATGACAAAGTACAATTAATTTCCTCCAGACAAAACAAACACATTAAACACACACAGCTTACGAAACTATTTCAAGATGGACGACAAGGAGAACGTACTACGAACAGCGCATGCCGTATAGCATAGCATAGAAACACGGCCGTGACTGCCACATGCGTGTATTGTAACGATAACTAATTGCCTATTGGCCGGTCGGGCCTGCGTAGATCCTCAATCCTCTGCCTACGTAAACATGGCACCAACGTTGCCAGGCTACTAAAAACTAGTAGATCTTGAACATTCTCATAAATCTGCTAGGCTTGTTTGAATTAGAACTAGTAGACTACAATTATATCAAGTGAATAGTAATTGAAAAGGGCTCATTCAGTTTTCCAGATCACAAGTATAGACAGCAGAATCTTTGATGGTTGAAGCAATCAGTGTATGGACAGGACATTATTTCATTTCATGTGACAACGCTGTGAATTGTCGAATTGGGGGACTTTCAATCAAAGATATTATATGTGTAATATTTTTGCTTTTAATTGGTTGACGACCATCAATCCGAATGAATTAAACTCCATTTGGAAACTATAGAAAAATATGCAAATATGCATTTTTTTCGTTCAATGTATATATATTTTTTTTCATTTATTGCACCTATGGTTGTACCCTTTATTCAAGAATATCTAGTATGAATGTTATACATATAAATTATTCCTGCCACGGCTCAACCATTTATATACAGCTATCATTTAAATGGTGATTTTTATGGAAAAAGATTAAGTTCGATGTGAACCGATTAATTAGCTACCTGGTGAAATCAGTTCAAACAATTAGAGCACTTATATAAGCTGAATCGCTTTTTCAACTTCAAAAAACTTGTTTGGAACTATATGTACTATGTGTATAAAACTCAGAAACATAGATATGACAATAATGAATAAAGGACCATATTTTTTTTCTCCCTGATAACTAGAAGTAATGTAGTAGGTATCTACATATGGCTTATAATAATAGTCATATTTGAAACCTTTCATATATTTGTCCAGTGTAGACCTCAATGATGAGTGTTAAAAAAATTCGCTAATAGACAGATTGAAAACCTACCATATATCCGTTTAATATATGTACCTAAGTTCATGGAGTAGGAAGGTAGGTTGAAATATGTACGACTTATAGTCGTATAATTTGTGGAACTTTATAGACCTAGTTTATAAATTATGAAAAATTATTAAAGCTGGGAAATAAGCGATATATATTGTAGGATGCATATTGTTCCAATCGTAAAAACACAACTGGGAGACAAAATAGATCTCATTATGTATATATGACTTCCACTTATAGAAATTTCAAAAACCTATCACATATTCGTTTAATATAGGTGTAGGAAGTACGTCGAAAAGTACAATATATTCGACGTATAATTCGGAGATCTTGTAGACTTCGTTAATAACTGATGAATATGACGAAGAGTTTAAAATAATTGGAGTATATAAACAAAAAATAATCTTCAGTTCTTGAAAAAACTATTGATAAGCAAAAAACATATATTGTGGTATATAAAGCTAACGCTAAAAGACGTTTTATAAACCTTCTACAGAAAAATGGTATAATATAGACGTAAAATACTCGTACTGTGATAGACCAAAACGAAAAATATACCATCAGGATGAATATTAGACGTATACTAAACCAAGGTGTGTTTCCTGGGAGTGTTTATAGTGAAAACCCTTAGTAAGTGAATATGGGGATTCTACATGCATTATTCATGTCAATGGCTCCTATCTCTGCGGAATTTCGAACTTCCTGCGATAGATCCACGTCCTGCAGTGACATACACCTATATTTCAGCCGGTTCCATTAACTCGCTTTTTATGTCTCAATTTCCCTTCGTCCCCTTTCGTAATCTGAGGCTCGGTCGTTTGTTTTCACTGACCTGAAGCCTATCGACTTTCCCGCAACTGCCTAAGTGAAAAGTCGGTCTCTGATTTCTGACGCTCATAAAAACATATTCATGCTCTTAGACACTCAAGTAAAGGCACATTTTTTCTTCCAATGCATATCATCACACACAAAACTACTGATTATTTGAATGACACTGCGGATCAAGCGTTTGTATTTTTATTGAATGAAAGATCTATGCAGCTCTTTGGAATCAACTCTATAGAGTCAATTGGTGAGGTAGTAAAATAAATTACGTCTTGTGTGAAAAATTCCAGCTAATGAGTATATACAGTAGACAGAATTCTCAGAAATGGAAAATCGTTTTTTCAACGAATTGTAGTTCTTTAGTTGGGGTGCCGACGATGATAAATCAGGATTTACTCAAGCCTCCTGGAGACCTAGCGGATTTTGAAAATTAGATGGTTGAAGGAGAAAAGGTTCTATGATGTATGCACTTTCAGCGGTGGGGAAAACTTCTGCAGATTCTCAAACATGTGAAGAATCGTCAGGTGTACATACTCGATCATATCAGATTAAGATACTGTTTATGCCCAACGTGTCTCTGATAATAAATTCATGTTGATCTAACAGTTTGCGTGGTGGGCCTGGCCGTACGGAAGAGTTTAAAATGGTTAAAAATAACTGTTTTCGGGCATGTCAGATTTTCAGAGGATTTGTTAATTAGACCCAAAGGAAGCTTCTTTTCAAGGGACTGACAATTTGGACGTGACGCAAAGTCACAGCGGTCCTTTGCAAATGCAAAAAAAATTCGTTACTTGTACATACTGGAGCGTGTCAGATTTTCATACAGATGGTTAATCTCGGTGTTCTAGACATGTTGACCCATTAATCTGACAGTAATCAGGGGGGTTTTCTCAATCTGACCGTTTGAAGATGATAACAAGGCACTTTTTGAAAATATCTCCCTTCCTGTACCTCTAATCGTTTTTGCATTCATAATAAAAGTTGTAGATAACAAAATTCTATACGACTTTTGTCTGGAACAATTTTACGCACTCTCAACCATTTTCGAGTTAGAGGTCGATAAGGGCGAGGAGTTTAGCCACACATGCGAAAGGCCAAGGTCAATGTAGGAACCCAGTCTAATGTACATTCATCGCCATATATCTCGAAAAGGTTCAAACGTAGAAAAAATTGCTTCGGACAAAATTTGTAGATAATGTTATGCCCTACAACTTCCATAATGAATGCAGAAACAATTCGAATCTCAGAAGAGGAGATAATTCAAAAAAACTGATTTTTGTGACCTTTATGGCCAATTTTTATTGTTTCGGCTTTCTGAAACTGTCAGATTATATTTGTTCCGTTATTCTTGAATCATTCGGTCCAATATGAAAAAAAGGCACCGCGCTCGAGAATGTACACGTGACGATTTTTTTTTTGCGAGTTTGTCGCCCTCCTACATATTTTCGTCATGTTTAAATTGTGAGATTAAGAGAATATATACTTTTCAACATGTATTTAACCACATATATCTTAATCTGACACACTCCAGTATGTACAATGCTCGTTTTTTTTTACTATTCTGACAAGCTGTCCTTGACAATTCCCCCTATATACAGGTCCAAGGTATCTCCCTTTATATTAATCTGACAAGCTCGAGTAAATCCCGAAAATCTCTCTTGGGCTACCCAACTATTAGTGTCTCTTTCAGAATTGAATTTGATAATGCGATAACATCACAGTTTTTTGCAATTTAATATTATTTCTGACCGAACAGCATGTCGGCTCTGAAAAGATCAGCATTCTGTATTTTAATATAGTGCTAGCTCTTTACATGGTATTTCATTTTGGAGTTATATTTCAGATGTGTTATCAACTGATAAGTAAGTGTTATCGATTATGTCTGAATCTTATTGTATCTTTCAAAAAATTATATCGGTTCGAAACTTTCCCTACAAATTAATAATATAAATACGTCAACATACAGATTGGTGACAAATTCTAATCTCACCAATATTATCTTAAAAACTAGTTCTGCTTTTGTAAGTCCTCCAACATGACGTCCCTCAAATCTTAATATCTTTTTCTTTTCTAGATTCATAATTAGTAATCGGAAATATATCTATGATTTTCTAACATTGCTCATTTCTTTTTTCTTTTACGTACGATTTCCATGAGATTTTAAAATCCTTCAAAAATATTAGTATTTGGAAGACGACATGTTGGAGGACTTGTAAAGCAGAACTTTTTTCGTCTATATACGGAATTTCTATCTGATATAGTTCGGAAGATAGTAGTACTGAGCTGAAAACAATGATTCTACAACCTGAGCACAACCGTTGAACACAAAATATCATTCTTCAAAATTTCAGTCTACACATGACAATGAATTTTTTTAATATTGCAATGCCCTGTGAAAGATTGCCTTTGGAATGCGGTCACGATGTTTATGCTATGATGAATTATTTTGGAAGGAGTTCCAATTATTATCCGGAAAATGTTTCTCAATGGAGATACAGTCCATCCAAATGTCCGACCCTTAAAAGGAAGTTCATTTATTGTTTGGTTAGGCAAAAATCAAGAAATTTGGAAAAACTGTTTGTTAGCTCAAACAACTACTCAGAACATAGGGTGTTTCTGAATCTGCTATTCGAATATTGTTCGAAAAAAATCATTCGAACTTTCTGTCTATTGTTTGTATGTATTTACCGTACTTTATTCATTCAATTTGGTTCATCATGTCTCCAAAAACTAATATGCATTATTGAGAGAATATCCAAGGGATCGAAAGATCCAAACCAACATTGGCGATGCGTTAAAATCGATCGGAAAATTCGTCATGTTCCAAATCAAAAATCTGAAAAGTCCAACCCGAGTGCAATTTCGCTCCATTGAACATCGAATCCATTCCCGCTCGAAGAACTAGTCGGAATATCGAATCCCTGAAACGTCTAACTTTCCGAAATACTTAAAGCGTCCTCTTACGAGACGCGTTCGAAAAAAAAGATCCGAACGAAAACTCTCTGGGAACTCGTCACATCTGCACAATTTCCCGAATTGTACTCACAAATAGAGACATTGTAAGCGGGGCAAGAGATCGGAGGAACTGCGAGAGAGGCATTTAATGAATCATTGATAAAGTTCCGAACAATTCTGAATGCTGCAGCTATTAGTTATTTTGTGAAGCACATGAAATTTCATCGGAGAATCTGTAATTTGTTTAGTTGCCGATATGAAGTTCGACTTAGCGAATTTTCGAGTATTGAGAAGTTCCTGTATTCCCAACGCCTGTTTAGGATATAGGTATGGAAACTGTTAGAAGTATTACTTTGCCAACTGATTCTGAAACCTCGGTATAAAATTACGAGCATTCTCTATATATTCCAATCTATTCAGAAGCTGTCCTTAACATCGCAAGGTTTTTGGAATTCATGTTTTGTCGCCAAATTTGCATTTTATACAACTATCCATTATACTTCAGTTTATTATCGAAATACTTCATGAAATCCTTGTAAAACAGACAAAAATGACGCTATGTCATTTGTGTGACACGACGCTATTGATAATAGTGATAGTATAACCTAGAAGACCTAGCAACATTGCGAACAATTTTGGTTTGAGAGAGTTGATTTGATGTCATTCTTTGTCATAAATATAAGAGAGTGCTTTTGAAGCTGCTTATTTAGAGGAAAAGATTGGTCGAGTTCAAGGTTCCGTATGCCATTCGTCTTTTTATATCTTTCATCACGAAATATACCTAAAGTGAAAGAGAGTTAAAGGCATGCAGATGAATCGTTGAATTTTGAAAAATGTTCCTGTCAATACAATTACAATATTTGAAAACAATACATACTTGGACAATAAGCTGCGCATCAACCAGAATGAGCGGAAAGACAATAAAAATCGCTATTCGTTTCAGAAGATGAAGAACGGAATCATAAAACTATTTAATAATAATCTGTGGATAGGAAGGTATGCAGCAAATAGTATACATTGTTTTCACGCTCTCTTTTTCAATTTATCCTCATTACATAAACATAAAATTCAAACGCCTAGGTTGTTTTCATGATCCGAGATGAAAAAGAACAAATGAAATACGCACTATTAAACGGAACTGTATGAAGCAGATAAAAGTACCACAAATAACCAAACACAGAAATGATAATGAGTATAGAAAAAGCTTACCCGAAATTTTTCTTGGAATATGTTAATTTATCAATGCTAATATACATGTTGCATTTGCAAATCAATGCAAAGGGCGTGTCTGTTTTACAAGTTTAGAAAACAGCTCCGATCATTATGAAAAATCTTCTGTTGGCAAATTAATACTCTCAAATGTATAACCTAATATCTTATAGTTGAGTACTTGTATCGATAGAGCATTTTTCACACAAGTGGGGGCAGTAGTTGAAACTTTTCAGGTTTGGCCAGCTTACCACCCAGTTCATGGTACATGTTCAGAATGCGGCCTGCCTACGTCCATTTTGTGTTCAAAAATCCCCCACTGCCCTAAGGTGCGATCTAATACTTGATAGATGTAGACCATAGTACTTGGCGATAAAATTAACTCTTAACTAGTGTAACATTTGAATTTCTGTAGATGATAAGAGCCTTCAGGTATAATTTTATAGCATCCATTATTGCTTCAAAGCTACGTACATCGAATAGAAAAACGAATCACCTTCACTTTCAAGCAATACTGAAAAAATTCAATTTCCATATTGAGTCTCTCTGATCTAATTCTTACTGAGAGTAGAAACGTTAATAGGCTAGGCTGTGCTGAATACTTGGAGAATAAACTGTAATTTAGTTTTTAGTATAGACGTCTCTAGACAGAGTGCTGAAGAATTCCTTGTATCATTTACTTCGTCCCAGTAAGTCGGAACAGATCAAGAAGTATGAGTAATTATATTTCTAGGACTGCAATTCATACATAACTTTATGTAATTTACCAAACTAGTTATACTATCTAGAAAAATTTTAGTCGCATACTCACCCAAAATGAATCCATTTTTGCCATATCTATTATAGTTTTAAGTAATGTTCTAATTCACAGCTCAATTCGATAGGATGAGTTGATAATATCCATACTTGAATCAATTATGAAATACATTTTAAATATTTACTTATGTAAATCATGGGTATTCACGACTCATTCTTTTCGGTGCTGAAAAGGAGAGAAAAAATTTATATTTTAGTATTGTGTGACGTAGAATAGTCGAATGTTTATGCAGTGATTCAAATTCGAGATAACCTCCTCATTATGGATGCGTGAAATAGTTCAACCTGCATTCTTGGATTTTTTAACAGAATAACGTGTAGTGGGTAGTCCTTATAGAATGAAATTTCATGAATGCTAACATTCATACGAATAGTTGCTGATAGATTGTGTTGTGGATGAATGTTGAAGAGGATATATCATTTTTGAAGAGTACTAATAGCGAATTTTGTTATTTTAGATTTCATGTGGTCCCTTGGGGCTCTTCCTGACGGTAAGTCTTTTTGAAGTATATATATTATTATTCGGTTTCTAGAACAGATGGAATATTTTAATAGTTTGCAATTTTTGTATAATTGGCATTTTCTCACTAACTTATATTATAAATAATGATGAAATTGGCTGCATGTACTTTTTGCTTTTGCTTTTCGAATCACTCTGGATGTGTTCACATCAAATACAAATAGAAAACTGTTTTGTCAACCTAATTTCACTTTCATTCATAATCGTCCTCTATGCAAACTGTACAAGTTATTTCTGGCCAAATCAAATAGTGTTATTCCACAGGCAACAAAAAATTTCCCCAAAATTATCTTCCGTACTAAAAATGATGGTTTTCAAAATTGGTCTTGTTTTGAGTGAAAAATTGTGAGACGTTACAAATTATGTATAAGAATCATGAAATTCACAACAGAGGATAATTGGGTCATACTTCTATAGGTTTTTTTTTGTTGCAAATGGCCTATAAAATCATTCTGACTAATTAGGTCAGTATTAACTTGCACACCCTTTATCTTTTCTTTCAAATTTTCCTGAAGGGCAAAATACCCACATACTCAATAAACTCAATACGTTCGGGGTAATTTTAAAGGTAAAAACCTATTTTGTTTTTCAAAAAAGGCAAAACTGGGTGAACCAAAAATAGCAAAAACAAAATTTGTAAAATGACGTTCAAAAAATCACCTATGAAATAAATCCTATTACTAATCTAGATCATCTATGTTCTGCATTATCTCAAAAACTTTATCATGATATGGGGTTTCGTTTAGAATATTTTGTTTTTTTTTTTTGTTTCTGACATCAGAATATGGCAACTTAGGATATCTTTTTTCTCAACTTCATTTAAACGAACCATTTGTTTGCATGGTGAGTAAAGATTGTTAAAGGTTCAAGGTGATAATTATTATACTAGGCTATCGTCACCATCTTAAAAAGTTTCATGGATGCGATATACTGTATTGAGTATTGTTTTTTTTAACTCATTTCGACTAGCAAAAAATAATTAATGTTCTTTTTACCTGCTGCAGGAACAATAAGTTCCGAAACTGTTGCGAAACTAAATTGAATCCAATAATTTATTCTTGTTTGCCTAAGTACCAATTCCTATTACTCACCAAAAAGAATTCTTGGCAAATGTTCGCAAAATCTAAGGCTATTGATAGTTTCATCAAATTTGATAGAAAACCACCGTTTCAGTAGGAGCTGAGCATTATGTTGAGGCACAGACTATCAACTCAAAATACCATAGCCTACTTGACGGTGATTTATTTTTGATGCCACTTTATTTATTGAAATCCTCTTCTAGGACACACAATTTTTGATATTGCTTGTCAGTTATGTCAACATATCATGACATCTATTGTAAAGGGCTTGGCTCACAGATTTGAGTAACTTTCTGCATTGTATAAAATTTAATTTAGTAACAGTTTAATCAAAATTATTAGCAATGAGCATTTTCTGGATAGACACAAAAATGTACGCTCCTGATGTAATTCCGAGAAAAAAACAATTTCTCCAACTACCGATGGAAACTAATCCACATATTCGCTTTTATTCTCGTTGACGAAATCCATTCAGATACTCTTACTTTGCTTTGGAATGACATGACTAACCGAAACTATAAAATTTCGACAACGTGTCGAACCTTTTATGCCGATATATATCAAATTGAAATCGTTTCGACGATTATTCGGTATTTCAGTACATTTTTTTGCATTTTAACATTGATTTATATACACGATACTACATGCTACGATAACCTATTACGAAAACTACGTAAATAATAAACGGAAATGTTCGAATTTTTATTTCGTTCAAATGATATCGGTATTTCGGTTTACGAGCGAACGGCACGTTATACCATGTATTTTTTACGATCCGTAGTGTTTAACGGCCTACCCTGTTACCATCTATATTCCTCTCGCATATGCGAAAATTTTTGGAGCTATTTCCAGGGAAAAACTTTTGAATTGGAATGTTTCAATAAAATAAATATTTCAAATGAATAGTCGAACCGTCATCCGACAATTTATTATTTTTATGAGGGAGGGTTTTGAAAACCTTGTAATAAATTTTCTGCTGTTCATTGAACAATGTTTTTTGAAATTATTTATCGTAACTTCAACTGCAGAATTTGTTAACATATTTTGTTTATAAATTTTTTATTTCTAAATTGTTGTATATTCAATGATACTGTTTGTTTCGTATACGATGAGATGAAAAAATTGTCAGGAGCAGAAAATAAAATAAATAGCACAACTAATATTTGGCATATACATTTTCGTGCATAGTAAAAAATACAAATAGTGAGTTCAACGTTAATAATAGTTTGCACAAAATCCTTGTTGGTAGCTATTCAGGTGTAAATTTAAGATTTTCGAAATTGGGTTTCAATAAATATTTTCCTGGCGGATTCGGTTATGTTATACAGGCTATTTGTAATTTGATACGAAAAATTTTATAGGCTGATGTTTGAGGCAAAATTTAGGGTGGGTTTTTTATATAACTTCTCGTTCAAAATCCCTTACTCTCCAAGGTTTAACCCATTGAGGTTAGGGTAGAATAATCGACTTATTCGAAATCATGTAATTTATTTTTGTGTTATTTACTGAAAAAATAAAACTGAATGTCATTATGAAGTAGCCTGCTTGATGACTCCAAATCATCGTCTAACAAACTGCGTTTCTTGATAGAGAGACACTAAATATAATTTTATTTTGTGGGATCAATGGAATAATTTCACGAAAAGAGTCAAGCAGTCAAGACAGAAAAGTTTAAGATATTTTTAAAATATGAAAATATTTTACAGGCGCATTAAAAAGTTCTGATGCTATATAGTAGAGGGGTTGCTTTTTCATCCCTCTTATGATGACATTTTTTGGTTATGAAAACGATAGAAAACTGTCATTTTGCCAGCATTGTTCATTTGTTAATCTCCGTTCTTCCAAATATTCGTTTCGCGGAGATTTTCTTAAAAATAGGATCGATTATTCTGTCCTGAATTCAAAGGAATGTAGGGAATGGAGATATTAGAAAAAATTGTCGATTATTCTGTCCTGAATTCAAATGGGCTGTAGGGAAAGGAGTTTTTAACAGAGTATATAACAGGTCCCTCAATTTAAGATGAAAAATCACTATTCAAAATTTCTCGCAACAATTTAGAAACACCCTATATAATCACAAAATAAAGAACAAACTACTCAACCTAGAGAAGATGTGCAGAATTTCAACGACTTTGTTGATGCCATCCAAATTCGATTATATTTTTCGTACAAATCACTTTTTATTATAGGAAAAGCTAAAGAAATTTGAATATGACAATTGAAAAAATATCATTGGTTAATTGCTTAATTATCGACTTGATAAGAACTTAACATACACAAATATTTTATATAAATTACACTTCCTCAACATCCAAGCTGTAATACAGAAGATATACCTTCGAATTTAGTGAAATCCTGAAATTGAAGATTAAGCTTCTTTGGAACAACACAATTGCAGCTATTTGTAGTACCCTGAAGGGTATTTTGTAATAATTTTTGAGAAGAAAATACATTTGGCAATTCTCAATGGCTGCAATATTTTTTAGATTCAATTGTTTTGCGTCTTTTGTCATGAATCATCTTCCTAACGTGTCATTCATTCTTTGAACAATTTGGATTCGTTGTATTTTCAAAAATAGTAGCAAATTTTACACAAATGTTCAATAAATTGAGATTTCATAATCAAGTACCTACTTAAATACATTTCTTAGTGAACAACCCTCTCAGTTAAAGGACCATTGGTTCATTGAGGTATAATTTATTTTTGGAAAAACAATTTAATGACCTTCTAATTCTTATTTCTGTTTCAGGTTTCCCTGCGGCCGCTTACGCGGCCTACGCCGCTGGTCGAGGTTATTCGGGCTACCCTAGTTTCGGACTTCCATACCCAACAGGTAATGCTTTGGCCAGTTTGCACCATCATCACCACCACCACCCGCTCCCTCTGCTATCATACCCCCTAGAGCACCATCTAGGGGTGTATGGAAGCACAGCTGCGGCGACTAGCTTGCATGCCATGCCCCTGTGAACTACCCCCACATATCATCACGTTCATGTATTTGAACAAATCGCAAAATAAAATTGTTGAATTAACAGCTCGGAGTTTGTACGCTTTCGTTGGGAAGTGTTATCTTCTTTTTTTTTTGTAATCGCACTGAGAATTGGATATTTTGAAACAGGAATTATCAGATGTGTAATTCTACAATCACAGGAAGAATTTAACATGAAGAAATATCTCTGGGAATAAATATTCGTAAAATATTTCGATGATTATTGGCTTTTAAAGATTGTCTTTATTTATTTCGGAAATCGTTGTTAACAACTATGAGCGGAGTTCATTGCTCTCTATATCATGTTTCTTCTTCCTGGATAATATACAGGGGGTGTCACTGGATACCTTGTTCAACATGAATCATCAACAGTTCATTCAACTTAAATTTCAAATGAGCTTGACCTAATTGTGAGGTGCACAGATGAAGAATATTTCCAGTTGCTCTTATTTTGACATTTCATTGGAACGCCCAAGATTTTCAGATTCTTCATTTCATTTCGAGATGATTGATTATCGATTATTCAATATACTTGCAGTCGAAATCTGTGACATATGTGACCATTTTAAAATCAATTGAAATTGAGTGACATAAGCTGGAATTCTTTGAAATACTTTAGATCAAATAACTTGATTTCAAACTTGAAAGATTAAATGCCAGTTTTTTTATTCGTGTTAGTTGTCCATCACTTTCTACAACAGTTTTAGTGACGACACCAGAAATTTAACTTTCGAAATAATGGCTCTAACCAACAGATTCATTATTATGTGTTAATGTGGTGTCAATCCATATCTCAAAGAAAAAAAACACATAGGATGCAAATTCGGTAGTACAACCCAGTGACGTTTTGGCGTGATATTTAAAACGCCAATCGAACTTATAGCATTTTTTGTACAGCTGAAGTTCAATGAGTTATTCCAGATATTAGCTCTAGAATAGACGTGAAATACCAAAGTAATAAATTTCTACATTCGCATAAAGTCAAATATCTCCTGAATTCGGACAGAAATTAATGGATCAATAAGCTGGTGTTTCAATAAAATGACATCTCGTATAATTAGGAGTATTTTACCTCGGTGCATGCTCATTGGGGAAAAAGATCTTCTGAAATATTATTTTTTGAATGAATTAGGAAAGGTTTGTGAAAGAATCTACAGTACCCTGTATATATCGAGTTCATTGGATATTATGTGTTCCGCTTTGATTGGAAGGACAATTGTTGGCACAGCACAAAGTGATTTATTTTGCTAGATTAGATTTCCAGTTTCTTCCCTGCAGTGATGGTGAAAAATAATGTCGACGAATCCATAGGTTTGTCAAGATTCTCTAATTATATCTATAGAGCTAGCCTCATTCAACTCGTTTTGAGAGAAACTCAGTTACTTAGTATACGAAATGAGAATATCAAGAACAGAGTGCAGGGGAATAGATAATTTAGAAGTTTCATCATTGTTCAACTAACTTCCGTTCATGCCGTATAGAGATATCTTCGAGTATAGATTAGGTTAGGTGTTCACTTTGATATACGTATAACCGATAGGTGTAGAATTAGATTAGGAGGTAAAAACTAATCTTTAGGTCATGTTAGGGTATATAATTGTATCTAGTCAAGAACCTTCCTTCAGGCTATAGTTTGTGTTAGCTCCGGTTTACAATCTTCCTGTGTCCATCCAATTGCGTTTCTGATTTGAATGATTCGAATGCAAGAAGTTACCGTGATTGATTTTGAATTTCGAAAACTTATCGATAGATATGAACGCACAAGGAAGGGGAGTATATTATTTCTTGAAGCTAAATGTTTCACAGATATCAGTTCTTATATTATATCCCTTCAACCGTTTTTTTATAATTATTGAATAAGGGATGCTTCAAACTTTTTGCATTCGAACAATTTTCTCATGGAATATATTGTTGTTATTGTTGAACCGTTATTTTTATATCTCCATGAAAAAAGAATTTATACAGTCTGTTGTCATATGAGCTTGTTCGATGTACATTATATACTTTTTTAAACGATACGTTCAGCACCTCGTTGCCTCGAATCCTTCAACTTACGTCTAAAAAAAAGAGAGCCCGTCCCTCGTTCCATCCAGGGCCAAGGTTGCTCTTTGTAAACGAAACTTATGAACAGCACAACGAAGCAGAATGAGTATCCTAGTGCAGAATGCGGAAATCTACAATGGTTCTTGAGTTGAGCTCGGTGTTCTTCAAGGTCCCATTCGTGTTACCGTCGAGTTCACAGGCGCATGTCATGTTGGCAGACCCGGTTGATGAGTGGAGTGCTATTAGGTTATGTCCGAACTAGGTGATCCCATTCGCGGCAATATTACTCCTTTGAAGTTCAGTTTTTCCTCGAGGAGGAGATTGCCAAGGGGAATGGAGGTGGATCTTTTGTCCTCTGGTCATTCATCTGGATCCTTTGAGATTGACTGCAAGTCCGTTTGTGTATAGAATGTGCGGTATTTCGGCTCCTTTGTCCAGAGGAGACTGGATAACGTAATGCGGAAATCGATGCTTATCTAGCCGTTCCGAAATGGCACGTTATCAATTCCGTCGATTCGGGATAAATCAAGCGTATGACAGTCAACCAATCGCGATATAATATTTGATATAGACATTAACCATAGGACAGAGCATGGCGAAATTGATTGCCGAGCGGGCCACGGAGGACACAGGATCCATCGATATTCAATTTGGCATATTCTTCCTTCGTTATCTCTCTCTATCTCATTTACTTATTGTATACATCTGCAAGCATTCGACTGTTGTCGCTTGGCGTTACGACAATCCACAGAGGCCTCTGTGGACGATAGATCTGTCAAGTGTGGCAGAGTCTAATTGAGATCGAGTTCGGTTATGCAAACACGATTCGCATCTCCTGGAGACGACACCGTCCCGGTTGAATCCTGCGGGACAGTGATCGTTCACAGGCCTTTGTACGGGTGTCTGTGTGCCTCTGGTGGAATTCTACCGTTTTCCCGTCATTAATGATGACGAGGGGGCCTTGGAATGCTTCCAGCACGCTGTATGGGTGAACGTTTTGGTCAATCTAAATGCTCGAGGATGACAGATACGGTTCACTTCGTCTTGTTCCAAGCGGGATATTGAAAGTTGATTCCATCGAGTCATTTCTTGATCCATGGAGCTTATTAATATCATCAAGCTGTTGATCTGTTTCGTCAATGGTTTGCCCTTAGTCATCTATATTTTATGTTCTACAATTGCCACTTACAAATATCTTACTCTTATCGATTAGAAAATTGGGAATTAATGGCAGCCTTGAAATTCTACACCTTATGGTGTTCAAGGAAGATGATATATGATAGTATGAATTATTTATTCTACGCCTGAAGAAGTTTGATCTTTATACAAATGAAGCAAGACCTGTGTGGTTTGATATTGTCATTAGTTTCCAACAAAATATTGTCCTCGTCCAGCAGGTCCATGCAAACTTCTGGAAATGTTAAAATTCTTTCATTGATTTCCTCACACTGCAATTTTCTATTTCTGCTTGGAATAAACATTGATTTCACTATACCATCACATCCTAGAGCATTTGATAATCAACGTCCACCCACTCATGAGAATACCACAAACATAACTATATATTTATAATATTGATAATTTTAAGGACGATTGAATGAATGTTGTACATATTTTTAAGTATTCGATGTTATGATGAGACTGTTGCTTGTTGCGTCATATCGCAACTGATGATTTTGAGGCCATATTATGATGGAAAATAAACGAATGTATAATCCGAGATATGAGTTGCAGTTTCAATGACTAATTTGAATTTGATTAATCGAATTCCTGGTTGGCTTGGACGATGAAGACCGTACAGTAATTCCATTTCAATAAATTGCATTATTCTTTTGAATATTTGGTATTTATAGAAGCAGAGATTCAAAACCTTCCTTAGGTTTTGTTAGGTTATTTTCACTTGAGTCTTTGATGTGATATTGTTATTTATGTTATTGTTGGCCAATTCTAGAGTCGACTTAACAAGAAATCACTCTAATTCCTTATGAATTGTTCAGTGTACATGATTGTTCGGAATGAGGGAACATGTTCGTTGGATTTGTCATATTTAAATCTTCTTCTTCCCCTGTCCAAAAGGACTTTGTCCTTCATTATGTGCCTTCTACTGTTTATTGATTTGACCCCTTTCACATCGAGTTCCAGTTTTCTTTTCATCGTTTTGGTGAGAGGCCTTAGTCTGCGTATACTGGGGTTTATAATAAATTATATAACAGCGTTTTCTTTTTCAAAACCACTTCAATATAGCCGAAACAACATTGTTGTTTGAACTTCTTTCATTTGCAAAACGATCCAAATTCTCACATTCATCTCAGGGCAAAAAATCTTATTCAGTTTCACGAACCGAAAGCCAATATTGCATATCTTTCCAGAGTTTCAAATTCAGAATATAAATCCCAAATAATAGATTTCGCAAAGGTCTTTAACGACAGTCACTGAAATAACCTTTAATTCAGCCAAAATATCAGCTTAAATTGGCAGTGGCAAAGTAGCCACTCATTGTTCAAGCTAATATCTTCTTAGTCTACTTTGTTTGGTCGAGGACGTGTTTTAATTCAGAGTATAAATCCCAAATTATAGATTTCGTCTATAACGACAGCCACTAAAATAATATTTGATTATCTAAAATCTGCTTGAATTGGCAGAGGCAAAGTTGCCACTCCTTGGTCAAGCCTATACTTCTTAGTCTACTGCGTTTGGTCGAAGACTTGTTTTATTACCCTCTTGGACCATTAGCATCAGCATCCGAAGGTCAATTTGAGTATGGTTTTGCGAGTGTTTTTACATAGTGATCGAAAATATGTAATTGAATCATCATTTCGACCAAAAATCCTTGCCTTAGGTAGATAATTCAACTCATAGTTCCGTCTTCATCGTTCAAGTCATTCCATCTCCGTTTCTCACCGAACTGTATGCGAATCCACACCTGTTTCAGCCGATTACGCTTTCAAGAACTGCGCCCTGTGCTTCTCAACTAATAACTTACCCTGCCATTCGTGTAAGGTGATAGAGGGCCATCAGAACCTTAGCAGCTGTACTCTTGGGATATTAAATTTTAAATCGGTCGTAATTGTAATGCATTCCACCCTTTGTTATATTTAATTATTCGTCGTTTTCCCGGTACAGGTTGAGGCGATGCTCGGCAAAAAATGCCGAATTCTTGGATATAATTATAAACTTCTCACTTAAGACGAGCGTAGGAGCCTTTTCATCTGATTGTTAGAATGTATTTACAAGATTAATTAAGGAACTCGCGTTCAAGCTTCTTCGAGTTCGCAGGATCATTCCATCCTGGTTGCTCGACGGAAATTGACGCAGTCTTCTGGACCCTTTTCCTTATTTCGCCCTTTCTCAGACTTAAAAATTTCTGCTGACTTGTAACTCTCCTGTTTTGCATTTGCAATAGGCAGGAACAGACTGACAGAAAACATTTCTAACGAGTTTGCGGTGAAACAGAAATGGAATAATGAATTCAACACATGAATTACTTTGCAGGTACTATTACTTTTGGCACTAATCGTGGAATTTTGAGCCCTAAATACTCCTAAATTTTGGGTTGGACTTATTAATTACACAGTCGTAAAGTACGATGCAAGTACGAGGATATATTGAAAAATTCTTAGCCTACTATAGAACCAAACAAAATTTCAATGTCAAAATATTTTTTACTCAACCTATTCTCCTCTTAATTGGATATATTTATTACAGCAAACCTGAAACGTCTCTAGACCTTTCAAAAAAATGTTTCTTCCTGCTCTGCAAACCAGACCTCCACAGCTTTTATAACCTCCTCGTTGGAAGAAAATTTGCGACCTGCAGGGGCGTTGTCCAAACACCTTTGCATAGCTTTCCGCGTCTTTTCTCTTCAATTTATCCCGTAGAGTAGTCAGTAATGTCGAATAGTAATCTCCGGTTATTGTTCTACCCTCATCTAAAAAATTAATCATGACGACTCCATGGCAATCCCAAAAAACTGAAGCAAGAACTTTTCCAGCACATTTTTGGACACGAAACTTCTTAGGTCTTGGAAAACCAGAGTCTCGCCATTCTATCGATTGTTGCTTCTTTTCTGGATCGTAGAAATGTACCCAAGTCTCATCCATAGTAACAATTCGGTTCCGTGAGTTTACATCGTTTTCAAATCGAGCACAGATCGAACGCGATGCTTCTACCCTTGCACGATTCTGGTCAACATTCAAACATTTGGGGATCCATTTTGCAGCAATTTTTCTCATGTCCAAATGGACGTGAACTATATGATGAACGCGTTCGTCTGAAATATCCAAAGTGCTCCAGATATCCGTTTTAGCCCAATTCGACGGTCTGATAAAATCATGTCATGAACTACATCAATATTTTCGGGGACTGACACAGAAATTGGCCTTCCCGATCGGTCATTATCTTCAGTGGAAGAAAATTCATCTCTTTTGAAGCTTGCAGTCCAATTTTTCACGGTCGCATTCGAAGGAAATTGATCACCAAGGGTATTAAGCATATCTTCGTAAATCTGCTTACCTCTTAACCCTTTTAAAGGCAGGTACTTGATGATGGCTTGATACTCCAATTTCTCGGTTTTTACAATTTCGGTGCATCTTCTTTCTTTCAATTTATTGCGTAACTCTGGTTTACTTTATTGATCTCAAACTTCACACTGACACTTATAATCAGTTATTGTTGGTTGCTGTGGTAACGCAATATTTTTTTTATGCATGGAACTGGTCTAGGCTAACTAGATATCAATACATCCTCATACTTGTGCAAAATTTTGTGGGTATCGTATCACCAGAAGAATAAAAAACTTCTTTTAGAAATGTTCGTTATTCTATATGCCATTTTTCATATTCTGCTTAAATTTCCACCTGTAGACAGTCGGTAAAATATGTTATCTGAAAATTAAGCCTACGTGATAACAACATAGGCGACCAAAATTAAGACTTATAGATCTAAAATGGCACTGTTTTGACAAAAAACATAATCATCACATCACATCCAGCCGGTGGCAGAAATTGCGGTTGGACTGTATTGTGTGACGGGAGCTAGTTTTACATCTGACACAGCACTGCTTGTGGTGATGCCAAAGAATATCAATCAGAGGATTCACCTAGCCATTTTTGCCAGTTTAGTTTCAGCACCCTTCGAACCATTCGACCCTCTTTGTGTAGGTTTACTTCTCAAATAAAATGGACAAAACGTCACCATAGATCAAGTCACTAAAAATAGCATTCTTTAGGGTACCTACCTGTGGACTGAACCTAAGAGTCTATACGCCCCTTGGGTGATGAACTTATTCATCTTACAGTCAGATACACTAGATATTTACACTTTTGCTCAAGATTGTCTCAATATGAACCTTAAGGGGGCGCACACAACGGATGACATGTTGAGGGCCTTGGAATCAAAGAGTGTTTTTTTTTTCGTTCATGTGGACCTCTGACCTCCTAATTCCCCGGATCTTTATGAGCAATGCGCTCCAAATTTTCGAGGCACTCGCACCATTTTGTATCCAAATTTTCCTAGCGTTGAAGATTTCCATTCGGGCTCATGACATTCTGGGTAAAACACCAAATGAAACCCTCCTCCATTTACGCGTGAATAAATCGCTGAAAAACGTTTCGCAGTTCCCTCTCACCCCACCCACCTAATGAGACGTCCCCTGCCGATCGAACAATAAAATAAGCAATTAATTTCAGGATTTGTTCGTAGCCTGCATTCCAACCGCTCATTATTCATGTTTCAGTAGTAATACCACATTGTCCTTCGCCAATTGAGACGATCAATTTAGCCCGTTTAGCCACTTTAATTTCTCCAGCCATTCATTAGGGCCATAATGGCGCTCGAAGCGTGGGCCAGGACCCTTTCCGACCGCGGACGCCGATTCTTGAAATAATTGACACTCAAAATTCCTCATATCTCGAACGGGGCTGAGGCCGCAAATGAATAACTCTTGACGGCGCTGCTGTAGATCCTCCCCGGTAAATCGGGAAATGGTTAGCCGAGATGAGATTTAACAACTCAACTTTCAGCTATTTGGGTCAGTGGAGAGCAAGTTTAATCGTTGTCAAGAAAGCTTGACGTAAAATTTAAGTTAGGAAAAATGGGATATTCATTGCATCGTAGCATAAACAATAGAACCACATCAGAAATCTTGGAAAAAAATCTGTTATCCATCCAGCTAAATCTTCGAAGGCCTGGAAATTTTTTAAATTGATTCTGAATAAATCGTTTTTTGTTTGCTAATCTATTTTTAGCTCATTTTGCAATTAAAAGCCTGGACGGCTTCATTAGTGTTTGTCATCCACATTCCTTCGAACGTCCATTTTTATCGATCAAACATGATTGGACAAAGAAATGTTTTAACCTCCTATATCTTTTGTGCGCTTGTTCCTAGGAATGAGGGCTTCATGACTTTGCCCAAATGTCTGCAATATTCGAATAGTATACTTTTGCGTTGGACTGATGAAGAATTAGTGACCCAAATCGATTTTGTGCATCCGGCCATGAACACTCTAATGATGGATTCATAAACTCAACTTAACACAGATGAAAAACTCAACTAAACTTAAATGAAGAATTGAAAATCAACAACTAACAATGAATAAAAGAGGCATTGAGGGATCTAAGTATTGTGACTTAGACTTTCTTTTGTTGAACATGCACAACAAGGGAAATATACCTACTAATAGAACTAAATTGAATCAATTACTTTCAACGCAAATAATAATTGGACAGGGTGACCCAAATTCGATGCTGACTGAAAGCATCTTGAGGACTACAAGACATTTTCAAGGATCCCCGATCCCCTTTTTCGAAATGATAAGATATCAAAAAATAGATCTTAAAAAAGCGCTGCTTTTAGAATCTTTTAAAGCGACCGCTCGTTCAGGTACCATCTGCAGGCCCTGCTCCGCCTGCTCCACCATTTGTTCACTTGACTAATTTCAGTTGGAACATTATTCAGACAATAATAAAAATTAGATTTGCCTCTTATATAATTTTTTTCACTAATATTCATGATGTTGATGATGATATTTTTTGAGATGACAATAAAGACCAACTGGCAATGTGCGAAGGTTCTATAAATTTATGACTATTATTTATTTATTTTTTTAAACGTTATACCTAAAGATAAATTATTTTATTATTTATTATTTTCTATTTTTTTTGTTATCATATGTATTGCTTTGTTAATGTGCTGAAGTTTCATATACAATATTTTTATATATGTCCTGGTATTTTATTGTTTAGCCAGTTGTTGTTGATTCTGGCCCGATTTCTGAATCTGTTTAATTGTTTTTATGTATCATTTATTGTAGAGCCCTGATGATGATTTAAAGTGAATTGAAACGCCGGCATTTCGTCCAACTGAGTCTCTGCAATCCAGACCAAAAAGAGCCCTGTCATTACTAAGTCACTCCGAAAAAAAAATCTGCCGACCATCAATAAATGTTCACGGGCCATCACTGTATCCTTGAAGATTTTTTCTCAAAGTCTTGTAGCTCTCGAGATGCTCTCGATGAGCATCGAATTTGGGACACCCTGAACAAAAACTGGAAATTCTCCGACTGAATAGTCGGAAAACCTGGCGAATGCCAGGTGATATTAAAATTGCACGAACTTTGAAAGAGTCATTTTAGAGTCAAATAGGTTGTAGTAGGAGGTTGTACTATGTTTCAACTTGACATATTTTCGAAAATGCAACAGCTGCTCTCAGACGGATTTTTCATTTCATGGCCGTTTGCATCAACTTGTTAAAATTATTAAAGAAGGTTTTCTGATTTCTATGACAGTTACAATAGAAGTCACAGATATGAGTAAACCTTAAGGTTAAGCCTGCCTTGAATTCGTAAGTGCAATCGAGCATCAATCACAGATGCGTGATTTAAATTCATCTAGGCAGGGGTTGATTTTTTGTATTAATCCATTTAAAACTAAATCGGCTGTCAAAGAGCTAGGATAATTCACAGAGTTCGAAATGAAAACATCTATTTTTGAATCTAGGAACAGACAGCAACGTCACCTGGCCGACTGAGGTGCATACGGAGTATTCGAAAATTCGTCCAACATTTCCAAATTGAACCGAAATAGCCTAAATAATAAAACGTTGAAAATACGAACCGAATAACCGAAAGTCAAGTTTATGTGGAAACCCCGAACGTGAATAAATGAGGATGATGAATTAACAAAAAAGAGGATGCCCGACGTGCGTGCTTATTATTTATGTCCGCGGACTAGAAACCACGACGTCGACCCCTAGAGCGCCGTCGCCGTTGGCGGTGAGCGCCGCGACGCACAGAAATCCGAATGCAAATCTCCTTCGTAATAAGATAGTGGTGTGGGTCTGACAATCAATAAGGACTGCTATCCCCGGCTGAAATATGGATGACATGCAGAAGGGCACGATTTTCCTACGTGGGGGGCCAGCCTCGCTTACATAAGAATTCTTTTAGGGGTACGGGAGCCCCGATAAATTTTATTTCCTACCCTTACGTCGAAGATGTCCTTCCAAAAACCAAGATACGAAAAATAATTGTTATCTGAAATGGACAGATGCAAACATTTGAAAGAAGAGTTGAAAAGTATATTTACTTAATACAATTGTAGATAAATTACTAATTAGTGACAAAATCATAATCGCCACCAAAGTCAGTACAAAGAAATAATATCGCACAATTCCATGTAGATTGCAAATACCATTTTTTGTATCCTGTTCCTGTTAACTCTTCTACATATACCCAACAGACAAAAATGTTTACATAAGTGTTCGAACTGTTAAATTGGATTTCAAATCTAAAGAATAGTTCTCGGTTCAACGGTTTTAGAATATCCTCAGACTTATCTGATTATAATTTCAAACTTCAAAAACATTAAGCAATAAATGAAAATTAAGTGTACAGGACCAACAAAATTCGAGATTGACTGGTAGCTCTGTAACCGTAAGAGTTAGGAGAAAATGGAGGGTACTTTTTCGATCTCGATTTTCTAAAGAAGGACAGTGTTCAAAATCGCATCCCTTTTTCTTTTTTTTTTTGTTATCAACTTGTAAAGGGAAACTAATTTTTCGGCTCTTTGAATTGGTGTCTCTATTTCAAGAAGTGTCAGTAATATCGAAGTAAAAATGTAACATTCAATTTTTTATGTACAAGAATTTTTTCGTCCGCCACTTCAGTGATGTAATAATAACTTTCATTTTTAAAATACACCTTTATTTTTTCACATACTCCGGTCCCAAATTTTTTTCTTTTTCAGAATATAAAATATGCGTCGTGTTTTTAATTGTTTTTCCAATAAAAAAACTCAAAAACAAGTTCGGTTCGGTCGAATTGGCAGGTTATTTTCATTGATAATATAGGATAATGCGTATAGAAATTTATTCTTCTACGATGTGACAGGTTGTCAGACTTTGAAGATCACTTTCATTCCGATTATTTAAATTCTGAACAATTTTCCAATATGGAATGCATCACTTATATTATTATTAAATATTTTACTAACTGAATTCGAATGAATATATTCCGAAATCCTTTTAACTGGTAGATAATCTATTTACTAATACCTTCCCAAATGAAGACTGTGCTAGTACAGGTAAATATAAATTAGGCGTTGAATTTCATTTCTGTATATACTATGTTAAGAAAATGGAATGTTCTACCTTCTGGTAAAAAGAAGTAAATGGAATTCTCCTGAAAAAAACAGCGAAATTAATAATGCCTACAAAAAGTTTTCCAACTTATACCTGAACCGACAGACACAGAGAGAAGCACAGGGTTTTTATTCATCAAATCTATGAAAATATTATACATTAAAATTAAATCTCGTTGTACGGCCTAGGTTTGGGTTCTGCATATTAATTCTAGAATTAAAACGTCCATGTGACGAAGTAATACACCTGAGGTGTTGAACAGTGTGTGAACTACCGAAGCAGGCGACATGTTGGAATTTGTCTACACTAACGACGGGCGAGTAAACTAATAATAATAATAGTGCTGATAGAAAGTCATGTGATTTATTAATTTATCGTGACTATAGACCAGATCAGATTCGATGTTTAACCATAGAAGTAGAATAGCTTGGTGTTAAAAAGAATGTCTGACGTAATCCAGAGAACATAACTGGGTTCGTTTGATATTTCAAAATACATCAAGGTTGTAGAATTAACAACATTTATTATAAATGTGAGTGTAGTATAGGCTAAATAGTCTATAAATCTTTTTATAAATTTGCTATATACTCTTTATGAACCGTTTATTGATGATAAAAATAGTATAGCAATATGGGTAGAGCTAGAATATAGTAAATATAGATGTAGAGAGAAAGACAATATCAGAGGCGCTATTTATGATTATTATAACTAGAACAAACTTATAGAGAAATAACAATTACTTATAACCAGTGTGTGTCAGTGTGTAGCCCGTTTGTTATTATCTGAAATTTCAATTAAATTAAAATGTTACTCAATTAAAAATAAGTATTAGTATTCTCACATTGCACCACTTCGTTTCGGAAACTTTCAGTGTCCAATTAACTTGTAAAATCGTCTTCAAGTCATTCATTGCAAAGTAGATATAGTACAGATAATAACAAATGTGTAGAGAGATAAATTCGTAGTCAAGTTTAGAACTTAGACTGCAGTTTTGTATTCCCATTTTCCCACACAAACACGAACAAAATACACTTCTTTCCAAGTTTCTTTTTTTCGGTATAGATTCGAGATGTTCTTCAATTTCTTTTCTTTTCGTTTGATTACTCACATTTCAAATTTTTAGTTTTCGGATTCATCATTTCAGATTTCAAATTGAAATCTTATCACGTTAGTTAACACAGACGTTTCTTAGAACGTTTATTTCTACAGGTGACTATATCTGCCAAAGAATTTGACGTGAAGGTTGAAAGGAGAATATGTTGCCGTTCAAAATTATCGTACTCATGATCCTTAATCGTGAGGGACAGTTTTGTTCCATTGTAGATATTTTTATTTCCAGTTTTTTTTGGTAGGAATTTATATGATTATTGATATTTTTTTAATATTTTGTAATAAATGAAATTTCAATTGAATATATAGATAACAAGGTACATATGCAGAAGTTGATTTGGTGCCTGCACATTCTGTATAGGAATGGAGAAACTCTGAGTCTCTATTTTTAATTTTTTCTTCATAGTTTGTAAAAATTGAGAAAGGACAGAACGAAGATGACTGAGTGATGAATATTGGAAAGGGAACTAGCTTCTAACAAGACAATCAATGATTTCTGCACAAAATATGTAGATTTACACAAACACTCAACAATTTTATGGAATCTATTGTGTTAGACCTGTTAGTCTTAGTATAGTTTAGAGCAGAACCAGTCTTCTTCTTTCGAGCTTTTATCTAGTACCTCAGTACCTCCCTAGATCTATATTTCGCGTTGAAACATATTTCTGCTGATTCTCATCCTTCATGTCAACTTCTTCTAGAACTTCACAAAAAATAAAGTCGCCCTAAGTACATAAAATGAAAGATGTTGAAATTTGGTATATTCACACCAACCTCAATGAACACAGTTCAATTCCCCACACTATCCCATATTATTTTGTTGTTATATTCACTCCTGCATCAGCTTATATCTAATATTTTGTGTGTTTTCAGTGGACATAACAAATGGACAATTGACACCTAACAATAACACACCGCTGTTGACCCAGGCGCTGTCAGGTAATTACAACTAATGTTCTGCATGTTTATTTTGTTCTGTAACTAGCATATCGTTTAAGGGATATTCTGATCAAAGGCTCTGTGTTATGAGAAATTAAATGTAAACTACATCAGAACATTATCGTACTGTTGAATAGATTCTGACTGGTCCGATTAAACTGGTCGATGAAGGTGGTTAGACAACTAAAACCGATGTGGAAACAATTGAATTTATCAAAGTTTTATCATTATCATCAATACAACTTTGACCTACCTAAATGTTCAAAGTGTCTTTAGTAGAGTTTAGTTTCCAGTTAGTTGCATTCAGTTAAGATTTAGTAACCAGAACAGTGGATCGAGTCATAAGTGAATATGTGAATTCTGATGTTGACGAGCGTGTCCAATTTTTGCGTGGAACAAAACTTGAATGGTTTCATAAATTCACACTGACATGTAAAACTGAAATTTTTATCGATCTATCGGAACGAAATGGAAGTCCGTACAAATATTTGCGAAAAACTGGGGGACGCAAACAAAAAATCAGTTTTTTCATCCATCATATTCGGCCTGATACGTGTGTTCAGTTCTGATTCATCTGGCACTCTCTGAAGTATTTTCCATATAGATAAGCTCTCCCGATTTCCATCGACCGTTCATGCCTTTCAATATCAAATTTGCAATTCTTGTTCGAGCATTCTCATATTGCTTTTCACTTTTTGCTTTACCGAAAACAACGAGCACTGAAGAGAAATTTGTTCGTTTTACTTCCATCTTCAAATTTTCATCTCTGATGGAAAAGGAACTTCCTAAAACGAAGATCGACTTGTTGATCAACACTTTCTATACTACAAAATGTTCACAATTGAAATAATGATTGAAATAATATACAGGATGTTCGAACACAAAGATAAGAACCAAAGATGATTTTTTTAAATGAAACACCCTGTATTTGGCCTCCAAAATGGAATGGCAAGCTCAAATTATGATTAGTTTCTTTTGATCACTTTATAGAAGCTTTTTAGAAGCTTCATTACTTCATTGGCTTCATTGGCGAAAAATTGAAAATAAGCAGTTTTTAAATAGCAATTCATGAAGAATCCAGTTACGCCATCGATACAGACAGTAAGTATTATTTCGAATAAATAAATTGGCTGCACCTATAAAAAAAAAATTCAACTCTGGAATATACAGTGTAATCATAATTAATTCTCAAACATCAACTACAAATAATGGTCAAAAACTTTCTTATCTCAAATGACACACCCGGTATTTCTTTTTTTCGTTGAACATAAAAATTAATTCCGAAGTATTTTTGAGGTTTTCCTACACCTAAACCTGATAGTTTCTAAGCAATTTTGAATTTTTTATTCGTCTGTGGTGGGCCACCCGGTATATAGGTATATCTCAGATATCAGGAGATGAATTCAGAATATCCTGAATATCATTGTAGTTTTACATATATCCCTAGATACTTATTAGAAAGTAAGTACCTACCGGGAATTGAAAATAAGAAAAATAGTCCCGAATTAAATTTTTAAGGATGCATATTCAGGGTGTTCTACAAGCTCTATGACAAACTTTGACATAAGGTAGCTGTGCGTCTTTCGAACATTTTATTTTATGAACGAGGTCCGATTCGTTTTCGTTTAGGAGTTACAAGTATTTGAAAAAAAATTTTTTTTCATGTTTTGATTAAGTAGGCCGACAGAAAATATCGATTTTTTAATTATTCATTTGACACTTGTTTCACCAAAGATGGTATCAGCAATAACCATAGCGAACATGTATGGGCACTGCAGAATTCATATACCAGTGTAAACGTTTGGGGTGGGATTTTTGAAAATGATTTGATGCCAGTACACGTTATAAATGATCGTTTGAATGCAGATTTGTATGAAAATTTTTTTAAGCACAACTTTTTTGATTTGATGACTTAGAGCTCAACATTATTTGAAATATGTAATATGTGGTATCAGACGATGGTGCACTACCACATAGAGGGAGCCAAGTAGTGAGTTGGTTGAATAAATGGATAGGTCAACGAGGACCAATATAATGGCCATCGCGTTCGCCTGATTTAAATCCCTTAGATTTTTATTTATGGGTTCTTAAGAAGCAGCTTGTTTTTCATGTTGAAATCCAAGTAACGGCATCTTTAGTTCGTCAATGTGAACCTTGCATCCAAGCCGAAGGTCGACATTTTGAAAATTTTATTGTAGCAAAATTTCCATTTATTATTATGATTTAAACATAAAAATATGATTTTTCAAATGTTTGTATCTTCTAAACAGAAACGAATCGGATATATGTTCTTTTCGTCATAGAGCTTGTAGAACATCCTTGTGTTATGTCATTTCCAAACTCTTGTGACTCTAATACAATATAATCTCAGTTCTGTCTCAGTGCCATTTGGAGAATTTTGTGCGTTCACATGAAAATACGCCCATACTGTGATACCTTTAATTTTCTGGCCGTTTTCTTATGAAAAGGACAAATATTCTTCGTTATTCTACTAATGGTATCTCTTAATGATCTAGGTCAGTAACGAAACCTCTCAATACAGAGTATAATAATTGGCCATGAATAATCAGTTGCTATTTGAAAAACGAATTGTATAGCTACTTCCGGTATAGCCGAAAGTGACAAAATATGAAAATATTTTAGATTTTCTCGACATACTGAATGGCACACTGAAAATGAACTTCATTTTGTTGGGTTGTTTCTCTTATCATTTTCGGTTGAGGTTGTTGAGAACGAATAACCCCGTATACTCACGCGAAGTTTGGGCGTCGTCTATCAAGTATGTTTTTCGATTTCGATTATTGAATATCGAACTAAGATAGCCCTGTCAATTGTCGAATCATAAGTGAATGGTGGCCCATACCGTTTGGACAATAAAATTTCTTATCTAGCTGGAATCGAACTCCAGACATCGCGATCCCAAGCCACACTCTAAACCGCTGAACTATTTATAGACTTACTACTTAATACTTAATTATTTATCGAATAGAATCGATGTTTTTTGTAATTATCGCTTTCGACTTAGGAATTCAGAAAGAATCATTTTAGGAAAACAAGCACATTTCAAATACATAATTGAACCACCGCTTTGCGTTATGCAGAGAAATAAAACTTGACAACAAATAATCGGTTGATTTCTCAAAATATTCGATACGGTTCAAGCAACTCATAAAATCAAAAAAATTTAGTTTTCCAACACTCAGTGAACTTTGTGATTGTGTAACTAACAGACTGTTAGGTAAATTTGCACACGTTAATATAACATCAACTGGATTTTAATTGTACCACAAAATTTTTTGTGAAAATATTACCAGATTAACAGATAAAAAAATACTACCTGCGTAACAACCATCAAATTTTTTTTTTACCAAAGCAGTGAAAAATTTGACTATTGTTGTCAAGAAAGTATTATATAATTTCGGTTTCTTAGTGTGAAATAAAATTCAAATTTTTCTATACAAAGAATTCACTTCAATTGGTAAAATATCTTCCATTCTGTTGGGTCTTTTTTATTATCTTTCTCTTAACTTCACGATCCTGCACTCATAGAATTTCTGGTAGTTTTCGGCAAAAAACCCAACCAAGCCTTCGTTATTACTGAGATTTTTACCACCTGCAAGAAGTTTTGTAAATATCGCAATGAGTTATAATAATCTGACGGTGCAATGTCAGGATTGTATGAGAAATGCACAACTCCCAATCAGGCTCTGATAGTTTCATAATAGATGCTAAAGATATAATATGTGACGTTGTATTATCGTGGTAGAACATGATTTCTCTGCGATTTGCCAATTCTGGCTCTTTTTCTTTTAGTGCTTTCCCCCATTTCACAAGTAAAAATCCGAGTTGATCTTTCAGTTGTTTGAAACCAGCGTAAATACACAAAATTTCAGCTCTTTTTTTGATTCAACTCGGTTTTTGTTATGGTTTTGAGCTGGTTTATCATGCTGGACCATGATATTTTTCGATTAACGTCCTTGTATACGATCCATTCTTCATCTCTAGTGATAATTCGGTAAACAAAGTGTCGATGCGTATTACAAATATTGATTTGCTGTGTCAGGTGAATTTCTTCAAATTCTTGCGGAACCCAAATATCGAGATTCTCAGCAAGTCCAAGACATCTCATATGATTATAAATTATTGCGTGTGATACATTTATCTATTTCGTAATCTCTCGCGCAGTTATATGACGATTCGATTCAATTATGGCTTTCACTAATCAACCTCAAAAGATCGACCATCTCGACCAGATACTATAGAAACTTGACGATTCCATCGAAAAAACAAATAAAATTATTCTTCACGAATAACCAGAGAGTTAATTTTCGGTTAAACATACGAGCGAAATGTTTTTATGATATTTCAATCCGCGAGGGAGCCTTGATCGAGTATCCTAGTAGATTTTCTTCCACCTTCACCTTCTCTAAGGCAGACTCGGTCGGCTCCAGAACGTTTGTTACCTGTCGTAGGGTCTTCGGGGGCGAGCTGGTCTCAACCTTCTGCAGCCGACCAGTCGGCAGGGGCACCGGCACCACCACAACCACACTTCTCCGTTTCCTTTGCAGTGATGAACAACTACCAGGCTGCCGCAGCAGCTGCTGCGCAAGGTTTCGGGCCTCCGGCTTCACCGCATGCGGCCAGCACGCGAGGCGGATTCCCAGCAGCCAACTCGCCTGGACCGACCATCGACATGTACAACAGCAGTGCAGGAGACAGTGTGGGCTATGTGCAGGCCACTAGTCCACAGCCATCAAGCTTTCCTGCCATCGCTGTTAGCCGAGCTCCTCTCAATTATAATCCAGTAAGTTTCTTACATTTTGAATATCATTTAGTTTCGCTGGCTGGTATCAGTTGACGTTCATTGTGTTCACAAAAACACGTTATGTCTTCAGATTTTACCGAAAAATTTTTTTCTTCGGACTCTGTCACAAAGATTGTGCAAATTGATGTGAATACTGATGATTCGTCATTTCTTATTGTAAACTGTTGTTTTATTACTGTTTCATCAGTAAGTGATACATATTATACGATTTTCACAAAATGAGTTTTCCAACATTTTCTGAAACTTTTTAGGGTTTTCACTCCCATGATAGAAATGAACTAAAAATTTTTTTTATCATATTAACAACAAAGAACCTACAATAAAATTCACAATGGAATTAGAGCAGAATAATAAAATTTCATTCTTAGATGTTTTCATAAGAAAGTTTTCAAATTATTTTGAAACGAGCGAATACCGAAAAAAGGAACATACGAATAGATATTTAAATTTTTATTCCAATCACCAAGTAAGTGTAAAAAGAGGTATTATTAAAACATTTTATGAAAGAGTTAATTTGATTTCATCTACACCCGAAATCAGAAATCTAATATCTTAGGGATAATCAATACCCGACAGATTTTATTGAAAAAGCAATATTAAATTCAAAAAGGAAAAGGTCTAACCAAAATCATAATAATGATCAGGAACAACCAACAAACCGTCAAAAACAAGCAAATTTATTGAATGTAATTCCTTATGTTTATGGCCTTTCAGAAAAAATAAGAAGAATTGGTTCCAAATTCAACATAAGAACTGTTTTTAAAACACAAAATGATTTGAGATCTATACTAACAAAAACTAAAACAAGAAATTGTATTTACAACATTCCCTGTATTTGTGGTAAAACTTATACAGGTAAAACGTCTAGACCACCAGAAATAAGAGAACGCGAACAAAAAAATAATATTGAAAATAGAAAAATTAATAGATCACAGATCGCAGATCATGTTTGTTCTAATACAGTAGACCACATGATGGATTGAAATAACACTAAAATTTTAATGACAGAACCGGATCATTATAAACGAAAGATTAAAGAGTCCACGTGTATTTTGTTGGATCAAAATAATAATTTGGCCAATTGTTCGGTAGGAATAGGTTATATTTGGATTAATTTACTGAAGAAGGAACTATTATCCGGTAATTTCAAAATTAAATGAATCAACGTTTCTATGCAGTCTTTATTTCTATGTATCAACAATTAATGTCAAATAAATAAAAGCTACAATTCAAAAGATTTTAAGAAACTGACCTTCGTCTGATGAAGGAGTCTGATATAGACTCCGAAACGTTACTATATATAATTATAATTTCAAAGTTCCTTTTTCAGTTCATTGTCTGGCAACAATTTTTTCTACTTGATTTGCTCCTGACAAATTAGTGCAAGAATTTACGCAATAGCAAATATCTGAGTTTTTCAACCACGACACTTGTTTCGCTGTCGGAATAGAATCTTCAGGTGGGTGAAGGTAAACTAGTTTAGCTTAGAGTATGCGGTATAATTATTAGAATGAAGAAGGAACACGCATGAACAGGGGGTCAATGAATACAATAATAATAATTAAATCAGATGCCTACTACCGGCTTATATGAACATCAATAAGTGTTACGATCTGAATTGAGCTAGCCAATCTGCCATCGTCAGGGACACTAAATGAAATCGTTCCACCGAACAAAAGCAAATGTTGACCATGGTTTCGTTCTCATATGACCTCGTCAGAGCAACACAGCTTCTTCTCCGTTGAAAAAACGTTGGGAATTGATTAACTTCAGCAGTCGAGCGCCACTCAGTATGAAACTAGGTCCGATTCAATCTCGTCCAGATTGAAACCATTGTCAGCATCTGCTTTTCTTGGGTGGAACGTTCTCCTGGCAAATTGGCTTGCTCAATTCAGATCGTAACATTTGTTGTTTCATATTATCGAGTGGTATGCATTTGAATTAATTATTATTATAATTATTAGGTATAAATATTTTGCTCTCAAAAAACGTTATGAACGACGAGTCTACGAGTCTTCCACGTGACTTGGGACGAGACGGGACTAGTCCAATTATTTCAATTCAATACAAGTTCGATTAAGGTTCGTCAATCATTATATTATGTTCACATCAATTTGCTCAATTACGCATCAGAAGATTTGAATTATATCGAGTTTCGAACTTACACAGCTGGCGACATATCTTTACCTCAATGTCCCTACAATGAACGTACCGAAAAAAATGTGATAGAAGCTTTCCTTTCAGGGGCCCTTGATTCCAGCTGCTTTCACTAACGGATATCACTGAAGTCGATAGGATTTATTGTATTTGTGAGAAACGACTAGGCAGCTACTGTGATCAGTCGGGAGCTCTAATTACGGGGATCCCACAAACCACCTGAAATTTTCATCGGTTACCTAACCGAAAGTACTGCGATCAGTCGAATACCTTTTTTTGGGACCCCTGGTACATGCACACGTTTACGTTCAGTCAGTGCTGCCGTTTCGTGTGCTTCAATTTCGACTAGGCAGCTACTGTGTTCAGTCGTCTTACATCTGCACTTGTACATTCACTTTTGTGTGTATAATATTTAATAATATAATTAACTGTAGCACTCCGCCAGGCGCGGCTACACTTGTTGTTGTAATGTTTGGTGTCAGAATTCTCCCCTTTTCCTGCGCCCTCTACCTTCGGCAGCCGCCGAGATACCGATTTACAGACTACTTTTTCTCGTTACTGCTCGTGCGCATTGTATTCGTCCGGTGCAGGTAAGCTTCATCAAATTATCGGATTAGGAGCGAAAGAAATGTTCATTGGAATAAGGCACAATGTATGTATTCAAATATAAACTCATTCTGAAACAACTCGGGATCCACCCTTTGAAACAAATAATGTTTTCTGACAATATTAATTTGAAAGGCGGAATTCAACCTTTAATCTTCCCTGACTTGAAATGTTAACAACTATTACATAGATGTGAAGTTTAAAATACCACGACCTATTTTCCACATTTTCTTCCACTCAGTTACGAAAGTACCACTTTCGGGTAGAAATTCAATTTCCCGCACAAAAAATAAAATTGGGAAGATACTTTAGGCGTGAGTAGAAAAGATTATTTTTTTCTACAAACTGTTTTTCTTGCTTTGTCAATTTCGATTCTAATGTATCACTTTCAGCCCTTAGCAGGGAAAAATTCACTTTTTCGCACTGGTGCGGGAAAGTGAATTTTACTTTCGGAGCTGAAGTGAGTACGGGAGAGTAGGTAAATATGCACGAGGGTACAAAAAAAATATTTTTGAATTTCATCATTGCTGTATGCAGTAACTGAGATTGTTATTCATTTTTATCACATTATTTGTTTCGTTATGTTAATTAGTTTCCTGGAGTGTTTCATTGTTTTGGATACTTCAACTTCACCTATGAAAAAGCTTTAAACGATCTCCTAAATGTATTGAGTTTAGTGAAAATTTTTTCTTTCATTCATATTTTTTGATCGTAGATAGATCATATCAGTCAATGAAGCTTTTAATGATGTTTCCATTTCAATTGCGGATTAAGATGGGGGTATTTTGGTCAGTGATTCCTTAATACTCTGAATGTGTCCTGCTATTACAATGAACATTAATTTCGTCAATAAGTTTTTTTCAATGATATTTCAAGATCCCTATTGGTCCTTCCTGAAATCGCACAAATATCATTCTTCAGTAGAAAATAGCCTAAAATTTAAACTTTCAGAATGCTTAGTTAAATTGTAGGACAATTTTCCCATTGCATTTCATCCAAGTCAGTGGTTCCGAATACTGAATCATCATTGTTTTATTATCAAATTGTTGATATAAGGCCTAAAAAGAAAAAACATTTGCAATTACTCTCAGCAATTAAATTTTATCATCTAGAAATTTGGTAATATCATATAAACCAAGTAGTAACGTTTAATCGCGCAATGAAAAAGAGCATTGTTATTTGTAATATCGTGCAAAACTGCCATATTACAAACGATTAGTTATACGTTGTCGCTGATGACAAAAAACTCGGCGACTACCGAAAGAGTGGACCCCACCAAACACAGGCACTATTAGTTACGACTTGCGTTAATTATTACATATGATATATTACAGGGTATCTTTAAAATGGGATACATTATCCTCACATTATATTATAATTAAGGACCAATTGGGCAATGTTGTCAATTGGTGAATTAGCCACATTGCCGTGGTAATTTTATCATATTATTTCCTTGTTTTCATCATTACTATACGTTATTCAGTAGTTGTTTTTATATAAATTTTATTTCGTCATATTATTATTATTATAGTTCATGAATTAGTTATTTATATGAAGAACAAATTATATAATATGGTAAGTGTTTGTGTTGTTGCAACACATATTGTATGTTGCGCGTGAAACTGATACTGTAACTTGGATACTTATTTAAGAGATTTGTATATAATTATTATTGTTATTTAAATTGGTGTCATTGATCGGCCTCTCCTCGAAACTTCGTTACAAAATAGAGAAAAAAAATTGTCGATAGATTGCAATTGAAAAATATTAAATGAATTTGTTTTGAATTTTTATAAGAAAAAAAATGGTATTCCTAATGCTGCACGAGAATAACACTTTCAATGAGTTCTTTATCGTTCAATCGATTGTAGTCACGATAGCGTGATATTGACTAAGAAAGACAGTGGCGGAGTTCACGCAGCGTTCACCGGTCAGTGGCACCGGCTGTCTGTGTAGCTTGTAGAATTTTGACGTATTCCTCTTGTAATATCTTAACAGTAGGTCTGTCTCACTGTTTAGTATAGGTCAGATCAATTGAAATTATATGTTATATAAATGTTTCCTGTTATCGAGTGAATATTCTATAAAAACAATCGATCAATTCGAAATCGTTCGTTTCGTGACGGATGGAATCGCGCTCTTCAGTATTGCATCTCCATAGATCTGTCATGCGCACTTTTACAATAATCTCTGTAGTCCGTGTAGGGCTTCATACTCCCATCCGAGCAGGAACGAACTGTCTGTTCTCAATTTTCAATACGTAGGTTATACATGGTGTGTTATCATTTTTGATCATTGTTTCCCTTTTTTATGAAATCCGCCGAGTTGGTGGTGGCTTTTTAAAGAAATATCATGTGTTGTCCAAATGACAGCACTCGCTTGTCTCCTCAGTACAAATATACCACGATACGAACTTAATTTCAGAGTAGAAACGTAAATGGTCGACTAAGTCCACCTCAGTGAACATTCTAATGAATTCGAAACTGTAACATCATGAAATGGAATGATTTCGATCCGGAAAGGATGTTGAACTGATAAATTTATTCTCTATCAACGTCTTAGTTTTCCCTACATTCGTTTTTTGTATTCGTCGAACATTTGGTTCATTTTATCTGTTTTCTCTTCCTCCTTCACACATTTGCGGTTATAACTCTACTTACATGTTGTTCATCCTTCGTTTTGTCAAGAGAATAAATGAATGTTTTTTTGACAGATAACGTGAAACGACTGGTTCTGTTTGAGGTTTGGTTAGCAAAACTGCCATTTAGACCGATTCAGTTAAATAGAAGAAAAGTAGGTCGAAACAAAGCAAATAAAATTTTTATTAATCGATGATAGAAATAAAAATTCCAGTTTTTACACCGGAGAGAACGTCAACCTAATGTGGACGTACGTACGGCCAGAGTAAAGCAACGATTGAACGTTAGCTGATTATTAATAGTAGAGTTTAGAAGCGCGTTTCTATGAAATCGTGCATTTATTTAATGAGTCCTATTTTGGGGGCTGGCAGCGACTAAACCAATATTCAAATTTAATGACCTGTCGAACGCATCTATTATTCTATTAGACCTGGTAAAATATTCACTCATAATAATATGACCATTTCACAGAACCACTAAAAAACACGTTCTGATTATGATCGAAAATTGCTTAATTTCGACCATCCAATTTTATCGATTTCTTTCCTTTATGTTCACTGGATTTCAGCATTTTCTGAAAACTATTCTTGTTATTAAAATTAAAAAATCAGAAAAATCAGTTCACACCTAACATGTTTATATCATTTTTCGGATCAGAGTGAATTTTCGAAAGAATATCAAACACCAGAAAAGTTTAGGTGTTTGGATTTGAATATTGGTGGACTACGAGAAAAGAAAGACAGAAGGCAGCACCTGGTCCGGTGATGACCTTCCGTCCAAATATGGTGAAAATTGACCAAAGGTATAATATGTCAATACTAATGTCAATACATGGACTGCGTATTATTTCGTTTTTTCACTTGATTTGGTGAAACCAAAGTATTTTTAATGTCAATCCAGAGCAATACGGTATATGTAGCTAGTGTAATCCAAAAATACCTTCATTTATATATTTTGATATGTATAAACTATTTTCTCGCGTTAAGTGGTTATAGGGATAAGTTAATATCAGCACCCTGTACATGTCAACGGCTTCCCATCTGATTTTTCGAAGTTGTCAATAATATTCATCTGGAGTAGATCGAGGAAACACTTTCTTGAGATCCAACCTTTATTCGTCATAAGCACATAGTTCTCTTTTGAACGAGATTGAGATTTTCATTGCGTAAAATAATGACCGTTGATTATACATGGTGTTCAGGCATGAGTGCGTGGTCAAGGCACATTCCAACACTTACATAGCCTCAGACTTCATATAACAACATATCATAAGCGATCACGGTCTTGCATGCCCAATTTCATAAAATGTACCAATCAACATTGAATCCATAAAAATTTTATCGAACTTGAACATTTCTTTTGTTTCATCATGCTGGTTTACTGCCTCCAGATTTCTTGGATTTTTTCTGAGTCAGGCTCTGTGATACGTTCAAAGGTACATTTTCCGAAATTTTTAGAGGCTAGAATAGAGGTTTCATATAAAATATTTTTTTCCGTATGGAATATTATAGACAATATTGTTCACACTGTGAATTTTCAGTTGTATGATTAAAACTGTATATCGTGGGCCTTACTATACACTGAAAATTGAAATGTGCTGTCCAAATTTTGCTACTTTAATTTGAATCTTGCAAACTTTCATGACAGTAAAATGGAATTTCATTACACATTTCATCTGAAAATGTGAAAAACGCCAGTTCGTCTTTGAATAATTGAAAATTCACTGTTCGTCCTCATTCACAATAAAACGCGATTCAAATTAGATATTGTAGAAAAAAATTGCTTATGAATTCAATCTACTGTCATGAAAAGGGGGTTATTGAATTTAGCTAGGAAGAAATTATGAAAAATACCCCTTTTTTGTATACTTAAGGCGCCCCGTGCCCTTTTGTTATTTTACTTTCATACGTACTTTAGAATTTGTTCATTAAGTGTATACAAGCTGTATATATTGATATTATATTATACATATAATTGTACTCTTTAATTTTACTCTGTAGAAGTGGTTTGGTGTCGCCACAATATAACACGACACTCTCCCTATCCCTGTGTTGCAGCCCTTATCCATTCTCGACGAGTAGCCACTGATATCTTGTATCACTCTCATTGAGTTCATTAAATTCTACCTCATTTTGAAGACAAATTTATGTAAATTCGAAGATTAATGGAAACGACCCCCGGTTCAAAAGGGAAAATATGAATGTTTGGAGATGGTGTCCAGAATTCAAGGACAAATCCTGTGTATTTCCAGTGGCGTACTCGTTGGTCAATGTTTATAATCTTTGTGTTATGGCCGTGAAAGGCTTCTTGCAATAAAAAAGCAATAACCATATTCCTTCTGTGGATGCTTTCGACTTTTACATTAAGAATATAATATGATAAACAACTATAATAAATATAAGTGGCATATTCTTAATAACAAAGTTTTACACTATGATAATATTGAAGGCGAATGACGTATTTGCTATAATAGGATGATTGTACAGATAAAAAGTTTGTAACATAATATGAAAATTATGTTTTGTGTCGGGCAACCACTACTGAGCCCTGAAATATTGGAAAAATTGATAAAAAAAACGTTCGATAGTGTTTGTTCGACAAAGGCTCGGACCTTCATGTATATCTATTACACGTTCTTACAATGTACATAATATAATTATTACAATGATATAAAACAAGGTTCACTACGTGCCGTGTGTATGTGGGATAAAATATAATATGGACATTGTTCAAATGTTTGACTTTTATTCAGTACCCTCGTTCCTTAATAAATGAATCGGTAGCAAAAGCCGAAAAAGATTTAAATTGTTAATATTAAAACAGGAAATTGTGTTACTTAAAAAAGCCTTGTGTTTTCGCCAAGAAGCAGTAAGAATGAGCAAGAGAAAAAATGAGGTAAGTATAGAATATTTAATTTGCTAGTAAACCGGGGGGCCAGACGCTTACCCTCCTATGTAGGGGGAGTATCCCCGCCCCCTTCATAGGCACCTGGTCCACACACATTGATTCAAGTAGAACTTTGAAATAATTGAAAGATAGATGAGGAAATCGAAATTTTGAAGAATGGTTGAACCTATCAGTGTGCCTCGATGTTGCTACGAAAGTAGCTGGCAATTGGGGTGGTAGTAGAAGAATATTTCAACACACTATAAATGAAGATTCTATACTTCATTCGCAAAGCTAAGGGTATTACGAAGTACTGGTGTCAAATTTAAAAAAATAACATATGATATTTTATGGTCATTCATAGGTATATTTCTGAGGATGAGCCCCAGGTAGACCAGGAAGTTAATGCGGATTAACACTATCAGTGAGAATTTTTGTATTAGGTGGGGTGACCTCCACGTTATTTAATTAATTTTCAAAGCTGAAATATATCATAAAAGATACATGATTTCAAAGGTCTTTTATGCCTCTATCTACCATTTGTAGATTCAAAATTATTTACTTTAGGCTGAGTAGATATGAAAAAATGGAATTTTGAATAACTCTTACGTAATTCATTGATTTTCAAAGCCGAAATACATCATAAAAGATACGTAATTTCAAAGGTCTTTTATACCTCTATCCACCATTTGTAGTTTTGAAAATTATTCATTTTAGGCTGGGTATGAAAGAATGGATATTTGAATAACTCTTACGTAATTCATTCAGCATTCCTAGAAAATTCGAGAAAGGGTCAGATGTGGAGTCAAAAGCTTCACCATGTTTGTCAGCCGTTCAGGTAACAAACTAACCTAAGATCGCTTGGAGCCTAGACAAAAAAATAGTAGTCCCGAGTTTAGTTCATTCAAGAACTATGGACATACCCGTAGCCTTAAAAGTCCAGAACCAGCTATCGGCGATCACAAAAGATCCCCAATAAATGCTGTAGTTTCGATCACGGAATATATAAATATAACCTAAGAAAAGTATTTGATGGTAAATCTGAAATAGATGATCTTCTAGAATTGCTTATAGCTTCTTTCTTCCACGGATGATTTCCATGAGAATTTGAAATACTCCAAAGCTATCATCATTCCTTATGACAGCCATATTGAATTTCCACATTGAAAAGTGAATAATATCGTATATTTGTATTCAACTTCTACTGCACTCAAATTTTTGATTAGGGTTCTCATTACGTATTGATAAATGCACAGAAAAATGCTATAAAATAAAAATTACTTTTCACTATCTCAACGAAGATCAACTAGACTGCATGTTATCCGACTTCTCTCTCTCTCTCTCTCTCTCTCTCTCTCTCTCTCTCTCTTTATCTCTCTCGCTCTCTCTAATGAACAAATAATAAATAGATTGTGTTTTTTTTTTCGTTTTCGATGGGTACGATTATTATCGATAGGCTTCTTGAGAGTTGTAGAGAGAAAGAGATATATTTATTGGTGTTTTACAATACATTATTGTTCAAACAAGTCAATGAGAGAGTGATTGGCATACATGTATAGTGTATAGAAAAAATCTGGAATATGACCTCACGTACAGGAGAACAAAATAATAATAGACTATTCAACATGAAATGTTTCCGAAATTACTGTCAACTCACAATAAAATTTGTGTCAACCACCGTCATAGATTCATCACCTGAATAAAATGAATCATCTTTTGAAAATGAAATCCGTTTTTTTAAACTGTCTTCTTGGCAGAGTCTAACCACACCCGGAAGTTTGTTGTACAGGGTTGTGGCGCAGTAGAGTGGAAGCCGCTGTGATCAGTTGAGTCTAACGAAGTCCACACGAATCTGTGACTTTCCTCGAGTATCATTATCATGGATATTCGACTGTATGCGAAATTTGTTTTTATTGCAGTGGCGTAAATAATGCTTTCATGTATGAAAATCGAAGAAGTAAGAAGACTTAGATATTTGGATGCTTCTCTACAGCAATCGTGATATGCTAGTCCAGCCAGAATACTCACAGCACATCTCTAGAGAAAACCCTACTTGTGTGTGAGCTATTTCCCCACGGTAGTACCTCGCATCCCAAATGCGATTCTACCAGAGCGAAGTATGCAATTCTGAGTATACCGCTAGAAAGAGACCCGGATAGAGCACGCAGAGCAAATATATTGTTGCTGAATTTTGAGGCAAGTTCATCGACATGGGGAGTCCAAGTCGCTAGACAAGCACTACATTTATCTTTGGTATTTTATGATCCACATCCCTATTAAGAAGAGTTTATACCACAAGACTTTCTCACAATGCGTATAAGGCGGAAACTAGGAAAGACTAGCAGAATGTGGGGTGTTGCCAGAACACTTGAACGATGAGTAGAAGTTTCGAATATTACAGTAGTTTCCACTTTCGTGGAAAAAACGGCAGCACTTAACGAACGTCTCTTTTCAATTTCACCAAGATACGAACTGTAGCGAATGGCGAGACTTTTCGAGAAATTTTGTCATCTGGAAATTCATAGAAGAGATAATTTCACATCGGAAAGTTAATTACATGAATAAATATTTGTTCTTCAATGAAGAATTCTTTTTAATAGAGAGATATGGAAGCATCTGTAACGTCATGCGGTACCTAATAACGTCAAGCGCTATTAACGTTACGACGCATGCGTATTTCCATTTTCAGAATAACGGGCGGTATTAATGTTACCGCATACCGTAATTTACGCGTGGAATCGTAGCACGTTTTCGTAATTAACGTTGTTTTGTTGCCTTGCGCACTTCTATTTTTCCATTTGTTTTGACAGAAATAGGTTATGTTTTGAAACAGGGGCCTCTTAATTGACATTGAATCGAATTTTATTTAAGAGAATAGTAGCAGAAGAGACAAAATGAGTTCCTCGAGAATAATCTAATAACCAAAGGTAAAAGTGTATATCTTCAATTAATGGGTCACATGAAAGGAAGAGTCGAATGAAAATAGAAATTTCCATCCCAGTGTTTAATTCTGAGTATCTATTTCAATCCCATATTGATGATTATGAACTATGTAACTTGTTTTCAATAGGAAATAAAAGGGTTCAAATCGAGCTTTTTGTTATTAAGACTCATAAATGTTGAAACATCTAGATTGGACATTGGCTTATGGCTTGATGGCAGTAAAGCAGTACACAAATAATTCTACGTTATCTCTACATATCCCCCAGATGATATTCCAATTTTTTCTTATTAACTATTGTAGTGGCCACTTATAGGTCTATGTCCATAAATTTTAAAATTATGAAAGCATCACTGTGAAGAGGTATTTTTCAATACAGTTTAATCCTGTAGATATGCATCCATATAAACGCACATAATCCACAAAAACAGCATAACATCAACCCAAAAAGCATTAGAAAATATCGAAAACAAACTTTGACATTTAACGATCATCTGTTGCTTACGCTAATAACGTAAATTCGTATCTTCCATACGACTAAAATCTGAGCCAGATAGCGCAAGACGTTATTCCATTACCGCATAGGCATAACGTTATTAGCGTACGTCGGCGTTATTCGCTTCTTCCATATCTCTCTATTTTTTTTTCCGTTTTACGAATTTCTGTCTTTCCTAGATGACGAACTGATTGAATTGAATTATAATGAAAACCCCATATAAATAAGTGGATATCCATTTTTTTTTTAAACTGACCACTAAAACGGTGTAGAACACTCTTAAGAAGTACTGGTGTACTATTGTACCTATTCACTTTGCTGACGTTACAATCCATGTTTATTGAGATGTGGCAAAGATGCGGAAAGTAATTCCTTGTCTGAAAATATTAATATTTCTTGAATAAACATGGTGTCAAATCGCACCCTATCTGAGATATGGGGAGTCGAAAATAGAACATATTCTAATATTTTCGCAATAGGCTCTCAATATTCTGCTCATTTCATCGATGTTTCTAAGGGTACATGAAAGATTTGAAGCTAAGCTTCCTTTTCTGAAACCTTGAAATGTATATTAAAAGGTACCTTTCACTGGTCCAATACTATGAACCCAACCATTCACAATGAGTATTATGAATACTAAAGCAGATTTGTTATAAAATAATTTGATCGTAGTAGTATCACACAAACAATAGGCGGATAACCTTATGTGTATTAGTTTGAAATGATGAAACAATGTCAACATATAAAATATTTCAATTTAATAACTGTTGCCCTCCACCAACGAAAACATGGGGAAAGTTCCCTTTTTCAACACTCCATATCTCACTTGGTATTTGTTCGCGACAGATTGATGGGCCTGCAATTTTTAGAATTTTTTGTGTGAAGTGATGGAGAATGCGCATAGTAGTGTTCCTGTGGTATGTCAGCGAAAAATTTGCCATATCAAACGAAGGTATGGAAGGAAGTTCGCAGTTTTAGCATTTCTTTATAAATCGCTCTGAAACTCTGAAACCAATATACTCATGGGACAATCAAACTAACAATACTCCCTCTTCAAGTTTCATATCCCTTATCTCCACTAAACCGATGTCCCTTACGTCCCCAGTCACCCTGTATATTGGTTCATTCCATGTAGAATATTTCAACACGAAAAAACCAACGGATTTGAATTATTTGTAACACCAGTATATAGAAACTTAATATGGTGTTGAAGAAATTATTATTTGGAAAAAATAGATTTCTACGGGGATTGATGTTTGACAACAGCTATTCATACAGTTTTCCACATTTTTTTACTTAAAACCGATATATTTGATTTATTCGTAGTACTTACATGAATAAAAAAAGAAATACAACGTGGTCTAGTAGGAATCATTATTTTGAAACCTTGAGCATTTCTACAGGGGATAGATTTTTTCGTATGTGGTATTTCATTAGTATCCATTCATTCAGAGGCTCCTTATATATGAATCATGAGTGAGGCAATATTATCAGTAAATACCTATATATTATAAAATTATCGTGAGGAAGAAAAGCCTTCGTTTGGATGAATGATTTTATACTGCCTTAAGTAGAAGCCTAACTCTTAAGGGGAAGTAGTACATAACATTCTTGAAGAGCATGTAGTGCCATTTGCCCCATACATTGGTGAAAATTTCATTTTTATGGACGATAATGCCAGACCCCATCGTGCGCGTATCGTTCAGGAGTACCTTGAAGAGGTTGAAGTCTCTCGAATGGAATGGCCAGCAAGAAGTCCAGATCTCAATCCGATTGAGCAGGTTTGGGACAACCTCAATAGAAGGCTGAGAAGTTCAGAAAATCATCCAGCTACTCTTAATGACTTAGGAATCCAACTCGGAGAAATCTGGGAAGGATTAGATCAGAACATTTCAAGATCACTCATTTTGAGTATGAACCTTCGTTGCCGAGCTGTAATTAACGCAAGGGATAGAAATACCAAGTATTATATCACTTATCAGCATTTCAGTATTATGAAAATTGTTCATTTCTCTTCTTTCACATAAGATTCGGTGAAATCCTGAATTTTTCTTCCATTTAATGTGTCTTGTTTCGTTCAAAACCTTCCCGAGAGAATATGAAAAATAAGTTATAAAGTCAATGTAGAGTTAACTTTCATTAAAATTGAGATTTTCAGAATGTGCGTTAATTTTTTTGCGCAGTGTATATAGAATCGAATCGCTGATGTCATCCCCTCGTTATTTTTGTCGAAATATGTCTAAAAACCGTCGAAAAATGATTGTGAAAGCAAGTTTTTTTTCTCATAAAAAAACAACTAACGTCCAGTTTCATAATCGAATTTAACGTCACTTTGAGCTTAAAGCTTCCTCTACTGTCATTTTAGTAGGGTTAAAGGAAGCTTTAAAATTAAAGGGACTTTGGGTTTGATTATGAAACTGGCCGTAAATTGGAAAGAAAAGAGACAGGGTGACATCAAGACGTCCTTTAACTTCAATTTAAAAAAAAATCAACGCTTCACGTGAGAAATTGAAAGCGTAAATAAGGAACTAGTGAACGCCGTTTTTGAATGGAGATTCCTTAGGTATTACTTCCCCTTAATCCTCATGAATGAATCGGAAAGAACTGGCATTGTTTTGATTCCAACGAATTATACCGTTCATATTTTTCAACATATTTTCAACAACACGGCGTACCATACCCTGGTGAAACCAGTGAAAAAACACTCCGATTCCGATGTGAAATGGCAATGAGAGAATTCAATTTCGAACGTTTCATTCGTAGCTGGTGGAGCTAACCATACATCCTGCTCTTTCAGCAACCCGCTCGTTCAGAAAGGGCAAAACCGGAAACGGTCCAAGCTACCGGTTAAAACGAATGCCGTATGAGCTGACCCAAAAATGTACGTGAAAACCTAATCGGAGTCGTTGAAAGCCTTCTCCATATCCAATTACTCCGATGAGATGATGGGGTTGAAATGAGGCTATTTCCGTTGAAAGTATTCCGGGTTAGTGCATACTAAAAGTACCCACGGTGAAATGTTATCGAATTGCTAGTTTTGCATTTAGTGCCGGGTGGAATTTTGAGTTTTTGACACAGGTATTGATCATCTGAAAATAACTTGGGGATGTTTCCATAATCAGTTTACGAGTTTCTTTCCGTAGCATATAGTGCAACACTTTTTGCATTTAACTTGACATTAGTATATCAAGACATAGAATGAAACAAAACACACAATATTGATGAAGTTATTCGAAAGAATTCCTAGGAATAAACATATTGTCTGAGTCAGAACCAATCACTTTTTCAATAATATATAGATAGTTGTTTTTGTGTTATCGTCTATTTTCACAAAAAAAAATGAGTAGGTACGGTTAAAGGAGGACTTTGATACCCGATATTGATTTTGTAGAACCGCTTTGAATTTCCCTTAATTGCCCAAACCATGGTTAGTCGAAAAGGTAGCCTTCAACCAGTTTTGTATGATTCTTTGATATTAATCAAAGCTTTTTCGCTTTTACAGAGTCCAATGAAGTCTAATTTTCAATTTAGATCTTTGATCACAGTATAGACTTGTGTCTAAACTGTGCTTTGAACGCTCATGTGAAATGTGGAGGATCATCAAAGACTATAAAACCGGATACATCATTCTTGAAAAAATCAATTCTGAAGGCAATCGTTTGCGTATGCGATACGCGATACATTTTAGATATAAACCTCTTGATAAAATACGACTATCAATGTCACCCCAATCTGAGTATCTGAAAAAGATGGGATCAGTTAAAAATTCGTCAACACCTAACGGTTGCACCAAGGTCGATGAAATTTCGAAATTTATTAATAGAAGAGCTGCTTCTTCAGATTATGTGACAAATTTAGATCAACGATGATTTCTCTGGGAGATACTGGTGTCGAAAGTTGGATAATCGAAAGAATTTTACGACAGTTTTGACCCGTAGAAAGATCAACACATTGCCAGGAATCCCATAACAAAAATCTCAAAAACTCAACTTGTACATAACGGCATCTGTTCTTTTATATTAGGACGACGGTACGCGTGTCGAAAGTTAAGAAAGTTGACATTTTAAAAATTTTCAAAATGGGGTCAGTCAAAAAATTGTCAAGAGCGAACTGTTGCACCGAGCTCGATGACATTTCGAAATTTATTACAAGAAGAGCTGCCCTTCCAGAATAGGTATCATATTTTAATCTACTATAATTTTCCGGGTATATACGAATGTCAAAAGTTGTCCGTCGAAAAATTCCGAATAAGATAGGTTAGGTTAGGTTAGGTTAGGTTAGATACGAAAAAGATAGGTTCAGTTAAAAATAAGTCAAGATCGTACGTTTGCACCGAGGTCGATGAAATTTCGAGATTCATTACTAGAGAAGCTGCTTAAGAAAAGTTTCAATCTAGTTATAAAGATAATCTTATTTTTTTTTGGTGTAGCAGGGGGAAATAGGCAAGTCAGACGAACCACCCTCTCCTGGGAGGAAACAAGTGTGGGGATTCTCACTCTCCTGAGCTCGAGACCCACTAAAATCCCTTAACTGCTTCTTGAATATTGGTTTCAGGCATTTGCCTATAAACCGTTCATCTCTTAGTCGGTTTTCTTCTCGCACGCTATCGTGCTGGGATTTATGTGTTTATCCTCTATTGGATAACACTGTATTGGATAAGTTTCTGTTCTTATTTTAATCTCTTTTTAATTCGTCTCTTGGTCTCCTTCGGTAAATTCGCAATCTCCTTTTGTCTTCCTCTGGGTCGTAGTCCACTAGTCTCCTGAGTTCTTGATTCGGATGGCTTTTCGCTGTTTCGAATAATTTCTCTGCTTTTCTGTTCATGAATTCCGTTATGGTTTCCCATTTTAGGTCCCTATAAATCTGTCTGTTCCTGACAAACCAAGCTGCATCTATTGCACATCGTAGCAGCTTGTTTTCAGTGGCCTGAATTCTTTTGATATGGCTCTCTGCCGCGAAACCCCAGGCAACTGATCCATAAGTCAGTTGAGGCCTAGCAACGGCTTTGAATATCTTCAATTTTGTCTCTTTCGTCATGTGGCTTCTTCTTCCTATCAGAGGGTAGAGTCTATTCATCGCTGCTTTCGTTCTGTCGATTACTTTTTTGATATGACTTTTCCAAGTAAGTCCTTTGTCAAGCGTTATTCCTAAATATTTGGCTTCATTCTTCCAGTCGATTTTTTCGCCTACAACTTCTAGATTCATCGTGGGTCGCAGTCTTCTCTTCTGCAGTAATATCTATTGCTTGGCTCTTTTGTCCATTGAGCTTGATTTTCCACTTTATGCACCAGTCATTTATTTCGTCCATCGTTTCTTGTAGAACTCGTTCTATTACTTCTGGGTTGCGGTGTCGAGTTGCTATGCCTGTGTCGTCAGCATACAACGTTAGCATGGTTCTTGTATTTTTCGGAATATCGTGATAAGAAAATCTTATTTTAAATCTTCAAACACCTAACAGAATTTCAAATAAGTATAAAATTATGCCCCTCCCGCCAATATCACTCGTGAAACTGCCACTGTCCTACGACACTACTAACGATAGCAGTTAATGTCAATGTCAATTAAGCTTGACATCATATTTTCAACGATTTGCTGAATTGCAGCTCCTTTCTATATCTCCTTGGTTTTTCCTACCTCTCACTATTATAGTCACCAAATTGATCGATTTAGATGGTGCAGAAAACGGCTAAATTAGTACCATCTTTCGTGATGAATCCAGATTCTTTTTGATCATGAATGATGACCATGAAAAGGTGAGAAAGCGGCGGTATGAAAGACGAGATCTTCAATTTTTTATGGACAGCCATGTGTGCATCAAGTAGATATGTTGTCTTGGTGCCTCCAGATCACCCGACCTTTCACCCATAGAACCATCTGGGACACTATGGGAAGAAGCTTACACTTCGACATGTGGTGCAAGTTGCCTAGGATAAGATAAACCAAGAGGAAATATCCCATCTTTAGCAGACCCGACGTGTGGTTCATGTGGTTTAACCTCAGGTCCAACGCATTATGAATTCTTCTTTTTTTTCTGTACGTGGATTTTTCTCAAATTTTGATTGAAAACTCACCTAACCCTGAGACAAACGTATACAAACGTATTGTTTTAATGAGTACTGGGTATTCTGTTTTCTAGTTACGAATAGTGTTTGATAACCTTCTTCAGTTATATCAAGATGGTTTAACGAGTCTATTTATAGCTCAGTATAACTTTTATGATGCCTTGTTCATATATTCAGGTATGGAAACTCTCTTATTGAAACTGGTAATATATTTCAAAATGATTGAAGAATACAACATAAAATTATTAATTGACAACTAGATTTTTTTTTCACTGTCAATAGGTGACTCGGATTTTCACTTGTTCTCGACATCTTCCCTTCTGAGTTCAAAATCTTTCAATAAACGGGGGATTCTTTTAGTTCTAATTGGTCTTACTTCACATCGAGGCTCTGCAGATATGTCCATTGCTTGTTGACTATTTTGTACAACCTGGTCTTGGACAACTTCAAGAATAGGCTCGGGTTGAAGTAGTTCGCTTGACTCGGCTGATGAAGTCGTGGGCATATTTTTTTCCTGGTTCCTAGATATCTCAAAGGATTCCATCAGAATTTAGAGGGGCAGAATGTCATTCTCGTTACCGGAACACTCAACATATCTTTTCTTCAACTGGTTTGCATGTTCTTTCAAAATTCTCTGGGAATTTCCAAGTGATATTTCATACATGACATTCCCGATCTACAATTTAGTAAGCGCTCAACTGAAAATTCTAACACACCCGCACTATTCTTCAGATATTGCTCCTTCTGATTACTGGTCGCTCCAATGGATGCAGGTCATCTACTCTCTAACTCTCTTCTTTCGCATCGAGAGTTGGCCTCAAAGTACGAGGCATTTTTTTTTAAGATGGAGTTCGAAAATTTCCGAGAGGTAGTAGCCAACGGTGGAGTATGCATTTTTGACCATAAACCGAGCAGAAGAATAATGATTTGCTATGATTTGTGAATTTTCTACTCTTCTTTAACTTCACTTTTATTCTGTAACTTTTTTCTTCAATTTTTCAGGCACAAATAGGCAACTTGCCACCTCTCTTAGCATTTATGTAATAAGAATAATAATAATAACGCTTTATTTGGTTCTATATCCACAATCCGTATTTTCTATCATGCCGATCCCATCAAGTATTGAGGTTCATTTCGTTATAACATAAATAACTAAGCCTCCCCCACATGAATTACCTCTCCAGTTCGAGAAGCCATCCATCCATATTTTCTGCTCAACTTCCATACATCGTTTTAGATTTTCACAATCCATGTCATCATCATCAATTCCGTTGAACGGGTTGACAGCGTAATCACGCAAAATGTAAATATCAGAATGAAGCCATCAAGCGATATCTATTTCCAGTATTTTCAAGAATAGGCCCATCATTCTGCCGCTCCCCGTGTTTGTGTACTCTGGCTTTGCCGTTCTTTATGAGCCCGCTTGATGGGGCAATATGTTTGTCGATTTTGCCGTGCCTTGTCTTATAGTTTACGTGATGTTATTACGAGGTGGGGCCGTACATCATTCGTGTCAGTTAGATGTAATACTTTTATGTTAGTATATACTTTAATGCCTTCGTGAAATGAACTCTGGGTGAAATATAGAGCCCTCAATTCAAGGAGTTCATACGGTATTTTAATAATAAATAGACTGAAGTGGGTAACGACTTGCCTCTGTGAAACCTTGACCTGCTGAAAATGTAGAATTACAGTGTGGGGATAGCACATATGAAGCGCATTCGCCATTCTGCTACTTTCGTGACTTTGGTTACACATACGATGAAGTAGGATATTTTTAGGGATGCTACGTATTTCGCCTTCAGGAACTATACCTTTCAACTTCAAAATAGTAAACACAATCGAATTGGAAACAGACACATTCAAAATGGGACTAAACAATTTCATATTGAGAAAAGTAATTTTCAGTTATATTTCATATTTCGAGAGAGTTGTTCAGAAGTAACTAAGAATCCAAATGAGAAAAAAATTTAACAACTCATATAAACTTAATCTAATGCTATTTAATGAACAATTCAATTGAAAAATTTGAGAGCCATACAAAACACTCAAAATTATTTGTTCAATAGCTTTATTATTTGTCATTTCTCAATATGAGATTGTTTAGTCCCATTTTGAATGTGTTTAGGTTTTTCCAATTCGATTGTGTTTACCATTTTGAAGTTGCTTATTCTCATTTTGAATTTGTTTTATCCCAATTTGAAGTTTTTCCAGAAAAAGGACCATTTGTTTTCCATGACGTGTTGCGTGTTGATCCATTAATGTGACACTAATCAGGGGTTTTCTTAATCTGACAGTTTGAAGATGATACAAAGCATTTTTTTTAATATTGCCCTTCCTGTACCTCTAATCATTTCTGTATTCATTATGAAAGTCGTAGATAATAAAATTCTATACAACTTTTGTCGGAAGCAATTTCGTCTACTCTGAACCGTTTTCGAGTTGAAGGGCGATATGTGCGAGGACCTTAGCCACACATGTGAAAGTCCAAGGTCAATGTAGAAACCCAGTCTGATCTACATTCATCGCCATACTATATCTCGAAAACGGTTCAGAGTAGGCAAAATTACTTCAGAAAAAAGTTGTATAGAACTTTATTATCTACGACTTTCATAATGAATACAGAAATGATTAGAGGTACAGGAAGGGAGATATTTAAAAAAAATTATCAGATTAGGAAAACCCCCCTGATTAGTGTCAGATTAATTGGTCAACACGTCATGGTAAACAATTGGTCCTCTTTCTGCGAATGAAGTCATGACAGTCAAAAATTTCATTCAAATTCATGTTTGTTCAATGTTCACTGTTGAACTGGACCAAATCATATCTACTCGGGAGAGGTCAATGTGTATCAATTGGTGGAGAGTTTATGTCGGAGAATGTTGATTGCACGTCTGGCGTTCCCCAGGGCTCGCACCTGGGACCACTATTCTTTTTAATATATGTCAATAGCATACACTCCGTTTTTGGGCTCTGTCGTTTTCTTATGTATGCGGATGATCTGAAAATATTCTTTTCCATCAGAAATCTAGCGGATTGCCTTACCATTCAGAAAGAATTGGATTCTTTCTTAGAATTCTGCACTCAGAATGATCTCTTCTTGAATATTAATAAATGCTACGTCCTCTCATTTTCAAGAAGTCGATCACCAGTTTCCTTCAATTACAAAATTGGCGATACGGTGCTGTCTCGAGTAACCAAAGTAAAAGACCTAGGTGTTATACTTGACTCAAAACATTTGTTCAGCTACCATATTGAGAGCATCATCGGATCTGCTAATAAAATGCTCGGATATGTTTTCAGGCAATGCAAATCATTCAGAAGAACTCTACCCCTAATACATGTCTACTACGCATACGTGTTTAGTCGCTTGAACTTTGCTTCGGTAATCTGGAACCCTCAATATAATATCTATATCTCACGCCTTGAAAGAGTCCAGAATCGATTTCTTAAACGCATTGCCTTCAGAGAGAATCTGTTACTACAGCATAATGTAGATCGCTATCCCATTTTAAGAAAGAAATTTGAAATATTATCTCTCGAAGACAGACGTAAAATGAACGACATTTTGTTCTTGTCGAAAATCTTGGGCGGCGATCTGCATTCTGCTGATATTCTTGGAGGGATAAAAATTAACATTCCGTCATTCAATCTGAGGCAACACGAGTTATTTCATATTGAATTTAAGCGTTGTAATTATACTAAACATGGTCCACTCGTGAGGGTGCTACGTTCCGCCAACGAGTCACAGCACTTATTCGACATATTTCACCTCACACCACAAAAAATTAAAATGATCCTGAAAAAGTCAATCATTGCTGCCTATTAAATTATCTTCGTCGCAAACACCTTCTTTCATAGATGTTATAATTGTTTTTATATCTAATTTGTGAATTTGTTCTCAACTTGATTATGTTATACCTACCTAGTGTATTGATGCATCTTAATTTATTGTATGACCTATTTGTTTTTGAGTTTAAATGTAGTTCATGTTCTTAATAGTGGATACTGTTTTTGGGTTCCACACCTGTTTGTATCCCCAGTTCTCTAAATAAATAAATAAATAAATAAATAAATAAATTTCTATACCTTTTCAACTTCAAATTGAGACTAATCACATTCTGACAGGCCGTCCTAGACAATTCTCCTTATATATAGGTCTAATTTTTGGTAGAGGTACTCTACAGAGTCCAAGGTATCTTCCCTTATATTAATCTGACACGCTAGAGTAAATACCGAATTTCTCTCTTGGGCTCCCCAACAATGTCATCAAAATGAACAAACTTCAAAGGAAATATTTAATGATGTAGTGGTTATAGCAAGAGAAAAAACCAAGAAGTTACCCACTCGTTCCACAAAAATGTTCTAGTATTCCAGAAGGTCTTCCAAATGACGATAAATGTAATCAGCATCACGATTCGTGCAAATCCACGAAATCGTGGAATTTAGCGTTCTCATTCATCAACCCCTTCGGAATAGTTCTCTCCGAACGACTCGCAAGCATCCTAATAACTTGATCCGTTACTGCTTTTGAATATAACTCGGTTAGATCGGCAGATTGGCGTATTTTTCATCCGAGTAAACCAATCAGATTCGTTTGTTGGAATGCGAAGTAATTGAATGTGTCCCAGACGTATGGACAAACAACTGACTCGTTAGCATTAGCTACGGTACCAATTAATTCTTTGTACTGCTGCGCTGGCACAACAGCACTCGCCATATTCTCGTTCCATCCGTCCCATTGATCGCGGTTCACACGTTGCTCGGGCTTGCCTACGGAATTTTAGATTTTCCATTTGTGAGTTTTAATTGAAAAAGAGCAGTATCCCAGTGGCTTGGGAAAAAAGTTATAGGGGGCATTCTGTCGAATCGGCTGAAGGGTTAGAATCAAATTTCAATACGGAGTTTGGAAGGTTCAACTGAGATTATTGGTATTTAATCAGGACCATATGTTTTTTTATATGCCTCTTGTCAAATGTACCTATGCTTTGCGTGAGATATTTCCTTTTGTAAGTTTTTCTGACCGGTATTTTCTATATATTCTTCATTGGTTTGTTGTGTATTTTCATTTTTTCGATGAGAGTCCTAGATTGCTCCTTCGGCGGTAAGTGCAGGGGTGCGTTCACGCTATTTGAGGAATGGCGTGCTCTTGGGGTGATTGTTTTGTCCCACTGCTAGGGTCGGACTCATCAAGTAGGTTAATGATCCCTAGCAGCTACCTGCGACAATCGCCGAAGCAGCGTAGTTCTTGCCTGCTATAAACGCCGGTTACGTCGGGGGTACAGAGTAGTGCGTCGCCGCACTTTTTTTCCTTCTACCATCTAATCTTCAAAATCCACTAGGTCTTCACGACGCTCGAGTATATCCCGACTCAGCACCGTCGACTCAATTATCAGAAGCTCTGTGAGAGCTTGTACGAGTTCGGAGCACCAGTTATAATAATAATAATAATAAAAAAGATTTATTTCCAACAGGCAGAGCCCAGTAACAGGAAATGTACAAAAACTATAAACTAAAACTAAAATGCGAGTAGGTAACTTATAGACTAGAATTTAATTACTAAGACATGAGAGCAATGAACAGTGAAACTAAAAAAGTAAACAAGTTGCTAACAGAAAAATTTTAAACTAACACTCATATCTATTATCACAAAAATTAATGAAAGTTTTACATATTATGGAAACTCAAAGTGAATATCACAGAGATGCGAGACCTGATTGAATTTAGAACAAATCATGTACACAGGTGACTGTAACAATATATTTGTTCTGGGTGCAGCAAGGTTGAACATGTGAGCGGATCTTGAACTTGGGCGTCGTACATGAAATCCTACTCTAGCGAGTAGATCGGGACAGACAACAATGCCATTCAAAAGTCCATGAAGGAACCTTAAACAAGCAACGCCCCTCCTGACATCAAGCTTAACTGCACCGAATTTATTTAACAAAACAGCATGATCGAAACCTCGCATCGGATAAACACCCTCCTCCTTAAATATCACTTGAAAAATCTTCTCTGAACAGCTCGTATATTGGGTTTCAATCAATGCATCCAAACTACAGTTTGCTCCTCACAAATGCATTGAACAGCAAAATCATGTTTCCAGGGTCAGAAAAATATTTGCTATTAGGAACGATGAATCCATACATTCTTGACGTCGTACTAAGTAAATGACTAATATGAGAAACAAATATAAATCTTCGATCGAAGACAATGCCAAGATCCCTTATTTCCGTTTTTCTGCTCAGAACGCTGCCATCAAGACTATAACTATATAAGAGATAGTTCTTTTTCCTGGTCTACGTGACGACATTGCACTTGGAAATGCTCAATGGAAGTAGATTTCTGCCACACCAAATCAACAATGAGTTCAGGGCACGCTGTGGGCGAACGCAGTCTTCAATAGAGCCTATATCACAAAAGATTTTAAAATCGTCGGCATAAGCCAATGCACGAACAGGATTAATTAGCTCCCCAACAGCTATCACTATTCCACCATGCTATCTCGCAAAGCTGTCCTCACCATCAAGACCTTGGAGCAGATCATTGAAAAAAAAAATAATAAACGGGTGTGGACCTAGATTAGAACCCTGGGATACACCAGATGTAAAAATATAAAGTACAGAGCAACGTCCCTCCAGGTAGACAAACTGCTGACGACACGACAGATAGGACATAAAAAAATTCACTAGATCATCAGAGAAGCCAAACTGAGTTCTCAACTTATGTATCAGAAGTTTATGATCAACCTTATCAAACGTCTACTGAAAATAAGTGTATATAGTGCCCACCTGACCAGTTCTATCCAGAATCTCAGAAACAAGCTGAGAGAAAACCGCCAGATTAGTAATACACGATCTCTTTGACATTGTAAAAGGATTGAAATCGAAATCTCTTCTTTTATATCAGTCATGGTGCGTAAGCCCTTGGGGTATAGAATAAGAGATACCGCTCGTCGTCAGTGAAATCCCGTAGTTGCACTAAAAATAGACCTTTTCTTCGCTATCAGTCATGGAGCTCAGCCCTTGGGGTAGCGAGTAGAAGTCTCGAATAGATCCGCCCTGGTTGTGTTTCTTTTCATTTCTGGAGAAATACAATTAATTACATCCCGATACCGTATAGCAAATCATTTCACTTCGCGAGGTCATCCTTAGTGTCCATTTCGTCAGTTCTGGTTGGCGCATTTTATTGAACAACCCTTGATTTTTCACTGTACCCGGTATAAACTTTATTAAGTGCTCGTGATCGGATCGAATTTCCAGAATGTATGTTTGCTGATCGATTCACTCATATTTCATACCTACACATGTTCCCGTTGTGTATGTAATCAGTTTCCGAAGGTGTGAATAAACTGGTATATAATTTGATTTTGAATACTTCGTTATCGCTACCACCCTAGATAACAGCGAACTCTGTCTCCGACTAGCAGCTACTCTGGTAGGTTTGCTATTCTTCCTAGTGAAAAGAATAGCTGGCGCTCGAGATAAGTTTTCTCCGAGGAAACCACGTTACAAAAAATGGCGCCCGAGCAGGGAGTGTGCAATATCTAGTAGGAAACAACAGAGGTGAGAGACATTAACCGGACAGTCAGTGAATTCCCGAAACAGTGAGTAAAACCTCAGAACAGTGAGTAACTATTTCTTGAAAGGAAAACTGTGAAAAGAATAGCTGGCGCTCGAGATAAGTTTTCTCCGAGGTAACCATGTTGTTCCTGTCTTATCAAGTGCCTCACAGCAGGATATATTTTCTGGTATAGTGCGATCTCGAACAGCTTTGCAAAATTCGAAAGAAGATAGACCGGCCTGTAATTTTTTAAATCAGTTGGGTCACCACTTTGAACACCGGGACAACCTTAGCCATTTTCCAGCACGATGGGAACTTGCTATCCACGAGAGCCATGTTGTAAATATGCAACAGCGGGATCGATAGGACACCAATAGAATCCCTGATGAGGAAAGTTTTTTTTTAATCTGGTTTTTTCTTCTTTTTTCTGGGATTAAGTGAAGTAGAATTGGCTAGAATTCGCCCAATTTGTATGTTTCCAATGAAAGTTCCACTAGCCTTGCAGCTTTCACACTTCGAAGGAACGTTCCAATATCCCAGAATTGGAGATATCAAAAGGATATCTCTGAGAGAGCTCTGTTTGAGCTCTTTCCCAGTTTTCGGGCTTATAATGCTGGTGTGGTCAGAGCTGCTTCTCAACATCCTGATGTCGATCGGATCAAACGACCTCCACATCTATTGTGCCATCCCATCAGAGCTGTTTTCGCAGCTATGATCTACAGCTCACCAACCAGTTCTAATGAACTAATACCTGGAATGGCTTAGAAAAGCGACATCTGAGAGAGACAAATAAATGCAGAATGCTATCGGATTTTAATCCAAAAAGGGTATGTAAAAGGTGAACGTTCCAGATCTTTAACTTTCGGAGACAAAAAAAACTGAAAAGTTTTCGAAAACTTCCAAATCTCAATTTTTGACAATCGGTCAAAAGAGGGATCACAAGAGGCGTCGGTTTTCTATCCCTTAGTTTCTCGGAAAAAGAGCTTGGAGCATCTGTTTTGCCGCTCTAACTCCTTTAGTTTCCCAGATAAACTCACTGGACGTCGAATTTCTGATACATTGCATATTGTATTGTATCATGATATTGATGATCTGTTATTGTCGGATATACATAAGTTGGTTCGGTTCCCCTTACAGCTTGAAACTCATTTAATCGTCAATCACTAATGAAGGAATCCTGACCCTGACCTATTATATTACATATAACGTGGGCAATTTGAAATAACTAGGTCATCAGAAGTGAAACGTTGCAACCAAGCGATTATTATTTCAACGACTTCCGAGGAATTCTGCATTTGCAATGTCATCCGCACTTCCATCTCGATACACAATAGAGAAGTTTTTAATAATTCAAATAACGCTGCGCTCGGTTAGTGAAAAGCCATGTGAAAAAGCCGCACAAACGACGGGGTATGCATTCGACTGATACGGAATTTCCCATGATAATAGAGTCATTTGCGTGAAAAAGTCCTTTTCCCTTCACGTAACAAGTAAATGTCAATATGGCTTTACTCAATATGTAAGAGAATGGTCGATACCCCAGGGAGAGAATGTCAGATAGCCGAAAGCTGAAAATGTCGAGCTGTTTTGCAATTTAAGGTTTCCAGGATTCAGATTTACTGCTTCCAATATCTCTCTCTGTCTCTGTTGTTTCGAGCCCTTACGCCGAACTGCGGTTATTTGAAAGTGCAGCATTCCTATTTTTGTTATATGTTGCGAGTTATTTCAGTGATTTTTATTCACTAAAATGAACTGAATTTCATACGAAATCAAGGTTTCTAGTAAACTATAGAACAACCTATAGAAAAAATGAATGATGTTACCAAAAGTTTCAAAATCTTTACAAGAAGCCCAGCGCACCTCAGATTTCGCAAACGTGAATTTCGATGCCTTTCCAGAGATATTTGAAAGAACAATATTTAGCACACCTATATTTCACAGAATTTCAAAATGAGGTCGTTGCGTCACATAAATATAAAGATCAAAGATTATAGAATAGAAAGATAGGAAACGCCCTCATATCTCTAGTACTGAAAACCGACCACATTTTGTCCAGTAAAAACACATTTGACAATGAGATGGCGCTGAAAACGTACTGTTAATACCGTAGATAGAGGAAGGGGAAGATAACGTTAACAACAAGAAAAGTGTGTCCAACATCTCTATGTTTTTGTTGACATTTATTGTGCATCTACTCCATGTTTGTTTACGTTTACCCCAATATTTGAATGTTAATTATCGTATTTGTGTTAGATGTAATAGTGTTTCGTTCGTTTTAAGACTTGAGTATCAAGAATTTCGTTGTCGGCATGCCAGGAAATTGTGTAATTTGTGGCAAATATGCCGAAAAAGATACATTCGGATTGGGGTAAACGTAAACAAAAACAAGTTGATGTTGGACACAGAGAGATCTCCTTCGTAGCTGCGCAATGCGGTATCTCCTCTATCTACGGTTAATACAGAAAAACTGTTTAATAACTGAGGGGCACGAAATTCGAGTTCTATTTCTTGTATTGAATTTCAATATCGACTTTGTTGAGACCAGAAAACAAACATCCCGAGTGACAAAACAAAAGTATGGTTTTGTTTTGTGTCCAAGATGTTAGTTTTCATCTGAACATTGTTTGGAATCAATTGATATCAATGAAATAAATACTGTCGGATATGCTATATTTTTATTTGTAATTTATAAAAAATTCACAAAAATTTGAAATTATGGACAACCAATAATACTTTGACTAGGACACAAGAATACATATATGGCGATCTGCTATACGTCAAAGATGTTATTTCCGTGCAATACGTTATCTTGAATTAATAAACTTAACTGAATTTGTACAATTTATATCAGAAATTAATATGAACCAATATTCAATACAGTTGCATCAGTGGCATGATTCGACCCAAAGGCTCTCTTCTGGTAGACCTATCGGAAACCGATCTGGGGCAGGAGTGGTAGATCTTGGGCGTCTACTCATTGATCTTTCGGTCAGGTTTCTCGATATCGATCTACGAACTGAGAAAATACGCTTTCACTACTTACTTTGAATAAAATCGCTCTAATCTCGTCCTACTGGCTTCGTCTGCACTAAGTTTAGGTACCTCTTGGCATTATAGCGAAACAAATTTCCAGATTTTGAGTCAGGGTTGATTGTGAGAACGTAAAACTGATCCAAAAGGCCTAGAAACGAAAATGGCAACTTGCCTGCATTTGTAAAATATTTCGAACGAGCAGCAAAAATACATTAAGATATAAAATACTAAATATTCTATTTATCATAAATGAACATTTGGTAGACAACAATCGCCAACTCTTGAAACGGTCACATCATATCGAAACTTATTCCTTACTTTTTGTAGAGCACTATATTCATCTGAATTATTTCGTTTGAGTCGCCCTGTACATGATATTGCAGAACATTATATTTCCCATCTGTTATTATAAGACATCATGGTTTCGACCCTCATCGTAACTCACCTCATATTACAGTTCAACTAATAAAACTCTCTGACGAGAATCGGAATTCTACTGTTGTCCAAATAGCCTCCCTGATAAAAATAAATTGGAATGAGTGTAGTGGTGTTCCCAACCATGTCAAGTACATGTTTTATTGCAGAAAAATGAAGCTGATCCCTATAACAAGCGCTTTATTGCTCCGTTATCATTAGGAGAGAGAAAAAGAGGAGCATGGAGGAAGCTGGAGATCCATTGTATGAGAGGTTTCAGACTGCAATTTCAGGCACAACATTTGTTGTACACAGATTTCGTAGTTCTGTTCGTAGCTGAACAAAAATGTCTCATTTATATTCTATTTCGTTACTTTCATTGAATTTGAATGAATTATTTGTTGTGGAACACCGAAGGAGCAGGATGATTTCAATGTGGAAAGCTTACTCTACAACAAGAATTCAAAGTACCAATCTATCCTGAAAAATTATATTTTGATTTGAAGTCAAAGCCTCTTCTTGTACTTTGTTTTCCATAATAAATCTTAGAATCTCTAGAGAAAGAAAAATGCCAATGAAATTTTCATGAATTAAAAAGAACACTGTGGTGCAGTATATTTGGAGTTTATATTCCAAACACCCTCACATCATACTTGAGATCAAACATAAGCCCCCTGCTCTATCGTATCTTCTAATCAGCTTGGGCCACGAGTTAGATAGAATGGCCAGCTTGATCACCGGACCTCACAACATCAGATTTCTGTCTATACTTGATATCTATGGTTAAGGTATACTAGAAAACCTAACTGTATACATTTTTTCGATGACGAATTGCACAAGTAGGACACGTTTAGGGTGTATAGAAGTGAGGAAATAGATGGAGCACATTGCACTCAGAATAGAAATAAATTTTAGTGAAGGAATATTGAAATCTTCAATAATCAAATGCATGGTACTGCAGGGAATGGATGAACAACGGAAGCAGAAAAATAAAATAAAATATTAAAAAAATCAAAAGCTAAATTGAGAGAGCAGGAAATGAACAGACATATAAAAAAATAGTAAAAGAGTTGACAAAGATCGATATAGGCATCAACAACAGGAAATTAAAAGATTTGTGGTGTAAATTCAAAACGGCAATACTTATGTGAAGAAAGGAAGTTTGTGGTAGTATAAAAATTAATAAAAATATAAAATGTACATTTTCTTGGAATGAAATCGTAAAGCTGAAAATAAGATGTGAAAAGGGAAGATAGACATGTACAGGAGAATACTTATTTTGCTTCCAACTGAATGAGCAACTACATTTCGGCAGCACAGATTGAATTTACTGCACATCGAAGAAAGTTGGGATCTACGAAGAGCGTTAAAGTACATAAGAAGCCCAATAGAAACACTGGTCAAATCTGCTATTGATCCTAGGAACATGGAAGTTCAGCTGAGACATCAGACCTGGATAGTCAATGAGGTATTTCCCCAACTTGTATATGAACATACAAGTTCTACTGTCTTGGAGGAAAAGCAGATCCATATCACGATGAGGGTAAACTCCAGTTACTCTGAACGAAAGGTACTTGATGAACTGACCAAACAAGGTTGCCATACTCCAAGTGAAACTTTACATACATATACGGAAATAAAAAGGTGGAAGGAAAAAGGAAAATGAGTGGATCATCGAAAGGAGGATAAAAAATTTGTTAATAAGATCCGCGTTAAGGAATAAATGGATAATGCACAAAATGGATTTTGTGAGTCAGAAGTACACTAGGACACATATTCACCATCAAGTAGATTATAGAAAAGATGAGAAAGAGTCATAAAAATACGTATTTTGCTTTCATAGACTTAGTTAAACCTTCTGATAGAGTAAAGGAACAAAAATTAAGGGAAAAAGAGAAAAGGGGATTGAATGTGCCTTGATTCAATTGATCAAGGGTTTTTACATGAAGAATATTACACGATATCTGAAGCCATCTGAAGCCATCTGAAACCATGGACAAAGGAAAGATGGACAGGGAGGAATGTTCAGTCCGGTACTTTTCAATTTGCCTTTGGATGAAGTTGTAAACGAGGAAATTAGTAGTTGACTGTCTTTCAAAATGAGTCACCCTGTATTACTCGATTATAGTTTTTATTCAGTTTATTCATCTGAATCTACCTAAACTCAAATGAAATAATATAAATTTCAGTACCATTTAAACTTAAAACTTTCCATTATATCAATAATAATATTGAAAAAATCTGAAGCAAGAACTTTTTCAGCAGATTTTTGGACACGAAACTGCTTAGGTCTTTAAGAACCATAGTGTCGTCATTCCATCGATTGTTGCTTTGTTTCTGGATCGTAGAAATGTACCCAAGTCTCCTCCATAGTAACAATTTGGTTCAAGAAGTCTACATCGTTTTCAAATCGAGCACAGATTGAACGCGATGCTTCTACCCTTGCACGCTTTTGGTCAACATTGAAACATTTGCGGATCTATTTTGCAGCAATTTTTCTCATGTCTAAATTGACGTGAACTATATGATGAACGCGTTCGTATGAAATATTCAGTGCTTCAGATATCCGTTTCAGCCCATTTGGACGTTCTGATAAAATCATGTCATGAACTGCATCGATATTTTCTGGGACTGACACAGAAACTGGCCTTCATCTTCAATGAAAAATTTACCTGTTTTGAAGCTTGCAGTCCAATTTTTCACGGTCTCATACGAGAGACATTGATCACCAAGGGTATTAAGCATATCTTCTCTTAACCCTTTTCAATACAGGTTATCGATGGCTAGATAATCCAATTTTTCGATTTTTACAATTCCGGTGGACATCTTCTTTCTTTTAATTTATTGCGTAACTCTGGTTTACTTTTCTGAACTCAAAATTCATACTTATAATAATGATTCATTGTTCGTTGCTATAGTGACGCAATATTTTTTATGCATGGAACTTCACCAGGCGGTGCTGGAAAACTGCCAAGGTCATAATATAGAATGAAGCTCAGAAAGATAAAAAGAAACTGAATACCTGAACCCTTTATCTACAGTGCGCGTCAATATCTACTGAGCTGGTCAGGAATAAGAATTCGCTTGAGAACTTTCGCAGGCAGGAATTCAACGCAAGCTACGTTGCGGGCAGAAGCTATTGTGATTATGATTCTTATGTAACAACACTAATTGGGCCGTTTGCTTATCTGCTTTCGGTATTGTTCAATCCGCACCTGATCCGAAATTTCAATGAAGCTTATCATCCGACAATAAACATAGCTTCGATATGCAAATCAGGACAACCGCGTGAAGCATCTCCAGCAAATCCGACTGTTAAGACGTGTCTTGGCCCCTTTCAGATGATGATCTTGCAGAACAGCTTATCAACATTCCGAATGCACCCAAAGGCGTGCCATTCCATTGTTCATTATCAATGGAACACTTGACTGCTATCTGACTTCTCAACTGGCTCTCCTTGAGTTTCAATCTGAAGGAGATTGGAGAGGTGGCGAGCCAAGCGTATCGCAAACACGCCGTCTATTGTGTTAAGAACGCTGAGCCGACGTAATTTAGGGGACGGGGGGGTTTGGTTTCCGTGAAACCCTCCTAGCCGAGAGGTTTTCACGCTTTCTTCCTCCCATGAGCTTCGATTATACTCGAAAACTCAGTGCTTCCATTCTCATACTAGGCTACTTCCTATTCAAAAAAAATTCAGTTGATTTATCGAAAAATTTATAGTTATTTATTGAACAAGTGTATCATATAGCATTATATTTGAGCATAATGCATTTACTTTTCTTGAATGAATATAAAAGGTCAGTAGTTCAATAGTTATCTAAAACATGCCTGCGGGTTTGAGTGCGGGAATGTGTGGAATGAAATGATTCAGGTGCGAATTCTTCATCTTATCTGAATGGATTTTCAGATATCGCTCTATCATTTCGCTCCTCCATCAAAAGGGGAAATGAGAAAAAATAAATTAATGTTTCAATCATGAAATAATTTCAATTACATATTACCAAACATTACAGTACAATATTTTCAGTGCTGTGCGTAATTTCCTACAGATTTATTTGCTGAGCTATAACATAAAGTTGTGTTTTTTCTCATGAAAACAGTAATTTAAAATGCCTTAGAATGAATCGCCATTTTTTTACCGTTTCAGAAATATATTATACATCACTCTCAGTCTTTCTAAGTAATTTTAAACTACTGTTTTCATAAGAAAAATACATCTTTATGTTATAGCTCAGCAAATATACCTGTTGAAAAAAATCATATTGCGCCACTGGATTGCTATCAAAAAAGTGTCTCTATAATGTTTTCATTTCAACATCATAGCTTAAACAGAAACGGAGATAATGACCAAAGTCGAAATTTTAATATTGACCTATAACTCGAAAACAAAAGAAGGTAGACGAATGCAGTTGATGGCATTATTAGTTTCTCGAAAAAAGACGACATAAATGGTACATTCATTTTCCTCTATCTCGTTGGGTTGAAAAAGTTGTAATTCAGGTATCACCAATTTTGCCCACCCTGTACATGAAAAGCTGCGTTATTTTCGGAATAAATATTGACCTGTTGGAGCATTGTTTTACAAAATAGTAAATATCGCAGATAGAAATTCTCGTTACTTTACACCCACTCTGTATAATGATAATAACGTACGTTGTTGTACGTGAAGGAGTACAATTGTAAAAAGACAAACTGATTCCGCATCAACTCAATTTACATAACCAGAAGTCCAGAAAGAAGCCTCTCGTGTTTCCTCAATGTAACAAAGAACTACAATGAATGTGAGTTCAGTTTAATTCATGCAATTAGTGGAGCTTAACTCCACTGCACAATTTCTAAAAGTTTTAATGTGTGTTATTAAAGGAAATTTACGTGCAGAAAGATGATTCAGGACAGCCTCCCCGCTTTCTTTATGGTTTCAATGGGAAAATGGATGTAATAAAGGCTTCCAGGAAAAGAAGGTTTACCGAAAAATTATGATATACCTGGATATTAAAATCAGACAATTTAGAACGCGGATAGAAGTCGAATTTTATTATTCTAAAAGAAAACTGAATATGAAAAAGAAGTTTTCCTGTCTTTTGAACAATTCGCTCGTCTTTCATTGTCCAAGAAATATTATGGTCTTGTTTAGTAGGCATAGTCGTTCATTCTGAAACCTGATGTTCCATTTAATCAGAAATGTTAGATTATTGGGTCATTTCTGCAGTGGATCCCTTTATTTTTTCTACTACAAATCTTCGTCCTATTACAAAATTTTTTTACGAGTTAAACAATGTATCACTTTTCACACAAATGACCCGGAAAGCGCGATGTACCAGAGGTACTGTACGCTGTACGGATAAAACCTGATGAATACTTGGTCAAGTTTTATTCGGGTAAAATCCCCACGGTAAATCCGGATGGTGTCAAAAGAGTCTTAGAGTCATTCGGGGCAACTGTGCGCACTTTTGCCTTTCAAGCCATACTCTGTTTCAAATGTTGAAGCTATGAAAATTGAAACATATTCATAAGATAGAGAATTTTCTAATCCATAAGAAATCATCAAAAAGCAAACAAACAAAAACGTTTTCTTTCCGCAAAAAAGAATTTAATAGAGAAAGTCGGAGTGCGTTCACATGCTCCGCATTGCGGGTAAGTGAACGCAGTGCTTAGTGAACCACACAATCAAAACGAATTACAAAATAGTATCATCAAAATGTTACAATATTAGAGAAATGCTGTTTATCGTCAATACAGAGGCCCCTTTTTACAAGCAGTGCATTATTGTTCGTGCCACAATTCTTGGTGAACACAACACTTGATACATTCCCCTGTTGGTGGCTCTTCATATTTTTCTGAACAAATAGGACAATATTGATCGAGTCTTAACCAAGAAAATCAACAATGTCATAATTTATTCCTCACTGAACTAATGCCCATATAATGAATCTATGCGCATACTTACCGCGCACACTTTCTCCAGTAAGCCAAAATTTGAATTGGCGTTCTTATAGAGTTGAGCAGCTTAGAAAACCTAACATTTTTTATTATATATAATATTTAGATTAATATGCCCATGATCGAATAAAATATTGTTTAACATTGAGGGACTCGGAACTTGGACCTGGCAGAATGTGCAGATATGCTGAAAATTAACAAGAAAACTAGTGAATTTGATTGATTGCAAATAAAAAGTTAAAAAAACGTGGCACGGCGCACTCCTATGAAAAACTAATATGGCGATTCTGCGCCTTTGCTTCACCCAAATGAACCCCTCTTTCATACATTGCATAGTCGAGATATACGCACTGCGCACACTTACCCACTGCGCTCAGTTACCCCGATTGACTCTATGTGTAGCTTTAGTCAATTCGTCTACCGACAAAAAAGACTTATTTCATTTTATGGATGTGTGAGTTTATTTAAGTGAATTATCCATATACAAGCCGTCATTCCCAGTTCACAGGTCTGAATGAAATTGAAGGCCAAATGACAAATTCGAGCCCTTCGTCAGAGTAATAACTCTGAGTTACATTATTGCAAGGTAAAACTCTAAGCCGTTTAGCCGTTCAGATCTAATTTATCGAAGTGGAATAATTTCTACTTAGCGAGAATTGGACCCTTTTCTCCATCATAAACCGAAGGAAAAGTTTATTGCCCATGTTCTGGAAAACTGCGGTTTCAAATTAAAATGTAACTTCGCAGTTGCGGGTCTGGTAGGAAGTCGTCGCCAAATGCGGGGACAATAATGCACATTTACATATTATAAACCACCTTTATATTCCGTTTCTGAATGCATGAAACTCGGAGTTTTCATCCAGGAGAGATTCTACTTTCTTGTCATTAAAGAGGAAGTCAGATTTGAAGGCGCATGGAATGTAAATTTCTTCGAAATTCGGATTGAGGCTGGGTTTATCCTAAGCAGAGCGAAAAACTTTCGCTTATATCTACTACCTCATATAAGGAGATAAGGTATGAGAAACATTCTTGCCTTCGTAAGTAGATATTCGAATACTGTTACATATACCTGCATACATTAATCACTCCGAAATATACGGAATCTAAATTCAACATTAATGAATAACACAGCCAAGATACATATACGAGGATGTATTGATATTCAGTTAGCCTAGACCAGTTCCATGCATAAAAAAAAATATTGCGTTACCATAGCAATGAACAATACCTCATTAAAAGTGTCAGTGTGAAGTTGGAGATCAAAAAAGTAAACCAGAGTTACGCAATGAATTAAAAGGAAGAAGATGTCGACCGAAATTGTGACAATCGAAAAATTGTAGTATCGAGCCATCATCAAGTACCTGTATTAAAAAAGGTTTAGAGGTAATCAGATTTACGAAGATATGCTTAATACCCTTGGTGATCAACGTCCTTCGTATGCGACCGTGAAAAATTGGACTGCAAGCTTCAAAAGAGGTAAATTTTCCATTGAAGATGATGACCGATCGGGAAGGCCAGTTTCTGTATCAGTCCCCGAAAATATCGATGCAGTTCATGACATGATTTCATCAGACCGTCTAATTGGGCTAAAACGGATATCTTAAACACTGAATATTTCATACGAACGCGTTCATCATATGGTTCACGTCAATTTGGACATGAGAAAAATTGCTGCAAAATGGATCCCCAAATGTTTGAATGTTGACCAAAAGCGTTAAAGGGTAGAAGCATCGCGTTCGTTCTGTGCTCGATTTGAAAACGATGTAGACTTCTTAAATCGAATTATTACTATTGATGAGACTTGGATACATTTCTACGATCCAGAAACAAAGCAACAATGGATGGAATGGCGACACTCTGGTTCTCCAAGACCTAAGAAGTTTTGTGTCCAAAAATCTGTTGGAAAAATTCTTGCTTTTGTTTTTTGAGATTGCCATGGGGTAATCATGATTGATTTTTTGGAAAAGGTTTGAACCATAGATTAATCTATGGTTTGAACAATAACCGGAGATTACTATTATTATATTACTGATCACTCTACGGGAAAAAATTAAAGAGAAAAGATGTGGAAAGCTATCCAAAGGTGTTTTGTTTTTGCAGGACAACGCCCCTGCACACAATTCTCATGTTGCCATGCAAAAAATTCGTGATTTAGGGTTTAAGTTACTCAGATTTGGCTCCATCCTCAACTGAAAAAAAATTTAAAGGTCGTAAATTTTCTTCCAACGAGGAGGTAATGAAAGCTGTGGAGGTCTGGTTTGTAGAGCAAGAAGAAACATGTTTTTGAAAGGTCTAAAGACGTTGCAGTTTCGCTGTAATAAATAAATCCAATTAAGAGGAGAATATGTTGAGGAATAACATATTTTGACATTGAAATTTTGTTTGGTTCTATAGTAGGCTAAGAATTTTTCAATATATCCTGGTATTCAGCACAACTTTCTTCTGGAGGCAAGGATATTGTGTTTTCCAAGGATTCCTTTGATGTCTTCACAAGTTGTGTTGGACATTAGTCCCGTGGCGCCGAGGACAATTGGTATTAAATCGTTTCTAATATTCCAGAGCCATTGTATTTCTATAGGAATATGGTCTTTTGGAAAAACCATATCTATAGCAAACAGTTACCTAAATTGATAACTGGCGTAAACTTAGGGTAAGACAGATTCAAAATGCGATCGTTTCATTTAGTGAAATATGAGTGACGTACTGAAGTATTTTTATAAACACCCAACCTCACCCCAGTGGGGCGAACATTCATTCAAATTTCACCGAAAGTTGGAACGCCGAGAACTGAAATTATATCAGTTCGGAAAGAGAGACAACAGGAGAAAACTGACTTGTGTGAAAGGTTATTAAATAGACTTCAGTGCCCAAACTTCCCGAACATCTGGAACCAAGCGACGTCGTTTGTGTAACGATAAAGAAACATCTTCTGCGGATTCTGACGTGAAGAAGCTCCTCTCTATTGTAGTCTATTCAAAATGAGAATTCAGGATCCAGGAATTCGTTCCGGAATATTCCCTGAAAATTTCTTTCTTTTCAGCATCAAGGGGAAAATGGATTTTATCTGATTTTAATTTTGAGGTAGGGTGCTCATTTCTGTTTCAACTTTCGTCACTATAGAAACGTTTGCATGGCATTTCGTAGTAAGTGATTGCCTTATTTCAGTTCATTTTAGTGAGGGATATAATATGTCGCTGAAGTTCATAAGGCGAAAAAGAAAATGTGTCTTTAAATACGCCTCGTAACACCCTATATACGAAATTCATGAAAATTACCTAGTCATTTGGAAAGAGCAAGAGAAATTGTATGAGGTTATACGAACTTCCTTACTGCACACTCTATTTTAGAAGGTACTGCAGTCATAGATTCAATGTGAAATGTGGGGAAAAACAATAAAGTATGAGATTTTTATTACCTGGATGTCCGAATTTTAGAACGTTTCAATGATTCAAAAATTTTATTTTAGTTTTTAACACATTCTTCTTCTCGTTTGCTGTTCTGATCTCCTTTTACTTATAAAAATGACAAGATAAGTATACTGATATCTAGTGTAGTCCAGAGTCTATACTAGAAAATGAAAAATTAATGTACAGGGTGGGCAAAATTGGTGATACCTGAACTACAACTTTTTAACCCAACGAGATAGAGAACAATGAATGGACCATTCATGTCGTCTTTTTTCGAGAAACTAATAATGCCATCATCTCCATTCCTCTATCTTCTTTTGTTTTTGAGTTATAGGCCAAAATTGAAATTTGGGCGATTTCAACTTTGGTCATTATCTCCGGTTTTGTTTGTGGTAGGATGTTGAAATGAAGACACAATACAGACACTTTTTTTATAGCAATCCCATGGCGTACTATGATTTTTTGATACAAGTTTATTTGCTGAGCTATAACATTAAGATGTGTTTTTTCTTATGAAAACAGTAGTTCTTCAAAAGAATCTTCATTTTTTACCGTTTCAGAAATATATTATACATCACCCTCAGTCTTTCTAAGTCATTTTAAACTACTGTTTTCATAAGAAAAAATACATCTTTATATTATAGCTCAGCAAACATACCTATTAGAAAAAAATCATAGTAAGCTATCAAAAAAGGGTCTGTATAATAATGAAGAGTGATAGCGCCTTAACGCCAATGAGTAAAATAATGAGGATAAATTCACGCATACCACCCGACGCGACGATATGAATATCGACAAGTGTTACGATCTGAATTGAGCTAGCCAATTTGCCATCGTCAAGGCCCCAAATGGAGTACGCTCCACCGAAGAAAAGCAGATGCTGACCATGGTTTCGGCCTCATTTGGCCTCATCAGAGCAACATAGCATTTTTCCACGGTGGAGAACGTTTGGAATTGATGGAACTTTATTCAATGTTGTCATGTTCTACTGGGTATTATTTACCCAGAGCGCCATCCAACATGAAACTGTGTTTTCATTTCAATATCCTAGCTTAAACAGAAAAGGAGATAATGACCAAAGTTGAAATTTTAATTTTGACCTATAACTTGAAAACAAAAGAAGATAGAGTAATGCAGTTGGCGTTATTGGTTTCTCGAAAAAAGACGATCGTAATGTGCATGCATTTTCCTCTATCTCGTTGAATTGAAAACGTTGTAATTCAGGTATCACCAATTTTGCCCACCCTGTACAGAGAAGATATTGAAAAATAAAATGTAGAACATTTAAGCATTTTTGTTTAAATAGTTCTACATGTGCAACATGGTTGAAAAATTCACAGGGTTGATATGATTCACTTAGGCGAATAATAGGCAAAATCGCAAACGACTAATTTTCAGAATGTTATTTCATATACGAAGCCTATGATTTTCAATATAATTGGTTGATATACTTCAAAATTATATTTTTGGGCATGGTACTGATTTTTTATTCTCAACCTGAGCGATTTGTGCATAAATAACTCAAAATAACGATAATTTTCATCTTTCATGTTTAAACTTGCAAATTTTAATTGATGAGCGTAACATAAAAAATGATTAACAAGATTTTATAATCTCATCACAATACCAGATCAGGCAAAAATTATTTTTCACGCCAAATTCCGTAGTTGAAAAATTCATGAAAGCACAAAGGGTGCTGGGCCAGATTTCCATAATTCAATAATATTCGCTGGGTAACGTAATGGACGTTCTGATAGAACCTCATTTTTCAATTCAATTAACCCGGATGAATGATTTGTTTCATTCTGAATTGTCACCGAATAATAAATCATTTTCACGTATGAAAATTTTCTATGGATAGCATGAATGAGTGCATAATAATAGATGGAATTCAGATCAGAACGTGAATTTTTATTGTTCTTGGAAGTCCCAATATAAATTTCCGCCGAATCCCTAAAGTAGCAATACTGAACCTTATCGTTCGTCTGGTTTGATTCAAAAATATGAAATGTTTTCTTCCTTCCTTAAGTTGTTTCATTGACTAAGTGGAAAGTGGAGCTATTAGCTAACTAACTAACCCGCTGACGATCTCTTGCTAAAAAATTAATAGGGACGCTGAATCATTTTACACTGTGCTTGGTGAGTGGTCTTCCGTATTTTTATACAAGGTGTCCTAGATCAGAAGCAACAAACTGGTGGTAATAAAAAAATTTCCTTCAAACTCCTGTTAAGATAAAAAAATTAAATAGGTCAGAGAAGTTTGAGGCGAATGGCATCTGATAGTATAGAAAACAATGGTGGTTCTATTGAATATTTTTGTTCTGCTTTTTGTTTCAAGTTCCTTTTTAGTAAAGTCTTTCATGAAAAATGAATCATGAAATGCGTAGAGGCCGATTTTTTTCCCATTCTTGAGAAGTATTGTATTGTATTATTTTTGTTGTACTATTACGCTGATTCACCGTGGTAACTGTTAGAAGATTCAAGGACCTTTTGCGAGTTTGGAGTACCTTATGTATTCTGTGTAGTTGTTACTGCATATGGCCTTTGGCCACCCTAGGTAAAGTACCGTTAATTTTTAACCCAACACTAAATGATCCTTCATTACATTTGGCTTCGAAAATTTCATCTTTAGCCCATAGAAATAGAACTCGGAATGTCGTGATTCTAAGATAATGCTTTAACCTTCAAAACTTCGGAACTTAAAGAATTCAAATAAGCGGGAATGTCAGAGGCTCTCAAGTTGGGGATATTGTAATATCGAATAACGTTTTCATCTATCTACACTACTGAAAATATTGAATCAAGCAAGAACTATTGAAAAGTACGTGTCGAGTTATCTACCCTGGAGCACGCTGAAAATTAAAATTACGTGATGAGTATCATCCAATTGAAATAGTTTTTAAAATTTTTTAGATTTTAGAAGATATTAGGTTACTCATTGGTGTTAGTTCTTTGGAACACTGCATAAACCGACCTAATGATCGGTAGAGTGGCACTCTAATGAGTACCTTCCGAAGATTTAGACAAAGAATTCTTTTTTTGACCTTTTGGTATCTGGAAGGAGATTAAACATGCTGTCCCAGTGAAGAGGAGTTACCCTATTGGAAACGCAACCCAAGAATTGGAATAGGAAACAGTGGTCAAATGACATCTCTTTTCAAAGGCCTTTGGAATATATTTTTCTGAGATGTCCAACTCGAGTTTCAGGTTGATAGTTTGGCAAGAACACACATTTAGTCTTCTTGAAAAACTACTGGTTTGAGAAACTTGAGTTCTATATTTCTGAAAAGGAGAATCAAAGACTTTCAAATCGTCAGAAGCTATCTGTATACCATTTGATGGTAAATCTTTCGAGGATTTGAGGAGAGGTTTCCTTTCCTAATATTTTATTCTACCAGACTTTACTCTAAACTTTAAACTTTACTAAAGTCTCGTCTCGAGTCTAGTAAGAGCCTCGTAAAAGTCTTGTAGTCTGGTCGTTCATAAAGTTCTGTGAAAGCGGAATATTTGAATCTAATAATAATTATAAGGCATACTCTATCACTAGAGTATGCTCTTGACTCTAGATTAACATCTAGATTATATTTTATATAAATCATTTGCTTTTTGATTATAACTATAATAAATTGTTTCAAGGCCTTCAGTAATGATAGGCTAAACTTCGCCTCATGATGGTATTTCATATAGAATTCAAAATAAAGTCCCTTTCTTTCTATTATATCAAAAATAGTAGCTCTTTTCAATGAAACTTCCTAGTGAGTTCGATTAGAAAGTAGGATATAAGAATCAATGGTACATAATATTGGTGATATTGTATGAACACTATAATTTCATCCTTTTTGAGAAAAACGCAACATCATCATTGTCTCAGAGGGAAATTTCAAGTTTAATTTATTCATGGAAAGTATGCTTTCGAATGTCAAAAAAATGTTACTGTGTTGCTGAATGTGATTTTTTCGGGTTGAATTCTTTTTACTGTGACATTATTATTTATGGTCCTTCAACTTGAACAACCTGTATGTCACACATTAGAACGAAATGGTGATCGAAACATGGATATTTTCTTCTACGTGTCCTTCAAATAACTTTTTGAAACTGCTTACACAATCTGAGAATTCTTTGTCGAAAAATATCAAAGATTTTTTAAATTACTATTGATATCATATCCAGGAAATTATGCATAAGACTTCATATCGCTGTTACTGAACTTCAATTCAATTCGATCGGTATCTTCCAAATATTGAGACAAAAAATTCAGATGCCTATATCTCCAAAACCCCTGATTGTTATTTTCCATTATCGGCGCATTTGGACCCTCAATCTATCCCTTAAATTTGAAATCCCTGTTTGGTAAACTGGTTCGTTCAACTGGGAATGGGAAAAGCCATTAATATTTATTCCGATTGAAATTCCTTTTCATCCGGCAAATCAGTTCAAATTAACTGCCAATCCAACCCATTGACATAACCACCTCAGTTGCGTACATGAAACAACGAATGGCAAAAACTTTGCAAGTTTACCCCTCGAACATTTATAACAATCAATTATACCCGCACAAGCATCGAAGTTCAGAGAACAAAGCTGGCTAAACAAGAGACGCAAAGTTAACGAAATCAGGTACGTATAAACATGTTAAAAGGAGTTTGTGTTACAAACACAAACAGGTTTCATTACCGCCGTCGAAGTTAACGAAGGGTGTATTGTGATAAAGCAATGTATTAATCTGCTTTATCTTGTTTTGTATGTTTATGAGTTGAATGGAATCCGTCGAAATTTTCCATTTCCTGTGAAATAATGAGGTGGTGTTGGAAAATTCTTTTACCTACAGGTAAAAGTTCAACGTTTGTTGGTATTGTCGTCGGGGGAATGCATGAAATACTTCTTGAAGAAGGAAGAATTTTTGTATAGATTCGAACTCACACAGGGTGTTTTCACTATTCACAAAGATGAGGCTTTATCTTTAACATGTGCTAAAACTCATCCAATTGAATCATTTTACCAACAAATTCTTTTTCAAAATAGTAAAGGAGACCGTGGGAGATGATCGACTTTCACCGATCTGATTTCTATCAAATATAATTTAAAAACAAATATGCCTATGATAACTTGTCTACCGTGTTCATAGCTATTTTTAATTCAATTAATTTTTATCAATTTTTTTTCATCACCTTCACTCTTCTGATAACCGAATGAGTTTTTCTCAATTGATAGTTTTCAACACACAGAATATGCCTAGGTAGGCTTGCCCGCTTATTTCTGTTCATGGCTACCTGGCAAGTGGATATGAACAGGTGAAGCAATATAGGTAACTACACTGATCTGATAACCAATCGAAATTGATGTCATAGGTAGGATATTTTAATTACAAAACTAATCATATAGGCTTGCCTGCAAAAAATCGTTTATAAAATAATATTGCCAAGCTACAAAATTTCAGAATTTTACCTATTTGATAGGTGCGAGATAGAAACTAGAGTAGAGCGTCTGAGGTCCGTGTGATGGAACAGGCTAACAAACAATTTTTTAAGGTGAGCACCCAATCCAAATCGGTACTTCCTATAGAATAATAAGTGTGCTAATGCTAATTATCTATGCACATTGCGACAAGAAGAATTTTTATTTCACCCAGACCTGTGTATGCGTTTTTTTCGGCGTTGCATATTGGTCTATTTATTTAATTATCAATTAATCAACAAAAACCGATGAGTGAGGGTTACTGTATATTGAATGCTTTGTACTTATAATGTACGCTTTCAACAACATAAATGTATTAAATTTTATGTGTTGATATTGATTTTTTCTCATTAATATATTGAATTATTCATTTTTTATTATTTCATAGCTGTAAGTATATCTATATTATAAAATAATACAAAAATTGTGATCGACATAAAGATATAATAATAAATCAGTTCAAAATTACTATCAAGCATAAATAAATGCTGTCAGTAACACGTACATGAGCATGCGCACTCGGATAGACTCAACGGTCAAGTAGAGTGCAGCTACTAAGTTGTGTCCTGTTCCATCACACGGTCCTCGGACGCTCTCCTTTCACTCTCGCACCTATCAAATAGCTAAACTTCTGAAACTTTGTAACTTGGCAATAATATTTTATGAACGATTTTTCGCAGGCAAGCCTAAATGATTAGTTTTGTAATTAAAATATCTCACCTATAACAACAATTTCGATTGGTTATCAGATCAGTGTAGTTACCTATATTGACTCACCTGTTCACATCCACTTGCCAGGTAGCAATGAACAGAAATAAGTAGGCAAGCCTACCTAGGCATATTCTGTGTGTTAACTATCAATTGAGAAAAACTCATTCGGTTATCAAAAGAGTGAAGGTAATGAAAAAAAATTGATTAAAATTAATTAAATTAAAAATAGCTATGAACACTTTTCGATAGGCAAGTTATCATAGGCATAGGTATTTGTTTTTAAATTATATTTCATAGAAAATATGTCTCATCGAGTTATCAGATCGGTGAAGGTTGATTTCCCACCGGCTCTCAGACTAAAACTTTTAAAATCACAAAGTTTAAACAGTCATCGATATTGTGTTACTTTTATTATCAGAAAGCCAGCTATGCTGAGCTGATTACTGATTTCAGTACTGTAAATTAATATTAACTGCACACACAGGTGTTTGTGGATATTCAATCTTCAGTAATGAAATCAGAATAGGAAATTAAGGCAGTCACAAGCGTCTCTAGATGGTAGGATATGAAAAACTGCTAGAAATTAACTGGAAATGAAAATATGGATGGCAACTTTAAATATTAGTGTTTTATTTCTATCTCATACCTATTTACCGATGTTTTGGGAAATCCCGATGGCTTTGTTGTGCAAAAATTAATCTTGGAAAACACCCTTGTTGTGTCAATCAGTTATTTTGATTTAATTTTTAATTATTTGCCAAAAGAAAATTTTTTCGTTTCTGGATAAGACTTTCATAGGTAATTAAAGTGAAATTTTAGCAACAATAACACATAACAGGTGCAATAAGATTAAAAAATAATTTTGAGAACGCAGCATGTAATAATGAAGGTATATTTGGTCCTCATAATACACAAAAATTTTTCACAGTATTGGAATATGTTGCTGTACTTTGGCTAAAAAAGAACAAAAATGAGCATGAACATAAAATCAGTTATGCAGACATTTAGTTTTTGCTCCAATTCCTACAAAGCCTACCAATATTTTGCTGATAAGGAATAACTTCAACTCAAATAAATTTTCGTCTGATATGGAAAGGCTCATTTTCAAGTCATTTAATTGAATTAATTTATAAGAAATATATAAGATCCAAGAGCTGAGTTTAGATTTGTCAAAAATAATGACATAAAAAGCACACTATAAAGACATCCAAACGTTCAGGAAAAAGGTGCTCTGATTTTTTTCGATTGAAATTATGCTGCCCATTTTTCGTGAATGTCATTTCAACAGAAATTGCATGGATATTAAATATCATTGATTTTAATTCGACTTCATTGTATTAGAACCTTGAGAGTTTTATAGTTCATGGGGATTCTTAGTTGGATAATTAATTTTCATGAAATTCACCAACCTGAAGAGAGGTTAATTTCTGAAAACATCCTGTATAGCGGGAAGACATTTCTAATCCAAACTTCGTGGTACAGCTTTTATTTTTTTCTAGTAGGTATTCATAAAAAGTTTTGTTAGCTGCAAACTTAGTTTTCCTGGGACTCTCAAAATAATTCTTAATCAGTGGTGAATGAGAATTTGTTGACTGAATTTTTGCGGCATCAAGGCATCGGAATAACATAGCGTTATTTGTCGTTCTCCTTACTAACCCATTATACGTGAACTTTCGGTGAAACAGTTCGTGTCTATTTTTGCCATCAGTTAAATGTGGTGTGAATAAAACATGATTCATTAGCTCATTTTGGGCAGAACTTTTGCATTATTATCGAGTAACATAATCGTTATATGCGAAACTTTATATGAAAGGGAGGAAGGAGATAAATTTTTATTGCCTTGTTATGTTCGAGCTAAGAAAATATGTCTCATCCATCACCAGCACAATAGTTGGTTTCCCTGATCTGTTTGTGCGTCGTATGGCGGAAGAATGTGTAATGTAGGAAAATATTTTATACACCAGAAAAAGCGCCAAAGTTCAAAAGTACTCGTCCAAGGTCATAACAGATATATTTCGAAAATGACAAGAAAAAGCAGAGAGAAGAATCGCTTCACCCAATAACTCCTAGTAAGAATAACATTCGTACGAATTCGTGAATATATAAATGTTAACGATGTTTGAATTTCAAAAAATTATCATTTCGAAATGAGGTGAAAATATTTACATAATTTGTTATTGCTCTAATTGAAGTAAATAATTTGTGCTTTGTAATTCAAACGTCACTTATGAGAGCAAATATATAATTTTCGGTCGGTACCTGGTTTGAATGTACGAACATACCGAAGATGCATGGATGATGGATGGTGGAGTTCGAGATCGCGGTCGTGGTATACATCGACGTCTGACAATACATGTCGAAGATGCTTTCCTTTCAGTCAAAGCTCATAAACGAACTGAAAAATAAATACGTTACCCTGGTGCATGTCACGTGATTTGAAGAGCGCCAATAAGCGTGGAAGGTACCTCGCAGCAACAGCTCGATCGCCATATAAAATCAAACTATTTTGTTCTGAGATCGACATCGCTGTAAACCGCGATGATAAGCGGCGAGGGTGAACGGGTGAAACATCCTTGGTATGTACGGTCTCATTAGAAAATGAAGGTTTGTTTTGAAATCGATGTAAAGATCGCGACCGCGACCTCCACCGCGCTCATCCATGCATCTTCGGTATGTACGTACCCTAAGAGCTAGGGATATATGGATGGCACGTTTTTGAGCTCGATTCAAAAAAGATGGATAAGGGCCAAACTGCATCCCTCTATCTTCTTTTGCTTTCAAATTATAAGTGGAAACTCATTTTTTGGCACTTTGAGTTGGTGCCCCTATTTTGTAAAGCTACAGTGATATCGAAAAACGATAACATTTTGTAGTAACTTTTTCATGAAGAATTCAGTGGCTTAGTCGAAGATTTTTAACTGCACCACTTCATTGATACTTAACTTTTTTTTTGAATATAAACCCTATATTTCCTCCAAAATAATGAGAAATCGTCAACAAATAGAGAATAATTCATTTCACGAATTTATTGTTTAGGCGACAGCTTGATCACTTTGTGGAACTATTCAGTTTTTCAGAGTGAAAGCACAAATGAAAGAAATATTTATGAAATTCATTCATTGCTGTATCCCATAATCGAGAATAAATCTACAAAAAGACTAAGAAACAAAACTATCGGTGCGATCAAACTTATAATTTCTCAGGTCTACCCAACCGTGACCTACAGATCCTTACACACTCCGGGCATGGATAGTTTAACGCATTAAATGATTTTAGGGATTGATGCAATATATCCTCAAACCACTTATATTGGCCACCTGGTTTCCGAGGTCCCTTCGTGAATTCGCCATACAGAGCTATTTTGGAGAGTCTTGCATTCTCAGAATGTGGCCGCTCCATCTGAGTCGGACCCTAGTTACTTGAGTCTCAATTTTTATACAACTCGCGCGCTGCAAGACTTCTGCATTTGAAACTTTGTGGAACCATCTGATGTGCATTATTTGTCTTAGATAACGTTGTTGCTTTTGCTTCCGTAAAGAAGTGTTGGGAAGACACTTGCTTTGTAAACAGCTATCTTGGTCTTCAGATTGAGGTCGTGATTTTGAAACACCTATAGCTTCCAGAATGCCCGTGATGCCGAATTGATACTGTTGTGTATTTCCGTGTCCATGTAAGCCCTAGTATTTATGAAGCTTCTTAAGTGTTTGAACTGCTCGATCTGTTCTAGAGATTCATACTCCAGGCTGATATCTGTTTGAAGGCTTTCTGGGTGACTTACCAGGATTTTGGTTTTGTCAATATTGAGTATAAGGCCTAAAGCTTCGTATATATGTTTATAGGTGTCCAACATTATTTGTAGATCCTCTGAGCTGCAAGCAATAAGAGCGCAGTCGTCTGTGCAATATATCAAAGACCACAGTCTCGAAAACGAGACGAGACTATAGTGGGCATCACTACTCTACTTGGGCTTTTTTTCAATAACAAACGGTTCTTCATTTTCACGGAAAAGTGTTGCATCCTAGAGTTAAAACGCAGAGACACTTTTTGTTCACAATTGAACAAGAATTGTGCAAAGTAATTTCATTTTGGAAAGATCTACTGGCGTACCTACCTGGAAACGAAGCATTTCCGGATAATGGATCTCAGTGAAAAATATTGTGAATTTGTTGGCAATAATGAAGAATGATCATGCCTAATAACAGGGAGGCAATGAATACAATAATAAGGATAAATTCAGAAGCATACCACCCGATGATATGAATATCAACAAGTGTTACGATCTGAATTGTCAAGGCCTTGACGATGGCAAATTGGCTAGTTCAATTCAGATCGTAACACTTGTTGGGTGTATGCATCTGAATTTATCCTTATTATTTGTTGGCAATGTTCATGAAACAGCCTGTATAGTATGAATCACAAATGTCCTCTCATAGATCAACTGTTCAATTAAACATGCCTTCACTATTCTGCTCTGATAAGATCTGCTAAATCGAAAAGACACTTATGATTTCCGGCATGACAGTTCTCTTAGATGTAAATTCAACAGCCAAAGGCATAAAAATGAAACTTTTGAAAACAAGATACACGATGCAAGTGATTGTGGGTCATTACTGAAATGCGAATTGATTCAAGTGTCAGGGGCAAAAATTGCGGTTTCCGTAATTTTCATCCCGCACAAAGTCCCAATCCCGAATTCCATATAAATGCGAGGAAAATTTCCTTCCACCGAGGAATTAATGGCAGAAGAAACTTTGTTTGTCTGCTCGGAAAAATTACCATCGCGTTCGATACGAATTCAAATGATCGAATTAAAAATGGAATCTCGAGAGTCCAATTTACATTTATATTTAATTGGATATTTTAATTTTTGCCGAGCGAGTCACGTTTTCTGAAGTGGTTGATCAATTACGCAGAAATAAAAATGTCGTTTCAATTATATTCGCTTATCACTCGCGCGGGGTTGTGGAATATTATCAAGTATTCATAAATTTCGTGACCTTTGAGACGATCTGAGGACTGTTGAAAGACTTTAGGGCTTCCGATTAGTGACGTATTTGAGAAAAGGGGGAAATGTCTTTCTTTATTTCAACGTGCTGAAAACTCTTCTGGGGAATAAAAAAATATAGTTTTTAAGATGGGGAAGTTCCAAGCTGAATTAAATAAACTCATCCGGATTGTTTTAAAATTAATCAAACTGAATTTTCCTTGGTCCATCCTGCCGTAGAGTATAACAGAAAAGTAATAAATACTACATTAGTGTGATATTGTTGGTACAATATCATAATCGTTCATGATCATACAGATTGTCCGCGCCATGGGGCAGCGGGCATGAATATAAGTTTGAAAACACAATACTGTCTGAAATCTCAACGGTTTTCGAAAAATTTGACTTTTTCTTAATATTTTGACAGTTTGAGGTACTTACATAAAGGACTATTGGTTGTATTCTGCTTTTCATCTATTTTTTTTATAGGAAAGAACATTAAAACAAAGAAGTCATAATTCCAATGACATGAGTGGAAAATGTTATCCATAACCCATGATAGATTGCCTAGGTCCTATACCATCTGGTGAACAACAGTTTCCCTCAACTAATCCAGAAATTTAATATCTCTTTTTGATGAGAAAAGAATCATCTGCTCGTAATAAGAGAAACTTGAGAAGGAAAACGAACGACTTGCCAAAAATTTATAATTTGCAGTATTATAAAAGCCAATAAATGTTAATTTATTACTACATTCATTTGTTATCTTCTCGTTATCGATATGATTGAAATTTTGGGCAATTTTGAGCGGTGACCATGAGATTTTCATGGAAGGGCCAGGGTCTGTATGAATCGGTTTAATTCGAACCATAGGGATATGAGAATTAGTTTTTCAATAACTGGAACTCAATGGATATTCATAAGGAAATGTTGTTCCCCCTCGAATGAGAATTCAGGCGGTTTCAGTGATTTTCCACATTTTCATTTTAATATCGGAAAATCGAGGTGTTAAGTTTCGTTGGGCCAGCCTGTAAGTCAAGGGTATATCGTATTCACTACAACGCTTGTAGTTTCATTTCAGTAACTTGTTGTTTTTATTCCATTGACTGTCACTCATCAAAAGTGTTCGTTTAATTTTGACTTTGTCTTACTATTTTAAATATATGTTTAATTAGTTGTATGATGAGGTATATGTTCAGTTTTATATGTTTTGTCTATAATAAATAAATGCTTTCTTTATAGCCCTGAACATCCATGAAAAAGGAACAATTAGTTCGGAAACGTTTTAAAATCATAATTGTTTGTTTATTTATTCTTATTATTATCTACTTACATTTCTGTTATACATCAATACGAGACCTGATCTCGAGACAACTTTAATTTTAATACTTGTAACACTAGTTCAGTGGCAGGTTCAACTTTGATGGGGCGATTTGTTCAATACAATGCTCTGCCTTATATAATAAGAAATTGTTATAAAGACAAGACATTTAAAAAATTGTTGGCTGCAGGAATGATAAAATTGTATATTAATCTCATTTTGTTGTTGTAACTAGTGTGTTTTTCCGTTCACTCAATAAAGAGTTTTTATTGTTATAATTATATATAGATAATATTCGTTTGTATTATTTCTAGAAATTCATGAGAATATGATCCATACAAATAACACTCCACGATAAAAACTAATCACTTTCAGATTCGGCGAAAGACTCTTACAGTATACCTGAGACCATTCCAGACTTGACAATCGAAAAAGATTCCTCCATTTACCTCAAAGTGAATGAAAAACTGCAGTAATTTGCGCAGCTATCTACAAATGAGTACGAAGCCGTTTAGGCATTCAATACTTCGGTAACTTCAAAGAAAAGCACATTTACGGGGAAGAAAACGGCAGACTTTTATTCCTTGAAAAATACAATGATTATGCCGCTTTCCGTTACGCTACCGTATAAATTATAAATGTATTCAGCGATTTGAATTGTATAGCACGCACGTTTCAAAGCAAGGCATAATGTAGCAACTCAGGCGCGCATCATTCTTTGATGTTGATATTGTGGATGATTCAGTAGAGAGGTGACAAGATTCGGGAAAGTCTCTTTTTGATTGCGTTGAACATTCAGCTCCTGCAATATTTCATTTAAAATGAATAAATGAAATGGAAACCAAGAAATTTTTTATGGAGTATTCTTCGTTGCACGTTGCACTTGATTGATAGAATGGCCTAATTCAGATAGGAGATTTGATGTCTGTCCCAAGTTATGATGCAAATTATATTTCGCATAATTGTAGTAATGTACTGATGACGTAATAATTTTCCCCAATTACATATTATATTTGTCGCAGATCTGAAAATGAAATCTTCAATTACAACCACTATATTTTTGGGTCTCCCAATAGAAGGAAATTCTTTGTTATCCTCTTCACTCACTATTTTCCTGATTGTAGAAACATGTAGCTTTGATAAATTCCGTTCAGATTCTTATGAAACATGATATTCATTTATTTACATGGAACATGTTCGATATTGTCTGATAAACCGTTGAATTCAAAGTATCATGGTTACCATTAGAATACCAATTCCTGATATATTTTCTTTGATTTTTGGCAATAGGAATGGTAAATGAAATATGGTAAGGTTCGTTTTGCCATTTCATTGACATTTTATGTATTACTCTATTCTGAATACAAAAAGTTACAAGGTTATTGCATTTCCAACTCAGTGCATTTATAAAATTGAATGGATTATATAATATCATTGTAGTTAATGATATTTTATTCTATTTCTATATCATTGACATGTAGTATTCACGATCATATACTGAAAACTCACTTGGAAACTGGGGAAAGCACTGACGACGAATCAGGAGCTTTGAAGCTCTCATTCAATTTCATTATCTAAGCGGCCACCCATCCAGGAACCTAACAGACTCATTGCTGCTTGGGCCCCAGAAAAAAAATTGTGTGTGATATTTTCACGAATATAGATCTCACAGTATAACTAGTACTTGGCTCTGAAATACAGCGTGGAAGGTACATGCTAAGCGTCATCTGTCACAATTTCTGAGCTACAGAGTAGACAACTTTCCGATAACTTTTTTCAAATTTTCTAAAGCTGTTATTTATGCGGAATTTTGCCTTTTGAAATGAAAAGGTGTTGTGCTATTTTCGGTATATATTATAGATATATGTATATGTAACAATTTATAACATCAAACAATAATTAAAGCATGTGTATGAGATACAGTTTTAGCAGAGGTTAGCATATTGCGTATTATATAACAGCTTAGGGAAAACCCCCAGTAAAATAACCTTTCTTCTCTGTGAGTATAGTGAATTGAAAGAAATGGAACTGTTTACAAAATAATCTGAAATATTCAATATTGAAGGACATCTTTCACTGCAAAAATCGATCTTATCTTCGAAGAAAAAGAAATTCTCCAAGTTACCTAGAAATTTTATAGGAAAAAAAGAAAAAAACAAAAGCAGAAAAATGTGAGAAAATATATTTAGGTTATATATGTCAGATTGACATAAAATTTACAACCCCATTCGAAAAAGAGTCGGAAACTGCATTAGGAATATCCCTAAAACCATCCTGAAATTCATAAATGGGACAATGATCATCCAAATCTTTTATGGTTTCTTCTGGTTCCCCGCATTCACAACCAGGGCTCCCAACTCAATTCTGTTTGGAAAGCATAGTATTGCCAACGTCTGTTACCTGTTCTTACACGATTAAGAACACACCATATTATTTTCTCGGGAAGATCAATACCAGGAACTTTATTCTAAGGATCACTAACTAATTCTTGGTTGAAAATAGTGCAGGTATTTCATTCATACTGCCAAATGCTCTTGTCCCTTCCATTCGAATTAAGAAAAGAATTGGACTATAAGTGGAATTTATTCCAAGAATGTATAACTACACTCTGTCTACGAATATGGGGCAGTACAGTGTTCGAAATTGTTTGAAAGAACTGGTAACCATTGAATTGGTGTGAAGAGCAAATGTTACCAGTTATAATTGTCATAGAAAGATTCAGCTGTGCATAAATTTTTTGCACATAAGCATATGGCACATAAGCATAAGGTATTAGGTTACCGAAACAGGGCAACAATATTCAGCAGCCACCGCTAGGGCTTTTCGAAGAGTAGTTGTATCAACACCACATGAAGTACCATCTAGTTTATGCAGGATATTATTCCAAGTTTTCAACAACAGAATTTTCCAAATGGGCTTAGAAATTCAGTGAGGAATCCAGCATAACTCCTAGATATTTATGTTAGTTATGATTAAGAAAAGAATTACCGAAAACTGAGCTCAATTTTCTATATTATTCATGATATTGTTTTCGGTAAAAGCGAAAGCAACGCTTCAATGAAAATATTTTAGCAGATCATTGTCATAACTCATCGAGAAAAATTTTCAGCTCAATAATGAAGCTAGTTCTCTCGATACTTCGAGTGGATGGACCACAGAGATAGTTCAGACTGCAGAACAAGACTATGAATAAATTTAGCATGGTTGCAATGATCAAGTGTACTTGATCTTTCAAGTTCACGGTCTAGCGTCATTCACACCTATAAACAAGGCAAATAGAAGCTTGTTGAAACTCCGTTTGAAATAGATATTGTAGTAATTGCGACATACCCTCAATATCTATTTAAGTTCGATGGGTCACTTATTGAGAAATCTTTTTCTGCTTCCACGAATCGGATTCATTAAACGTTCCAATTGCTCTGGAAAATTCAGCTTTTCCGAGTTTACCAACAATCCGTCAAAACAAACCCGATTTTCGAGTCCGTCTTCATTAGTGTGATTAATTCTTGAGGTCGCAACACCCTACTTAATAAAAATGAAGAATCGCTCAAAAGCGGATGTTCGGGCATTGCAGAAGGCACTGACTAATCTCTTCAGAGAGGGCGAACAGTGTCATTTACATTATCGTAGTTGACGACCCTTCGGTTTCCTACGCTCCCATCTGGGGGAGGATGATTTTTTGGGAGCCTACTAAATTTTTTCGGTCTCGCTGAACGTGACGTTTAATCTGACTAAGGGGTCCTTTTAATTAATAATTCCCAGAACTCTGTGTTTTCGAAAATGTTAACGGAGAAGATAACTAAGCTGATATGTTGGCGTTTTTGAGAGGCGGTCGATCGAAACTAGGTACAAGTAGAAAATACCGTAAATTTAATTATTTTCCCCTTGCCTTCTAGAAATAAATATTACTCATTATACGAAAAGACATCTCTGACATGTGTCGACTGAGAGAACCTCGAAAACTATAGCATCTAGAAGAAAACGGATGCACATTCTCAAGCACTTTCCTCCTGAATAATCCAAATCTGAAAATAAAACCGGCCTATCATTGATAGGTTTTAAGTTGTGAACAAAAATTTAAAAATTGACATTTTCAATAATGCTGAATTAGGTACTCGCTTGTTTAAACTCTTGCTCCAAAATGGTTATTACATGCTACAGGTACTTTGTTATGAGTATTTCGAATATTCGAATATGATTTTACTGAATTTTTTATTGCAGTCATTTTCAAGATATGACAGGGATATCTGATTTTTCAAATGTTCATTAACTATAGTTCCTTTATCTTACTGCCAATTTTTGCTGATTTCATCATATGTAACTATAAACCTAAATATTTATTTTGGAAAGAATATGAGCTTTTTCCTGTTTTCCGTTTCGATATTGAATATATTAAGACAATATGTAGGTAGGCGTTATCAAAGCTACTGTTGAATATGCATTTATTTTTCGTGGACTCAATAATCTGTGATCGGAATTACCAATTGTCAAATATTTTTTCTATGCATCTATTCATTCCGGAGTAGAAATCGTCCATTTGATATTGTAAGAAGATAAGATTAATTCAATACCCCTTTTCCATTTACGATATGAACTGATGAATTAGCTATTATTTGATGAAAAATTCAGTAGCGATGTTTCATGGTAGTTATAGTCCGAGAGCTGGCGACGAAAATCGGCAATAGTGTTGTAATGGCTTATAATTAAATATGAGCTAGTTTTGGTTGTGTACCTACATGAGTCAGCACCCACTCTCAAGGTGAGGTACTATAGTGGAACATCAGGCGGCGACGCTCTTTGATTTATATAAAATTACAATATCCGTATTTTGGCTGACTGCTCCGTTCTATAGATAAGTGGTCTGAATATTTTATTCTCAAATAATATATGATATTTGAGCATTAAATGCATTTTCAGCCAAAACAAATCTCTTGAAACAACATCGTTAATGCAGCAATTTCTGTGGTGTACTGACCCAACGTTTTTCACTAAAATGAGGTCTGACTACTTTCTCTAGTTTTCTGTTCTATAAACTAGTTTGGTGAAGATTTTCAATCATTACAAAATATTTGTAGAGTATGTTGTAATTTCATATACCTACATTTTGATGTAGCGCTTTGGCGCTTTGGCGCGTCGCCGCTAGGTGTTCCACTACCTGACCTTGAAAGTGGGTGCTGACTGACGTACACCCTCAATATAAAATCATATTTAATTATGCGCAGTTACAAAACTCTTGCCGATTTTCGTTGCCAGCTCTCGGACTATTGAGTGCCACAGTCAAAAGTCTAATATTAAAAATTTTTTGAATTGTAAACAATCTCCAACTAATCTCGACATAGATCTATTTCTCACGTATGGCGTTGCCAATGTGAATTCTGGTGACTTCTGTTATAGCGTTTTCCGTTCTATTTTTTCAATTGTTTCAAATCAAATAATAAAAAACGCCTTTTTCCAGGTTCGGCCTCAACAGAATTTGGTAAATTAGTTGTAAACACCATGTATATCGCTATCTTATAATTTTATTTACAAATCTGAAAAGACCGGAAAAAAGAAGTAATACCCAATGTTGTTAGTTTTTCTGCATACAACTTTTTCAGTTTTAACTTGATTCAAATCTAAATATTTCGATAATGAGATGTCAGAAAATTAAAGAACAAATTAATGGTTTTTTCTAAATGTTACTTTTTCAGACTTACGGCCGGTTTCATAATCAAACCTAAAGTCACCTAAGCTTAAAGCTTCCTTTACTGTCATTTTTAGTAGGGTTAAAGGAAGCTTTAAAGTTAAAGCGGCTTTAGGTTTGATTATGAAACCGGCCGTTATTTAATCAAATCCTCAAATCTTTCAAATTTTTTTATCTATTGGCTCCGTTTTTGGGACAAATAATGATTTTTCAGTTTCAAAAACACTATATGCGTAAGCATAGGGCCTGGACTAATAGCGTTTTCTATTGGTAAAACTAGTGCTGCACTGGATCACAGAACCTCAAATATTAATTAGGATATTTTTAAATATATGCTCTATTTTTATAATATGCACTCAATGAGAACTAGTTTCACTAATGGAATATTCTATTTTTCAGTTTCAAAAACACTATATGCGTAAGCATAGGGCCTGGACTAATAGCGTTTTCTATTGGTAAAACTAGTGCTGCACTGGATCACAGAACCTCAAATATTAATTAGGATATTTTTAAATATATGCTCTATTTTTATAATATGCACTCAATGAGAACTAGTTTCACTAATGGAATATTCTATTACAGTGAATTCCATTGAAAGAACTAGCTTCATATCCTTTGGAATGATTCTAGTGACATCAAAATATGCACTCGCACTGCACTAGTTTTACCAATAGAAAACGCTATATGACTTTTTCATTGTATCAATCGATAGTACTCCGAACAAATAACATCTGAATCAATAATTACGAAAATATATATGGAATGGTTCGTAAGTTGACTTTTCGAAAAAATGGAGCAAATCTGTAGGTATCATATTAAAATTCAGGTTAGGCTAGGTTAGGTAAGGTTATCTTGTTACAATATAGGTTATTGGTAAATCAACTCTCTCTCCTCTGAAAACTGATTAAAAACGGAGAACTCAAGTTCTTATAAACAGTATTTTCATGCGATGAAATACCTTTGACCAAAATCATCAAGGAATTTATTTCCCAGAGACAAAATGCGAAAACGTAATATCATGAATACAGAACAATTCATCACGGTGGTTTGTGAAATGTCGCCTATGTTTTTCCATTTTCCATCGTAGAGATATATATATGTTGGGGAAACCTGTCGGTCGTCTGCGGTTCTATGTTTTCACGTGGTGACAGGAACGTTATAAATCAGAAAATGGGTCGTATAGGTGCCTCAGAACTTTCTTATAAGTAATTCTTGGACGCTTTTTAAATTTCCTATCGCGGACGTATGTCGGGTCGTTTATTTTCCTGTGGTTTTACCGGTTTGATTCCCCCGATCTGGGGTAAACACATCGTGGTAATATATAACAGTGGCGTACTCGACTGACAGTAGTTTCTGATTGATGAGATTAAATCTAGGTGTTTCGTCGTTGTATGAGATACATGAAACACGATAGTGGCGTCGTAAAGGCGACTAAAATGAGCATTTTAAACCTGGATTGAGATAAGGTAACTAAAGAGGAGAGAAATTAGAATATATGAAAAGATACAAACCTTTTTACCGTCAAAATCGACGCACGCAGAGTCACCTTATGAAGCAGATTTTTCTTCACTGATGGGGGCACAGCAGACCTTCAGGTCGCAGTGGAATGTACAGCTCTTACCAAACTAAACTATGAGTATATATTGATAATCATAACTAATAATCATAGGTGATAGTGAAATGCAGCCTTTGTACAAAATGAAAAATAGTTGTCTTAGAATCATTTTATTCCCATCTCAAAATTTCCTTTCTACCAGTCTAAGCTAATTACTATTCGTACAAACGTTTTAACAATAGATTCTTGAAGTCCAAAGAAACACTTTTTTCTTTTCGACCCTGATAAAAAGATATAGCTATTTTAAGTTTTTATAATGAGCTGTGCCACACTTGGAAAAACAAAATAATCAGAATAACTAGCTAAATTGTTGTATTCAGCCAAAGTACCCAATTTTTCAAATTTCACAGATACTTTTTGATTTTTGAGCATCAAATTACTCGAAAATGGCTCATTTTATGAAATAATATGAAGACTACTTCTATTTTGAAAAAGTTCAAATATTCCAACTCAGTTTCAAGAGTTGGGTTCTTTGAATTTTTGATATTTTCATGGTACGTGATGGTCATAATGAGAAAACTACAAGACGTGGGTCATTCATTCATTGCTGTATCCCGTTACCGGGAATAAATCTACAAAAAGACATTAAAAAAAGAACAGGGAGTATATATATATATATATATTCTTTTGAATGTCAGCAATACATTTTTAGTTATCAAACAATATAGCATATGTATGAGTTTTAGCAAAGGTTAGTGTAACGGGGCACCATACAATTTGGAGTATGATACAAGAGCTTAGGGAAAAACCTCAGTAAAAAAAGCCTGTCTCCCCGTGAGTAGTGTAGTGATGTCAAATTTGTATAAATTACATTGACTCAACTTTGAAACATTTCTTAATTTCAGAAGAAGTAGTTAGAAAATCACCCCTATTTCATCATTCTTAATTCGGAGGCTGATCGAGGGAAATTGATAATTACAACATGAATTTTCAGCTAAGTAACTGCGAATCTAAAAACTTCGGAAAGCACTATAGCCGTTAAGAGTGTATCGAAAAATGAGAAAGAAAGTTCTGGGAATCGCGAACACAGCTTTCCCCGAGATTTATGAGCAACAACTGAAAATCAATTATAGACCACCTTAATGGATTATGGCGCTTTCATCTGGAATCGATTGACAAAAAATGGAGATTTATAATATGTTTTCACGGACGATGAATCTCAGTTACAATAGGGTGAGTTCCTAAGTGGTTAAGTAGGAAGACATTTTTTATGCCTTTAGAAATGATATATTATTGAAGTTTTTTCGAGACAAAATTCTGCGATCTTTGGACGTATTACATGAACATAATCTCAAAGATTCCATAATGATGCTAAATGTTTTGGACTTAATCTGATAATGACCATTATTTCCATGTTATTGGCATAAAGCTTAGAGATATCAAACATTGGAATCACCCCTGAAATTTTTACAATTGTGTTGGGACATTTCAAGAAATGTATGTATGGAAAATATTTGCCGTCCGCCATCCTTTTGGAAAATACTGGAGGCGATTGAATTTGGTTCATGAATGGAGATCCATCATGAAATTGTCTTCCAAGCTATTGGTGGAAAATATCGAGAACAAAAATTATGGTATTGAAGATGATCTGGAAATGTATGTGGTTACTGAAATCTATAATAAATAAAGTGATTATATTTATATCTTCGGTATTTACTTGTTTATAGTGAAATTATATTACATATATACAGGGTATTTTAAAAGGTGAGGCTTTTTTTCTGAGAGAAGGTAGAACTCATCAAAATAAGTCGTTTAACCAAAAATTGTTTATATAAAATATCCAAGATGGCTGAGATACAATCCCTAGAAGTTCAAAAACATTTCATTGAATTTCAAGTACGGAACTATGGAAGGTGACTCCGCCATCGCAAAAACAAAACATAAACATATGGCTGGACAATGAATGGTTCAGTACCAAGTTCATCGGATTAGATCACTTTTGAGAGAATCATAATTGTTGTATCGTGCAAAGGGTGAAAAAAAATGTAGAAAATCGAGGCAGTTTCTTGAAAGTGCTTATGTTAGTTATGTTGAAAAAGTGCTATGATTTTTCCCTATTTAATCCCATTTTGAAGACGACTGTTGGAATGTTCGAACGAGAAGATTGTGATGCCTACTGTGAAAAAATTCGTGAATAATTTATACGAATTCAATTGGTGAGATTTTGAAGTATTATTCTATTTTTTACACTTGTGTCCTGAGTCTCTTCTGTCAGTTGGTATCGACATGAGCCATTCCATAAAATTGTGTAAGTTACTAAAAAATAATGAGAACAATTCGGCAATCCATTACAACCTAAATATCGAACGAGCCAATATCCTACACGATGTGACATGGTCCAAACCAAAGGTCTAGGGTCGTAGTAGGATCTACACTGCGCAAAAAAATTAACCCACATTCTGAAAATCTCAATTTTAATGAAAGTTAACTCTACATTGACTTTATAACTTATTTTTTACGTTCTCTCGGGAAGGTTTCAAACGAAACAAGACACATTAAATGGAAGAAAAATTCAGGATTTCACCGAATCTTATGTGAAAGAAGAGAAATGAACAATTTTCAAAATACTGAAATACTGATAAGTGATTTAATACTTGGTATTTCCACCCCTTGCGTTAATTACAGCTCGGCAACGACGGTTCATACTCAAAATGAGTGATCTTAAAATGTTCTGATCTAATCCTTCACCGATTTCTCCGAGTTGGATTCCTAAGTCATTAAAAGTAGCTGGACGATTTTCTGAACATCTCAGCCTTCTATTGAGGTTGTCCCAAATCTGCTCAATCGGATTGAGAGCTGGATTCCTTTCTGGCCATTCCATTCGAGAGGCTTCAACCTCTTCAAGGCACTCCTGAACGATGCGCGCACGATGGGGTCTGGCATTATCGTCCATAAAAATGAAATTCTCACCAATGTATGGGGCAAACGGCACTACATGCTCTTCAAGAATGTTCCTTTTATACTTATCAGCATTCATAGCTCCATTATCAACGACCACTAGGTCTGTGCGAGCAGTCAAAGATATTCCACCCCATACCATAATCGATCCTCCCCCGAAACCAGTAGTATTCAGGAAATTGCACTGAGCACATCTTTCATTTAGACGTCTGTATACAAGGGAACGTCGATCACAATGATAGAGGCAGAATCTGGACTCATCTGTGAAGAGAACTCTTTCCCAATCGGCCTCTTCCCAATGGATATGCTCTCTCGCAAAATCCAAACGCGCCCTTCGATGGGCTGGGGTAAGAGCTGGGCCTCTTGCCGCGACACAAAGCCTTAAATCATATTCTCTGAGGCGATTTTTTATCGTCTAAGTGCTAATTTGCACCTCATGAGTTTGCTCAAGCTGAATTTGAAGGAGGCGAGCGGTTGCAAACCGTTGTCTCAACGAATAAACTCTCAAGTAACGTTCTTGAATGGCAGTTGTTACCCGTGGTCTACCCTGTCCTGGTCTTCGGACATTCATACCTGTCTCCCTGAATCGCTGCAACATTCTGGACACACTTGTATGGGAAACTCCAAACCTTTCTGTAATTCTTGTGTATGTCCACCCTTCTTCTCGCAAAACTACCGCCTGGGCACATTCCTCTTGGGTCAAATTGCCTGTTTCGCGTTGCATAGCGATCGAGTGTAGAAAATCAAACGAAAGAAAAACTATTGATCACTAAAATTGATCGAGAACAACTGATTTTAGAATGGAGCCAATACATTCAAAATCTGATAATATCATCTTTTTTTATTCCTGCTGGGAAAAAACATCTGTATTGAAGAAAACCGTTGAGAGTGGATAACATATGCTTGCATAATTCTGATAAAAATAATTATCATTGAGAACACCTTCAGTTTTAGAATAAATTTGAGATTTCCATAATGTGCGTTAATTTTTTTGCGCAGTGTATTTCAGAAAATCATTTTAAATTTTTTTTTCAACCTTGTCATTTTGAAAGTTTTGTATAGTTGATTTTTGGTGATACGCTTCATTTTGACCAGTTCTACCTTCTGTTGAAAAAAAACCTCACCTTCAAATACACCCTGTATAACTCGAGTCTGCGTTATAATTATCAGATTTTAATAATCCGCTTTCACAAAACGTTTTGAATGACAAGACTACGAAACTTTCACGAGACGAGACTATAGCTCATAGGACGAGACTTCATGTCTTATAGGTGAGACGAGACTTTAGTCTCATGGGACTCATGGGCATCACTATACATATATAACAGGTCAAAGCTGCGGGTCAAGCAATTTTCATTTAAATTTGATAATCTGTGTTTGTAGTGGAAATATCAGGAACCCCATGTCATGCTCTTTTTGTTTCGATAATTACTACGAAAGTAGTTTACCAGATTGAAAAGGTTGGCGACCTTTCTATTAGGTCATCAATAATTTGGCCTGCCGCTGGCCAATTCAACCTATTTCGGAATTAAAAACACCACGCATATATAAATAAACTACACCGCCATCTATCAATCACCGGAAAGCGTGTTTTCGACGCGTCAGAAAAAAAAGATCGAACTCGCTTCGGCCGCCATTTCCCGAAATGTAGATTTCAATTCCGACTCGTGAAAAACACATTACCCATCCCGTCAAGTTAAGGATGACCCAAAGGAGCCGTAACTGGAAGCGCAGGGTTGCCAGATAACGCAGAGGAAAAATCACTGTGAAAACTTTTTTCCATTACTGATATTGAATTCCTTCCGTTACTTTATTTTCCTTATCCGTAAATAAAATCTGATACATTCAGTTTCATAATTTGCAGAATAAATTGTTCCACCAGGAAATCGCGAGAAAGGTCTAGAGAACTTTATCGTTATTTAATCAAGTAGTTTTATAATCGTGATTAATGATATCCAAGATCCAAGAATTAAGAAATATGTTGTTAGAATTGAACGAAAAATGTAAAGAAATTGGTCTGAACATGAACTTAAATGAAACAAAAATCCTGAGTAATAGCAACAAAAAAATACAAGTGAATAACACCAATATTGAGACCGTTGAACAATATATCTATCTTGGACACACTATAAAAATCGGGAATAAAGAAAATCAGAATGCCGAAGTGAAGAGAAGAGTAAGCCTATCTTGGATGGCTTTCGGTAGGCTAAGCAGTATTCTTAAAAACAGTAAAGTCCCTATGGCTCTTAAGAGAAGAGTATATGATAGTTGCATACTACCTGTTGCAACATACGGGCTAGAAACTATGACCATAACAAAAAAGAGTATGGAAAAAATGGGTGTGTGCCAAAGAGCCATGGAGCGTGCTATGCTGGGCGTAACTCTGAAAGATAAAATTTCCAACAAAATAATTCGGGAGAGGACAAAAGTAAACGATATCACAGAGCAAATAGCAAAGTTAAAGTGGCAGTGGGCTGGACATGTTGCACGCCAGAATCCGAATAGATGGACATTGAGAATTACTCAATGGAGACCACGCATGAGTAAAAGAAGCGTTGGGAGACCACTTAAGAGATGGCGAGATGACATCAAGGAGATCGCAGGAAATCAGTGGATGAAGAAAGCACGGGATAGGAAAACATGGAAGAATTTAGAAGAGGCCTATATCCAACATTGGATGTCAAACGGCTGAAGAGAGAGAGAGATTAATGATAGAGATGTCTTAATCCTTAATTTGGCCATGTATATAGTTGCAAAAAGCAACGGCAATCTATTCATATTATTACTATCTTCGCAGGACGAATTTTCCTTTGTCGATTTTTCTTTTGTCTTGTCACTTTACTTTCAACTTTACTTTAGTTTTAACAGGAACGACTAAATTGATTAATGAATGAACAAAACACTCACAGCAAGTTTCATAAAATTTCGACTTTCCAAACAACAATTTGACAGTCATTAGATTCCCAAATCGAAATCAATAAAACCTTTGTATTTCTGAATATTAAGAAGGAGTAGCAATTGAGAATCTTTGAATGGACGTAAAAAATCATAAATTCCCCTATATGGGCCCTTCATGCAATGGATGCTTCCTGCATACAACAATTTACGTGGATGAACATTTCCCAATTGACTTGAAGTAATGTTCACTGCACATGGTGTAGTCACGTAGTCAGTATGCAGGCCTTTACGACCTGAAAATTCTATCCACTTCGGACTCTGAAAATAAAAATCAATGACCGAGTCACATACTCACATGTTACCAGTTTCATTACTTCATTTCCATTTTCCTTCGTTAAGTAAAAAATAAATTTCGGAAAATAGATTTTATTTGATACACAGTTCTTCACCATACAATAATTTTGAAACGATATTTAGAGGTATTCAATAAGAAATGAGACAAAATATCAATAATCAGCAACTTGAACCAGCTAGATAAACAGATGGCGGTTCGAGAATCGAAACATTTAAACTTTTCAATCAAAATGGGCATTTGAAATCTTCTGCAAATGGCCCTTGAATTAATATTTTAACCAGTCTTGGGGTCTTAGATACACATTTGAAACACAGATGGCGCTCACATCACTTTAGTCGCTTCGTATCCCATCTTTCTACTCTATAATTATTGGAGTCTTCATAATGTTGTCACAGAGTTGTGTTATTTTCAATATTATTTATTAATCAAGATTTGTCAGTGTTTCAACTTCGTCTCATGAATGAAAATTTTCAGAAACCCCCGAAGAAAAACAATCAATTATTGGGAGATTGAGCTTGTGATCTAGCCAGTTTTTTGTATCATTTGTAAAAAAATACGAAATATCTTTATGTTTTCCTAGAAAGGATCCCATGACTTGTTTGTAATTTATAGCAATTTCTTTTCGAAACATTCCGAACAGTTTTTCCACTCATGACAATTTGTTTATCGATTTGACGTCCATTTTTTTCTACGGCGGTCTCGCATCTGTTCCTCTCTTCAGGCGACTTCCATAAATTGGTACACATTTTATATCTGATAATTTAATTCGATGCTTTCACATAAAGTTATTTGACGGATAACAATTCTATAAAAACACAGTGTATCACATTTCACTGATTGGTGCAAGATCCGACACATAATCGTTATCATTCCAACTAAAAAGCAAATATTTCGTACAAATCACATTTTCAATCACTATAAGTACATCAAGAACCTAAAAATTCTATCAATAACGACATTCGATCTATTTTTTCATATTTGATATTTACCCCTGGTTTCATAAAACTTGACCTGGGAATCAACGCTTGATTGACTATTAGACATCAATTTGCTTTCAATCGATAATTCAGTCATGATCATTCAGAATATCATTCTCTCATCGAATTATGATGTTCATAAGTCCATTCAATTATTCTCAATTGCTACCTTCTTCAATACATTCAGAAATGAAAAAGTTTCATTGATTTGGTTTTAGAAATCTAGGGACTGTCAAATCGTTGATCGGACAATCAACCATGTTGTAACGTGGTTTCCTCTGAGAAACTTATCTCGAGCGCCAGCTATTCTATTCACTAGGAAGAATAGCAAACCTACCAAAGTAGCTGCTAGTCGGAGACAGATTTCGCTGTTATCTAGGGTGATAGCGATAACGAAGTAGTCAAAATCAAATTATGTACCAGTTTATTCACACCTTTGGAAACGGAAATATGTGTAGGTATGAAATATGAACGAATCGATCAGCAAACACACATTCTGGAAATTCGATCCGATCACGAGCACTTTATAAAGTTTATACCGGGTACAGTGAAAAATCAACGATTGTTCAATAAGATGCGCCAACCAGAACTGACGAAATGGATATTAAGGATGACCTCGCGAAGTGAAATGACTTGCTATACGGTATCGGGATGTAATTAATTGTATTTCTCCAGAAATGAAAGAAACACAACCAGGGCGGACCTACTCGAGACTTTTATTCACTACCCCAAGGGCTACGTTCCATGACTGATTGCGAAGAAAAGGTCTATTTTGAGCGCAACTACGGGATTTCACTGACGACGAGCGGTATCTCTTATTCTCTACCCCAAGGGATTACGCACCATAGCTGATAGAAAAGAAGAGATTTCTATTTCAACACTTATGACGCGGGAACGCGAACAGGGGGGTTGACGGGACTTTCTCTTCACTACCCCAAGGGCTTACGCACCATGACTGATAGCGAAGGGAAAAGTCAGACTCGCGAAACAGGGTGAAGTACGATAAAAGATAACAGAAAGCGATACAGTACAGCAGTGTCAAAGAAGTAACCGGTGTAGGTCTAATAAAGAAACTGAACGGTACAGACGGGGACCTACCTCCTTTATTCAAGGCACTCGCGGAAAACGAAAAATAAAAATCAATTTTTAAGAGCACTACCTTCGTAACACAAAATTCATTCTAAATTCGTTGAACGGCTCTTCGTGAACACAATCAAAGACGAATCGCAGAGAAAAGAGCTAAGGGAGTAAAAAGACAAAAGAGAGTCAAGTGGCAAAAAGAGGTCGTTGCGGGGGAAAATCAGCTTTTATAGGCAAATCCCCCCACACGTTAAAGATCTGAAAATTCCAGAATGCGACAAGAGTGAAAAACGTCGTCAGCTCCGGTTTATCGCATATCAACATCAGAAAAACGTCGAAATATTCAACGGCATGCAAGAAAAACAACGTTAAACACAGATAAACGGTTTCTTACATTTACTCTGCCTATCGGAATGAATGTACTGAATATTTGAGAATTAAATATTTTCAAAGGCGGAAATATGAAAACAAAAGGAATGCACTAAAATGAACTCCAATTTTCTCAGAAAACTGGGATTCATTACAATGTTTTAGGAATACTGCTGATAAAACCTTATTCGTTAGTTTCAACGACATATTTTTTCGGAGAGAAGGGATTATTCGATGAATAACACTATCTGATAGTGAAAAGACATCATGTTTACCTGTATCCTACGAATAAGTAAATAAGGTGCCAAATCAAGTTATTCGCAGCTGAAAGCCGGCGCCTTAATGACTTCAAAAAGGTACAATCGATAAGCTTAGTCTACAGAAAAAACAGCTGATGCTAGAGTTTCGTAGAATAGATGCTGAATAATATAGTTACATTATAAATTCATTGAAAGGAAGATGTAAAAGGTAGGAAGAGGAAGAGAGATGGTGGGAGATAGAGGACAAGAGAAGTGATAAGGGGCGGGTGAGCGGGAGAGGAGAGAGAAGGGAGAGATCTGGAAGAGGAAAAAATAAGGAAGGACAGAGGTATAGAGAATAAGTAAGAGGCTGCCGCAGAGAAAGAGGGACTGAGATATATGGAGAGACATAAGTATATAAGAGAAAGAAATAGAGAGATATATACAGTATGTACTCAAAGTATGGAATAAATCAATTCACTCTGGGATTAAAAAAAAATGCTGTAACACGTCGATCTACGGGCAAATTTTAGGGATATTACCTTGCCTCTAGCTTCACCCCCTGAGCGGGGATGATTGCCACCCCTAGATTTTGTAATTTATTTATTTATTTTTTTTATTTATTTAAATACTACACCAATCTACAGCCTAAGCCAATTACAGATTGGGAAAAAACAAAATTCAAATAATACAAAAAATTTCATAATGAATCAAGAAAAATAGGATATACAATACATAAATGACAAGACAGTTGAATTTATTCCATATTTTATGTACAGAGTGGGCAAAATTGGTGATACCTGAACAAAAACTTTTTAACCCAACTATAGAAAGGAAAATGAATGTGCCATTTATGTCGTCTTTTTTCGAAAAACTAATAATGCCATGGACTGCATTTCTCTATCTTCTTTTGTTTTTAAGTTATAGGCCAAAATTTAATTTTGGGCGATTTCATCTTCGGTCATTATATCTACGTTACCGTTTGTGCTAGGATGTTGAAATGAAAACATTATAGCGACACTTTTTTGATAGAAATCCAGTGGCGTACCGTGATTTTTTTCTACTGGTTTATTTGCTGAGCTATAACATAAAGTTGTGTTTTTTCTTATGAAAACAGTAGTTTCAAATGACTTAGAAAAAGTCGCAATTTTTTACCGTTTCAGAAATATATCATACATCGCCCTCAGTCTTTCTAAGTCATTTCGAACTACTGTTTTCATAAAAAGTATTACATATTTTTATGTTAAAGCTCAACAAATATACCTGTTGGAAAAAATCATAGTACGCCAATGGATTGCTATCAAAAAGTGTTCGTATAATGTTTTCATTTCAACATCCTAGCTTAAACAGAAACGGAGATAATGACCAAAGTTGAAATTTCAATTTTGACCTATAACTCGAAAACAAAAGAAGATAGAGGAATGCGGTTGATGGCATTAGAGTCATTCGGGGCAACTGTGCGCACTTTTGCCTTTCAAGCCATACCCTGTTTCAAATGTTGAAGCTAGGAAAATTAAAACATATTCATAAGATAGAGAATTTTCTAGTCTATAAAAAAACATCAAAGAGCAAACAAACAAAAGCGTTCACATACGCCGTATTGCGGGTAAGTGTGCGCACCCTCACGGGGTAAGTGAACGCAGTACTTAGTGAACCACACAATCAAAACAAATAACATAATAATGTCGTCAAAGTGTCACAATATTAGAGAAATGCTGTTTATTGTCAATACAGAAGCGCTTTTCTACAAGCACTGCATTATTGTTCGTGCCACCATTCCTGGTGAACACAACACTTGATACATTCCCCTGTGGTACCTCTTCATATTTTTCTGAACAAATAAGACAATATATAGATCGAGTCTTAACCAAGAAAATCAACAATGTCATAATTTATTCCTCACTGAACTAATGCCCATATAACGAATCTATGCGCACACTTACCCGCGCACACTTTCCCCAGTATGCCAAAATTTGAATTGACGTTCTTATAGAGTTGAGCAGCTAAGAGAACATAACATTTTTTATTATATATTTAGATTAATATGCGCATGATCGAATGAAATATTGTTTAACACTGTCGGACTCGAAACTTGGACCTGGCAAAATTTGCAGAGATGCTGAAAATTAACAAGAAAACTAGTGAATTTGATTGATTGCAAATAAAAAGTTAACGAAACGTCGCACGGCGCACTCCTATGAAAAACTAATTTGGCGATTCTGCGCCCTTGCTTCACCCAAATTAACCCATCTTTCATACATTGCATATTGCATAGTCGAGATATACGCACTGCGCACACTTACCCTCTGCGCTCAGTTACCCCGAATGTCTCTATAAGTTTCTCGAAATAAGACGACCCTAATGTGCCATGAATTTTCCTCTATCTCATTGGGTTGAATAAGTTGCAGTTCAGGTATCATCAATTTTGCCCACCCTGTACACACTGTATAGAAAGAGCGAGTTAGGGAGTTAGATATATATAGAGAGAGAATTCACCAGAATAAGGGTGAACTTTTCTCTATAGAGAGAGATATATAGAGAGAGAAAGAAAGATGAAATCAGAGAATAAAGAAATTCTACTCCATTTCAAGGGAGGACCCCAACATTCTGGCAAGCCTGCGAAATCGTCGAAGATAAACGTGGTGTCCCCTAATCTACGAGTTTGCAGGGTGGCCGGAGGGGTGCGGGACCGAGGTGAACCGTAGGAAAACGGCGGGAGGGGTCAGGAGCGGCGTATTCCGTTATTAGCCGGCACTATCGGGGTGCCGTTACTTGGGCCAAAGTCTTAATTAAATCTCCAAGGAAGGAAAGCTCTCGACTCTGACCTAATTGATTGGTCGACCTGCTGGATGCCCAACAACGGTTTGTGTCGCGCCTCTCGATTCACTGTGACAGCTATAAGATTAAAATCTTCCATCTGACTTCTACGGAAACGATAAAATGGGGTTCATATGCCGGTGACGGAGAAAAACTGGGGGTGTTTTCGTCCGGAGCGATCGGAAGCGACGGCAGCTGTTTCAATAACTTAACGTGTTTGGGAATAATTGAGCCTAACGGAAAAGTTGGGATGAAGTTGTACATTCAGGGTATCCGAATAAGTCATGTTTTCTTAGTGGAATTGGTTCAGATATCAGTTGCGATACCTCGAAACCTAACCTTGAGAATAAAATATCATCTGATAGAAAATTTGAGGAAATAAAAGGATGACTTCAAAATTTTAAGTTCTGGAATCATAGATCAACGAACGTTTTTTCACAGGCCAAAAGTTATCCTTCTTATTTTCATTACCATACTGATATTATCATACGGAAATAATTTTCAAATCTGAATAAGTCTTCAGCTAATGGTGGCATTCAGCAAATTCTTGACAGTGGTGCTAAAAGGTCGGCCCTGAGATTTCGCTTCCTGAATGTAGGTATCTTCTCAGTTAAGATATTTCTAAATTTATATCAAAAATAAATTTTTTATCTTCTTAAGTATTTTCCAAAATTCTCATTTCACTGAACCAGTTTTGTACGGAATTTTCATTAATTTCGAACCAATAGTATACAGGGTGGGCAAAATTAGAGGCGATTGAATGGCAGCTCCGTAACCGTAAGAGATTCGGAAAAATGGATGGCACGTTTCCGTCCCCGATTTTCAAAAGATTGTAAATGGACAAAACAAAAAAATGAGTTTTTACTTATAAAAACTCATTCTTTTGTTTTGAAAAGGTGCCTCTCTTTCGTAAAGTTTCAGTGATATTGACAAACAAATGTTACATTCTACTGAAACTTTTCCATGTAGAATGCAGTTGCATAGAGCTGCCATTCAATCCCATCGAATTTTGCCCACCCTGTACAGTTAGGGGATCGAGCTACTATGACAGACAATCTTCCAGCAGATTTTTGGACACGTTCATTCATTCATTGCTGTATCCCGTTGTCGGGAATGAATCTACAAAAAGACGAAAAAAAGGAAAAAACAAAAAGAAAAGAAAAAGAAAGGAAAAAAAAGTGCGAACAGACTTATAATTTTTCAGGGCTAATTGCGACTGTGTGCTCTCCTGTGACTGTAGAGACCCAACCGTGACCTACATATCCTACCACACTCCGGGCATGGATAGTCACCAACCAGATCTGACCGCCGCTGTATCCTTCTCGAGTCTCCATTATAACTGTGTGCCAAAGACCTCCACTGTGACCTGTCTAACGCTGGTTGTTCCCAGTTATGATTGGCATTAACTGATTTTAGGGATTGATGTAGTGTATCCTTAAACCGCTTGTACTGGCCTCCTGGTTTCCGGGCTCCCTCAGTGAATTCGCCATATAGAGCTATTTTGGGGAGTCTTGTGTCTTGCATCCTCAGAATGTGGCCGCTCCATCTGAGTCGAGCCCTCGTTACCTGAGTCTCAATTGATGTACAACTCGCGCGTTGCAAGACTTCTGCATTCGAAACTTTGTGGAATCATCTGATGTGCATTATCTGTCTTAGATGACGTTGTTGCGTTTGTTCAAGCTGTTTAATATGTCGCCTGTAGGGCGTCCAGCTTTCGCTTCCGTAAAGGACACGACAACCAGAGTGTCGCCATTCCATCGATTGTTGCTTTGTTTCTGGATCGTAGAAATGTACCCAAGTCTTATCCATAGTAACAATTCGGTTTAAGTAGTCTACATCGTTTTCAAATCGAGCACAGATCGAACCCTTGCACTCTTTTGGTCAACATTCAAACATTTGAGGATCCATTTTACAGCAATTTTTCTCATGTCCAAATTGACATGAACTATATGATGAACGCGTTCGTATGAAATATTCAGTGGTTCAGATATCCGTTTTAGCCCAATTCGACGGTCTGATAAAATCATGTCATGAACTGCATCGATATTTTCGGGAACTGACACAGAAACTGGCCTTTCCGATCTGTCATCATCTTCAATGAAAAATTTACCTCTTGTGATGCTTGCAATCCAATTTTTCACGGTCGCATACGCATACGAAGGTTGATCACCAAGTGTATTAAGCATATCTTCGTAAATCTGCTTACCTCATAACCCTTTAAATTTTGGTACTTGATAATGGCTTGATACACCAATTTTTCGATTTTCACAATTTCGGTGGACATCTTTTTTTTATTTATTGCGTAACTCTGGTTTACTTTTTTGACCTCAAACTTCACACTGCCACTAATGAGTTATTGTTCGTTGCTATGGTAACGCAATATTTTTTTATGCATAGAACTGGTCTAGGCTAACTAGATATCAATACATCCTCATATATTGTCCATTTCTCCTTCAAGGTGGCAAAATCAAATTTTATAATACACAATGCCTCCCATTTCAGCGAGAGAGCAAATTGTAATCCATGTGCAGGATATTCCACGAACAATTTCACAATAAACAAGTTGTAATTTCTACTCGTTAATTGCTACACCCCAAGCAATTCAGGATTCAACATGATATAGAGATTATCTTATAACTGAATCAAGGATTATTTATGGGTTCTGAGAAAATCGTTCCTCGCAATGAAGTCAATAATGCATGCGATATTAACCCCCGCTCCTCATCTGCTTGTCCAATCCCGAATTCTCCACGTCATCAACTATTCAAATCGCCTTATCCTGCGGGATCTCAATTCCCGAAATTCATTACTACCCGGATGCGGCCGTAACACTCCTAATCTCAAATAGGAGTCTTTTTCCCTACTATCGAATTTTATCTGATCCAACTTTACGCCACCTAATCTATCCTAGGCTGATTGTTATTTGCGTCACTCCGGTTGTTGGGCTTCATTTCAGGGAGAGATTTCCTGATTTCGGCGTAAATAAAAAGCATCATAAAAGAGCAAAGAGATGTGCTGACCTATTTTCAAGACGGGAAGTTAAAGTTCTGAATAGAATTCGTACGCCCTTTTTAGTCCAGTTACTTTATACATCACAGCATGCGTCAAATCCAGTATCTGATTTTTTGCAGACTTATTTATTTATGATGTTGGCCCAATGAATAATCCAAGTTTGTGACCTCGAGCGCCGAACGCAACTTTGTCAAAAATCGAAAAAACCGCGAAAAAATCGTGTTTTTTTTCAAATTTTGGTAATTCTCATCCTGAAGGACTAATTTTCGAAATAACTTCTTCGAAACGTTCTCAAAGTAGAATGAATTTGCTACAATATGAAGTCAGAACTGCCTCAGTAGACACAATACTTTTCGAGATTGAGTCTTTCAAAGTTCATAACTTTTTTAGAATTTCCCCATTTTTTTGCAATTCTGTCGTTGTGAATGAATTTTGACCCTGATATTTTCGAAGCCCTGTACTTTTATGATGGGATGTTGAAGAAGAAAATAAGAAGTGTGAACCATGATGATTAAGCTAAGCTAGGAGTAAAGAAGTGAAAAATATAATTACAACAAAAGTTGATAAGTTTCTTCGTTACGAAATAGAGTTATATCAAAAATTAAAAAAATTGGTCAATTTAGCCCTCTTGGAAGGTCCCGGTTGAGGTTCCTCCGTATTTAGATTGATGGCATATCCCCATCAGGGGATGGTGATGACTGGACTTCTTGTGCCCATAAGTCATCCTCCATTTCGGCATAGGACAGATCGTCGCCTTCTGGGATATCTGCTACTGCAACATCAGGTATATTGTCACAAGAGGCTCCGCTGCAGTGCCTGCAGACTGATAAGCATTTTGATCCTGCCTTCCTGCAGCTGCACGCGTTCCCAAAACCCTTCGTGCAACCACAAGAAATTATCTGCAAGAGGTGTTGTGGGACTGCATCTCTGGTCATCATTTTGGGGTTGAGACCTTGTAGCGTTCTCTTCCAGAAGTTATTAAATATCTTCCATGGCCTCATCAACAGAGGGATGCTGACGATTTTCCTGGACCTTCCTGTTGGTGGTTTCTGGTAGAGCTTTGTTTGGCAAAACCAATGATATCGTGCATCACGGGCTACCAAGTCTGTGTTCTCATATATACGCTTATTATAAGAGCCTATTCATCACAACGTTTCTCAGCTGCTTTCAAGATTCTTGCCCTGAGAGACAACTCTTCCGCACTAATGACATTGTTCTGTTTTTCTGGCTTCTTCTTCCTTGTCACAAGAAACTCTTCAGTTATTTTGTCTCCACATAGACAACAGTGTTCTCTAAAATCGAACTGCTTAGAGACAGATCTCGTGGGCCTTGAAGGCGTAATGAATGATTTTCTACTGCTAACAGCTGCTTCAATCAACTTCAAATTGTTGTGTTTTATCTGATAAGCACTGTGCAAATATATCTCATTTACACCCTTCAAGAAACGCTTATTTATTTTATATAATCTTAAAACCCGAGTGCACCGACTTATTTGACAGGATTAACATTAATTAGGTGATTGCTATGGCAACTGCTATAGAAATCAGAGAAATAATCGAGTATTTTTTTTTGGTGTAGCAGGGGGAAAATCTGCAAGACAGAAGAACCACGCTCTCCTGAGGTGGAACAGTGTGGGGTTTCTCACTCTCCTGAGCTCGAGACCCACTAAAAACCCTCAACTGCTTCTTGAATTTTGGTTTCGGGCATTTGCCTATAAACCGTTTATCTCTTGGTCGGTTTTCTTCTCGCACACTATCGTGCTGGGATTTATGTGTTTATCCTCTATTGGATTAACACTTTATTGAATTTTTCAATAGGTTTCTGTTGTTATTTTAATCTCTTTTAATTGATCTCTTGGTCTCCTTCGGTAAATTCGCATTCTCCTTTTGTCCTCCTCTGGGTCGTAGTCCACTAGTCTCCTGAGTTCTTGATTCGGATGGTTTTTCGCTGTTTCGAATAATTTCTCTGCTTTTCTGTTCATGAATTCCGTTATGGTTTCCCATTTCAGGTCCTTATAAATCTGTCTATTCCTGACCAACCAAGGTGCATCTATTGCACATCGTAGCAGCTTGTTTTCAGTGGCCTGAATTCTTTTGATATGGCTCTTTGCCGCGAAACCCCAGGCAACTGATCCATAAGTCAGTTGAGGCCTAGCAACGGCTTTGATTATCTTCAATTTTGTCTCTCTCGACATGTGGCTTCTTCTTCCTATCAGTGGATAGAGTCTATTCATCGCTGCTTTCGTTTTGTCGATTGCTTGTTTGATATGACTTTTCCAAGTAAGTCCTTTGTCAAGCGTTATTCCTAAATATTTGGCTTCATTTTTCCAGTCGATTTCTTCGCCGTCAACATCCAGTTTCGTTGTGGGTCGCAGTCTTCTCTTCTGTAGTAATATTGCTTGGCTCTTTTGTCCATTGAGCTTGATTTTCCACTTTATGCACCAGTCATTTGTTTCGTCAATCGTCTCTTGTAGAACTCGTTCTATTACTTCTGGGTTGCGGTGTCGAGTTGCTATGCCTGTGTCGTCAGCATATAACGTTGGCATGGTTCTTGGATTTTTCGGAATATCGTGGATGTATATGTTGTACAGAAGTGGCCCAAGTACTGATCCTTGGAGTACTCCAGCCTCTATATATCTTGTTGAGGAGCATTCTCCTCCCACTTTCACGTAAAATCTTCTATTCTTGAGATAATTCCTGATCAACTTGCATATTTTGATCGAATATCCAGCACATCTCATCTTATATATTAATCCTTCATGCCATACTCTGTCGAATGCTCTGGCGACGTCTAGTAAAACAAGACCTGTAGCTTGTTTATTTTGGAATCCCTCTGTTATGTACTCTGTGAGCCTTAATAATTGTTGTTCTGTTGAATGCTCTCTTCTGAATCCGAACTGTTCTGGTGGTATTAGTTTCAGATTTTCGGTTTCCTCATTTAGCCTCGTGGCGATAATTCTTTCTACTACTTTTCCTAACGCCGACAGTAGATTTATCGGTCTGTAGTTTTGTGGAAACTTCTTCTCTTTGAATGGTTTATTGAATACTATGACTTCTGCTGTTTTCCATTTTTCTGGGTAGTGTTCTGTCCTCATAATTCCATTCGCGATATTTGTTAGAGCGGCTATACCTTTTCTAGGTAATTTCTTTAACATAACATTCGTTATTTTATCGCTTCCGGGAGCTTTCCTCTTCTTCAAACTATTTATTTCCCTGATTTCATTTGGCGATGTTGGCTTGTCTATTTCAGCAGTCGCTGGTAATTCATCCATTATCTACTTCATCATTTTCTTCAACCAGTTTTTCCAAATCTTCATTATCGTCGTCTATCCTGTAATTTATTCTCGATTCTCGTTCGATCGAGTCCGCCAATGCATCTGCCTTATCAGTATTGGTATACGCCATTCCCCTTTCTTCGTGTAGGGGTGGAATTTTAGTCTTTTCTCCACGTAGGCTTTTTTGCATTCTCCATGCAGAATGATCGATTGTATTCAGTTCTTGAACCCTTTTGTTCCATCTGCTTGTTTTTAGATCTTTCAGGGCATTTTTCAGAACTTGGCTATGTCGGTTGAGGTTCCTTCTATTCAGATCATTTTTATTCATCCTATATATTCTTCTGAGTCTTCGATTTTCTTGTATAAGATCTTTTACTTCTTTAGGCGTATCGCCATGCGGATGACTTGGTGCTGGTCTCTTCACTCTTCTAGTGCTTTTTTCGTAAGCTTTCAATATAATCTCTTCCAGTTTATCAACCGCACATTCCAGATCGTCTAGAGTGCCTATTGTTGGAATTTCTGTTATTTCCGATTGTATTAAATGGCTGTATTTAGCCCAATTGGTATATTCTCTTATTTCCAACAGTTTTTCTCTTGGTTCTTCTCCAATTGTCAATTCCACGGGCTTGTGGTTTGAGGTTTCATCTTCCAAAGTTTCAATCGAGAATTCTTGAGTTATATTTTTCAATATCGCGATATCTATCACATCTGGTATTCCTCTACCAAAAGCAAGATATGTCGGTAGCTCTGGTCCAATCACTATGGTATTTTGTTTTTCGGCGAAATCCTTTAGTTTTTTGCCATTTCTATTCTCTGTTATGCTGTTTCATAATGGAGATTTACAGTTTAAATCTCCGATGGAGATTTTCGGGTTTGATCCTTCCAACATGTTGTTTATCTCTTCTTCTAATCGAGTATTAACGTTAATCTCGCCTTAAATACGTTGGTGCACACGGCCCTGAGAGAAACACTTGACTCAAAAGGGTTTTTACACCTCTTTCCTTCACTGGGCGCACTTCATTTAAAGTCTCCTTAGGTACATATAAAACATAAACCCACGCTGAGACTGGGAGACTCTGGGATTAAACACATTATGTAGATTTTGAGTTCGAACGGCACTCACGTGATGGCAGCAGGTCAAATGAAATGTTGATAGATCATGGAAACGGATATGAAATTTCTTCTTTTTAAATCTTCAAGTAGGTCGAGTGTACCAACAATTTCTTAGAGCATTGCCAAATGTCAGTGTCCACTTAGCGATACCGTGTAAGTGGATCCTAGCAAAGAGGGACTTTTGGGTAAGCGGTGCAAGCGGGCCTTAATCTCGAAAACTATTGGGTGGGCAGAGACAGTTCTGGTATCACTTTGTAGCAAAATCAGTCTACATCATAAACTTTCAAACGAAGTTTTTTTGAAAACTGGTCCTTCAGGTTGATAATCGCCAAAATTTGAAAAAAGCACGATTTTTTCGCGGTTTCTTCGATTTTTGACAATGTTGCGTTCGGCGCTCGTGGTTAAAAAATCACAACTACCGGATTTGACACATACCCCATACTTTCAAAAATGTTCAAACGGGTCAATTTTATTCAAAATTACGCAATTTTTCATGTATAATTGTGCAGTTTTCACGCATCCCCTACGAGGAGAGGGTTAAGATTTTTTTGAAAAGCAACCATATTTTTTAGCAAGAGATGTATAGAAATTTTGTTCCTGATCATGATTTGGACCGCTATGGGGTTTTCAACCCAACTTTTTTTTACAGAGATATTTTTTCATGTATTTTGATCCCAGGGGTGACATAGCACATTATAAAAACTTAAAATGGCTATAGCTTTTGATCTAGGCCGATCAGAAAATAAGGTAAAAAAACCTAATTATTGAAATATATGTACAAGTCAACTCACCATGTATATAAAGCTTGGGGTATTCTATTCATGAATAACTTCATGTCTTGTATACATTACCTTCAACATCTTATATACCATTACCATTTAGGTACTCCATCTCCTTTTTCCGATCGAAATCAATGCTCTCCATTAAATAAAACCTCCCTGGAAACAATCTCACCGAAAATTAAATTTCGAAAACAACGACGCTGATACATCAGATAACTGAAGGCGAGGGTAGAGATCGGAAAATATCCATTCATCTATATTTCAGGAACGCTCGACAGTCCCTTCGAGTATTTCTGAGAAGGCCGGGTGACAATCGAGCTGCAAATTAACGTCCATAAAATATAGCAAGGCGTTAGTCATGTCTACGTCGTTTTCTTCGTTGGTAGACGTTAGACCCGCCATGGTTCGGGACGATACACAATGGAGTTGAACCGCATCAATTATTGGTGAGGCCATTTTATCTTTGAACCAATTTCAGGACGGAATAGATACTGATGGAATGGCACATGTCCATTGTTGTATGAATTAAAATTGGCTTGAGATATTTCACGGTATACTCCGGAAGTGGTGAAGTGAAGACGCCCTTGAAAGGTTTTGTTCAATTGTATTGTGCGCTTAATCATTGAATCCTGTTAAGTCATCCTGTTGCAATAGGAATGAAGTTTTTTGAATTTCTTCCCCGTTTTTTCAATTTTCTACTGAAAAACCACTGGTATATCTATGGGAGATGATTCCCCAATATAAGGGTCCTGTAGCGTTCCTCGAACAACTGAAGAATAGCAGAAACATCACTTGGAAGACTGGACCTGGTCGAAAGACCCTCCCAGTCAAAAGCAAGATTTGGCTATTATTAGTTTGAATACTGAAAGCATTTCTAACGACGAGGGTGATCCTCCACTAAGATCAGCAGAAGATTTTTGACGCAGAGATGATATTCCTCCCAATGCAATTGAAAAACAAGTTATGTACCAATGATTATTTATTTTTTTCTTCAGTCATCATCAAGTCTTGGAATAAGTTTGGATGAAAGCTTTATTATTAACTTTTTTTCTCGTTTTCTGCTCTGTTTCTTTGTTTCAGATATTATTTCGAAATGGAAAGATGATAAAGAAATTTTTAAGTCAATGGAAAGGAAGCCCTTCAGTATTAAAAGCTTATTCTGTAAACAAACTTGTCATCACTACACTTCTCGCGGGGAGCCAGGGTTTTTTTACTGAGGTTTTTCCCTAAGCTCTTGTATCATACTCCAAATTGTATGGTACCACGTTACACTAACCTTTGCTAAAACTCATACATATGCTATATTGTTTGATAACTAAAATGTATTGCTGACATTCAAAAGAATAGGAATGGTTGGCGTTGGTTTTGAACTATTGATAACAGTAATCGACAGAGAAAGCAGAAGATCACTAGGATTCGAAAAATTTTCGGGGATACCTAAGTATATCAGATATTCTTCATCTGTTTCATCTATCGCACTCCTCAAATAATAACTGCGAGGACCTAATAACTGCTAACTAAGCCGAACACTAGGTTTTTCAAACCTAAATCTAAAGTGAATATCAATTATCCGAAGTGATTTTCTTGGAGACCTTGACGCTCCCTGTGAAACATGTCTGAGGTTGAACATGACTAACATTGAGTCAACTCATTTTATATAAGGTTGCAAGCCGTAGTTCTAATATTTTGGACCACTTGGTAACGACCCATTCATAACCTTATGCTGTTGATGTCCTGTCTCCCGTTGGTAATTCAGACCACACACTGGTGGATGTGGAACATCCTATATATAGAGTATATGTGACGACAAAACAGAATTGCCTGAATTTCCTTCGGGAACCATATATGGCACTACAAGTCATCCCACTGGAAAGGAGGTTATATCACCATCAAGAAGGGTGCACATACCCAAGAATTGCAGAAAGGTTTGAAGTTTCCCATACAAGTGTGTTCAGAATGTTGCAGCGATTCAGGGAGACAGGTATGAATATCCGAGGACCAGGACAGGGAAGACCACGGGTAACAACTGCTATTCAAGAACGTTACTTGAGAGTTTCTTCGTTGAGACAACGGTTTGCAACCGCTCGCCTCCTTCAAATTCAGCTTGAGCAAACTCATGAGATGCAAATTAGCACTCAGACAATAAGAAATCGCCTCAGAGAATATGATTTAAGGCCTCGTGTCACGGCAAGTGGCCCAGCTCTTACCCCAGCCCATCGAAGGGCGCCTTTGAATTTTGCGAGAAAGCATATCCATTGGGAAGAGGCCGATTGGGAAAGAGTTCTATTCACAGATGAGTCTAGATCCTGCCTCTACCATTGTGATCGACGTTCCCTTGTATACAGACGTCCACATGAAAGGTATGCTCAGTGCAATTTCCTGAATAATACTGGTTTCGGGGGAGGATCGATTATAGTATGGGGTGGAATATCTTTGACTGCTCGCACAGACCTAGTGATCGTTGACAATGGAATGCTGATAAGTATATAAGGAACATTCTTGAAGAGCATGTAGTGCCATTTGCCCCATACATTGGTGAAAATTTCATTTTTATGGAAGATAATGCCAGACCCCATCGTGCGCGCATCGTTCAGGAGTACCTTGAAGAGGTTGAAGTCTCTCGAATGGAATGGCCAGCAAGAAGTCCAGATATCAATCCGATTGAGCAGGTTTGGGACAACCTCAATAGAGGGCTGAGAAGTTCAGAAAATCATCCAGCTACTCTTAATGACTTAGGAATCCAACTCGGAGAAATCTGGGAAGGATTAGATCAGAACATTTCAAGATCACTCATTTTGAGTATGGACCGTCGTTGCCGAGCTGAAATCAACGCAAAGGTTGAAAATACCACGTATTAAATCACTTATCAGCATTTCAGTATTTTGAAAATTGTTCATTTCTCTTCTTTCACATAAGATTCGGTGAAATCCTGAATATTTCTTCCATTTAATGTGTCTTGTTTCGTTCAAAACCTTCCCGAGAGAACATAAAAAATAAGTTATAAAGTCAATGTAGAGTTTACTTTCATTAAAATTGAAATTTTCAGAATGTGTGTTAATTTTTTTGCGCAGTGTATTTCTGGAGATGAAAAATATGCTTGTCCAAAATTTCTTGAGTAAATCGAAAAGTAAAAATCCATTTCCCCCTCATCTGAACACTTCTCTGTCCCTCGGTATCGGTAACCAAGATACACCGAAAGAAGCAGAAATTTGTTAGGGATGGAGAACTCATTAACTCAACTTAATTATGGGGCGAAATTCCATTAAACGAACAACTTCGTTCACTCTCGCAGAATACCGCACAATTTATACGTCCAACTGAGAAGTAGAAATTATTCTTATCTATCATCCCTATTGAAGAGTACGTTGTTTTTGTCTCGGAAACTTCATGAAGTGGTAGAGGGATAAATTTAAATTGAATAATTTCGTACAGCTGAGTCGGTGGAAGTGCCCGAATTTTCAAAAGTTATAATTGCTAAATAATTTGATTTTCTGCACTGAGGACTTCTGACTACAATCTCGAACTCTTTCTCGACAGGGCGTGTAAGGCACTTCCTTTCTGTTATTGCATTTGTTAACGTATCTCTGGAAATATCCACTAATTTAGGACAGTGTTAGAGCACATCTCTGAGCATGAACAGTGTGCCGTTAATTGGCACAACAGAATTAAGGCGAATGTAAGTTTGGGTATTGTTTGTTCGTTATTATTTCAGAATTTGAGTTTATTTGCTTCATTTTGTGGAAGTTTCAGAGAATATTAGTGGATTGAGGGGAAATTGAATTAGGAATTAGAAACATAAATATAAAAGGCTAAACTACTGAAAGTTTCCTGGAAATCATTTTCAAATGGAATAATTCGCTCTGGAATTCAAGAATTCGTAGTTCGTAGGATAATTTTGAAGTTTTTCTCGATGTGATCAAGGAATAACATTTTTGTGATTATTTGTCTTATTAGTATTCGATTTGTGTTGGAACGGAGTTCAATGAGAATTATTTTTCAAGAAAAACTATTGAATTAATAATTTGTGTCCTCAATAAAAATAATAATGACGTATTCCGTAAAAAATATAATAATTCCTCCTTTTCTTACGTAAAATCGTCTGAAACAATTAGTTGATGAATTCAATTTGCCCAACTTGATATCTCCTCATAAAGACCCTGTACATTTTAGGTCCGAACAAAAAACATGCTATAATACTACGTAATGGAAGCAGTAAAATGTTTAAGAATTTTTTCGCTCTTCAGAGGAAATTTTCGGAAATATGTGACCTGCCTTTCCATCATTTTCTTCCATAAGAACCCCAATAACTCATAAACCATTGAGTTTTTACACAAGGTATGCTACACTGTTGGATTTTCCATCAAATAAGCTATTTCTCAGTAAGGAGATATACTGGGTGTGTTATTTGAAATAAGAAATTAGTAGGCTATTTCTGTTATAACCGGAGATTCCAATTGCCCGAAAGATTTCAGGAAGAAAGTCCATTATCGAAAACTCATTTAAATTTTTCAGATTAAGCTGTGCCACCTTGGAAAAACAAAATTACCTCCAGAATATCTAACAAAATGTATGACACTACTCATCTGTAGATCTTAAAAAGGATTGCATTCGGTCGAAGTGCCAAATTTTTCGAATCACACAGATATTTTTTATTTCCATCAAATAACTCGAAAACGGCGAATTATACGAGAAAGAAAACTGAAAGACAAGGGTGATATCTTGTGTTCGAATAAGATTCATCAAATAAATAGAAAACTATATTCCGAAATGTATTTCATTCGATAGAATCGTTTGTGAGATAGAGCTAAAAATAACATTTTTTTATGGTGTTTCAACAGCCTGTTTCTTTTACTGAGCCGATTCGGAGAAAATGGTAAAGGAAAAAAGTGTTTCTTTTGACCTCAAGAATCTACTGTTTGTATTAGTCAAGGACTCATCCTGTATATATCACATTAATATGGTATATATCGGTTCAACACACACGGTGTGCAAAATGAATGGATAATTATTAAACACCTAATAGGAGAACTTTTGGATACATTAAAAAAATATCAGAAAAATCAATTCTCTACGCACAATTATCAGTTTTTCATACCAAGTAACTTTTCGTTACCACAGTTATAAAAATAATTTCTTGATAAAATGTTCTTAGTGGAATGTAGCATAATATATAATATAATGTAATAAAATTTATAAATAATCGTGCGAACTATTACCAAGATTATTGAGGCGTTCCAAACTTAAAACTAACTCTGTGTATGTATAATGTTCGCGAAAATTTAAATTAGAGTGCAATATCGCAGCAAGATATTTCGCTGGAAGGCAAGAACGAGGCCAACCATGATTACGTCGACATATCTGCGTCGAACTACTGGTTGACTTCCAGAAGGTTTCCCGAGACAGAGGGTTCCATCCTTGCCATCCAAGACCAGGTGTGAATAGGCATGATGCTGTTGCCAAAAATCTTCACCAAGAATTGGCAATAAAATAACACCTTCTAAGGTCAAAAAAGGTTCCCTATTACAAATACCATCCTAATGCTGTTGTAATGATCATCACAAGCTCTACTGGGATCGCACGGTTCTCACAGACAGGAAGATTACTCACAACAGACCTGATCTCATATTGTTGAATAAGGATGAGAGCAGAGCACCATCGTCGTGGGCAATAAATAATAGCTTGAAGTGAACAAACCCATAAAATTTGATCTCAATCGGACATTGCAGTCCAGAGTTATGGCTATCGTAAATTTAGGCCAATGTTCATTAATCACCCCGTAATCCTGAAACTAATTGCCTTAGGATACAAAACAAGCTACTTTTCTGAAAGGCCTGGATGACCTGCATTTACCTATTAGGCTATGGCCAACGACTCATGAAACACCTTGTATATCAGAGACCCGAGTAGTAGCCTGGACCCGATCACCAGAACAAGCCCGAAAACCGGGAAAGGGCTCCAACAGAGCTCAATCCTTCTGATACCTGAGATATCTGGGATATAAGTCATAAGCAAATTAGCAATGCTTCCATATACAAGGTGTTCTACAAGCTCTATGACAAACTTTGACAGATGATAGCTGTGCTTATTCTGAACAATTTTTTTCCTATGAACATGTATCCGATTCGTTTTTGTTTAGAAGATACAAGCATTTGAGAAATCATATTTTTATGTTCAAATCATAATAATAAATGGAATGGAATGGGTCGTTTCGTATTTGGTTCGCTGTACCTTGAATTCTATCAAGTAATTGTTGATGAGATTGGATTTCAACATGATGAACAAGCTGCTTCTCATGGCCCCATAAATAAAAATCTAAGGGATTTAGATCAGGCGAACGAGGTAGCCATGTTAGGTCCTCCTTGACCTATACATTTATTCAGTCTGACTACTTGTCTTCCTCTATTTGCTAGTGCACCATCGTACTGATACCACATATTTCAAACAATTTTGAGCTCTAAGTCATCAATGAAGTCAAAAAGGTTGTGCTCCAAAAAATTTGTATACAAATCTGCATTCAAACGATCTTTTATAACATGTACTGGCATCAAATCATTTTTGAAAATCCCACCCTAAACATTTATACTAAAACGTTGCTGAAATGCTCTTTGTCTAATGCTATATGGATTCTGCAGTGCCCATACATGTTCATTATGGTTATTGTTGATACCATCCTCATTGAAACAAGTGTCAAATGAAAAATTAAAAATCCGATATTTTTTGTCGGCCTACTCAATCAGAACATGAAAGAAAAAATCTTCAAATGCTTGTAACTCCTAAACGAAAACGAATCGGATATACAGTCAAAGAAAAAAAAGTTCAAAAAAAGCACTGCTACCTTCTGTCAAAGTATTAATAATAATAATAATAATAAATCGACTTTATTGGCACTACTTAACAAGAAAAAAAAGAACTATACAACTTACATAAATCGAGAAGAATCGCCGGAGCGAAGTTTAGTCTCAAAGACTATTCTTACACTTGACTCCGCCGACTCCCCTATGGTAAATTACAATATAAAAATGAAATATAGAGTACACACATAGCAAATAGACACCCAACAGCCTCAAAGAAAGAGAATAACAATCTCCATGCAAAAAAAATAGCATTCTACATTAATTAAACATAAAGGAAAATATGAGCACTACACCACTGACTAAAATAAAAAAAAATCTGAAAAAATACATATCTATTCTCTGGTGAGTAGAAAAGATTTAAGCTGAGACTCAAATGCAAAAAACGATGTGAAATTTCTATCATCCGTGTCAAATGTATTCATTACTTTTGTAGCATTAAAGGAAAAACACCTACGAAACCCATATGTTCGATGAGCGGGAACTGTCAACCTGTACGGGTATCTAATGTTGACGTAGTGAACACCAGATCTAGGAACCAAATGATCCATGATCCTATTTTCTATGGGACTCTTTATAAGTTTGAACACAAAACATCCCATGTGCAGCTTCACCCTGCTTTCCATCCTCAGCCAACACCAATTCTGCACAAGCTGAATTCTTCTTTTATGAAAAACATCCAAACAGGGGCCATCAATTATGTTGCAATAGTTGAAAGTTGACAAAACTAATACCTTTGATAAATTTTTTCTCATCTGAAAAGTCAAATATTTACGTGCAGAATAGAGAATTCTAAGCTTATAGAACGCCGACCTAACTAAAGTGGAAACATGCTTCCGAAATCTCAAGTCTTCATCAAATAAGACTCCCAGATTCCTGGCGCCATTACTTATATCTAACTTATCCCCGTTGAGACTGAGATCCAAACTGGGTCTGATTTTATCCCTATCCTTCTTTTTACAATAAACAATACATTTGGTCTTCGCCGAGTTAATGGAAAGATTATGAGATTTATACATTTGTAGAATCGTTTCAAGGTCCTGGTTGATTCTAGCCGAACCCAAATTCAATTCACTCCCCCTAAACCGGAACATCAACTGAACATCGTCAGCAAATGCCTCAGCAATGCAGTGGTCTAAGCAAGAGAAAAGATCAGCCACATAAATAATGAACAGAAATGGCCCCAATATGGAACCCTGCGGAACGCCTGCCCGGATTGATTTCGGTGTCGCGTACCTGCCGTCCACAAGCACCTTTAAACTTCGGAATGTTAGGAACGATCTTATCATAGAAACAGCTGAGGCAGAGAAACCAAAATATTTTAGCTTGGCATACAGAAGGGAATGATTAATCGTGTAGAATGCCTTCGAAAAATCAAGCAAAATATGAAGTACAGAATAACCTCGATCAAGATCATGGAATATTTTATTTGTGACCGATGCCAGAGTAGTAGCAGTACTGTGATTCCTGCGAAAGCTAGACTGGTACGATGGTAGCAAATTGAAGTCATTGACGTACTCCGAAATCTGATCAGACAAAACCTTTTCCAACACCTTAGACAAAAGTGGCAGAATACTGATGATCCTCCAATCCGAAAAAGAAGTAGGCTCCACTGTTTTCGGAAGCGGTATACGAATAGCGCACTTCCACTGCACAGGAAACACACCGGCCACTATGCAGCTATTGACCAGATGCTGAACATATCTATGACAAAGTTTGTCATAGAGCTTGTAGAACAGTAGAACACCCTGTATATTGACTTAAATGTTTCTTGAATATTTTATAACTATTACATTTTTTCATTACACAAGGTAAACTATTATATGTAGTCAAACCTCTGGTCAGAGTTGATCCTGATGCTGGGCTTCTTTGAAAGAGATTTTTATCTTTCAATTTTTATTACTTTCAATTCTAACGGCCTCATAGATACTAGTTGGAATATGATTATACAATAAAATGGCCTTGTTTCATACTTCGATGTATTATGAAAACAATGCTAAGTTTAGTAACATTTCTTGTAGGGTATTTTGGTACCTATTTGTGAAAGCTGGAAAGCTTCAACATCAAATATTCATTTTCCTTTATGTAGATTCAAGTCTTTACTTCGAACAGAGAAGGCAAAGTGAGTATTTCATTATACTTGAATATACTTCTACAGGTATCCCTAGGTTTCAAGTTGAAGATTAATCATAAAATCGATTTTTGTACAACATTACGCGAAATTTAGAAGGCGTTACAGTCCGCGAAATGCAATTTCGCGGCAGACACTCTTAGTAACGACCACGAAAATAAAAGTAAGTTTGACTTTTCAAAATTTCGTTTCTATACAAATGTTAGTATACCATAAATGCCCCAGATATTACCATAATTAACACTGCTGAAAAAAGTATTCAATACAAATTACTTCAGACTGTCCCGTGGTATATTTCCCTCAAAATCCGGATGAAAGGATGGGGAAATATCCGCGATATCGAATTTTAAACTCGGGGATCTTGGAAGCTCAAGATGAACTATTTTTCGACAACGCAACGCCCGGAAATGTTGCATAATTGAAAAAGTTTTCCTATCGTCATTCGGAACTATCCTTCGTGTCAAAAGTAACTGGATATCGATTGAAGGGAGGCACAATTTCCAGCACCGAAAGGAACCGTAACAGCTGTAATATATTTCAGGCAGAAACTGCTAAGGTAAAAGATTCTAACTAAACGGCGATGTTCCAATATTTCCCATTGCATGTGATTCAGCTCCTTAATTTATGATGCATGCGGGCGATCGTTATCTCCGGGAAGTATTTCATTCGAAAGTTTGCCCCTGTGGCACTTATTCTTGACGGTTCCCGAGATCCTCGAGAAAACTCCACATATCGCTGAAATATATCTGGATTATATTTAAGTTCGGAATATGGCGGAATTTATATGGTTGTAACGTGAACTATGTGGAGTATTTGCCTGTTTTGAATTGATTGCTAACTGGAGGTACTCTGAATTTGATGGACAGTTTGCAAGAAACCGCTCTTGGCTTTTATACCCCAAACTATAAATGGCAGTAAAGTAAAATACAAGGATTCCTTGAACATTTTCGTGAATATATGTTTCCCTACAGAAAAGGTTCGTTTTTTATGTATATCCTGTAATCTGTTTATTGAATACCTACGTGGAAAATATCAAAAATAAATTATTTTGTTGAAGTAGCAAAAGCAGCTGACCATTTATTGCTTTGGAATTCATCTTGTTTATTATACTAGACAGATTCAGATTCTTTCAAGTAATTAATTTGTACAACATGAATACTACGATAATATAAATAGTGTGTAGGGCTTTTCCCATGAATTTTTCTTTTGATTTTGCAGGAGTTTTGATTGATTGTTATCAATCGTTTTGAGTGTGTTGTAGTGTTCAGAGAGCTTTAATAGGCTAAAAAGTTACCATGGATCAAGAGCAGTACCTGCCCGTGGTGATTTGAACCGAGGAGGCTAAAATTCTTATTATTTTTATTATTTTTTTATTATAATATTTTTATTATTTCATTCTTATTTTCTTTGAAAATAATTTCCGAAATATATTTTTTTTGTCCAGCAAAAACCTGTGTGGGGGTGAGAATTATTTTTTGCCGATAAAATCTAACTGATTGACATTATTTCTCACAATCTAATACATATTAGAAAGTTTCACAATGTTTTATAATTCCCTGTTTTGTCCACTATATTTTCGATTCATTTCTCCCTTGAGAACGAAATCACCGAGGAAATCACAAAGTTTCAAAAATTCGAGATTATCAGGAAGCCGTTTAATTTGAATTGAAATCAAAGCCAACTTTTTGCAGTATTATTCCTCTAGGAGATGGAATGTGAGGTAGGTGCGGGTAACAAGACCTAGCTAAGGGTGATTGGTGATTTGGAATGACTCGAAAACTATGAACTCCAATCACAAAATTCTATCGTTAATTAAACTTAACAATCAAATACTCTCGAATAAGAACAAAAAATGGCAACTTCTGCTGTTAAGAAAAACAAAGAGAACATTTTCAAAAACCGTGTCAGTAGGGCTTATTATAATAAAGTAGGATAATGAGGCCTATTAGACTTTTACATCCATAAATAAACAAAATAGGTTCATTATATTTCGTCACTGAGTCCGATATTTAATAATTATCTATGCATAAGTTATGTTTAACTCCCAAAAAATAATATGCCTCAGCCTTCAGAACACTGCAGAAACTGCATCATCCGCTGACTATACTCTATTCACTTTTATTTTAGCACTCCGTTGGCTATGGAAATTTGACAAATTCTACTCTGTATAGTACGAAAATGTGAGGTTATGAATCTTGTCAAAACATTTTTGGGTTTAAAAAAATTTAAGCGCTTTGTTCTCTGTTCTACGTAAAAGTCTCAGTAATTACATATTTTGTCACAATATCGAATCACTTCGGAAAATTTGAAGTCGAAAATACAAATAGATGTATTGACATCTAGTTAGCCTAGATCAGTTCCATCCATAACAAAATATTGCGTTACCATAGCAACGAACAATACCACATTAGAAGTGTCAGTGTGAAGTATGCTGTTTGAGGTCAAAAAAGTAAACCAGAGTTATGCAATAAATTAAAAGAAAGAAGATGTCCATCGAAATTGTGAATATCGGAAAATTGGTGTATCGAGCCATCATCACGTACCTGTATATAAAAGGGTTAAGTGATAAGCAGATTTACGAAGATATGCTTAATACCCTTGGTGATCAATGTCCTTCGTATGCGACCGTGAAAAATTGGACTGCAAGCTTCCAAACAGGTAAATTTTCCATTGAAGATGATGACAGATCAGGAAGGCCAGTTTCTGTGTCAGTCCCCGAAAATATCGATGCAGTTCATGACATGATTTTATCAGACCGTCGAATTGGGCTAAAACGGATATCTGAAGCACTGAATATTTCATACGAACGCGTTCACGTCAATTTGGACATGGGAAAAATTGCTGCAAAACGGATTACCAAATGTTTGAATGTTGACCAAAAGCGTGCAAGGATAGAAGCATCGCGTTCGATTAGTACTCGTTTTGGAAACAATGTAGACTTCTACAACCGAATTGTTACTATGGATGAGACTTGGGTACATTTCTACGATCCAAAAACAAAGCAAAAATCGATGGAAAGGCGACACTCTGGTTCTCCAAGAGTCCAAGACCTAGGAAGATTCGTGTCCAAAAATCTGCTAAAAAAGTTCTTGCTTCAGTTTTTTGGTATTGCCACAGAGTAATCATGATTGATTTTTCGGATAAGGGTAGAATAATAACCGGAGATTATTATTCGACATTACTGACCACTCTACGGGAAAAAATCAAAAAGAAAAGACGCGGAAAACTATCCAAAGATGTTTTGTTTTTGCAAATCAACGCCCTTGCACACAAATCTCATGTTGCCATGCAAAAAATTCGTGATTTACGGTTTGACTTAATATATTATAACACCCCCTTATTTACCAGATTTGGCTCCATCCGAATAACATCTCTTTCCTCAACTGAAAAAAAGTTTGAAAAGTTTAAAAGATCATAAATTTTCTTTCAACGAGAAGGACATAAAATCTGTGGAGGTCTGGTTTGCAGAGCAAGAAGAAACATTGTTTTTGAAAGGTCTAGAGACGTTGCAGGTTCGCTGTAATGATTATATTCAATTAAGAGGAGAATATGTTGAGCAATAAAATATTTTGACTTTGAAATTTTGTTTGGTCTATAGTAGGCTAATATATTCTCGTATGTGACGAACATAATTGACGTTTATACAAATCGATTGAAGGTATACCAAATCTATTTATTATATCAGTTTTTAAATACATTTATTTTTGCTTGGTAGTAACTTCAAAATTATTCCATTATAAGATAAATTTTCCGTTGGAAATTTATGAATGTTATAATAAAATGTAAGGGTCTTTCAACAAGGTCCGCTGATATTATAATTCTTTTGTACTTCAGGTTTAGGAGGAACGCCATAAGATTTATGTTTATTGGGAATCATCATTACTTGTGTATTCTGATATTTAACTTAGAAAACACTCAAAAAGAATGTGTTTTAATTGTTCTAAAGAAACATTTTCATATGTTAGGTATATGCGTGAATACTGAAGCTCTGCAAATTCGTTTTTCCCACTAGTTGACTTAAAATCAATAGATAGAACACGTCGAACCGTTCTCGAAACCTCTGAAATATACGAATATTTTAGGCGTTGACGATCGTATGGAGGCAAGGCGATAAGGCTATACGTTATAATCTACCGAAGAAGCAGTATAGTTGGCTCAAGTCATCCGTGAAGAAGATAAATGAAAGCTGGAGAAATTTCCCTAACGATAAGACTCTCAGTTATTGCTGCTTTCCGTCGTATCGATATCAGTTGGAAAACTGGAAACCATATTGAATTAAGATGGGGTACGGTAAACTTATCTGTAATCTCCTTCCACTGCTTGAGTTACAAACTGATGTACGATCATATGGAAATATTATGAGAAACTGGGAAAGATCAATATCGATATTGAAAACTTATATGTTTATACAGGATTTATACAGGCTTTACAAGAGCATGTTCTTCAATCCCACAAAATGTAGTCGATATGATCCCTTCCTACAAACGCCATGGTCCATACCCTTTATAAGGTTGAAATCATGACTGAAAATTGATTAAAAATTTGGTGATGATTTATTGAGGTATCCCAAAAATTTACAGTTGGAAAAGATGAATAGACACTAATCTGAACCTTCTGGAAAATTTTTAGTGAATTTTTTTGGTAGAATATTAATTGTGGAAAATACGCTTCCGCAGGCTCAGGCTATATCAACCTGAGTTACAGAGAAAACCACTCTGAACTTTCTTTAGATGATGCCGCAACGAGAATTCCATAAACTGATGTTGACTTCATGCGGAGGTACTATGAAATGAGACACCTAAGAAAGAAACCATGAAAGCCATCTGACAATTAAATTGGTTCATTCGAACATTCCAACAATCGAATGGGATGAAATGGGGAAACATCCTAGCATTTTTTCAACATAACTAACAAAAGCACTTTCAAGAAACTGCCTCGATTTTCTACATTTTTTTCACCATAAATTGCACGATACAACAATTATAATTCTCTCAAAAGTGACCTGATGCATCTAATCCAATGAACTAGGTATTGAACCATTCATTGTCCAGCCATATGTTTAAGTTTTGTTTCGTTTTTGCGATGGCGGATTCACCTACACAGTCCCGCAATTGAAATTCAATGAAATTTTTTCGAACTTCTAGGGGTTGTATCTCAGCCATCTTGGATATTTTATATAGACTAGTTTTGGTGAAACGCCCATTTTGATCAGTTCTTCCTTCTGTCAAAATAAAAGCCTCAGCTTTGAAGACACCCTGTATAAACCCACCATCAATTCTTGAACTCCTCAATGTGGCATCTAGAAAAAGTTCAGAGTGGATTACTGCGTACCTCTGGTTTATATGGCCTGGCCCTGTGAAAGCCTCTTTTCCGTCACCTAAAAAGTAGCGCTTCTTGTGGAGGTGGTGAGGTTGTGGTTCCTTCAAGAGCTTGTTACTAACATACTACCGGCATACCTGCCACTTAACTCGTTTTAAAAAACACAATATTGTATAAAAATAGTTTCCTTATAGCTGGGGAGCCTAAGATAATAAATCGGAATTTACGAGCGTCGTGAAGACCTAGTGGATTTCGAAGATTGGTTGGCAGAAAGAAGAAGAAGTTTTATGATGTATTCATTTTCAGCGGTGGGAAAAGCGCCTGCAGGTTCTCAAAGATGTAAACAAAAATCGTAAGGTGTACATACTCGAGCGTGTCAGATCAAGATACTGTATATGTCTCGGATAATAATTTTTTTTCGATGGTGTCAGATTTTTAAAGGATATGTTGATTGGACCCAAAGGAAGTTACTTTTCAAGAGAGTGACAATTCGGACGTGACGCAAGATCACAGTGATCCTTGGAAAATGCAAAAAAAATCGTTACTTATACATACTCGAGCGTGTCAGATTTTCATACAAATGGTTAATCTCAGTGTTGCAGACAAGTTAACCCATTAATCGGCGGTTTTCTTAATCTGACAGTTTGAAGATGATGAAAAGGCATTTTTTTGAATTATCTCCCTTCTTGTAGCTCTAATCGTTTTTGTATTAATTATGAAAGTTGTAGATAATAAAATTCTATACAACTTTTGTCTGAAGAAATTTTACATACTCTCAACCGTTTTCAAGTTAAAGGGCGATAAGTACGAGGAGCTCAGCCACACATGCGAAAGGCCAAGGTCAATCTAGAAACCCAGTCTAATGAACATTCATCGCCATATATCTCAAAAATGTTTGAACGTAGAAAAAATTGCTTCGGACAAAATTTGTAGAAAATTATTGTTGTTCAAATCGTGGGATCGGAATACGAAAATAACTCAATTGAATTTGTAGAAAATGCTTTTAAAATGAATGCGAAAACAATTTGAAGCCCAGGAAGGGAGATAATTCAAAAAAACTGATTTTTGTGACATTTATGGCCAATTTTTATTGGCTTGCTTTATGGCTTGCTTAGACTGCTTGCTTAGACTGTCAGATTATATTTTTTCCAATATTCCCGAAGCATTAGAGTCAAAATAAGAGAAAAAGCCACCACCCTCGAGAATGTACACGTGGAGTTTTTTTTTGCAACTTTGGCGCCCTTCCTGGTTTAATTTTTGGTAGAGTAACTCTACAGGGTCCAAGGTATGTTCTCTTATATTGATCTGACACGCTCGAGTAAATCCCGAATTTTCCTCTTGGGCTCCCCAACTATTAGTTATAATTCCATCTTTCCCTAAAACCTAAAAAATAGTACTACTTTTATAATAATAATAATAATAATAATAATAACACCACTTTATTTCAAATAATGTACATGTTCACATATAAACACAACAATAAATGAAATGACGTCAAAAAAAAAGGCAGGAAAGATCAATCTAAGTTTGCACCAAAATACTCTGCTAGGCTATATGGCTCTAAGTTTAACAATAGAGAATAAATTTCTTTCTTGAATTTTTTTAGATTACAGATGGATTTTATTCTTTTTGGTAGTTTATTAAATATTCTAATACACATGTATGATGGGTTGTTTTCTGTCAATGTTAATCTGTGTACAGGAAAGTTTATGTCCAATGATCTTGATGAGTATTTTTCAGTAGTTATGAAGTTATTTTTATTCTTAAACAGGAAAAGCAAACAATCATTCAAATATAAGCCGCTCACTGTTAGAATACCTTTTTGTTTGAATACTCCTCTACAGCTTTCTCTGTATTTCATTTTATATATAACCCTAATTACCCTTTTTTGAATAACAAACACAGTTTCTAAATTTTCTCTAAGTCCCCAAAAAATTATGCCGTATCTTAATACTGACTCAAAATTAGCATGATACAACATTTTGAGTGATTCTACTTCAACATATTTAGAAGCTGTTCGTATAGCATAACAAATTCCGCTAAGTTTCTTTGACACGATATTTGTATGGTGGTCGAATTTTAAAAATTTGTCAATGTATACACCTAAAAATTTGGTGTACTCTGAAATAGAAAATTCATTATTATTTATTGTTATTTGACCAGGTTTTTCTAATCTACTTCGGTTTGTAGTAAAAATGACAATGTTGGTCTTTTTCTCATTTAAAACCAATTTATTTTGTTCGAACCATGATTGTGCTTTTTTAAAGAAAAACTCGCTTCGATTAGTTAGATCGGCTATTGTTTTCGCCCCCACCAGCAAACTTGTGTCATCGGCAAAACTTGAAATAATTAAATCTGAGTTCAGTGCTATTTTGCATAAATCATTGATGAAGATTATAAACAGAATTGGGCCCAGAATACTGCCTTGTGGCACTCCTACAATATTCTCTATTCGTTCTGATCTTTCTTTGAAACCATCTTTTATTACTTCTACCCTCTGATACCTAGCTGACAGATAGGATTCAAACCATGCCCCAGCATTACCTCTGATGCCATACAAATTAAGTTTTTCCAACATATGCTTTCGATCTAAAGTATCATAGGCCTTGGACAAGTCTAAGAATAGTCCCAAAGCAATGTTATTACTTTCAATTAGTTTGACTATACTTTTTGTGAATTGAAAAATAGCTGTTTGAGTTGATCTTCCAGCAAGATAGCCATGCTGTGTCTCAGTAAAAATACCACAATCATGAAAAAAAGAGAGCACTCTTACAACCATCACATGTTCAAATATTTTTGAAAAGCTCGGTAACAAACTAATAGGACGATAATTATTTATATCTGATGGATCACCTGTTTTTAGTAAAGGTTTGATTAAGGCAGATTTTAAACCTTCTGGATATATTCCATATTTGAGCGAGTTATTAATTATATATGATAAAACATACTTTATCTTTTCTATGCATAACTTCACAATGAATATGGGAATTTCATCTTCTCCACTACTATTCTTGTTTTTCAAAGATTTTGACAGCTTAACAATTTCATCTGGAGTTGTAGGTCTTAGAAAAATTGATTTATCATTCCTAATAACATTACTGTAATCATGAAATGAAAAATAATCAAATTCATCCAGCAGCTTAGATACACTGTCTTTAAAATGCACATTGAATTTCTGGGCTGCATCAAGTGCACTATCTCCAATTTCACAGTTAGTTTTTATTTTTTGTTTACCATTAATCTCGTTACATATCTTCCACATAGTTTTGTTTTTGTTGTCAGATTTTTTAATTTCTTCTTGATAATTTTTTGCCTTCAAATTTCTTAATAGCCTATCATATTCTTTTTTTGTTTCATTATATAATTGTTTATATCTAGTATCCCGTTTATGCAGAGTCAACAAAATATCTAGCGTATTCTTACATTGTATTAACTGAGGGTCTTGATTTAGTTTTGATGTACTCTTTTTTTCAAATTTCAATTTTAACGGAAAACATTCATTAAACAGTCCAAAAAACTTTGAGCTGAAACTGTCCCACTGTTTATTCACCTCCTTCTCATCTACTTCGTACACCATCTTCCAGTCTTGCTCTCCCAGTCTTGATATGAAAGCCTGCTTCGCCTCTTCGTTGAAGAATCTGGTAAACTCCCTGACATTTTCTCTTATTCTCTGCGCTGCAAAAGTCAGCTTTTGAGCCGTGTGATCCGATAGATGCATTTTTACGATACTACTCTTAGATTCTATTATGTCCGTACAAATATTGTCCAAACAACTTTCTGACTCTGGTGTTATCCTGGTCATCGCATCTACAGTGAGATGTAATCCAAATGACGCTAACTGATTTATGAAGTTTGTTCTGTCCTTGTTTGCATATTCGATATGTATATTGAAGTCGCCTGCCAAAATTATGTGATCAAATTTATATTCTCGCGCCGCTGACAAGAACAATTCCAGCCTCTCCAAAAACATATTGATATCTGAGCCACTGGGACGATAGATCGAGGCCACCATAACAGTACCCCCAACACAACACTCAACAGCAGCACATTCGAAGACACCACTGACACTCAACTTTGACAACTTCCTCAATGGTTTACATCTTATGTCTTCTCTTATGTATACTGCTGATCCTCCGTGTTTATTTTGGTCTCTACAGAAACTTGAAACCAGTCTGAAATTTTTCATTGCCATGACTTCTAATTGCTCTTTACTCTTCCAATGTTCGGTTAAACACACCATAGCACACTCCGGATGGTTCCTCAACTCAAATTCCAATTCGTCAATTGCAGTACCCAAACATTGGACATTCCAGTGAAATAGACTGAACATTGTTTTTCCTTTTTTGATATCTTCAGTGGTATTTTTGATATTTACTTCGTTATTCTCATTTGATCCAAAAAATTTGCTCCCTCATTTAGTTCTCGATGTTTAATGAAACTGAAACGTTTAACTCCAACACCAACCGGCCAGAAGCTTGCCTCATACATCTCCTCCCTTTTTCCAAATGGTGCAGTGACACAAAAACTCTTACGTGCCCCATTTGTTGCTAGTTCTTTAACAGTTATTTCTTTGTTTTGGAAACCAGGTTTTTTCATTAAGTAATCTTTTATATTATTTTCTGTCACCTGGCTTTTAACTCTGTATATGTAAAGCCAAACCTTCTTCTCTTCCCCGCAGAAATCACCTTTATTCTCATCATTTTCAGCTGTTCCAATTGTTTTTTTCTGAAAAGGTTTAACCTTTCTCTTATTTTTGTGATTGACTTCCTTCCAATTGCTGGTTTCTGTTTCAAACTCACTATTTTGCTGGTAATTTACGTCATTCGAGTTTCCAAGAATTTTACTGGAAAATTCATTGTTTTTATTTCCAACATCATTTTCCGGTTGTTTAGAATGTGAAGAATTTATCTGGGTATCTTTATCTATCAGTATTTGTTGCCAAACTGGTGTTTTATTTTTAATGCGATCAGCCGGGTTTGTTTGTGTTCTTGCCCCCTTGTGTCGAGTATGTTTATCTGTTGTATTTATTTCTGGCTCCTTATCTGATTTCAAACCAGCTGCAATTTTTTCTTGGAGAAATTGATTATTGATTTTTAATAAATTATTATTTTCTAATAATAGGTTATATTTATCCTCTTTTTCTTGTAACAGTTTTTTAAGAATTCATTTTCTACTTTTATTCTCTCAAGTTCACTTACTTCATTTTCGGTGTTTTTGTTCTTTGCGGTTTCACAGCACACTATTCTGGTGTCACATATTTTCTTGCACTTCATTTTATTTCTAGTAGCACAGGATTGATGATAGATGTTACCACACTCTACACAAATAAGTGTTTTATTTGTTTTATTCTGACAACATTTAAATGATATTTTCCTGAAGTTCATTTCAGTTATCATTGGGAGATCTTCCGACACATCTTCAGAATCCGCCATCTTGATACATACACATACATATAGCCCCTGTAATTCTACAAACGTTCACCGTTTTCGCTGGAAATTCATTGTAGATCAATTAGTGAACAACATTTTTTTTACCAATAATAAATAAATAATGGTCTGTGTTGAACGCTTTGTAATTGGATCGAAGCTTTCACTTCGGATGTAGGGGTTTTATCTAGCTGCACCGTACTATACTAGCCAAATTTACAAAGGAGTGATTTGCTAGGAGCCAAATTATGCGTGTTTTACTCGTAATAAAGGCCAGAGACTATATTATCATGCAATAACTTATAAATGCTGATGATTTTCATTCCACGTTTTCATTTTAATTCACTTCAGTTGAATAGCTAAAACTAAACCACCCTAATACTGGGACAGCTTGTTTAACTTACTCGTTTTGTTTATTCAGTGACTCATTTTTCCAAAAATTATTGTACGTAGTGGGTAATATTAAAAGAACTCGCAAGATCTCTCGAAAAATTACTTCAGCTCGAATAGTCAATAATTCAGTTTATTATTCTTCGCCGAACGCCTGCCGTGAGCTTGCATTTCCTCTATTACCAGAAAAACTGATGACATTATCGAATAGGGACCAATTTTTTCCCGAATACCTGGAAAATTCTATCCACATTCGTACAGTACATCGAGAAGTGAGTTTTACTTATTCAACTCTATGATATTGCTCCTTGAATTCTTCCATAGCTAGACCGCCTCGATATCAAGCCTCTGAAACATCCGATTTGTCTTGAAACCACCAGCATCGAGGAACCCCATAGCAGGGGGAATATATTGTGTGTATGACACCCAGGACCGTCATATCTCGGGTCCGCAATATAATTTCGGAAGGTCGTAAAATAAAGATTTCAAATTTCTCTCACTATCTGGGAAAAAGTACGGTTGTGAGACCCATATAAAGCAATAAATAAGAGAGCCTGGTCGCGCCATGCCCACAAGTAATTATTATTTTATATTTGAAATAAATAACGGTATCAGGAACTTATTATATTGAACTGGCAGGAACGTAGTTCAAGAAATGTTCTCTTCTTGGAAGAGAGAAATGCATTAACCACTCAAAATATTATTGTTAGATTATTTCTGATGAATTTGTGAAAGACGGAGCTGATTGAAGTAATCTATATAGGAATTATTTCGTGAGGAATGTTTATCTTTGTTTCTTCTTGTTCCTCTCGAAAAAACTGTAATATATCATTTGCTTTATCTATTCCTGATTTCAGATTTGGATGCGAGTTTTTTGTGTTTCTCTCTATTTGCCCTTTCCTAGTGCTTTCTCCTTACTCTGATCCATCTGACTGCTTCTTTTATAGTTTCTGAGTGTCACTCTACTATTCGATCTTTCATTTATGTTTTGCTCGGCAAAGCGCAACACAATACGAAATAGTCGTCAAATTGTCAATTTTGCACTTATAATTGGGCAAAGATTAGGGATTAGAAAGATAGAAATCGCCCGCATATCTCTTGTACTGAAAACCGACTACATTTTGGCCAGTGAAAACACATTTGACAATGAGATGGCGCTGAAGTGTCAATATAGAAAAACTGGTTAATAACAGTTTTCTGTTTTATAATTGAGGGGCGCGAAATTCGAATTCTATTCCTTGTATTGAACTGCAATATCGACTTTGTTGAGACCAGAAAACAAACATCCTGAGCGACAAAACACAATCGGGTTGTTTTATTACCAGGATGTTAGCTTTCATCTGAACATTGTTTGAAATCAATTGATATCAATGAAATACGTGTCATGTGTGCTATATATTTGCAATTTTCAAAAAATTCACAGAAATTTGAAATTATGGAGAACGAATAGAGCTTTGTCTAGGACACAAAAGTATATGCGATCTGCTATACGTTGAAGGTGTTATTTCGGTGCAAACCGTTGTTTTGAATTGATAAACTTAGTTGAATTTGTACAATTTATATCAGAAATTAATTGGAACCACAATTTAAAAAAACTTACAGAGGTATACAAGGCCTGTATGTTAGCCCGTAGGTATAAGTTCTTTATGCTTTTTTTATGATTTCTTTATGGTATGGTCCCTTTACAATATACAAAATGATTAATGAACAAAACACTAACAGCAGGTTTCATTTCCGAACGATATTTTGAGGTTTTCACCAAGAAATTAGACAAAAAAATTCAATAATCAGCAACTAGAACGAGATGGATAAACAAAAGACGGTACAAGAATTAAAACATTCAAAACCCCTTTGATCAAAATGGTCATTGAAATTTTACAAAATTTCACATGTTTCTGCAAATGGCCCTCGAATTAATATTTTAACCAGTACTTAGAAACACAGATGGCGCTCACATCACTCTAGTCGTTCGTTTCCCATCTTTCTACTCTATAATCGTTGATAATTGGGTTTAGGGACGAAATGCCTGTTGGCATTATTATTTTTATAAAAATATTGATACCATGGTTTTAAAAAGAAATGAGAAACACCTTCAACGCTATGAATTTCGAAAAATTGCTAATTGTTGAAATACTTGGTGTGCTATTCGAAATAGGAAAGTTGTATGCTATTTCTGCTTCAACTGAAAGTAGATCTTCCATGAAAATATTTTACTTGAATTGATCTGTATCAAAAATCCCTCGTTATAAATTTCCAGCTTAATAGCGTAGGTGGTTTGGTGGTTCACCAAATCTTCAGCTTAGCAGTGCGAAAGATAGTACCTTAGCAAAGCTAAGTTTCGTATCCAGAAGGAGGGGCCTTGAATAGAGCCTTTGGTTTAGCCCCAGACAGTTGCTGAATGTAGGAAAAGAAATATGAGCCAATTTCAGATTCGTATTTGATAGTGCCTTCTCTGTTGACGAACAAATTTGATGAGCTTATAAAATTCGTCTTCGTTTTTGGTGTAAGGGTGAGCAGTAATTTATTTGACATATTTTTTGTATTAATCATTTAATAGCTTATGTTTACTTTCCTTTTTCTCGATCTATTACGCCAAAATGGTTATTAGATTCCTGATTACTTTCAGTTGTAAATTTCGCTTGAGTATTTACGTGTTTCGGTATCACAATGCCATCTTCAGGAGGGCAACTTGATTCTCATGTATCAACCACATCAATTCCAGTAGATTAGTTCATTGCCCATTAATCATAATATACTTAAGAAGAATGCGATGTTATTCACCACTTCACCTGTGTCCCAAAATTTTCAGCATCTGAGACAGATACGAATTGCTCTGTGAAGGTAAGGAATTCTATCCAGACATCTAATCGAATCCGCATTCTTGTCTAGAAAACGGCCCGGCCCTGTCCGAATATTTGGAATGACCCGTTCATAACGGAAATTGTTTGACGCTGTCATAAATTGCAATATCTGTAGCCAATAACCACTATTTCTTCGACCGTTTCGGAAAGGTATGAACGGAGGTCTTCCGCCATCGTCGGCAAGAGCGACGTATGAATGGTATTGTACGAAACTAAGGCCCCAATTGCGTACAGTTTTGAATCGGCTCGAATTTGAACTGTACAACCAACCTTAAAGCCATTTCAGGAAGTTTTAAAAATTTTCAGAAAATAGTGTCCGCGATTCCTGAGGAAATTTTATTCAGCTGAGAATTTAGATTTCTACACTTTAAAAAAACAACTGAGGACGATATAGAGCATAGTTTATATTATGAATGTAATGTAGGTATGAATAATATTTTATTGAAAGAAATAAAAAAGTTTAATCATACACTGCGCAAAAAAATTAACGCACATTATGGAAATCTCAAATTAATTCTACAACTGAAGGTGTTCTCATTGATAATTATTTTTATCAGAATTATGCATGCATATGTTATCCACTTTCAACGGTTTTCTTCAATACAGATGTTTTTTCCCAGCAGAAATAAAAAAAGATGATATTATCAGATTTTGAATGCATTGGCTCCATTCTAAAGTCAGTTGTTCTCGATCAATTCTAGTGTTCAATAGTTTTTCTTTCGTTTGATTTTCTACACTCGATCGCTATGCAACGCGAAACACGCAATTTGACCCAAGAGGAATGTGCCCAAGCGGTAGTTTTGCGAGAAGAAGGGTGGACATACACAAGAATTGCAGAAAGGTTTGGAGTTTCCCATACAAGTGTGTCCAGAATGTTGCAGCCATTCAGGGAGACAGGTATGAATGTCCGAAGACCAGGACAGGGTAGACCACGGGTAACAACTGCCATTCAAGAACGTTACTTGAGAGTTTCTTCGTTGAGACAACGGTTTGCAACCGCTCGCCTCCTTCAAATTCAGCTTGAGCAAACTTATGAGGTGCAAATTAGCACTCAGACAATAAGAAATCGCCTCAGAGAATATGATTTAAGGCCTCGTGTCGCGGCAAGAGGCCCAGCTCTTACCCCAGCCCATCGAAGGGCGCGTTTGGATTTTGCGAGAGAGCATATCCATTGGGAAGAGGCCGATTGGGAAAGAGTTCTCTTCACAGATGAGTCTAGATTCTGCCTCTACCATTGTGATCGACGTTCCCTTGTATACAGACGTCCACATGAAAGATATGCTCAGTGCAATTTCCTGAATACTACTGGTTTCGGGGGAGGATCGATTATGGTATGGGGTGGAATATCTTTGACTGCTCGCACAGACCTAGTGGTCGTTGATAATGGAGCTATGAATGCTGATAAGTATATAAGGAACATTCTTGAAGAGCATGTAGTGCCATTTGCCCCATACATTGGTGAAAATTTCATTTTTATGGACGATAATGCCAGACCCCATCGTGCGCGCATCGTTCAGGAGTACCTTGAAGAGGTTGAAGTCTCTCGAATGGAATGGCCAGCAAGAAGTCCAGATCTCAATCCGATTGAGCAGGTTTGGGACAACCTCAGTAGAAGGCTGAGAAGTTCAGAAAATCATCCAGCTACTCTTTATGACTTAGGAATCCAACTCGGAAAAATCTGGGAAGGATTAGATCGGAACATTTTAAGATCACTCATTTTGAGTATGAACCGTCGTTGCCGAGCTGTAATTAACACAAGGGGTGGAAATACCAAGTATTAAATCACTTATCAGCATTTCAGTATTTTGAAAATTGTTCATTTCTCTTCTTTCACATAAGATTCGGTGAAATCCTGAATTTTTCTTCCCTTTAATGTGTCTTGTTTCGTTCAAAACCTTCACGAGAGAACATAAAAAATAAGTTATAAAGTCAATGTAGAGTTAACTTTCATTAAAATTGAGATTTTCAGAATGTGCGTTAATTTTTTTGCGCGGTGTATATTATGTAGTCTACCAAACGCGACATAACTGGCGAATTCGCCAATTTGTTGCGCACCGGTACAATTCAAAATACGAATTTCCAAACTCTTCGAGATTCTCAATCAAACTCTTTTGAGTGAGGGATGAAAAGGTACCATGAATCAATGTTAAGCTGTGAAGTCGCATCCTACTAGTAATTTATTGGACATCAAAAGAGGTATAGATTTAAGAGGGGTATACGCGTATACGGTATACACCGTTTTAGTGGTCAGTTCAAAAAGAGAAAATGAATATCTTATGTCAGAAACCACTAATTTATATGTGGTTTTCATTATAATTCAAATCAATCTGTTCGTCATCTTGGAAAGTCAGAATTTTTTTTATTCGTCAAACGGAGAAAAAATCATTTTTTTTTCATTGAAGAACAAATATTCATTCATTTCATTAACTTTATGAGGTGCAATTATCTCTTCTGTGAATTTCCACATGAAAAAATTCCTCGAGAAGTCTCGCCATTGGCTACAATTCGTATCCTTCGTGAAATTCAAAAAAACGTTCGTTAAGTGCTGCCGTCTTTTCGACGAAAGTGGAAACTATGGTAATATTCGTAACTTCTACTTATCGTTCAAGTGTTCTGGCAACATCCCACATTCTGGTAGGTTTTCCCCCTTCAACGCCTTTTACGGATGGCGAGAAATTCCCGTAGTATAAACTCCTCTTAAAGAGATCAATGAAAACTGTTGATTGGACATTCAGGCATGCCCCCAGGTTTTTCTAATATATTTTCTTGTGAGATTCAAAACTTTTGCATGTATTATTCTTCTATAACCATAAAGTGCTCAATGTGATATTCGTCATGTGTATGTGCTGGATGCTGTATATGAATTATCTGTGTATTTTCTAAATCCCATGTTCCACCATGATATCCACTTAACATATTTGGATCTCTATTCTATATTCGTAATGAATCCTTCTGAAATCATGGAGAGAGTGTGACTCATTGGCGTCTTCAACTACCGAAGGGGCCCTGCACCAATATTGTCAGAAATGGCCATGGATACCATGACACCAAGAAGATATAGACAGGGGGCGCAATTCAGTTCAAAGTCGATTGAAAATGTGACAATTTATTGGGTGGCAGGGTCAAACTCGACAGAACTAGTTCCCTTAAACAACGCTAAAGGTACAAGGAAGA